>NC_138184.1:39611829-40263941 GCF_964194105.1 Spermophilus citellus | reverse complement strand
AAACAGGGGCAGTGGAAGGAACGTAAAAATTAATTTTCATGATAGGTAACGGAATATATTCATTCATGGAACTAGAAGAGGATGCTACTAAATAAATGCCCAAAAGGCAAGAAATTATAAATTCGCCAAATTATAAAGATCAGAGTATATCCCACAAAACCAAAGGCCGAATGTTTTCTCTAATATACAAATATTAATTCACAATAAGGAGGGGGGCGGGGACGAGGGAAGAATAGTGTCACCTTAGATTAGGTAGAGGGAAGTGATGGGAGGGTTGAGGAGGGGATGTGGGGATAGGAAAGCTAGTAGAATGAAACAGACATTATTACTGTATGTACATTTGTGACTGCATGACCAATATGATTCTGCAACATGTGCACTCAGAAAAATGAGAAATTATATCCCATCTATGTATATCAAAGTGCATAAATGTATTCTACTATCATGTATAATTAAAACAAAATTTTTTAAAAAAATAAATAAATTTTAAAAATAAAGATCAGAGCACACACACGCGCGCACACACACACACACACACACACACATATATATATACACCAAAAAACATCTCTAGCAAACTGTTTTCAGGATAAAATAGAGAAAATATCCTCCAAATTAAAAAAAAAAAAAACCAAAAACAAAAAGAATGAACAATACATGAAAATATATTTTTAAAAAATAAAGGTTAATCTAAAGAGCCCATATCTGAGCCCACATGGAAGTTAGGGGAAAAAATTTAAAAAGAAAAATTCTGAGAAAACTTGCATAGAAAGCTGTAAGTGGAAGTCCATGGAACGTTTATGATTATTGTTCTTATTTTTTAAAAGTTTTTTATCATTATTTTTCCCCTGCATGTAGGGTCCACCGATTAAAACTGAAAAAATACAGTTTTTTTTTTTTTTTGCAAAAACATATTTGAAGCAATTTACCCCACTAGACAGCTTACCAAGTTATTTAGATAGATAGTACATATTTCCAACCAGTTCTTTAGGATGAACCCAGAAGATTTTTCCCCTTTCATAAAGCAGAAGATAAGCCATACAACAACACAGATCTGAATTCTTGCTGCTGACTAATTTGCATGAATGAAGTAAAACATTCAAAACCTCAAGAAAGATAAAAACACCAACTAATGAGGCCATTTGTGCAAATTCATTAGCATGAACACTTCCAATTGATTAGAACAAAGTGTTACAAGAAAACCTCAAGAGGCAAAAAGGAACATGCAAGATTGGAGGCTGCTCTCCCAAGATGGAGAAAACCCCTGGGAAAGAGACACGGGGGAACGGAGACATCTGGCCTCCTTTGCAAATGAAAATCTTCTATTATAAATAAATAAATAAATAAATAAATAAATAAATAAATAAATAAAGCAGCTACCAGCTAACTCTGAGCACTGGTGAGACTGCATCAGAGGAACCACTTCATTCTGCTAAGGTTGCTAAATGTGAAGTCACTTATAGAAAGCAGATTTTAATACATGGGTGGACAGCAGATCCCACCCATGGCAGCCTGGGCATGCCTGATCATGCCCTGCTGATGAGGTCCTCCAACTAAGAGGCCGTGCCCTCCCTTCATGCCTTCATTTGGAGCACAGGTCACCATGCTGCCAGGTCTTTTCATCTTTGTCTCTGATCTCCACAGGCTTTATGTTCAGAGAGAAGAACCAGGCTATTTCATACATCTTTTTTACCCAAAAGCTGCTAACACAGCTTACCTGGCACATTTTGGCAGGTAGGTGACTTCTGATGGAAAGAAGAAAGGAAGGGAGAATTGGAACTCCTCGCTGTGCAGATGAAGACAAGACATACAGGAAACCCAAATAATAAACCAGAGTCAGTTAACAGCAAAACCAGAAGTAGAACTTGGGTCTCTGTCCTCCCTGATGATTGCTCTTTCTAAAGTGTTAAAACAGAACCCATTAGCCCACATTCAAGAGCCACTAAAATATGAGTATAAGCTACTTTTTAAATTGTCTCCTTCATTACTCTTGCCCTTCCAGACAAAAAGACCTGTTTACTGTTCTGACAAACCCAGTGTATCCCTCCTGTGTCCATCTCTGATATCTCTGTTCCTTCTGTTCATATCAGGAATATCCTGCCTTTGTCTTTACTCAAAACTTATTCTCATTTAACATCCATTCCCTTACCCCCATAAGAAATAAAACAAAATTACATAACCATACTGAACACTTTCTATGTACAAAACTACATAGAAATGGATGTATATATGTACATGTATGCATATATATAGATACAAATGTATGTTTATATGTTCATCTTGTCATATATATGCATGTATATGTGAATACAGATAAATTATATGCATCTTCAAGAGAAGTTAACTAGGCTATTGAAAGATTGGTACTATATATTGTGATAAGAAGTTGAGAAACAGCACTCTTAGACAATGTTGGAAGGAACATAAATCAGTGCCACAGTTGAGTTTGGTTTTACTTTATTATGTTCTAGAGGTTAGATTTGGCAACATCTCTCCTAGTTACAAGCATGTGTTCCAGCAGACCCAGCAATTCTGTTTGCAAACACATCATAACCATATTCTCCTGCCCTTAGGTACATTAATGATGACTGTAGCCATTCCTGAAAGAGTCCAAAACTGGTTAAAGAAGTGCTCATTAAAGGATGCTCATTAAAGGTTATATAAATTGTTACATCTATATAGACAGTATTGGAGAGGGGGGAGCTAGTTCTCTATAAGTTCTGTAGAAAAACCTCAAATGTAAGTGAAAACAACCAAGTGCAGAACTAAAGGTCTAGTGATTCCATTTATTTATACATATATATGACTTTTGTATGATACCATGATAAAATTTTGGTTGAAAAAGAACAAGCACTCTAGGAAACGGAATTGGAAGCATAAGTGATGGTATTTACTGTATTTACTTTTCATCTTTTAAATCTTTGATATTTTAATTTGCACACAACTATCATACTCATAATTACATATCTATTAAATAAATGAGGTTTTTCAAAGTCTGTTGATATTACCTATAGGATGTTTACTTACGGATAGATTGTGCTGATTGAAAGAGTGATATTATAGACTGGCCTGGATGACGAGGTAGTGCTTCATCCTGGGAAGCTGCTGGAGGAATTCTGTGCATGGAGTAGACTCTACTCAGGCCCATGTGATCAGTTCTAGCCAATGGACTAGGAGCAGAGGTGACTTTGCTCAGCTCCAGGCTGAGGCATTGAAAATCCTCCGACTCAGTCATAAAGAAGTACTTGTGTTAAGTGGAAGAAATAAGCTTGAAGTGGGCTGGACAGAGTGTCCTGCTGTGTCACATCCATCCTCAAGAGTAAAAATAAACTTTCCCTTTGTACAACTACTGGAACTTGAAGGTGTTTGTGAGGATAAGCAAACATGGCCTAATATACCTAATACTGGTGGAGGGGAGAACATGACCGGGAAAAGTTTTAAAAGGGAGAACTGTGGTGATCATGGTGAGTATCTACTATGTAGGAGAAATGCTTAAAAAGTGGCCTGGTGTTCAGACCCATGGAACTGACTGTCAGAGTGAAGAATCACTTTCCCTTTGTTTATATTACAAAGAGGCAGAAAGCTTTTTGTTTGCTTGGCTTTAGCTTTGGTTTTTCAAGCTGGGAAGAGACAAGAGAGATGTTCAGGAATTCCAACTACCTGGGGGGGGGACTGGCCTGGCAGTGCTATGTGAAGAGGGCTATCTAGTTTTAGAAATGGAAGATGATGAGTCAGCAGAGAAAACAGAAAGGAGTAGGAGAAAAGTAGGAGTGTTTTGTGTTCCAGAACCCGCAGATAAAAGGTATAGGAAGAAGGGATGGGTGGTTCCCAATGTGAAATTCAAGGAGGTAAAATGAGGTGATGCCTCAGAATAGTGATGCTCGTGATTAACGGATAAAGTTAGAGAAAGTAATTAGTAGGGGAAGGTGGAAAGAAACTAGGTTGAAGGAGTTTGAGTGGTGAGTAGGTGGTAAGGAAATGGGGTCACTTAGTGCAGCAAACTCTCCAAAGAGATGTGAAATGAGTAGGAAGGAGAGAAATGGGAGCATCCTGAAGACAATTTTAAGGTGCTAATGATGAGCTGTTGATTTTGTTGGTTGTTTTTGTTTTCTTTTTTTTTTAAAAAAAATAGGAAATATAATGAAATATTGGTGGGCAACGAAAGGACAGAAAAGACACTAGAGGATGGTGACTAATGGCACATCATGGTCCTCACATGCTACCCATTGAAAAAATCCAAATGCTCAGGCGAAGAGAAGCTCTGAGCAAACCTCTACCAAGAGAAAGAGGCCTGAGAAAATGGGGGAGACCACTGACAGAGTCTGAAGTGAGGAAGAAAGAGCTTAAATGGAGATTAAACAGTCCTGGCACTTATCAGTAGAAAGGGATAAAAGGCATGCAGCTTTCATGACAGGGTGGGAGCTTAGGGGCTGCAGAGTTGGAGGCGAGATCATTGGAGGGAGTGGCCTGGGAGTTAGAGGGCTTTATTTCCTGGGAATAGGCTGGGAGTTGAGGAAAGAAGCACAAGGAGATCTGAGCCCTGATGAGGGTTCAGATATGAAAAGACAGGCTGTACAGTGCACCTGATATGAACATCTGGTAACCCTGTCCAATAAGTCATAGCAGCCAGGGGACAGAGTGAAGAAAGCACATACAACCTCTTCATGCCTCAGTTTCTCCATCTATAAAATGAAAACAATTAGAGCATAGGGATAGTGTGAAGATTACTTGTGATTAATATCTTATTTGATCATCACTACCATCTGGTGAGTGAGGTATTTTTTGTTTCAAGGTTATATACGAAGGAATATGAAAGATTCTTGCCCTGTGTGTTTGTTCATTTTCCATTGCTATTAAAAATTACCTGAGACCGGGTACTTATAAAGAAAAGAATTTTACTGAGTTAATAGTTTTGGAGGCTGGGAGTCCCATATTGGACATCCCCATCTATTTGACCGTTGGATGCATCAGAAATGGCTAAGGTGAGAAGAAGCCAAGTACACGGGACAGCCTCAAGAGACCCACATTAATCGCCTCCAGTGACCCAGCCACCTTCCCATTAAAAGTTCTACCACCACTTAATGTCACATGTGGGAACCCATGAACTCTTGGGGAATAAATCATAAACCATTGCACTTTGATCTTTATATTAACACACTTTGTAAAACATTCCATATAACAGCCTATGTCTATTCAACACTATTCAATATTTGAAGCATCAAATGCAAAATAATTCATATATACTACATACACGAAAATGACACAATACACATCTTTAAATGCACAGACAATGCTTGTATTCTCCTTCTGTCACCTCCTTCCATGCCCTGACTTTCTCTGGCCTCTATTCCCTGGGAGATCCACTTCATGGACTCTACCACCTACATCCCTTCCACCTGATTTGATTATGTTTAGCCAACAGACTCATGGACAAGAGGACTTAGGGACAGAGGTGAGTGTCACAGTACATCTTCTCTAATTGTTCATACCACACGGAGAGTAGCTGCTGCTTTTTGAGGACCACAGCTCAAGCTGTGCAGCCCCATCCACACAGCCCCAGCTCTCCGGGGCTCCAGCAACATTACCCCACCACCTCCACCACCACCACCACCACCACCCCCTGCTGTCCCTTGCGTCTCAACACAGTGATGCCACCTCTGGGTGCCTTGACATGACTTACTGGTTCCTTTAGCCACATTCTTACCTCTGAGAGCTTAGTTCTTTTACGAAACATCCTTCTAATCGACTTTTTGGACATACTTTTTCTGGTACCCAAGTGACCCACAGAGAGCGTGTGAAATGCCATATATTCTATGTACACGAAGGAACACCATTAATAAATCTTAGATACATAGGTAACTTCAGTCTGTATTTTAAATAGATGAAGAAACTGAGGCCTGACAAAGTGAAATGGGCTCAGAGTCTGAAAATCCAGCCAGATCAGAGGCAGAGGGCCAGGTCTCCCGACTCCCAGAACAGACAATCTGTACTCCATCAATCAGGCTCTCTCAGAAGTGGACCTGAACCAGAAAACAAAAGGTTTTGACTACAGGAAGCATCTGCACGGCAGTGACCATGGCTTCTATTAAACACAGTGCACTGCCAGACCTTTCCACCCACCGTCAGCACAGTCCCACCATCTCTCTCTGTGGGGATAATGAGGATTTAACCTCTATGTTGAGGCAGAAAGCTGTTCGCTTTTGAAAAATGATGTCTCTTAAAGGTGCAAACTATTTTCTTCCAAGCAATCCTGGAGCACATGGACAAAGCTCCTACATCTCTGATGGCTGTGGGGTAAAGAGCATCTTGTTTCCACTCAGTCACTTTCATACTCACAGGAAATCATGCATTATCAGGCAAAAGTGAGGAACGCAGACTTCTAATTAAACCAGCTCCTCAGTTTTGATAGAGAGAATGCATCCACATTAATCAAATTTGACTTTCCAGCTGTGATTTGTTCTCCTCAAAAATAATTCTTTCTTTTTTATTTTATTTAATTTTGGTGGTGGTGGTGGACAATGGTACCAGGCATTGAACCCAGAGGCATTTAACTACTGAGCCACATCCCCAGCCTGTTTCATATTTTATTGAGAGACAGGGTTTTGCTGAGCTGCTTAGGGTCTCACTAAGTTGCTAAGGCTGGCTTTGAACTCACAATCCTCCTGCCTCAGCCTCCCAAGCCTCTGGGCAATAATTATTCTTAACATTTATCATATGTACAACAACACTCAATAGCATTTCAAATATACACAGGTTCACAAACAGTTATATACACACACACACACAAATACAGTAAGCAACAAATATGAAATTAACTAACCTACAAAAGGAATGATGTTTACTTCCTGTTTAGTGGAGGAAACTTACATTAATGTCCTCATGTCATCCTCTAACAACTGTAAGTGGCATTTATTACTAGTCACTCAGTAGATAACAAAATCAAAACATATGAAAACTAAAAAAAAAAAAAAAAAGCAAAACCAAAACAGCCTAAGCAAAAGGCAGCACAGCTATGTGCCAATTTGAACCCAGAACTTCCTACATAAAACTCTATATAAATAAACTATACACTCTACTTTCCTGGTGGTCTTAACTGTAGCATCATCAACCTAACTGGAGAGTATACTTACATTGACTGATGGGGCCACACAATATGCTCTGCCCCTAATTTTTTTCTAGCCTCCACATCATCTTCTTGGAAGACCCTGCTTTCCTCTGGTTTTTGAAGAGAGAACAGCCATTCTTTCTACGGGGATTTAGGTTTGGGCTTTGAAGTACTGGTTTAGGTTCTTTTGGTGCCTGGGTGAAAACATCCTATGAAAATCTAGGCCAGTGGCCACTACTGTTCAAATAAGAAAGCCAGCTATAGAGACAGAGAACAAATGTTCAGCTCCAGAGAAGCAGAGATGAGAGATCACCCAGTGCTGGAGAAGACACAGGGAAACCCAGATTTCTGTTCTCATTCTTTCAGGAGGTCTAATTGTCATTCCTGCCTTTGAGTTCCTGAGATGCCACTTTATTCTTTCAAGAAATGACCTCTTTCATTAACGTATATAAGCAACTTTGAATAATGTAGTTAGTGTTGCCTTTAGCCAAACATTATGGTTTCAATATGAGGTATCCCTGCTAAGCTCCCATGTTAATCCAGGAGTGTTTAGAGGTAACAAGATTGGATTATGAGAGCTGTTACCTAATGGGTAGATTGTCCATTCAAATTATTAATCCATCAAATGGATTAAACTGGGTTGTAACTGCAGGCAAGTGGGGTATGGCTGTAGGAAGTTGGGCCAGTGGAGGTATATGTTAATGGTTTATATTGTAACTCTGGCTCATTGAGCTCTCCCTCTGTTTCCTGGCTGTCATGAGCAGAGTGCCCTTTCCCTACCATGTCCTTCTGCCATGATGCTCTGCCTCACCTCAAGCCAAGAGTGATGGAGTTGGCTGACCATGGACTGAAGGTCCGAAACTGTGAGCCAAAATAAACTGCCTTTTCTACATTGGTCTTTTCAGGTATTTTGGTCACAGGGATGAAAAGCTAACACATCAAGTAATCGTGATACAAAAATACACCTTTTTTTCTGATAATTCTGTGCATTTTCAGGAATATCATTAAAAACACAAATTCCTATGCCTTACTGCTTACTAAACCATGAGCATGAATTACCAGAGGCTAAAAGTATGGGCTCTGGCTTCAGATTACCTGGGCTCAAACCTTTGTATCATGGAAATATCAAACAAGATATATTTATCTATTCTCCTATTTCCTCTGCTGTAGAATATGGAAAACAATTTACCTAAGCAGTTTGTTGCAAAATTAAATTAATATACGGAAAGCAGTTACCCCAACACCTGAGCTATAGGATGCCATTTGTTTGTGTTGCTATGATCGTCCCCATAGTGACTGTCTACATAAAGTTTCATTTCTAGTTTCATGAAGAAGATTCAAAATTCCACATGCAAATGACAGTAGTTACAAATCCTATTATACAATGAAAGCAAGGCCAGTTGTAATCATTAGTATTAACATTTATTCCTCTTCATCTTTGTTTAAATTCCTAAGTTTCATTCATTTCCCTAAGAATGGGTTGAAATGAGACTTCTGTTGAGACAAAGAGGAAAATTCTTTCTAAACATGTTGTCAATGATAAGTCAGATAACCTTGAGATATAATCAAATACCTAATATGAAAATAGGCATGCCATCTTTCATCAATATAAATGACTATTGGCCACTTTGACAAGGAGTTACCTTGGAGTTGTTTGCCCAGCTGTGACAAGCAGAATTGTGTCAAATAACTTCACTTGCTCTGCTCCACAGCAGAAAGCAGGTGTTTTCAGAAGAAGGTTAGAAGAATATGTACAGTCCATATTCTAGAACAGAGTAAAGCCAACTGGTCCACACAGGGATTTACCCACCACATCTGCCTCATTAACACGTAGCTCTAGCCAATTGAGCTAAATAATTAGGGTCAGCTATAGATAGAATTACCATTAATTGTTTTCAGATTCCCATCTCTGGGCTTTTCATTCCAGAATCACTAATTAAAATAAGAAGAAAAAAGTGCTCTGAAGTGTATAGTCAATTTATGCTTCATAATCATCATCTATTGGCAAGCCAAATGGCTCATTTATAAAGAATGTTATCCAAATCAGGTTTTCCAGCAGTAAATATTTAAATCCCAGGAACTTGAGAACAAGGTTGCCAAATAAATTCTAGACATCACTCTTTTGCCTAGTTAATGTCTTTCTACCTTCTTTCTGAGAATAGACCTATCCCTTCCCCCCGGAGTTTCCTTAAGAACTATGTTAAGCCTCTTGGAGTATCTTGGTAGGATATCATTGGTCAAAAGCGTCACTGAGAAACCTAATGGGAGCCAATAATATTCATCTCTAGACTTCTTTTCAAGGAAGCAGCGGAGTGCTGGGGAATGGCATTGGCCAAATCATATCATTATATTGTGTGCATGCACAAATATGTAACAGTAAATAGCATCAATAAAAATGTGGAGGAAAAAACTATAATTAAATAAAGAAGATGATGCTAAGAATGTTCCTGGACATTCTGGTCATGAAACTGTTAATACTGGCTGGCTTTCCAAAGCCACACATAGACAAATAAAGCCCACATGTGGAGAGATGAGATGCAAATAAAGAAGAAGAGAGAGGCCTGATGGCACTTAAATCCCTCCTTCCATCTGTCCTTAGCTTTTTACTCTTACCATTCCCCAATATGTAGGCAAATAAGTTCCCCAGTGCTCTTAAAGTTATCCAACTTGATTTCTGGCACATGGAATCAAAACATCTTGATGAATAAACCACTATCCCAGAATTAGTTTCTTTAAATATTTTTTTAGGTTGATTCATTAAAATGACCCAGAATTGTAAGAAAAATGTAGGCCATAGCGTGAGTGTGTGTCTGTGTATCTGCCTCTCTCTTACACACACACACACACACACACACACACACACACACACACACACACCAGGGACATAATTAAGGACTCACAGTGAGCTTTCATGAGATTGTATTTACAACAAAAGACAGGCAGCTTGGAGTCAACTGCAAAACAACACAGATATCAGGACATGACTCTAAAATTCTCTTATTTTTGAATGAAGGAGAAAAGTATACTGATATCACCTACTTTTGTTGAGTTATTGGAATGGGTCTGACATATATATAAACACCATCTATTAACAGATTTGGTCCCATAACAGTTCTCTTTAGGTGCAGTAGTTACCTTCTGATGAATAAACAAATTACTGCAAACCTGGTGGCTTAAAACAATGTTGTGTTTTGTTTTCACACAGTCTCTGTGGATCAGGCATCCAGACACAGCTTAGCTAGAGTCTGTGCAAGGTGGCAGCCAATGTGCCGGACTCTAATGTGCCCACATCTAAAGCAACACTGGGAAAGGATCCGCCTCACTCTCCTGGCTGTTAGTAGCATCCAGTTCCCTGTGCATGTCCAATGATCTAGAGCATGGAAACCTACTTCTTCAAAGTCAACAGGGAATAGAATCTCCTGGTGCTAAGGTCACCTAATCTTCTGCATGTGATCACATTTGTCCCATCCCCTTTACCCAATTCTGCTGCTTAGAGCATACTACAGATCCTGCCCACATTGGAGCAGAGGGGTACACAAGATGGAATACTAGAAGGTGGCATTCCTGGGAGCCTAGGCTGTCTGAAGCAGAGATATTTATTATTTTCCATTTTATAGATAAGGACACTAACACACACAGAAGTTAAGGTGCAGAGCTGTGACCTAAATCTAGACTGTTCCCACTCTATAAGACTCCTTATGGGAAAAAAGAAAATTAAACTACATGTGATGCATTCCATTCCAGTCTGAGATCTAATCTTTACTGACTGTATAACCTAGAACAAAAGTCTTTACCTTTCTGATCTTGAGGTTTATTTTTCTTCTATAAAATAGAAATGATAAGACATTGCTGTTTTTTTTTCCTGATTGCTAAATGACATAACACATAATATTCTTTGACAATACAAGCACATTATGTGAAAAATATCACCCCATGTCCTTATGATACAGAACAAAAATAATGTGATGAACTCCAATACTTTAAATGGATCAACCCCAAATTATTAGGCACCATCTTTACTATATGTTGCTGTAATTCCATGCAACCACAAAGTCAAGACCCAATAAATCATTATCTTCTGCAAGAAGGATGCCACCTTCAGCCTGTTAGGCAGAGGAAGTGAAAATAGATGCACCTGGTGCTTCTCTATCACCCAGATACAAGCCATGTGCACCCTGATTTTCTGGTAAGGATGGATGAGTTTGCACAAAGTCACCCATGTGCTTTTGCTTATCATTCCCCATGATACTTCCATAAGGGCTAAACTAAGATTCGTATGTCTATAATAAAGAGGAAAATGAAGGGAATACACATTTACTTAACATCTTCTGAAATCACCATCCTTGGAGGCAGTTCAGAGGTATTATTTCCTTTGACCCTCAGCAAGCTCATGAAGGAGTCATGATGAACTATTTTCAGATTGAGAAACAGAGAGCCAGGGAGGTTATATAACTTTTTCAAGGTTGAATTTAAATCCAAGACATTTTCAAGTGGACACACAAGAGACATGTGTATTTAGATGGATGACAGCATGGTGGGATCTATTTCTTCAGTTATCAAATCACCGACCAGTATTTTTAATCTATCAGTCTCACAGATATATAAAACCAGTGAAAGGATCAGATTAATTTCTATAGCATTTTGAAAGAGAAAGCACTGGCTCAGAACTTGAAAGTCACCTACCCTGCATCCAGCCCTACCACAAACAAAAGAAAGCCCTGTGTCCATGTCAACTAACTTATTAGGTTCTATAGTATAAGCCTCCATCTTTCCTCTATAAAAATGGTGACACCTCCCCTGATCTTTTTACCACAATGCATTTATTGGGGGCCAAAATAATTAACATGTCTGTCAAAATTTTAAAAAAAAAAGGATCTATGAAAGGAATTGCCACAGTTCTGGGTACCTAGACACAACCTTGGATTGATTCAGCTTTCAGTAATGGTCCAGAATCAAACACTTCAGCAGAATCTTTTCCTACTAGGAAAGCTAAGAGCATGCACTAAACAATACAGGTAACTTATAAAGTATCTCTAACCAAAAAGAAAACATAACCAGGCATGCCAATCAGGGGACTGAGGCATCTGGATCACAAGTTCAAAGTCAGCCTCAGCAACAGTGAGGTGCTAAGCAACTCAGTGAGACCCTGTCTCTAAATAAAATACAAAATAGGGCTGGGGATGTGGCTCAGTGGTTAAGTGCCCCTGAATTCAATCCCTAAATCCCCAGTACAAGAAAGAAAAGAAAGAAACTATACTGAACTAGTCATTACATACTCACAAGTAGACTTAATTTCAGAAAAATGATGATAACATTATATGAGCTGCGAAGACATACTAGCACATTATTTACAGAGATATATTTTCACGTAAATGAATAATGGCTTTTAACAAAAACGGCCTATAAAGCATATGGAGTTTTACACACCTGCTTCCCTATGAAATAAGAGCGTATCTGTGAATCCAAGGAAGAGGATCAGAATTTTCCCTCCATGTCTCCTGGAAAACCAGGACTAAGTCAAAACTGACTACAGCAGGACTGAAACAAAACAAAGGAGAAGGCCAAGAGGACAGTAGCAAGAGGCCAAGAGGACAGTCCTCTGTAATCACAGGAACTTCTGTTCATATAGGCAACAAATGCCCTTCCAACACTTAGTGCCCTTCCAACTCTTAGTGCCGGAAACACTGCAGACTTGTGTTATTAGACTACAACAGTGAGAACGCTGGGGTGGAAAGTTGGACTCAGCAAGTTCAACTTGAATGAATCCTAGAGACACTGCTTTGTGAGGAAGTAGACACTCTTGCTCCTCAACTCATTTGCATGCAAATCAAACCCCATTTATTTGGGCAAACAACTCCTGCCCCTGTATGTTAAGGTAACCAGGTGTAGAAATAACCTCTACTAGTTGGGACAACCTGCTGTAACAATTAGGATGTAAGAATGACTCAAATGCAGAGAAGGTTTAATTCTGTGCTCAAGATAATGATCAGTGGGTGAGTGGATCTGCAGTCAGACTAATCCATGTGATCAACTAGGAACCCTATTTGACATTTTAACATGTAGTTTCTAAGGCCATCCTAAGGTCACTGGATTACTTTGCAGGGACTGCCGTAACCAAATCCCACAGACCAGGCAGCTTAAACCACAGAAATTTATTTCTTGCAGTTCAAGGTGTGAGCCCTGTCTGTTTCTCCTGAGGACTCTCCTTGGCTTGCAGAGGGCTATTCCTGCTGTGTCCTCACATGGCCTTTCTTTGTGTGCATGGGCCTCTGGTGTCTCTTTTTATGTCCTAATCTCCTCTCCTATGGACACCATTCCACTTGAATAAGGACCTACCCCAGCACCCTCAGTTGACCTTGACCTCTTCATCCAAGCCCTGTCTCTAAACATAGTCACATTCTAAAGTCCTGGGAGTCAGATCTTCAACACATGGATTTTGGAGGGACACAAAGCACTCCCTCAGGGTTACCTTAGGGATTCTCTTGATTGCAGTCACAAAGGAGTGGTCAGGAACACAAAGGAACATGGCACTGGGTGATTCTTTTCAGCCAGGCCTGTAGCACAATATTACCACTTCCATTTATATCCCTTTAGCTAGAACTCGGACACTTGGCAGTGCTCACAGGAAACCTGAGAAGCATAGTTCCTGTGGTAGTCATGTCCCAGCAAAAGCTCACACAGGGAAAGCAGGACATAATTGTTGTGGACAGGTAAATGTCTGTGCCAATGTATTGTATTCAAATCTGTATTCAACATCTTGTTGAAATGTAGCATAAGGTGTCACACAGCAGGGACTCAGCCTGTAACTTCTGTCACCTACTCTCTAATAGCCCTAATACTATTGATCTCACCCTAATCATTTCCTCTACCCATTATTGTTTTTTTAAATCTTCAGAACACTATAGTTTTGTTGTTATTGCCGGTGTCCCTTCCATCATTTTTCATTGATGGTTAGGGTTTCAGGTGGCAGATGTGTCTCTGAGGTCTCCTGTATCTAAAGTGTGGAAAGTGTGTGTGTGTGTGTGTGTGTACACGCGTACACGCACGTGTGTATGTGTGGTTAGAGTGGTAAAAATGAACCTATTTCAAAAGACCTCATTATTCAGTGAAAGAGGGGAAAAGGCATCGTAAGTGAATCTACAAACAGCTTCATAAATCTGAGCAGTTTATTTACCTAGACAACTTTCTGAAAGGCTAATCAGAATTAATGAATAGAAAAAAAATTAAGGAATTGAATTAATTCATGGAAAACAGGAAAAGAAAGACTGTAATCAGTCATCAAGTTTGCTCTATTTAAATAAGTTGAAATCTATTAGAATTTTAATAAAATAAAAAAAACCTTAAGACTACCTTTGCCCTAAGACTAAAAACTAAATGAATAAAATAAAACATTTAAAAAATAAAAGCCCTTCTACGGTGATCATACAAAGGGCAGGATGTGATGATAACAGAGGTCAACTGAAGGGGTGAGAACTCTTGGCACCTGGTGACCTGGGAATTCAGGGTGGCCACAATTCACTCTGTTTCCTTGCAAAGGATGCTGGGTAATCGAAACAGGGCAAGGAATGGCTTAATTCTTGTTTACTGCTGGGAATATACAGACATCTGACTCACTGATAGTGCTAAATTAGTTGCTTCTCCACTGATGCTAAAGATACCCTTCAGTACCTTCCATCAGAAAATCAATTTCCTTGCAGAAGAGTTTTTGGAGGAGGCCAAGGGACCTTCTTCTATTATGCTAAATAACTAGTCACAGCAAAACACACTTTCATTCCCAAGATGACCTCTACAAAACAGGGCATATTTAGTCTTGCAAACCACAAATGTTTCTCTAGCCTTTCCATCTAACTTTAAACCTAACTAGTTCAATTCAAAATTACTCTAAGATAAAATTTTAAAACAACTCATGTTCTGCTTCTTTCATATCACTAGTTGTACTAAATAAGTGGGTAGTTAAAATGTCCCCAAGAAATAGTAAACAGGTCTGGAAATAGCACTTATTTACTGCAGTAAATGCATGGGACAATATACTTTTCATATTTGCATGTTTTTGATAATTGACACAGAAATTACTAACTCAGGGGGTCACTTTGAAGCTGGAACTGTAATGTGTTATAAAAGAAATGTGCACATTGTCACTTACAAACCTTCACTAGAGTTCTTTATAGTAAATGATATACAAATCATTATTTCTCTTCCTCAATTATTTTTGAAAGGTCTCAGAAAAGTCAGAAGGTACCACAATTGCCTATATCACAAGTACACAATGATTTTGCCACTACTAAGTATCTTCAAATACAATCCTGATATTTTTCTTCTTTGCAAGAGCCTGGATTTTCAGCAATATCCTCTCTGTCCTTGAATCCTGTGTCATCAATAACAATTTCTACATTTACAAGCCTTAATGTGTTAAGTAATAGAGAATTCTGGTTTCTCTAGCCACTAAAGATACTGAATTTTCATTTCTACATTTTCATGTAATAAAATTGACTGCAGGGTGTCTCAACTCTCATATGATTGGAACCACCACCTAAGTTCTTCCTGCCAAAGTTTTCCCATCAAGAAATCAATGTGAAACAGGTTCTGGGTACAAAGAATCAGACCATGTTCAAGAGTTCTGGATTTGAGCCCTACCTCTGTTACTAACCAGCTTTATGACCTTGAGGGTTTGACAACTCCCAGGACCTCCTGTGTGCATCTGTAAAACAAGGTAGTTAGACCAGATATTCCCTAATCATAGCTAAAGTTTCAGACTGCTCCTGTGATCTGGATAGTTCCCCTGCTTTAAATACACTGTTTCACTCTGTCCTCAGCTCAACATTAAGAGGTTTTTGCTGTACAGATGTGCACACCCAAGGTATGGTAGAGTTAAGAATCCTACCTAAGGTCAAAGCAGCAAGTTGAGTGTAAAACAGATTCAACCCAGGAATAAATGTCCTTGGCCACTCCCCTATACTGCCAAGATCCTTTCTAGTCCTCACATGTTTGAAAACAGAGCAGTCTGTAGAACAGATCTCTGATTACATTTTAATTTGAAACCAGAATGGATCTACACATTGGGTCTCCCATCCCTTGAGTCTAGGAAGAATGGCTAACATAAGGCTGATTGCTCTAAATGAGTAATCACAACTCATCACAGAAGACTCCTCCTTTTGACACTTTTTAAAACCTTCTTCCCCTCTGCCCTCATTTCCTAAGTCCCCTCTTAATAACTCCTTCCAGTGAGTAGATGGGTGAGACTTTCTCTATCTTCCTTAGCAGAATGCATTATACTAATGAAGTGCCATTTTACACTAACTAGTCAATGATTAGTCTCCTCTACAGCAAGCCTTCACAAAGCATTGTATTTCAGGCTACTGGTTCAACAGGGCATTTTTCTTTTAGCACCAAGGCTGGTCCTTTTAGCATCAGGCAGCACTAAAAGGCAAGCAAGGCATTTTAATCTCAGCCCACTGTTTTTCTCATTTGAATACCCTTAGCCAATTTGATCCTGCCTTTCAGTTTTGCTCAATATGCTAAATCCTGAGTCATACACCCCAAGGAACATGGGTGGCTGTGATATGATGCTTGTCAGTATACTTAACCCCTGCAAGGACTCAGCAAAAAGCAAGTTTCCACAAAGGACCCAAGAGGCAGAACTGGCAAGGGACTCTGAGTTCCAAACTACCCATGATGTGTTATCACTAATGCAATCCATTGTAAGTGAACTCATCACAAATCAAACACTGTAGGCAAACAAAACTGTCCCTGCATGTGGGTGTGCACACACATGCACACATATACGCTGTGCCAATATGCATGCGCACACACACACAATTTATTTTCAGAAACAGTAAATATCTGGCATGGGTTAGCCATTAAACAATGAGAAGTGTTTGTTTCCTTATAAAACTTATCCTATTTACAATGATGTTAATAAGAAGGCTGCAAAAGCAGGACTTTCAAAGCTGGACTCCTTGTTGCAAATACTGGGTGTCTATTCCCCCCGATAGTTATGCATTTGCTGTCTAAGATTAATCAGAGAAGTTAATGATGCAAAAAATTACATTTATAATCCAGTCTGAATACAGCTGTACTGCAAGCTAAGTTCTAAGTCCTATTAAAGTAAATGGAATTAATGGGCTGTCGCTGGCAATCTTTGTATCTATCAGTTACTAATTAACATTCTTCTGTAAAGAATAGTTTGTGGTGGGGAAAAAAAAATAACCCATTCCTTAGTACCAGCCATGGTAAAGCGTACTTAGAGTCATTAAGGTAGGCCACAGCCATGGCTACGAGAGATGACCACACACCATTGACAAGGCTATGGGCGCAAGAAATGGACAATTCACTGACAACAGTTAAATGAAAACGTGTGTGTGTGTGTGTGTGTGTGTGTGTGTGTGTGTGTGTGAGAGAGAGAGAGAGAGAGAGAGAGAGAGAGAGAGAGAGAGAATGTTGTTCTACACAGTAGCAAATGATCATCACTAAGGATGACCTTTGTATGGGACATGTTGACTTCAGCTAATGATGAGAGAACAGAGGCCTGTGAGCTGTGACACAGGAGACTTAAATTAGCTAACGGGGGAGGGGGGGATGAATGAACTATGTTATCTTCTGAGATACTCAAGCACACTGGTTGCTCTCATCACGAAAAGGTTCCAATTTTGACTACTAATTTTATGTCTCCTCTTCTCAGTATTAATTTGAAGTGTTTCCCTTCCAGCCCTTTAACACTGAAAGTGAGTGTATGTGTGTGTGTGTGTGTGTGTGTGTGTGTGTGTGTGTGTTGAAACTTAGCGCACAAGGGGGAATTACATTATTCTTCCTCTGGATTTTAATATTCTTTTTGTGTATTTTCCTTTTTCTTTTATTTCCTTAGCCAGAAACACATGCTTCATTGCTTTACAGTTCAGAAGAAAATGAATTTGCTAATAAAGGAAGCAGTGTTTTGTTTTTTTTTTTCTTAACATGAGCCACCATGAGCTTCTACTCATTTTTTCATGACTTACAAATTGATAATCTGACGTCATGAAATCACCCAGAGGTCTTACGTCCTGCTTTTGCAGGCTTCTTATTAACATTATTGTAAATAGGACAGGTCTTTTATGAAAGATAAATTTATTACAAAGAAAAAAATGATGGAAAAAAAGGCATAGAAAAAAAGAATTTTAAAAGAAAATAGAGTCAAGAGCAATTGCCCTCAAAATTTCAACATCCCAAATATGCCTTGACCTAAACATTTAACACATAATCCAACGAGATCACGTGTTAGCAAGCTTTCCAGATTTGTAGGGCTTGCTTTTTTTTTTTTTTTCAGTTAGATGCACAATGAATATCACAAAGCAAAGGAAAGGTTAAAGCTTTGAGAGGTCAACGGATAGAATAAATTTTGAGTGGAAAGATCAAGGTTAAAATTGCAGCTTTGCCACTTATAGGAAAGGGATCCTAGATCTCTTTCAAAGGATCTTCCAAAGATCCTTTGACTCTTTGGAATCCAAAGAATCTTCATTCTTCCTAAGGAGTTATTAAGATGTTAAAGACTCCACATGAGATTTCAGATAGGAGAGTGTTCATATATGTAAATTAATTCTGTGTGTTAAATTCAGACCATCTGTACAGCTTAAGGAGTTTTCCTTTTAATTTCTCTTAGACATGAAAATTATTTAGCTTTTTAATCAAAAACAAATGGTGTGGTTTCCTTAATCCTCACTTTATTGGATCACGGCTATAATAATTTTGGAGCCTATGCTCAATTTAACTAGATTCACGTTGCTAAATTAATTCATTTGTTCTTTCAACATGATTTATGTGGATGCTCCAAGCAAAATACAGTGGCAAAGGGGAAATCATAGTTTTTAAAGGCTACCCCCCAGGTGAAAAAGAAAATATTTATTAACCTTTATCTTTCCTTCAATGTGTCAATGAAACAAAGTGATGATGAAACACTTCTTTTTTTTCAAGAACTACCATTTTATATAGTTAGAGGCAGTATCATTGATGTTTGAGAATAGCGGCTCAAATGTTATACTACCCTCATTCACATGAGAGCTCTGCTCTTTGCTGGCTGTGTGATTTTTGGATCACTTTCCGCATCTGTGTTTGAGGACAACACTATCCCACTGGGTAATTCCATAGATCCAAAGAGGCAATGCAGGCCAAGCACTCAGGTATCAATACATAGAATGTGCTTAATACGTGCAAGCTCCTAGTATCTTACCATTGATCATAAAATGATGCTTTACATAAATAACTCTTTTATTACACATTAATATCAAGAGCCTGGGAAAGCAAGCCCATGACATAGCACACAATCCTAAAATATTACTACGGTATATGTACAAATACAGATATATAGCAGTTTTACTTTGCTTCTTATTATAATACATGGGCCACTGATACTGATTTTAAGCTGTTGTCCCCAGTTTGTCATGACTATCTGTACTGAAGATTCATTTTTCCAAGTGTAAAGCAATGAAACATTGACAAAAACCAAAATTATGTATGCTGGTGGGATTTAAGTTAGAAGCAGAAACATGTTAAAATAATCAGACCAACTGAGGAAAGAGAGGAGTGGCTTCCATATGACTTCTGGCTGCTTGTGTCTTCTGAGAGCTAGATGGATCGAACCACAGAGCTAGCCAAGATGAAACCTGTAAAGAAAATGCTAGAAAGTGTTCAACTCAGCTTCTCACTGCCACTTCACATACAATCAATCAACCTTATTTAATTTGTGGAAACTAACAGCACTATTTTAAGAGAGGTCTCTCTTCATAACTGTGTTCTTGATTGCCATCACAACAGTTCTGGAAATTACAGTTGCATCCGACAAACTGGGAGCTTCCCAGGTTCGCTACAAACACTGAGGGGACCTCACTTCCTTCTGCATGGAGGGACACCTTGTCATAGGGCTGCTTTTGAGGGTGACCTACAAAATTAGCCCAATATTAAATATTGGCATTCAAGGAAGTCATTCCCCTTTTCTTTGCAAAAAGCTCTGCAATAAAAATAACAATGCTATTTTCAGCCAGACAGATGCATAAAGAGGATGAAAGAGATATGCTACCTGAAATGGAAGAGATTCAGTTTCTTTTAAAATAACAGAAATCTGGAAAATAATCATACTCTTAAGTCCTTAAAATGACTACTGGCAAGAATTGGACTGGTAGAAAGCCAGACAGCTGGGAGACTGCTCGCCTGTCAACCACATGGAGAAACCTTGAGTCACTACCCACAATGCAGGACCAATTCACCCCAACCAACCTCACAAGACCCACCTAGGGCATCATGAAGCTCGGTGCTAAGTATTCCCGGAAAACTAGGGGCCAGTGACAATCTGAATTCCAGAATGGGAGGAGAGAACATCTTATTTCAACTGAAGTCCCACTTTGGTTGCCAAACTGTTTCCTGTCACTGAGTTGAAGCCAGGTTGGACTCCATTGAAGAGCCGAAGTAAAAAAAAAAAAAAAAAAAAGTCCTTTCCCTTAGAGCATCCTGCAGCTGTGCTTTATCTCCAACCCCCAAAACACAGCCTTTGAAAGGATAGAGACACCATAAAAAAACGAACTTCCTAAGCACCCATGTGGGCATGAACATTTTCATAACATACGAAAATATTTTCACAATCCTTGTGAAATCCCTCTCTCTCACATACTTTCTTAGGTCCAGATTTAAGTAAAAATAAGTTATAATGTAACAAGAGAGGCCAAAATTGTTTTTTAGAAAACAGTTTTAAATATTTGGTGGTAGACTTGATATTCAAAGTACCGAAGGTGTCATTTGATTAGGTTTATAAATAAGAAGCTGGGTAAACATTCCCTAATGAGTCCCAATTTAAGGCCAGGTGCTTTCTGAGTCTTTTCAAGGTTCCTATTCTTTCAGATGCAGGTGTCCTACATGTTGTTCCCCTTCTCATTGATAGCACATGTAGTGATCCACATGAGGAACAACAGGAAGGACTAAATGAGACTTCTGTAGGGCACACTCAGATGGAAAGTCTCTTAATCAGCTGTGTTAAAGTGTTCAGGTCTTCAGTGGCAAAACCATCCACCAATGCAGTCTGAATCCAGCCCTCTTCAACAAGAATGCTTAGCCACATTTTTCTATTCCTTTACTCGTAGCTATAGAAACACACATTCACTTAAAAAGTGGCGCAATTCAAGAGCATAGTGTTACTTGACTTCATTAGGAAAGAGAGGCTTGACTGGTTCCCTGTTTAGCCATATCAAAGAGTTAAGTACTTGTTTTTATCCATTTTGATGACAGAGCCATTAAGACATGTAAAAGGGCACACAGCTTCTATTCCTGTGCTGTCCAAAATCACAGACTCTGTTTAAATGTGACTGTTTAAATTTAAATTAATTTAAATAAAAAATACAGCCAGGTGCAGTGGTGCACGCCTATAGTCCCAGCAGTTCTGGGAGGCTGAAGCAGGAGGATCCCAAGTTCAAAGCCAGCCTCAATAATGTAGTACGGCACTCAGGAACTTAGTGAGACCCCATCTCTAAATAAAATACAAAATATGGATGGGGATGTGGCTCAGTGGTCCAATGCCCCCGAGTTCAATCCCCGGTACCCCTCAAAAAAAAATCCAAAATTCAATTCCATACATATTGAGTTCAATGGTAGCATGCACTGAGCTACCACACAGAAATAAAACACTGGTTGAAACTTGTGGTTATCCTGCCTGCTTTTCTGTCCTTTCAGATTTCTTAAAGTTACCTTTTTACTGAAAGCTTACTCTTGGGCAGGTACTTTTCACATTTTATCTCCATTTAATTCTCAACTGCCTGACGAGATGATTTGATTCCTATTTTATAGGTGAGGAAACTGAACACAAGCAAGGTTAAGCAAATTGCCCAAGGGATGGAGCCCCAGATCTGCTGAGTTCACAGCCCCTTATTCTATGCACCATATTATGAGGCTTCTAGAGCTTATATCCACCACTGCTCCAAGATATTTCAAGGCAGAATTTATAGAACAAACCGATCCAGGTACTACTGTGCCAGGAAACTACATCACAGACAGTAGCACAATCTTCACAAAAAGTCCATAAGACATAAGCAGATATTCAATGATGATCATTTTCCCCTAAGTTACACAATGTCTTATCCATTGGAGTGGATAAAAATGTCGTCTCTTGAAGTAAGATTGGGTTCTGATCTGTGACATTCCCTTTGGCTCCTGGTGGGAGACTTCTCTCTAATTTCAAGTAGATTTCCTGGCAGCTGTGACAAATTGATAAGACCCTGGGGAGTTTTATTACTTTATCACCACCACAGACTTGAGGCAACCTTGGACACTGTGGTAGTTGCTTCCCTGAAGGGAGGTTCAATAGGTAACCCAACTGACTATCAGCTTTCCTTGAGATGCCCGGCTGTGCTAGGAAGTGCAAAGTCAGAAACTTTTCAGCCCCAAACCGGTGCCAGTACAAGGAAACCTAAGACTAATGTCTGAGGCAGAATGGGGAGAGAGAACCAGTAAGAAAGAGAAGCAGACAAGAGGTCTAGAATTTAACATCAGACAGTGATGTGAGTGAGTAGCTGTCAGAGTTCTGGGCCAAGGCTGATGGGCTATTATTATAGTGTCACTGCATATACATGTGGTCCTGCCAGGCCTGCTGAAAAGATCTGGATCTTGAAGGACTTAGGAATAAAAAACAAATATTAATTAGGGAGGTGGCATCTATCGATGACAAGATTGTTGATGTTTTATGGTAAAAAAGAAAAAAAAGTTCAGGAAGATTTTTATTTTCACAAAACTAAATAACTATGATTGCTATTCCCCTCCCCTTTGGGGTTGTCCTTTGGTTTTAATTTTTTTTTTTTAATAAAGTGACAAGAATAGCAAATGCTAGCCTATGTGTTTCAATGCCACTGGCAAAATTGAACACTGGTAAACTATGTTAGTTCAAAAGGTGTGTGTGAGAGAGAGAGAAAGACAGACAGAGACACTGAGAATACTGGTTGTTACTATTGGTTTTTGAAGGTCAAATCTAGAAAGGATGCTATGGTACAATGCCAGAGGAAGCTCAGCCCAGGCTGTGTACTTACTCTAAGGTCATCTACATGTCCCAACTTTCACTGGGTCCTGAATGCTTTTAAGAACAATCCTGTAACCAGTATGTCATTTTTCATGAAGAACTTGAAAAGTTCTTTTTTAAAAAAGACAAAAAGAAACAAAGCTGTGGAAAAAAAAAAATCAGGCCTATCAATCAGATCAGGTGCTGATATTTCTCAGTGCTAATCCCATTCCATTTCTAAAATCCTACACTTCTCCTTTGTTTATTAAGGTTTCTATGCTGTTAGTACAAACAATTGAATAGAATTAGAGGAAAATAAAATTGCAAGGAAAGGTTAAAAAATGCAGGTGACTTAGGCAATGTACAAGAGATTGTAGGCAGACATGGTTTTCCTATGAACCAGCACACCAAAATGTGTGCATCTAGAGTAAGCATCATCCACAAATTGTCTACTATTCTGGAGCTGAAAGGAAATTTCTATTATAGTTCCATCACTTATGAGCAAGGAGGTCTGTCAGACATCTAACTGCCTTTTAATCAAGCAATGATTTGGGGATATTTTGATTTGTACCACAAATGTAATCTGATCTAGAGTTTATTTTAAATTGAGTTATGCAGAAAACAAGCAGAGGAGACCAAAAAAATGTCAAATACTTTCTTTGCAAATATATTAATAATCCCTTTTGTCAGATTTGCAAGATGGAACTGGGCAATACCTGAAAAGATTTTACTATTCACATCAACTAGTGTTTTTTTTTTTTTTTTTTTTTCCATTCTGCCCTGACACTTGGACAAAGGCCTATTATTGTTCCATGACTGGTCACCAGTTTTTAGAAGTCTGAAAAGCATGCCAAGGTGGCAGTGCATTCAGGAAACCTGCAGTTGGCATTGAGTAAAAGTCTGTGGCAAGGAGTCTTCATGGGGCTTCCATGGGCTTCAAGGTGGCCTTTCCTTGTCAGATGGCATTCAGTTTAACTGCTCAGATGCAATAACCCTGCGTTTAGGGTCCATGGCATTAACTGAGATAGAACTGTGGGTTTTAATGGAGGAGATCTTAATTGGCAGTAAAAAAGGAGGTATTTATTTCCATTTTGGGCACTAAAGACTATGTCATCATAGGGAAGGTATTTTCTTCAGGGTACTAACCATTTGAGATCATTCATATGGGCAACCTCAATAAAAGAAAAAAGCCAAAAAATGTCAAATACTTTCTTTGCAAATATATTAATAATCCCTTTTGTAAAATAAGAAAAAGAAGAAAAAGAAAAAAAAAAAGTTGTCAGTTCCTCCAGGTTTTGATTTGCTTCCTTGTACCAAAGGCAGGTGAGTGTGTTGATGGCTGACAAATTTCATTTTGTGACTTAGTGTCTGGCTGCCAGCATTGGAAGAGGTCTTTAGAATACAGAGCACCTGGAAGTAAAATTATGACTTTGGGTCTGGGGAGGAGCCATGGAACCTGAATTGTTGCAAGCACCACAGGCAATGTTGGCACAGAAACAAAAGAAGGAGTAGTGGTACTACTAAAAATGACAACAGAGGTATTTGTTTTTCCGAAGCATTTGTTATGGGTCAAAGATCCTACTAAGGTAATATAAAAGTATGTGTCCTCAAACATGAACTGTCACATTCTTTCCAAACCCATGATTTTATGACCTTCTCACTCATATTTTGCCTAGAAAATATCTGTTTAGGACAGGAGCAGTCATTATTTTTTAAGACATCCCCTTGGCAACCAGCACTGTACAATACAATTAACATGTATTCAGTACGGTTCAGTTGGCTTAAAATGCACAGAATCAGACCAAAGTCCTTTCCTTTTCTTTTTTAATACATTTTTTTAGTTGTAAATAGACACAATATCTTTATTTATATTTATGTGGTGCTGAGTTTTGAACCCAGTGCCTCATGCATGCAAAGCAAGTGATCTACCACTGAGCTGCAACCCGAGTCCCCAAAGTCCTTTTCTTGTGGTCTGTTCCCAGGCAACTCTAGGGTGAATGAGTCTGCCTTTTTAGACAGTTGCACACTCATTCTTTCCTGGAGACATAACTAAAATGTGTGGTGTGTCAAAGACATTTGCTTTGGGTCAAAGAGCCAAGAAAATGATATTTTTACCAATGGCATCATCAGATCTCTGGCCACACCTGCGTAGAACTCTGCAGAGAGGTCGGGACTTCCCCAGGCAGCACCTTATGAAAATGTAGTTCTGATTTTCATCTGGCTTTTCTCCAGGACTATTTCTCTTATTGCCAAGTAAGAAAGTTCATTCTTTAAACAAGAAAAAACATAAAACAGGTCCAAGTTCATAATCATGGAAAATGACCATTTGCTTAAGTGACATGAACTGGTGACAATGACTGCTTCATCAGGCACACACTTCTGTCTGCCCTTGTGGACCCTTGCTTCCTTTCTACCACTCTGTTCTCAGGCTTCCTTCTAAAATGGCGGTCTCAGATTCCACCAAAGGATGGGGAACCTCCCACATGGCCTAACCTTTTCAGCTCTGTATTCAATACGTTTCCAACATTTACCAGGAAGGAGGAATTGAAAGGCAATACATATCCCAAATTCCTCTAGATTTTAAATATCTTAAGTCATGGATTAAGTGAAGGGATGGAAAAACTTGAACACACTGTACCGGCTTACTCAATAATCGCTTTGATGGAACTGTATTCTGATGTCATTTCACTGAGCTCCGCCAAATATGAGTGAGGAAACCCATTACAATATTTGCTGCAAGGATGTAATTAAACATTCATCATATTTACAATATTTTCTCTGGGAGCATCCATAGAAAAAGTCCTTCCATATATATATATTTTTTTCCCACTCATCCTATGGAGTAGATTTTATAACTCTTATTACCCATTTGGCACAAAGGAATGTGAAGAACATAAAATTTAAGAATTTTCTCATCATTATTCAGCTGGTATTTAGCTGGCAAATGGTGAAACTCAAAAATCAGGATTTTTCCAAAAACATACACTGCATTGTCATTTTTGGTATAATTGCACATATTGCTCATAATGCCCGTGGTGACTTAGACAATCTAAACCCTTACTGAACCTCAGTGTTTTCAGGTTTAAAGACACATTGAAAGACTTTTCTGGCTGTAAAAATCTTGGATTCATTTCTTTCCTTTTTAAACTAAGTCAGAATATGAGATAGAGAGGGGCAGCTTCCTGATGCCAAAATTTGGATGTTAAATAAAAAGGTATTCCTAATAAGCACTAACAAAGTTTAAGGAGCATAATTTCATCATGTTCTTGAAACAAACAAGCAAACAAACACCTAAAGGTGTATTGACATGATGTATACATCCATTTTTGGATCTCCAAGACAGATTTCAATCATTTAGCCAATGTTTATTGAATTCAAATTACATGCCAGGCACTATTCTAGGCACGAGTGTCACAAATATTCCCTCACCAAGATTACAATCTAATCATGGAAGAGCCTGTCAATTACAAATACAGAGGAAGTTACAACATTCCTACCCTCAAAGAGCTTATGCCTAATGGTAGAGAGACAGACACTAAGCAAACAGATATGTAAACTAATGTCAAATTTTGCTAAGTATCATGTAAAAAAATAATATTGGAGAAGAAGCAAGGCATACTAGTAATGTAATGGAAACTAGTAGGTTTTAATTAAACATGACCAATTTTAGACTTGCCTTTTTTAATTTGTTCATTTACTGAGTTTATACCATTAGTTTAAACCCTTGGGAAATATATTAAATTTTTACTTACTTCTCATGCTGATTTTTGTCAATTTAAAACAATTCTGCATGAAATGCATTAAGTTAATTTCTAAAAGAATGTAGTTAAAGGGGGGAAAAAAGCAATATAATAGCATTTTGCTCTGGGAGATTGAACAATAATGCGCCACATGAATTGGACCCACAGAGTGTATTCTTTAATGAAGGAAACCAGAGAAAGGAGACATAACAAATCTATTTTCAGATTCAGTTAACACGGACTGTTGCTTCTTCCTAATTTGTGGTGGAGCATACATCATCTCTGTTGGATTGAGTAAGACAAAGTTTGAAGAAATAAAATAGAAGTCATTGCTTTGTGTAAAAATGGGAACCAGTTACATTGTTATCAAACAACTGGAAGCCCTAAGAAATTATTTTTTATATATCTTAGTCTAATATCATAATATGAACAACTGAATAGCTTGTATCTATTTATTAAGTTTATGAATTCATTTACAGGAAAGTTATTATTATACATTGACCGCACCACATTTATTTTTAACAAAGGATATTATTAAGATGGAATTTTTTAAACTTGGTTGAAACCAAAACCCATACATAAAATCTAAATGTCAGTATGTTGTAGAGATTTAGCAAGAAAACTGTCAATGTGTTAGCTATCATAGTCTGGCAGTTAAAGTCAGAAAAAGGAATAAAAACTCGCTCACTTTGGTACTTAGGAGAATAAAATTAAATCATTAGAGGTGGAGCTGTTTTTATTTTACTTTACTATTCATGGTCAGATCATTCAATTATCTTGAAAAACAGCTGGCTATAGCACTCAGATTATACAAAGTCAAATGAATGTGTACGTCAAAATGATGGATCTTTAAAGGAGAGTCTGAATGCAAATGTGGAAAAAGAAACAATAAAATGAAATAAAACAGGCAATAAAGGATAAATAGGTGAGACAGGAAAAAAAAAATCTTAATACAGTTACATTCCGCTACTGTGCCTGGATAAACCATGAATGAACTCTTATTACAGAATTACAAAGATTTTCAGCCAAATAACTAATATTTAGAATATTCTGAAAGGAGTTATGGACTGTATGGACTTCAGTGGGGAAGCTTTGAATCGTATCCTGTTATCAGATAATAAAGTCATTAAGATTCTGACAGGTGGAGGTTTTAGCATCACATTCTTTTAATGATTCTACTAAAGAGGAAGATAAAAATCAAGTACAAAACAGTGTATTTCTTCCAACTCTCTCTCTCCATAATGTACATATTGCATTATTCATAATGTATTAATATAATAAATGTATGATCTTATACTTCAATACCATCTTTGTTAATGTTTTAAACCAGTGACATTGGTGGCTAAATAAAGCCAATAAAGGGAACTGTGGCTTTTCTTTTCCAAAGTGAAAGTAAACCATGAAATCTATCATAAAGGAAATGCATAATGCTCAGATTATAAATAACCCAATAGGCTATACATTTCTTACTTTCAAAAACACTTAGGACATTTTAAGTATTAAATTTAATTTGAGTCGTACTTGCCAAAATACAATTGCTATTTTTCCATTTTATGCAATGACTAATATACAATCGAAGGCTTAGTGTTTGTTTTTGTTTTGATTGTGAAAGTTTTTCTTTTGGATTTCATTTTATGCAGAGACAAAAATTGTTATTTAGAAGAAATAGAATTTAAAATAGGAGCCTAGAAAATGAATTTATTCATACATATCTGAGTAACTTATGTCAATTAGCTTCTGATTTTAATGGGAGCAAACTGTGATTTTTGCTTCACATCCAACTGTGCTATCAAGAGGCATTTCCTTAAAAGTCAAAGCTGATCTTCATACACATAGAAACCAGACACGTATATACATGTGAGCAGAAGAGTATCCCAGGCAGACTCCTTTTATTCACCAATGTAATAAATATTGATCAAGTATCTACTTTGCATGAGGCTTTGTGGATGCCTAACATTGTAAGGGTGAACAAGCCAGACTTGTCTCCTGTCCTTGTAAAATGAAGAGGATTCAAAAAATGTCATCATTTTCTAAAACAAACAAAACCCATAATTAAATGATGTCACAGTACATGAGTGCCCACCATGCACTCATCTCTGTTCAGAGGGCTTCATACATATTAACTAATTTAATCATCCTAACAATCCTACAAGGATTCATTATTATTATTCCTTTCAAGTAGATGAGGAAATTCAGACACATGAATTTAAGTGACTTGCCCTAAACTATGTAGTTAGTAGTGCCATGGGGATGGGATTCTAGCTCAGACAGTCTAGCTCCAGTCCCCTGCTCTAAAACACTGAAGGAATCTCTTCAGTAACAGATCCTGTGAGGCTACCAATACCAATCCATACTGGCTGAATAAATTTAAAGTGGTTTTCAAAGAATATGTGATCTCCAAGTGTTTCAGTTGTTCACATTTTTCTGCCTTTCCTCTCCAACTCTCTCCCCATAAAACTCAGATACTAAATTTTAAAATGAATTTCAACAGATGATTCTCAGTGGTATTGGAGGGTTGGGGGAAATTGCGTCTTCATTAGAGAGAAAATAAAATTTGAAGAAACTAATTATTCACACAAATCTAAAACCAACTTGATCTAAGCTGAATCTGAAATTGAGTCCTAATGAATTTTCCCTGTACTTTCCAATCCCAATCTGTTACTGAACATATCCATAATTCCAAATAATAATCAGGAAAAAAAAATGAAAAGAAACCAAGCCAAAAAAAAAAAAAATACTGGTCATTACATTAAGAAAATAATTTTATCCAGTATTTTTCCTGCACATTCTAACACATATGAATAAATACAAGCAAAAAGATGACGTTTAAGAAAATACAATACCACAAAATTTTAGCATGCATTATTCAATTGGGAGATAAATCTCCATGGTTCTTATGTTTGTGCACTTCTAAGAAAAGGGCTTCAACAGCTTTGTTCTAGACTATCTTTTCAAGGATGTTTATATAGCAAACAGCCTTGGAAATTAAATCTTGTCTCCCTCTGGGCAGAGGACAGATTTGTTTACTGGCCAGACATTACAGACAGTGTCTTTCTCTGAGGCACAATTTGGAAGGTGTGCTAGAAGCCTCTTTTAAAAGACTTGTCTTTTCTAAGCTCAGAGTTCCCCAGCTAAGCGACAAACCTACTATCCACGTGTCATCCCCTGAGCTCACTCCTGCATCACTCTGTGGATTTAGGAAACAAAGGGAATTGATGTGAAAATGATGTCCAGGTGCCTATTGACAAGCCTGTATAAAGTCACTTGTCTCTGACCTAGGAGTCTCATGTCTTCTGCCAGCATTTATAAAATTGGGGCAGCCTGACTCATGAGCTCATAAGTCAAGTCTCAAATACTGGACTGGTTTTGACATTTTCCAATCAAGAACTTAGCTGGTTTTCCAAAGAAGAAGTTACTTTAGTTATCCTTTTTTAAAATTTCTATCTCTTGTAATCCTCAAGGTTTCTGAAACAACTCATAATAAAATACAAATGTGTACTTGAACGTGAAAAGAAATGACCCACGGGTGATCACACATGAACATTTTATCTAGAGAAATTTCCCTGCTAGTTGAATTAAACCCATATATTGATATAAACCATAAAAAAATAGCAATTCTGACACACAGTGTAAAAGGCAGTTTTTCAAATTTACCAGATAAACACAGACTCGCATACTCTAACTTCAAAAAGAGCAAACTTCATATTACATCTAATCCAATGATCTGTGACCAGTCTAGAATTTCAGAACCTGGAGAGCAATCAATTAAAATTCTTTTAAATATTTTTCCAATATTTAAGATAGTAAGTGCAGTCAGCTCTCTGTATCTTTGGGTTCCATATTCACAAATTCAACTCACCTTAGATCATAAATATTTAAAAAAAAATGCATCCGTACTGAGCATGTACAGAGTTTTCTTGTCATTATTCCCTAAACAATACAGTATAACAACTATTTACATAGCATTTACATTGCATTAGGTATTATAAGTAATCTTGAGATGATTTAAAATTTGCAGAAGGAAGTGCATAAGTTATATGCAAATATTATACCATTTTATATGTGGGACTTGAATATCAATAGATTGTGATAACCATGGGGAGCAGGGGTTCCTGCAACCAGACCCCATGGATACTCTTAGGGTAAATTACTTTGATTATTTGAATAATTGTATGTGAGTGTGTGTATGCATGTGTTCCAAGTGGAAGGCCTACTTTCTACCTGCTAGTAGCAGTGTAATGTGTGAATTATAAAGATTGAGGGGGCCGGGATAAAAATCAAAGTTCTCACAGTAAAAAGTGGATTCCAAACTTTTTTCAAAGATTGGGGAAATAAGATAAACAAAAACTTTACGTAAGGGGAGAAAGAACTCTAATTTTAAAACACAAGATAATTTCAAATTTAAAAACTTAAATTTTTATTTTCTTAGGCTGCTGAGGAGGAGGAATAATACAGAAAGATCATTTTTTGAGAGATTTAAAGGATCTGTGGACTATCTATTGTATAATAAAACTATGTCTGAGATGATTGGTTTCAATTTTCTTTTCTTTAAACTATAATAGCATGGTGTTTAGAATTTTTCTTCAGGAGAATAAAACGAGGAACGTTTTTAAAATAAAAAAATCCACAGCTAATATAATTATGCTTTATCCAAGCTTTTGTAAAGCACAGCTGGTCTGTGGCACAACTGGTTTTCACGTATAAATTGAGAATATAGGAGTTGGATTGAATATTATGCATAAACAGTAGCCAAAGATTAATATTCATAGAAGTCTAAGACAGGATCTTGTATATAAAACACAGAATAAAAGCCGACTGTCTCCCTGCTCCCCCCACCACTACATGCTGATTAAACCAGGGCAATGGCTAAAGAAAAGAGTAAAAGGGTGTCCACCCATACTCCTCATGTCTGTCTTCAAATAAGGAAATGACTCAGATTCACCACTCTTGAAATTTGGATGCTTGCTGACATGGACTGTTTAAGAAACTCCCCTTCCCAAATTTGTATGTTGAACTGAATCCTAATGTGATGGTATTAGGAGGTGGGGCCCTTGGGAGGTAAGTAGTTTTAGATGCGATTACAATATAGAGCCATGATGGGATTGGTACCTGTGTAAGGTCACAGGCACAAGAGGGTCTTTCTGAGCCACTTGTGGTATGAATGAGAAAATGCCATCTATAAGAAAAAAGGCTCTCCTCTTCTTAGACACAGATTCTGCAGGTACCTGGATCCTAAGTTTCCAGATTCCAGAAATATGAAAACTATAGGTCTGTTGTTTAAGCCCCCACCAACTCTTTGGTATCTTTTGTCATAGCAGCCAAAGAGGACTATGATTCTTAGTGTTTTCCAAATCTATTGTATTTTTTTTTTCAGGTACTGAGAAACATGATACCGATAGAAGGTCAGTATCTGTTATGATGGGTAGTTACCAACCAAATCACTATACTGATGTCCCAGAAATTTTGTGAATGCATCCTTTGGTATGTGTAATTGCATACTGAGAATCTACAACTTAGCTTACTAGGAGACATGTACAAAAGAGTAGCATGGTGTGATAACTCTCTTAGTCACAGGATACCACGGCCTTCCAATAAGCTCTGAGAAGAACTCAGAGAAATTTGGAACCCCTTTGTGACAAAGATTAGTGAGGCTTACCACTTTGCTTGCTTCTTGCTACAGCGTGAAGTGTTTAACTAGGAGCACCAGCTACAGTCAGTGGTCTATAAATTGACTATCAGGAGAGCTAAGAACATGCAAAGCAATGATCTGATATATACTATTATTATACAAGGAGAATGGAAACAGGACTTAGTCTAGGTCAGGAGTTGAAAAAATTTTCAAAAAAAAAGGCCAAAAGGTAAATATTTTAGACTTGGAGTTCGTAGTTTTGCTTGTAACAGCTCAAATCTGCTATTACAGCATGAAAGCAGCCATATAACAGTTTGAAGATGATGAGCATGGCTGTGTTCCAATGCAGTTTTACCTATAAAAACAGGTGGTAGCCTGAATTTGCCCACAGGCTTTAGTCTGCTGGCTCTCAGCTTCTACTGGCTTCTATTCTGGCAAGCGGACTAAGCACAGGTAACTTACCTTATTTCTCTGACCCTAAAATCATCATCTATAAAAACATCTATAGCATTCTAGAGTCGGAATGTACTAGGGAATGTTGGCATATATATACATACACCAAAAGATAATCGAGTAATATCTGCCAAAAACACCTGCTATAAATGCACATAGTTGATGTCTCTGCTTCACAGTTATTCTGCAGATAGCTTCCTCTGACTATATGATCAAAAAGGCATGGTCTGAATTATGGTTCTGTTACTTCCTGCAGAAAGCTTTGTGAACACAGGCAAATTAATTACTGACTTTACACCTCATTTCTTCTTTTATAAGGTGGGGATAATTTAACCATGTAAAATTGTTCAAACTGCACATGTAACTGAGATTAAGTCATTCAGACAACTCGTTCAGAACCAAGAATATCCTGATGCTTACCTTAGTGAAATATCCCAAAGTCAAAACAATATTCCACAGGCTGGAAGTGGAGTTAGGATTTTCCTGAGGTGCCCCTGCTGTGACTGCTGCCCCACCAGGTCCTACAGTGCACTGGTCACACTGGTCTGCTGCTGCTTTTCAACACTAGAAATCATTCTCCATCTTCAGCATTTCTCATATATTTGGGTTTAATAGAATGTTATGAACAACTAAGGATTAGCCAGTATAATTCTGTTTTTGCAATACTGGCAATTGAACTCAGGGTGCTTTACCACAGAGCTATATCCCAAACCCTTTTTATTCCGAACCCTTTTTATTTACATTTTGACTCACTAAGGGTGTCACTAAGTTGCACAGGCTAGCCTGAAACTTGCTTTTCTCTCATGCCAGGTTCTCAAGTCACTGGTATGGTAAATTTCTTTTTTTGCGGGGGAGGGGGGTGGGACTGGGGTTTGAACTCAGGGGCACTGGATCACTGAGCCACAACCCTAAAACTAGTTTGTATTTTATTCAGAGACAGGGTCTCACTGAGTTGCTTAGCGCCTTGCTTTTGCTGAGGTTGGCTTAGAACTCTTGATCCTCCTGCCTCAGCCTCCCGAGACGCTGGGATTATAGGCGTGTGCTGCAGCGCTGGGCCTGGGATTGTAAATTTTAATTTGAAAAAAGAAACAGGGTACCACACAGGTTTGTGAAGAGAAATTATTAAAGAAGAAGAGGAAGAGAAGGCAGAGGAGGGAAAAGGGATGAACAGCGGTGGGAGAAAGGGAAGGAGGAAAAGAAAACCATTATTTTTCTTCCTATCCTGGGGCTTTCATGGGTTATATCCATCTGTTGTTTGGTCCTCCTGCCATGTAAATCAGATTCTTCCTTTTTAAGCCATATTACATCTCTCTATTCTATTATCACATTCCCACCCCCTTTTCCATCCTGGCAATGCAAAATAGTTATCATTTCAAAATGCAGAACAAATCAGGTCTCCTTTTAAGCACTCTCCTTCATGACATGATATAACAGACCTTTTGTAAGTCAAGAATGGTGGAGTCACTCCCATCATACTCCTATTCAGTCAGCAGCATTCATGGATAATGGAAAAAAAAACAGATTTCTGAGCATATTCTCTAGAGGATTGTAAGCAGATATTTGTACACCAATGTTCACAGCAGGATTATTCACAATAGCCACAGGCAGAAATAACCTGAAAGTCCACTAACAAGTGCATGGATAAACAAAATGTGGTATGTACACACAAGGGAATATTATGTAGTAGGGGGTCAGAAGGAAATTCTGACACGTCCGAAGTAGAATGCTAAGGACGTTATTTAAAGTGAAATTAACCAAACACAAAAGAAGGAACTTTGCAGGATTCCACTTATATGAAGTTCCTTACATATTCACATTCATAGAGACAAAGTAGATTGGTGGTTGCCACAGCTTGAGGAGAGGAGGATAGGGACCGTTGTTTGATAGGTACGAAGTTTAATCTGGAAGATGAAGTTCTAAAGACAGATAGGGGTGATGAATGCACAACAGAGTAAATATACTTAATACCACTGAAATGTACATTTAAAAATGGTTAAAAAGGGGAGCTGAGGTTGTGGCTCAGTGGTAGAGTGCTTGCCTAGCATACGTGGGGCATTGGGTTCGATACCTGGTACCACATAAAAAATAAATAAAAATAAAGGTATAAAAATATGGTTAACAAGACCATATTTAAAATAAAATATATACATATATATACATATATGTGTGTGTGTCTGTGTGTATATTTTACAATAAAAAGTGAGAGAAAATGCACTTGATTTTCAAAACCCAACATTTTGAATTGTAAGAGTTGGGCTTTTCAGGCACAGTATACAAAGTAGACATGAAAATACACAATGCCCACTTGTGTAAAAGCTATCTTTTCTTGAAGGATAACACCAATCCTTGTGGTGAGGAAAGGAGCAGAAAGGAAAACACAAAAACCTAGCATAAGTTGGAAAATAAGAGTCAAGATGAATAGCTGGATGACAGGATCATCACGTGCATTTCAGGGAAGGTAGAGAAAGAAGAAACCATTTCATTCCATCCCCATCTCCTAACACCAGAATGGTCTGGTAAAATAGCCAGAGCCCAGAATTTTCTTGTGCCTACTGTAATAAATAAATAAATATATTTATTCTGTATTCATTTATTTACGAATATAAATATATTAATATATTTATTAATATAAATATATGTAAATAATATACATAAGGATCTAAGCAGATGAGTCTGAGTCAATGTCACACAATTCCAGAATGAATGTTCCAGTGACATTCATTCAATAAAATTACTTTTCATATACTCCTTTAGGAGTAGCTTTGAGGCTATTATTGCTCTGCAATTTTCCAAACATCCAGAGTGTCATGGGAGAAATGAATAAATATATTTGGAGAACCTGAATGATATGTACAAATGGCTGAAAGCAAGGTGACCTGCAGAGACTCTATGGTTTACAACTATGTTATCCAATGCAGTAGACATCTTGCCATGTATGGCTATATAAGTAAAATATTAAATGAAATAAAATTAAACATTTAGAAACTCAGTCACATTAGCCACGTTTCAGGTGCTCAATAGCCACACATTGTCCGTGGCTGTCCAATTGAACCGTACAGGTAGAAAACAGTTCCAACACCGCAAAAAGTCCTATTGGACAGTGTCCATTTGGAAGAAAGGGCTACAACCCAGGTGTGGTGGCACACACCTATAATCCCAGTGGCTCCAAAGGTTGAAGCAGGGGATCACAAGTTCAAAGCCAGCGATAGAGTAGCCCTAAGCAACTCAGAGAGACCCTGTGTTTAAATAAATATTAAAAGGGTTGGGGATGTGGCTCAGGAGTTAACCACCTCTACGTTTAATCCCCAGTACATAAAATAAATAAAAAGCATGTAGAACAAAGGGTTAAAATAGCAACTTACATGGCTGAAAAACCAAGAATCAAATGGTATAGAACAGGGAACATCCTATCCTTTGCCACCATGAACAGAAAAGCACAAAGGTGTCTCCTGAGCCCTGATACTCTTAAAACACCCATAATTTGTATATCCACCTGGAAATCAAAGGAAATGAATCCATAAAATTTGTATTTTTTAACCACATGTACACAATAAAAACCGAGCTCAGTTTTTAGGGAAAAATGTTAAAGTTCCTACATACATATCTTTATAGATTAAAATTTGCACCATATCACTCATGAATCACACTTCTGAGATGAAACGGGCCACATTACTGTGTAAAAGTTTACTTTTAAGGCTACACTTCATTCTAGTCATCACCTAGATGAAATGTCCAGCAAACTGCCTGGTTTATTGTTCTAGTTTACATGATACTAAACTCAGATGGCTTTTCTTTTTATTTCTATGACACTTTGTTCAAAACATACAAACAAAAAAGTGATCATCTGAGAAGCAGCACAACTTCCGTATTTAAAAATGACAAATCTGCCAGGAGTGGTGGTGGATCACTCCTATAATCCCAGCTACTCAAGAGTCTAAGGTAGAATTGCAAGTTTGAGGCTAACCTCAGCCACTAAGTGAGATACTGTCTCAAAATACAATACAAGAACCAGTAGCCCATGGATGTACCTCAGTGGTAGAGCATCTCTGGGCTCAATCCTTAGTTCCAGGAAAAAAAAAAAAATGTCAAACTAACTTTAAAAATAAGCAGCCAAGTAGAGCCCAATGCACTTGAAGTCTTCTAAGTCAGAAAACTCAATATATGTTTGATACAACGTTCCTGGGAAAAGTTTTGTGAATTCCTAATTGAAGCCTGTATGATATCAGGGTCTTGCCCTCAATGACATTACTGGAACTGACACCAGTCATACTGTCAAATTCACACTCGTCAGTCAATAGTCATCCAAAGCAAATTGCAGCCAAGGTTGTTAGAGTCACTGATAACATAAGCAGTTGTTGGGGGGAGGGGTTGCAAGGTGGCGAGATCCCAACAGCAGCTGGAACCTGGAGCATGAAGAAGCAAGGGAAGAGGTCAGTTGAGACCCCTACAACTCGCACATTTGCAGACAAGTGCTTAACTAACCTACTAACCCTTTTGTCCAGAACGTCGCTAATAGTGGGGGATCTTAACTCCACTAGAATTGGTAGAGAAAGAAAAACTTAATGAACAGAGAAGCCTCAGGGGTATTATTCTTCATGGTCAGGCTCCTTTTTGAGGGTGAGAGCAAAGCTTGGAAAGGAAGTGAAAACCTCTGAAGTCACTGGTAGGCCAAACTGGGGGTTTTAAAAGTATGGTGGGAAAATTAGAGAAATAGAGCTGTTAGGTTAGGTTAGTTGGTACAACTTCTATAGATGTTATTATGAGCTGAGTTATGGAGAAGCTCAAATTCACTGTGTTAGTTCAGGGATGCCAAGATAAAGGAGGGCAAGGTATAAGAAAGATGCCACTAGAGGACAAGACAGGAAGACTGGACATCATGTCCCTGTTTACTACAAGCCCCGTTACCATGATAACTTCCACCACTAAGGACTTATTACCATGACATCTCCCACCACAGGTGTGGTATTTTACAATGAGCAATGGGGGGTACAGTAGACAGTACTCTAAGTAGGTTTTCTAGAGTAAGGAATGGGGGAAAGTTGGACAATATTCTAATCAGGTATCATGCTGTAACCAATGGGAGCCAATGAGGCAAGGTCTTCAATCTGGCCCATACAGGAAAGAGGATGCTTCACAGCTCAGTGTATAAAACACTGATTTCCAGATATTGGGGCTTGAACCTCTCTTTCTCACTTAGCCTACCCTGTTCTACAGAGTGCTACTCTCACCTCCACCTTCAATAAACCTCTAATTTGCTGATTACTTATGTCTTGCTCCATCCTTTGTTTGGGACACCAAAGACCCATACCCCAACAAAAACACCTTTAGTCTCCAGCTACTCTGGGGGCAGTCACCAATGCTCACTGTCAAGTTTGACACCGACAATCCTGTGCAAGGGAAGGAAAGATGCAACCAGATAAATACAAACTGACTTCATTTCAACTAGTGGTTTCTAGTCTCCAAGTCACACTTGCTGGGTATTTATTTATTTATTTATTTATTTATTTATCTATTTATTTATTTATTTATTTTCTTTCAGTTTAGCTTTACTGGGTCCATGTTCAGCATAACGAACAGAGGGGGGAAAAAAAGTACATTAGTAAAGGTTAAGAAACTTCTTCTTCACCAGAAAAGGTTTGCATTTTTGTCCAAATTTGAATTAGAATTCAATATAGGTGAACTTCAAGTTTGACTTCTACCCTTAAAGGCAGCAAGCTCCAAAGGACTGATTTCAAATGAGCTTTATATACAAAGCTATTTCAGAGAAGTTGAGCCCTCATTTATAGGAGGATACCTAAAGGAGAGAGGTTACGAAGACCACAGTGCCTGTAACTTTTTTTTTGAAGAAGGAAAACTTCAGGCAATTTTTTTTTCCAATTGTTTTTCTTTTCAAAAGTTGAGAAAGAGGGATATATCATTTGGGGTTATGGAAACAGGCCATGGAAGTAAACCCAGTCATGGATTTGGTTATGTTTAAGAAAATGAAGAAGAAAATGACCTGGGCACACACATATCTTGGATGTGCTAGGTGCCACGTAAACATCTCATGTGACCTCCACAGAGCTCACTACTGTGCCGTACGCTATGACCCTTACCTTATAGATGAGGAGTTAGATGTCAAGGGAGGTGAAGTGAATGGGCAAAGAGCCACAGCTACTAAGTGGCAATGCTCAGATCTGAACTTCACTCTTCATCTCTGAACCTAAGCGACAATTTTGAAAAAGGACTCAGAGGCCACAGACTATTTTCGGTAGTAATGGAGACTAATGCACTCAATAAATACTGAGCGCCTATTATGAGCTGACCACCTCTGTGGGAAGGTGCCCAACAGTCAACTTTGAAAACATGTCATAGAGAAAGCCTGATTGTTCTGACAACTCTTCATTTCCACCCACTTCAGAGGCAGTTATAGAGAAACAAGGCTTTCTTTCCTTCTCTACCATCAGAGGCCTGCACAGGCCCTCCCACTTACTTTCCTTCCTTTCATCATCCAAGAATGTACTCAGCCTGCTTTCACAGCCATGAGCTTCAGTGTGTCAGGCCATGTAGAGAACAGTGCAAAGAGCAGGTGGATTCCTGTAAGGGCAGCAGTGCCCAGCCTGTGTGAGCTATGGCTCCCTGCAATCAAAGGTAGACAGCATTGAGAGCCAATCCAAAGTGCTTCTCTAACCTGCCATTTATAATAAGCTGCCAGTGATCTTTTCAATTGGTAATCGATTTCATAATGATATATGTAGTTTCTTGTGTCTAGGCAAAACAGAAACCAATGAAATAGCAGGTACAGACAGAGTTAATATTTTCAACATTATATTCACAGACAATCCAAATATCCAGAATAAGTCTCATAATCCAAATGTGGATGTGGGTTTTTTTAAGTAAATTATAGTTACTTTCAAAGTATTAATATTTTAAAGGAATTTCCTAAATAACAAATAATAAAACCACAAAACCTCAATTTGAGAGTTTCACTACTAGATTACTAGTAATTATTTCCAGAACCACATTTCTTTAGAAGAATATTCTAAAGTAGCAGTGATAATTCTTCTTCCCTCTTTCTCTCCCTTCCTATCCATTTTTCCTTCCCTTCATTTACTTAAGATCACAGTTATTTAAAAAAAAAAAAAAACACCTATGCTTATTTTTCACGAGACCTTTAGGTCGGAAGAATGTCAAGTGATACAGCTAATTATATAATACCCACCCACACAGTTCAATCCATAAAATAACAACTTTATTCCACTTTCATTACCCATAAGTCTGTTTCTTTTACCCACATAATTAATTATGCTCGTAAGATATGTTTCTCCCTTTCTATTCCTGATACTTTAAATAAATACTTTGTTAAAGTACCTCACTTTTCATTTTAAATGTAGCTTTTAAAAAACAGGTTATCAACTGCCTAAATTTAACTGTAGATTTTATGTGCTATAATATTATATGTCATCCATTAACAATTTTATAGGCTTAGTAGAATAAAATAATCATTGATCTCTTTCATATGAATCCTATTAAGTAAAAAGAGTGTAAACTTCAACTCATTAAAATATTACTTAACATGCTTTATTAAAATTTATTTTAAAGCAGTTTTTACTCATTAAGACTTGAAAAATCTGGAGAGCACTTCATTGAATCTCCTTTATGAGGATGATTTGCATTTAAAGATGAATCTGAGGGACTGAGACTCCAGAGAGGCTTGGGCAGGCTAGAGAACTAGGATCTGTAGACAGTTACAGTTTAGAGATCTATTGTACGAGTTGCCCCTTGCACAAACTAAGGTAGTAACGCAGTGGGTAATCACAATCTTGTTTGGAGTTTTAGTTTTCTATAAAGCTTGATAATGACTAGAGAAAGGAACAATTGTCAATTAAAATCTGCAGAATCACCTATGATTACTTCAGTAAGATGTCCCCTAACAGAATTTGACAGGCAAGTAGGATGTTAAAGTGTGGCAAAAGAATGAGAAGGATTTACCAAGAAACAAACAATGGAGCAATGATTATACCTTCCTTCACAACTACCCTAAGAAAGTGTGTTCCAGGAAATAAGATATGTGATATCTTAATAATCCATCCACGAAATGAGTCAGTATTACATCCATTTTACAGATAAGAAAACTGAGATATGTAATATTAGAAAAGTTACTTTGTTTTTTCATATCTAGTAATAATCAGTCTAGAATACAAAACTAAGATCCTTGATTCCAAACTTCTTGGTCTTTAGCTCTTCATGTTTGCTATTCTGTGTGTAGTCTAGAGACACATCAATCAGCTTTATCTGCAACTTCGAAGTACAAGCAAAAGAGCATAATTTCACTGAATGGCACACTGAAATTTGGGAGCACAATGAAATGTTAATTCCAACAAATGTTAATTAATGTTAATTAACACACTATTTTTTGGAAATAAAATTTCATAGTTAACAAATATGTTAATTCCAACAAATAAATAATGCACTTTCTGAAGGTGAAAGGTTGTCCAACCACAATAAAAAAAAAAAAACATTTTGTAAAAAAATGACACTAACTATCCTTTCTGAGGACATAATGAAAAAAAGCTCTTCCATGAGAGTCTCATTTGCAAAAAGAGAAATTCTTGCAAAGCAATTCTTCATAGCTAGAATATATGTAAAACCCCAGTCTCTTTTATTCAAAGTTTTAAAAAGCTCAAAGCACCATTTAATTACTAATATTGAATGCAAAACTGCATATAGCTCATTTATCATAAATGCAAGTCAGCTAAAAAAAAAACAATAGGATAAGCTAGAATTCATTTTTTCCAATATTTTTTATTTGGTCCACATAGGAGTGAATTCATTAAAGAAAATCAATATGTCAAATTAGTAGTCTTGAATTTACTACTTGAATTATTTATAATATGGAGATTTCTCATGCCTTTTCCCTCAGATAAATTATGAGCTTTATTCTTCATTTATTCTACAACATCAGAGAGTGTCTAGCATGGTTTAGATCTATATTAGCTACAAAACAAGAGAAAGCTTATTAATTAATGAATTAGAACAAAACTTGTTCAGGCTCTCTGGATCAAGACTGAGTCTTGGTTATTCTTTCTTCTAGAACTACAACATTTCCAGTAATACTGATATTTACTAAATTAATGAATGAATAGAAGGTTATAAGAAGTTACTTTTTTGAAGGGCACTTTGAAATACGTTCATTCCAACAAATAAATAATGTACATTCTGAAGGTAAAAATTTGAACAATATTTCCTGTTTTAAAATATAAGTTCACTAAACTCCTGTGTCTTCAACACCTATTCAATTCAATTCAATAAATCTAACGAATGTCATGGTTTTCAGTTTATGTTCATTTCCTACACCAATTCACAGGCCATTGTTTGTTAGTAAACTGATATACATTTTTACACTTACAAATTGTTCCTTTTATTTCATTAGCATAGAGGAAGGGGCACATTGGAAGGGAAGAGGGAGGGTTAAGGGAAGGTATTTGAGAGTAATCAAGAGTTAAAAGTCATGCACACAAACCTCTCAATTATGAAACATACATTAATGATATCAGTAGTAAAGTTCCTTGGGCCATGGCCTTGAACATTAGTGTTCCATTGAAAGACTTAAAAAAAAAAAAAAGTAAACTGAAATACAGGTTTTTATTATATCTGGGTGCTTTTTAAAGAAAATTCCACATCCAAATATTTTTATTTATGCCATGATTGTTTCTTTTTTTGCCTCTGGCATTTATTAATTTCACTTAATCGTATTAATTATGCAGAATAGTGGGTTTCATTGTGGTGTGTTCATACATGTATATACCATGGTTAGGAAACAATTACTCCCAAATACCTCCCCTTAACCCTTCCTCTTCCCTTCTTCTACCCTAATGATTTCCCCTCTACTTTCATGACATCAAACTTTTGTTCTTTCCCTTTTTCCTTCTAGCCTCCACATATGTGACTGTTGTGACTAAGGGATCTGACCAGAACAACTGTAAGAAGAAAAAATTTATTTAAGGGCTCATGGTTTCAGAGGTCTAACTCCATAGAAGGCCAGCTCCATTCCTCAGGGCCTGAGGTGAGGTTGAACATCATGGCGGTAGAGAGTGGCAGAGGGCAGCAGCTTATGTCATAATGATCAGGAAGCAGAGAGAGACTCCACTCTCCAGATATAAATACATACCCTATAGCCACACCTCAATTCCCACCTCCTCCAGCCACACCCTACCACTTCAGCTAATCCTATCAGGGGATTAATTCACAGATTGGGTTTAGACTCTCACAACCTAAATATTTTTCCTCTGAACCATTTTTTTAAATTTATTTTTTAGTTGTAGTTGGACACAATACCTTTATGTTATTTATTTATTTTTATGTGGTGCTGAGGATTGAACTCAGGGCCTCCCACATGCTAGGCCACAACCCCAGCCCTGAACCATATTTCATTGTCTCACAGATGAGCTTTTGGGGGACACCTCACCTCCAAATCATAACAAAAGGAAATTTGTCTTTGTGTGTCTGGTTTATTTTGCTTAGTATGATGCTCTCTGGTTCAATTCCTTTCCCAGCAAAGAACATAATTTCATTCTTCTTTATGGCTGAACAAAACTCTATTGTGTATATGTGCACCACTTTTTCTTTATCCATCCATCTGTAGACAGACATCTAGGCCAATTCCATAACTTGACTATTTCAAATTGGACTGTAATAAACAAGGGCATGCATATATCCCTAAAGTATGTTCACTCTAATTCTTTTGCATAAACAACAAGCTGGATCATATAGTAGTTCATTTTTTTTTTTTTTTTACTCTTTTGAGGAACCTCCACACTGATTTCCATAGTGGTCATACTTATTTGCAGTCCCACCAACAGTATGTTCTTTTTTCCCTCATATCCTCTTTAGCATTTATTACTGTTTGTATTCTTGATGACTGCCATTCTGACTGGAGTGAGATGGAATCTCATCATAGTTTTAATTTGACTTTCCCTGATCACTAAAGATGTTAAACATTTTTTCATGTAATTGTTATCCATTTATAGTTATTCTTTTTGAGAATGGCCTAGTCAGTTCATTTGCCCATTGATTGAATGAAGTTTATTTTGATGTTGAGTTTTTTTGAATTCTTTATACATAGTAGATATTAATTCTCTGTTGGAAGAGTAGCTGGAAGATCTTCTCCCATTCTGTGGGCTATCTCTTCATGATGCTAATTTGTTTCCTTGGCTGTGCAGAGCTTTTTAATTTATTGATCGATTCTTGCTTTCATTTTCTGAGTTTCAGGAATCTTATTCAGGAAGTTATTACCCATGCCTAATGTTGAATTGTTTTCTGTAAGTTTTCTTCTAATAGCTGTGAAGTTTATGGTCTTATTTGTAGATTTTTTCATCCACTGTGAGTTGATGTTTGTGCAGGGTGGGAGATAGGGATCTAGTTTCTTTCTTGTATATATGGCCACCCAATTTTCCCAGGACCATTTGTTAAAGAGGCTATCTTTCCTCCAATGTATGTTTTTAGCATATATGTAAAGAATCAGATGGCTATAGCTGTGTGTTTGTCTCTGTCTTCTATTCCGTTGGCCTAAATGTCTGGTTTTATACCAATACTACGCTGTTTTAGTTACTACAACTCTGTAGTATAATTTTAAGTCAAGTATCAGATAGGACCCAGTACAGTAACAATGAGTGAGTTCAAGAGACCTCTCTATCAGGTCATCTAGACATAAAATCAGCAAAGATACTATAGAGACTCGACAGACATTTAATGAATAGTTCACCAAAATATAGCTGAATATGCATTCTTTTCAGCTGCTCATGGAACCTTCTCCAAAATGGATCATATGTTAGGCCACAATACAAGATAGTTTAAGTAATCCCTTGCATCTTATCAGATCACATAGAATGAAATTAGAAATCAACAGAAAGTAAAGAAATTATACAAACATACAGAAACTGAACAACACACTTTTTAATGACATATAAGTCACTGAAGAAATCAAGATAGAAATTTAAAAATTCTTATAATAAAATGTGACTAGAAATGTGACATATGAAAACCTCTGGGACACACAGGTGTGAATGCCTATATTAAAAAAAAAATCAGATGCCAAATAACCCAATGATTCATCTCAAGGTCTTTGAAAAACAAAACAAAAACAACAACCAAAATAAGAAGAAAAAGAAAAGATCAGTGCAGAACTTAATAAAATAGAAAACTAAACAATTCAAAGAATCAATGAAACAAAAATTTTGTTCTATGCAAGATAAGCAAAATTGAAACACTCTTTTCAAAACTAACCAAAAGAGAGGGAGAAGGAGAGATAAGACCCAAATTTAAAAATTAGAGATAAAAATGAGATATCACAACAGACACCACTGAAATCCAGAGGACTGATCATCAGAAACTATTTTGAAACCTTTTATATTTTAATGAATTGGAAAAATTTAGAACAAGTATATTTCTAGACACATAGCAAAAATTCTTAATAAAATATTACTAAATAAAGCTCAGTATCACACTGAAAAGATCGTATGCCATGACCAAGTTAGCTTCATTCCAGGGATGCAAGAATGATTCAATTTAACAAATCAATAAATTTAAGACACCACATAAGAGAACCAAGAACAAAAATCACACATAATCACCTCAAGAGATGTAGAAAAAGGCTTTGACAGAATTCAACACCTCTTTGTGATAAAAACACTGAAGAAACTAGTGACAGAAGAAACTTAGCTCAGCATCATAAAGGCTACCTATTCATTATTATTAAAAATAAGACAGAAGAAAATAATGTGGATATAACTCAGGACCAAAGAGAAATCTGGAACTATTTATTCTTTTACTTCACTATTTGAAAACACAGGCTGCCAATATCACTTATAATGATATAAGTTACAGACCATCCAATACATACATATAAAGAAAGAAAACATCTTATATTAAAAGAGAACAATATACCCAAGGAATCAAATAGTCATGATAGAACTAATTGCCATATATACAAACACTGAAATTCACAAAAAGACTCAAAGATATGATGGAAAGGGAGGCTATCCTACAATGTTGTTATTTAAAAACTCAAGATATAGGAAAAGTGACTAACATAATAGCCTGATATGAGGAATTACAGATGTAGTCAACATTTCTAGAAATCCATGGGATACCACATTAAATATAAATAACATTCAAGTTTTGACAACATTGAATTCCTCGAATGATTTCAGTGGTCAAAACTCAATTTGGGACATTTTCCTTTGCTCCTGTGGTATTTTATTTCAGCTGGTGGTTCTTTTAGGTTTTCCTGGATTTATAAATACTAAAGTTAACACCTGCTTCTCCCTGCCAATTATAGTGAAGGTCTTCTGAGTCTGTGTGTCATACACAGGCAGTATGACTCACAGATAAGAAAGGTGTGTCTACTACATTCATTTTTTTTTTCCTTATTATAAGGCAAGAAAAATCTTCAACATAAATTTCTCAAAAAAACTCCCTCAAATAGTTCACAGGCCTCAGCAAATAATATGCAATTTAGAATGACGGCTATAATGCCTTGAGCTTTCCAAAGAATTCTGAGAGTTATGTGGGCTCTTCAATTCTCCCCTAGACTGTGGACATGTTCAATGACATTAGAAATCAACATATTAAAACACAATCGTGAGTATAACAAGATACTGAGATTTTACTTGTCATTTCAGACTTACTGGTACTGTCTGAGAACTGCATCTGACTTTGAATTGTCAAAGTCATTATGCAACACCTAATGGAGTTAACTGATTTCAAGCTCCTCACTGCTGTTGAAGTGGGTTATTTTCCTTTTATGAGGAATATGTCAGCTTTTACATTGTTGCTTTCACTAGAAATATATTTTGCAGGCTCTTTCAATTATCTTAATCTGAAACCTTTTCTAAAAGTGAAGATAAGCTACCAGGATATAAAATATCTCATTTATGTTCTGATGCAGGTTATTTCTATTATTTTAATTCAGCCAAATTGAATATATTCATTAGATGCACAACATAGTATGCCCGTGATCACAGGGCTATGTGCTGGGGTCACAGGGGTTGGAGGTCGGGGGATTCTGCTATAGCCAGTATGCAGAGCAGACTAGAATTTTGGTGTGTGCAGGTGTGGGGGTAGAGGGTATAGTTCATCCATCCAGGACATTGCTAAAATTATTTTGAATAATGGATGTCTATAGTAAATCGAATATACAGACAAGTCCATCCAACCAACTTTATATGTAAATTGGACTTTTTAACTTCATTCAGCAGTCTCATGATAGATATATTACGATGAGCTCAGGGATCCTTTTTCTAAAATTAAAATTTTCCTAAGAGCCCAGTGCTTAAGCTAAAAAGGATGGCAATTCCTTAAAAAGTAGAGACCTTTTAATAGGAAATTAAAGTATCAACTTGACATTTTAAATTTGCTGGCTGGATCAACTTTTTTAGGGAAGTATAAATAAAGTTGACCATTTCTGAGAAATAATCAAAGGGCAAAGCTTGAATAGTAATATTCATTATCCCAAGATTCTAAAATGCCATCCCTACTCTCCTCTGAAATTTGATGCAAGCTAGAGAACTACCACAGACTCCATGACAGTTGATACTAACATACCCAGGAATCAATAAAAACCAATAATTTTACTAATTTTTTATTTTAACCTTCAGTGAATATTCAAGTGTTTAAAGCAAATGATAATCTCTTTAATAAGTAAATCTGAATTTGATTTCAGGAGTTAGGGAACCAAACATGGTCAACACTTTCTCTGACTTTTCAACCACTTCTAAATACTAGAAGATTGAGATTAATAATATCCATTGATATTAATTTAAATAGTTCTACCATAAGGCCTTTGGACGTGTCAAATCATAACTGCAATGAAGACCAGAGATAGGGCATGATGACAAAACAAACTTATGTCTGAAGTTGTCACCTGAGTGTTAATATCAGCAGTGCCATAACTAATACTATATTATAGGTAGCACAGGTTGCAATTAAGTATTTAGAAAATTTGATGAGGTTTTTTAATACATGTATAAATGATGATATATTAAATAAGCATGTACTGATCATCTGTGGAAATATCAACAGCTCTTCATTGTTTCTGGCATTTCTTCTTTAAAAAAACAAAATCTTGAATGTTATAGAAATGTTGAAGTTTCCTTTTATTCCCCAATCCAGTTCTCTCTCAATTCATCCCTCTAAACTACCTGTAAATAAAGGTTTATGTGTGGTCTTCAGTCCACATTGCTATATACTGTGAATCAATTTTGATCTTCTATTCCCTCATTATGGTATGATTTTAAAATACACACATGCTCACATATTCTATAATTCTATACACATTTTGCAACTTGTGCTTTCTCCTCCAACATTACCCTTTTGTGGTATTTCCACATAAAAATACTCTTTCACAAATCTCTTAAATACAATTTATCATTTTACACAAACTTTTATTGATAATATCTATGAATAAGTATATTAAATTTTTGCTGATAAAATTAAAGTGATATTCCATTGTGTTATAAATGCCACATTTTTTTTATACATTCATCCACTGAATGACATCTAGGTTGGCTCCACAGTTTAGCTATTGTGAATTGTGCTGCTATAAACATTGATGTGGCTGTGTCCCTGTAGTATACTGTTTTTAGGTACTTTGGGTATAGTCCGAGAAGAGGAATAGCTGGGTCAAATGGTGGTTCCATTCCCAGATTTCCAAGGAATCTCCATACTGTTTTCCAAATTGGCTGTACCAATTTGCAGTCCTACCAACAATGTATGAGTGTATCTTTTTCCCCACATCCTCGCCAATACTTGTTGTTTGTCTTCATAATAGCTGCCATTCTGACTGAGTGAGATGGTATTTTAGAGTAGTTTTGATTTGCATTTCCTCTGATTGCTAGAGATGGTGAGCATTTTTTCATATATTTGTTGATTGATTGTATATCCTCTTCTGAGAAGTGTCTGTACAGGTCCTTGGCCCATTTATTGATTGGATTATTTGTTTTTTTTTTTTTTTTTTTTTTTTTTGGTGCTTGGCTTGTTGAGTTCTTTATATACCTTAGAGATTTGTTCTCTATCTGATGTGTGGGGAGCAAAAATTTGCTCACAGGATGTAGGCTCCCTGTTCACCTCACAGATTATAAGGGAGATGACTCAAAGTGGGGTAGGGAGGGAGAGCATGGAAGGAAGATTATTTATAGATAGGGAAGAGGGATAGGAGGGAAAGGGAATAGCAAGGATAGGGGAATGTGATGATCATCATTATACAAAATACATGTATGAAGATTTGAATTTGGAGTCAACATACCTTATATACAAACAGTGACATGAAAAATTGTGGTATGTGTATTAAGAATTGTAATGCAAAAAAAGAGTACATGTATAATGGCATAATTTGGCGTGAATATACTTTACATACAGAGTTATGAAAAACTGTGCTGTATACGGATAATAATGAGTATAACGCATTCCACTATGGTCATGTATTTAAAAATAATAAATAAATAAATAAATAAATAAATAAATAAAATTAAAGTGAACATTTTAATAATGTATTTTGATACACACATATTCAAGAGTCTTCTACATGCCTGTGTTCATTATTCTAAGCCATGATTGATGCACAGAAACATGCATAAATATATGTATTCATATATGAATATATTTACCTTTTCCTCTGTTCAAACTTCTAAATTTTAATTATAATTTGATGTAGGTGAAACTAAATACAAACTGTGAGCTCAAAATAATTCTTCATTCCTCTAACTCATTCCAAATAAGGATCTTCACACCAGGGTATATCAAAGAACCTTACAGGTAGTATAAGAGCTAACTGATTCTGAAAAATTCATATTTTATGAAAAGAATTTACTGAAAAAGTTAATTATCTGAAAACAAAACAAACAAGAAAATGAGTAACTTTTCTCATAGAGCCCATCAAACACAAGTACCTCCGAGTTAAAAAATTCCATGTATGTAGAAAGTGACAGAAATGGCTGGTTACCTCTATAATCCAACTTTCCTATCACAGATTCCAATGAAAGCAGGGACAGTTATTTTGCTGTGCAGTCGATGGCAGAAATCACAAACACTAACAGAGGAGGTATCACAGGTGTTCTAAACAGCATAGGATATTTTGGTAAAACTAACACTTCTGCATAATTTCCTAAAAGAACTTGCTTTTAAAATGCTCCCAACTTTTTGTACAACTGGACTATCAGTTCTATTTAAAAAATAAAATGGACATAGAGATCAAGGTAACAAAATTTCTTAATCCTATTAATTTCTTAATCACTTAAAATATTCATTTTCCGTTCCTTAAAAATCCCCCGATAAGGTTCTTGAAATAAATTCCATTTTAGAGTGCTCAAGAAAGGAAATTCCAGAATTAACCATGAATTCTACCATTTGACTACTTGCCCAAACTCAAGATAAAATGTGAGAGAAGGGGTTATGCTTCAAAGAAAGACAAAATATGAATTTTCTTACTTGACACTACTACTGTCTTGACTTTGGAGCTGCAGAGAGCCATCCAGCATTGCCACACCTCCCCAAGACAAGGGATATAACAGAGAATGAAAGAAATCTAAGTCAAAGTGTATTTGTGGCTGGCAGCCGTACCTTGTGCAAATTACTATATAACACCTTCAAATTCCCCCTTCAGTTACTACATACAGATGGAATCCTGAAATCTAACATATAACAGACCAGTGCTTCTCAACTTTTTCCTGAAGGACTAGCTCTGTGCCCATCAGTCACAGATCACTACTTTCATAAAACACAATGGAAGTTACGAGAACAAAATGAAGACGACATACAAACCTTCTTGGTTTGCACACATATCAAATTGCTTTAATTTGCTATAAAATCTTCCAAATGTGTACTCTCAATTTCTGTACTTACCTCATTACAGGTAAATATGCTTAGACCAAAACAGATCTGTGGACCACACTGAGAAGCACTGAGTCATGAAACAAATATACTTGTGGGCAAAAAGTTCTCATTCCTTTTGATGATGGGTAGTGAGAAAGAGCAGAAAGGTTGCCCTTTGTATTTGTGTTGGCAGGAAGCAAGGCATGCAAGAGAGGACAATCCTCAAGTGAAGGTCTGGAAAAGTCAATCTTTCACCTGGATTTAGCTATGCAAATGCATTTTCCTGCCAATTTTGGCCATAGGGAGGGACCCAAACTGAAAGGGGCAACAAATCAAGTTACAGAGGTTACAACAAAATGATCACTAGCTTCCCAATACCAGAGACTGAGTCCATATAGACTTCCTCAACGCCTACTATTTATGTAACATTTTGAATCTTTAACAACTTTAGACATGTGTATGAGGTCAATATTCTAGTTTTACAGATGAGAAAGTGCAGAATCAGGAATATGCCTTAGGCTATAGATAAAATATTAAACACAGAACTCAAATCTTTTAGATTCTAAGTTTAGTGGGGTTTTGGTTTTTTTCTTACTTATTTCCTCCAGTGCAGGTGTATCTTAAAAAACCTAAATTATTATAGGAATATGAATGGATTTTTTCACTTATTATCATCACCAATATTATTAAAATTTACATGTTATTTGTTTATCTGACAATGATAGCCCATGTACAATATAAGCATTTCTGTGGGTTACATCACGTACATCAACAGATGCCCTAGAAGTTACTCATAGCCATCCAACCACAGCCAGAATCTTGTTTAGGAAAGAGCTTGTGTTCTTGGGGTTAAAATTTCTGAGGCAGTAAAGACTGTTTGGTTAATTAGCTCTTACGGTGTACCAAAGTTCTCACGGCTCATTAAAAAAACTACTGCCATTTACAGAAAAAAAGGATCCTCTAGCTATGCTGCAAACAAAATTTCACTAGGCTTTTATTGCTGACCCTGAAATCTAACTAGGACTCAGTGATTCCCTATCTATGTTATTTGAGGCAAATCCTTTTCTCTCCGAGTTGCGTTTCCTTATCTACATAATTCAGGTAATATCTATAACATGTAAAGATCTTTTGAAATTAGATTCAAAGATAATGAGTACAAAAGGGCTTTCCTTCCAACCCTTGTTATTTGATCAATAAATACATTTTTTATAAACAGCAAGACCTTGTGTATTAGCCTCTTCCAAGGTTTATAGGAGTTACAGGGAGCCTGAACTGGCTCCAAACAGAGAACCTCCTTTTGTAGGTGACTATGACTTGCTCACAAGACTCAGTCAAGCAGAAAGTAGATTTCCAGTTGTCATGAACATTGCAGACAAGATGCCTAGGAGGGCAGGTAAGTATATTAGATGGATCTAGAAAATCCTTCTCCTACTGGTATAACATTATCATGCCCTAGGTGGAATATTGATTTATTATTTCTCATTTCTGGAGGCAAGAAATTAAAAACCAAAGTGTTGGCAGGGTTGGTTCTTCTGAGGACTGCGTGTTCCATTCTCCTTGGCTTGTAGGTGACATTCTCCCTGTGTCTCTTTATTTTATCTATTTATTCGTTTGTTTGTTTATTTATTTATTTTGTGGTCCTGGGGATTGAACCCAAGGCCTTGTGCATTCAAAGCAAGCACTCTACCAACTGAGCTATCTCCCCAGCCTCCCTATGTCTCTTGATATGGTCTTCCCTTTCCACGTTCCTCTGAGTCCAAATTTTCCACTTTTGTAAGCCCATAAGTCACAATGGACCTAGGGCCCAGCCTAATGACCTCGTCTTAACTAACCACATCTTTAGTGACCCTATTTTCAAATAAGGTTACATTCTAATTGACCGAGAGTCAGGACTTCAATGTGGCACAATTCAATGTGTAACACTGATTCCATGATCAGCTTTCTCATAAGAAACAGAAATCAGGAGTCTCAGTTTTCTCTCAGCATTGCCATTTGCTAACCATACAACCAAACATCACTCAATCATTTTAAACAAATGAGTTAGAGTCGAAACAAATTAACTCTAAAAACTTCCTTTCATTTCTAAAATGTCTACGTTCAAGTAGGGAACAGCAATCTCCAAAAGAGCAATTAGATCACAAAATGAGATGTGAGCTTACGTGTATGTGTGTGTGTGTGTGTGTGTGTGTGTGTGTGTGTTTTAGAGAGGGAGAGAGAGAGAGAGAGAGAGAGAATTTTAATATTTATTTTTTTTAGTTTTTGGTGGACACAACATCTTTGTTTGTATGTGGTGCTGAGGATCAAACCCAGGCCACACACATGTCAGGTGAGCGCGCTACCGCTTGAGCCACAAACCCAGCCCTTGTTTTGTTTTTTTAATTCAGCGCCCCTATTTTGCCCAGAATCATAGTTAGTAAGGAAGAGTGAGAAACACATCAAATATAATCTTTGCAAAGTTTTATCTCATTATGATTACACTGACCACGCAGAGTACATATGTGGGTGTATCATGCCTCAGTCTTTTTCTCTGGAAGGACAAATATAATAACAACTTACCACATTGATCATCCTCTAAGAGCAGAACTGAGAGGCAGGGGAAGAGCAGTAAGGAAACTTTTTTTGTTGTTCTATTTGCATTTTGAATCAGAAGAAACTGTTAGCTACTCAAAGAGTAAACACATATTAAAAAAGGAAAATATGTAAACTGTACAGTTCTTGAGGCTTTTATTTCTATGTCTGGATATTCAACATTTAAGGCAGTTTGTGCTTCAGGATCATTATAATAAGTTGGCTTGACTTTTAAAAACTTTTTTCACAGGAAGCTGCAGGGATCAGCAAACATGCTTAGATATTTGTTTCAGAATAAAACATATGATAAAGGAAGACTTCATAAGCAGATGTTTTTTAAGAGGCTTCTGCTATCCAAATATGACACAGTTAATGTACAGAGAACTAAGTACCAATCTGCTACATCTGTCTTCAAAGGACAAGGAACTTAGTAACCAATACCGTATTTACCGGGGCATTTTTTAACCTGAAAAATTTCCACCACCCCTGTATCAGCTGTGACTCAGAAAGACAAGCTTGTTTTTCTACCCATAATTTCACCCCTGCTGCCTACCTATTTTAGTTTACAGCAGCACTTAGGGAAACTTGGTAAACAGCAGCTATTAATGTATAAACGGAACTTAATTAATATCTCTTTGAACAAAATAAATGGAAGTGTGTTTAACCACTATTTCTCTAATTCCAGCCACCAACTGGGAGATGGAGGTGGGAACAATGACACAGCTGGAGCAGGTAACAAGGTACAAAGGGTTTTGTTTTTTGTTTTTGTTTTTAAGTAAAAGAAAGAATAGAAAGAGTACAAATAAATATGGTGGTGCAGGTTGAGAATCCTCTGTCTGAAATGCTTGGTACCACAAGTATTCCTGATTTGGAATATTTTCAGGTTTTGAAATATGTGCATATGCATGATAACATATCTTAGAGATGGAACTGGGGGAAAACATGAGATTCTTTTTTCTTTGATGTGCACCTTATACACCTAGCCTGAAGGCAATTTTACCCAATATTTTTACCATTCCTGCTTTTTGATGGTGACATATCACACAATGTCACATGGAATTTTCTACCTATGATGTCATGTCAGTGCTCAAAATCTTTCTAATTTCAAAGCATTTGGAACTTGTGATTTTTAGGGGTTAGGAAAGCTCAACTTGCATTTCCATTTTAAAGGGTGGAGGAAATGAAGATCCTGAAGAATGTATCTCTGAGGATAACAGAATCATGAATTTGAAATTTCCTGTTTTGAGTCCTGTATTGTTACCTATAATATTAGAAATGCACAGTTAGGCTTCAGTTCTTAAATAATCTCTATGTAAAGCTCATTTAATCTGTCCTTTTAGAGCCTTAAAGCCCCTCACCAATGCTTTTATTATCACACAGCCCTTCTGGGCTCTCAGGAAATAATTGAGGAATATTATAAAGAACTGATTTTAGAGTACATTCTATAGGGAACCCCTGGGATTTTTACATTGCTTTCTTTTATATAAACAGTAAACGAACTCAAGCCAATAAAAAACAGAATGTGAATTAAGGGGATGGCTTAATGGCGTGCTTATGTTTCCTAATGATTAAATTAATAACTTTGATTAGAAGTAATCAAATAAATATGAAACAGTGAGTACTCAATTTTTACTTTCTTATCACCACCATCAATTATATCTTCTCTGATAAACTATTATGGCCATTTCTCTCCTTTTAGTGATCTGCCATGTGTTTTTCTTTCTATCAGATCATCTATGTCTGCCTATCCTTTATCTTTCGTTCAAGAAGTATGCATCGAGTATTGTTATATTTGAGGTCCTGTATTATGATTATCTTAAAAAGCCACTAATCTCGCTCTATTATGATTACCTTAACAAGCCACTGATCTCAGATCCCCCGAGAGACCTGTCCTTCTCTTGAACTCAGGTTGCAATAACTTTCAAAGAACTTTGAACATTTAGGTGTAGCTCTTCATAGAATGATTTACCCATCTCATATTTTCAACAAATGAGGTGTGCCAATATTAGGGTTCCTGCTTGCATACAGTTTACTGTCTAATCTGGTGTTTTAGCATCTTGATGTTTTACCAGTTCCTTAGAGAAGAATGTTTTAAGGGGTGACTAACCAACAGTGTCAGCTCCATAGACACAGGAACTATTCCGCAGCCTCCTTTCTTATCCTATTTCTCCTCTTCCTCTTGCTTCTTCTATTATTGCCATTGTAATTCTAGTGTTCACTATAGTCAGACAAAGTCAGGGCCTAATAAATGCCCAGTAAGTCAATCACTAAAAGATTAACCTTTTCTTCCTCCTCATACTCTCCAATATATTTACTAGTCTATGCTTCTGGATGGAATTATTTTCAATAGGTACATTTTTCAACATTAAGAATTATTCCACAGAACTTGAAGTCTATAGAAAAAAGAAGTCTGAGAGAAAGAAATGAATCAAAACAAATTCATGTATTTTTCTCAGCAATACTTTAAGATCATGACATACACAAAATCTTAAAAAAAAATTATAAAAAATCTTGGCCTTTAACCAGTTAGAATGCAAAAGATAATGCCAGATACTTGACACATAGTAAGCATTTGATAAAAGGCAGCTGTAACCAAGTCCTGAACAAAATCCTATGAATGAGGTTCACAGTACTTCTGGAGGATAAAATAGAACTAGATCATGTCTGAGGTACAGCTGCACCTTGCAAACACTTCAGATCTCCCTATTTGTGCTCTTACAAAATCCCCACTACATAAACACCAGAAAATAAGTTCTACAACTTCAGGCATTTGGCTTATTAGTTTTTCCACTGAATTCTCAGGACCCAGCACATAGTAAGTGGTCAATGCATATTTGTGAAATGAATGAAGAATTGTTCAATGCTTTTAATATTTTTTCCTGGCTCTCCCTCCCCTCCTACATATGTTCACAATCTCAGGCCCCACCCCAGAACAACTGACTCAGAACCTGCATTTTAACATGATTTCCCTGATACATAGAAGAAACAAGGCCATAAATAACAAAAGCACCACTTTCCTGTGGCCAAACTGATAAAAACTCCAAAATTGCTGAGCAGAACCCAAACTAATGCTGCATTCAAATTTCCAACAGTCGGTACTTTTGAGAAACAGAAAGAGCTAGAGTGGAATCAGGCACTGGATTTAATCTCTCCTGCTGTCCTGTGCCCCCCCCAACCTCCCGCCCTTCCCCAGTTTTCTCTCTTTCATAATGAAATCACAGCCTATGGAGGAGCAGCCAGAATCCAGAGTCAACTTTTCTATGCTAATTGAGGTCCAGTTCAATGTTAAAGCCAGAGCTAACTAAAACATTAACAGCCACTCTCCTTTATTAACTCTCCTCTCTGCCCTCTCCACATGACCTCCTCATTCTTCTTTCTGCATCTCCAGAAAGGAAGAAGGGCTCAATATTTAATGAGGAGCTGACACATACAGGTGCCTCAGCTCCATATTCCTCAGTTCTCCTCATGCCAATGGGAGATACAGCCATGGAAAGCAGGATGTGGAATCAGGTTCCATCAATCCCCACAAACACATTCTCCATTGCCATAACCATGGATCCTAACAGGAAGAAAATATGGTAGAGAAACAGAGACAAAGGGCCTACTGTGAGACCCTGAGAAGAAACTGTCAAGAGACACAATCATTTTTTTTGTTCATTAGCTCCCATCCTAGACAACATTGCCAGGTCTTGCCCAAGCCCATTCTCAGCTTCAATCTCAAGAATTGTAAAATCCATCTGCACCTCTGATAATGAACCAGAGATGTTTATGTTAATTTCATAGTTTAGGACAGACTATCAGGCTTCTGACTCCACCTACCTCATTGCACTACACCATAGAGAGGGGTCTTCCGTGGGCAGCCCTGCACAGTGCCCCCACATCACAAGGATAGGAGCCCAAGATCTGCATGCCCACAGATCCCTGCCAGCACACGCAAACTTGGCTGATTCCACTGATCAGAGGCATTCCATGGGATCTGACTGGACTTACTGGGTGTCTTGTGTTTCTGCAACTCCTTGACTCCATGAAAGCAAGCTGGAAAAAAAAACAGCCTAAAACAGCCTTCTTAGACTGTCATTTGCCCAATATCCACAAAGATTCTGTAAGCACTTAAAGCCTTACATTAAATCCCTCCCTGCTTGAATTCCGAGAATAGTTTATTTTTCCTCACAAACCTCCACTAGGACAGCCAGAATGTCATAAACACACTCTTGTCCCCAAGCTGATATTTTATCCTATACAACTTTCTCTATCAATGCAGCCGTATTTGCGAATATGTCCTTATTTGTCAACTTTTCCTTTACAAATTGACTTCTTTTCATAGCAGGGTCCATGATGTACTCTTTGGTATCAATATTCCTGGCACATAGCAGCTGCTTAACAAATAGGAGTTGTCTGAATGGACTAAGCTCATTCTCTTTCCTAAATGTCATCTATTCACTTCCAGGATTCGTGCTGTTCAAGAAATGCGAGACTCAGGGTGGATCACTGAGATCAGAATGTTTTTGAGCACTGAAATCCCCATGTCTTAAGAGATTAAAGGGCAGGGTAGTGGTACAGGAGGAATTCAAGGAGAGATTGCTTTAGTGTTAAAGCTCTTGAAACATCTAGAGAGTCAACATTTCCCAGACCAGGGAACTTCTGTTTCCAATCCCCAAAAGTTGACTTTGAGACCAAAAGATCCTAATAATTTCGTTGAATGTCCTCTTTTACGCCCATATATCAGCTCTGATTCTATCTCTGTTTCCTTTCCCTCCTAACAGTGCTTATTTTCATAGATTCTTCATTATTCTTCCTGCCCTTCACACATGCAAATGCTAATGGTTTATGCTCTTGCAGAAGTAGAATGATCCGAGATAGCTACCCATGTTTTTATATATTTGATCTTACAAGAATGTTTTAAAATTTTTCCTTAAAGAATGTTTTTAAATTTTTCCTTTACCTTTCAGCCACATCCTACCTCACATAGAGATGACATAGAGATGATTCCATACACATCACACTCTCTCCACATATATCCATGTATATAAATACCTATGTGAAATCCTTCATATATAGAATATACATATGAAGGACATCTACATATTGGGGGTAGAGTAAGTGAGTGTGTGTGTATGTGTTTTCATATTCCATTAGGGGAGGAATGCATAACAGAGAGTGTCTGATCACTGTGGACTTTGTTCTGAAAATGTTAGATGGATCTCAAAACTGTTGGGTAGCAAAATGGTTTTTCACTTTCTGCAAAGAAATAACAGCTGTGTGGTGGATCTGTGCATGAAGGACAACTTGCAGCCTTTTGAAGTTTGTGGGTCTTAAGTAAATTACAGAAAAAGCCAAGTATCTTAAGGGCTATGCTAACAACAGGCTGCCCATATCTCATGAATGCCTATGTGGAAAAATAATTTGATGAGAGATGTCTCCCACCAAAAGTTGGATAGATAACCTGTTAGAATCCAGAAACTTAGCATACCCTGAAACAAAATTAGATTGGAATTACCTCCTGATGGAATGAGCCCTTTTAAAACAGAAATCAATTTATTAAAATATAACATCGTATCTTCTACATGCCAAATTTGTGGACTGAGATTCACATATGCTTTAAAAATCAAGAATTCAGGTTATGGCCTAATTCTGAGTCCCCAGTCACATGGATTATGGGCCTTCCAATGATTCCCCTCCTTTGGGAGCAAGGAGCATCTTAACCCTCAGTTGGCTGTAGCCAGGCCAATCTTGAAAGGGAATTACCCAGGAATAAGCAGTAGGAACAGAGGGCAGCCTGCTTTAAGGGGCACACATAACACAGGTCAAAATCCAAGAGAGGAAAAATAATCAAGTCAAACTTTTGTAATCAATCAGTGAACTCTCACATTCATACTCAGAAGGATTCACAAGTTAGTTTCTGCACACAATACCATTCACTCCATGACACTGTTCAGAATGATTTAACCAACATTATCATTATCACATGCCTATAAAGGGTGCTATATTAGTCCCATTTCATGGATGAAGCTAGTGAGGTACACAGGGAATAGGGGATAAGAGGTAGTTCTGAGACTTAAATAAGTCTAACTACAGAGCCCAGCTTGACCACCACACAACACTGCCTTTGCCCACCAAGGAAAAAACAAAACAAAACCCAAAACACTCAAATCTCTCAGTAGTATAAGAAGAGATTATCAGGTCCACTTTTATCTCTAATAGGAAAAAGCAGCAAAGAAGGTAAAGAGATTTGCTGGGTGTCTCACAGCTCAGCACGTCACTCATCTTTGTTTCATGACAAAAAAAAAAAAAAAAAGACTCGTTGTCAGTTAATCACTCGGCTTTTAATGTCTCCTGAAAGACACATCAAAAGTTTTAAACGTGGTGTTTTATAAGCTTCCAAGATTTTTACCTAAACTGCTCTAATGCTAAAGTGGGACCCGCAGGACAAGATGCCAAGTGGTAGCCAAGGCTAGGTGGACCACCTCTTATGGATCATCCCTCAGGCATCTGGGGAGAAGGCTGTGCCAGGAAGCCACTTAAGGAGCTCCAGGAAGGGGATCTGAGGGACTTCAGTGTAGTCATTGAAGTGTCAGGGAATTTGATACCAAGCAAGTTTTTCTCTACTATTCTTGAAATACCTAGGATTAGAAACCTGTGTTTTGTAAACATGATCTTTATGCTGCTCTGTTTTTGCCCTATCCATTTCAAAACAAGGTTCTTATGGGACATTCCTTTATTTCCCCTTGCCATTGAGCAAGGACAAGCACAGTACATTTCTGTACTATTTACTAGCACGTCCAAAGTCCCCATGATAAAGTTCTATTAAGAAACACAATATCTGCTTCTTTCCCCTGAGGAAGAATTATTTAATTGTGGGCAGATTTTTTTTTTAACTCTATCATGGGGGCAAGCAGTTGCAAAAAGAAGTATTATTTAGATCTCTAGGCATTCAGGAACCTCTCATCTTAATCCTCTTTGCTTTGGCTGTATTGACATATCCTGTCATTGATAAGCTCAGACCAGCATTATAACAACTGCTGGAATCCAAATCAGATGATATTTGAAAAATGTCACTTACTTGTTTCTAACCTTTTCAACCCTTACTCCAGTTTCCATCCTGAAAATACTCTCAACCAGCTTGCACAAAATAAGAATTATGATGTATGTGATGAATCTACCAACTTATAAAGACATCTTAAAAGTGGAAACAGAAACAAGAAAATAATTGAACTTGTGCTGAGAAGGCTGTTGACAAAACCCAAAGAAGCAAAGTAATTTAAGACAGACTTAACTTGGCTGGGCAGGAAGGAAAATGATATTAAAACTCTTGTTACCAGAGCCCTGAGTTGCTTTAAGGAGGAAAAAAAAAAAAAGTGTTGTATATATGAAATGTAACACTATTGTCATTATCAGAGCTCTCTTTGTTAAATTAGGAAAGAAGTATTAGATTTGAACATTGAAGCAGAAGACTCAGACACAAGAAACACATGTTTAATTTATTTTAGATACCAACTTGATAATTCTAATAGATAGGTCAAATTGAAATTCAACATATCTCAACAACAACAAACAACAAAATAGACCTGTTGGTGATATCCAGAAGACACACAATCACATTGAATCTCTTTTCTTTTGCCCATGAAAGAGCCTGGCTCTGGGAATTTGACATAACCAGGCAGACAATTAAGTTTACCATGGCTTTCAGACAAGTCATGAAATCAACTATATAGCAAAAAAAGAGGTTGTAAACTGAATCACCCCCCGGCCTTTAAGTTTTTGTAGTACCTATCACTCTGATAGGTTCAAGTTTTGTTGTGGTACTTACTGCATTAAAATTGGGGAAGAGGTTGACTGCAGCCGCAGTGTCAAGAGGAAAGGGAAGAAATGGTTTAATATCCAGCGATGGTTGCAAAGGAGGGGCTGGTGGACGGACCAGGGCTGGGAGAGCAGGACTCTGGCATGTACCACCTGTGGAGATGAAAAGAAACAGAATGATCAGGGATACCAGGCATAGAAAAAGCACCACCATCTCTCTTGAGAGAAAAGAGGCCAGCTTCATGGATCACTGGAAAAAATAAAGACATGGAAGTCTGCTGACCTCAGTTGGGAACTGGCCAGTGAGCAGTTCTGCCATTGGGCAGTAGAAGTATGTCAAGCTCTTCTTTTCTTTGGATTATAATTGTCTGGTTATGCAAGTATTGGTCAATATTTCAAACTCTCCATCTCATTTTTCCTTTCCTGCCTAGAGCTCTGGAACAGGTCAGCAACAAATCCAAGATCACTGAATTCAAAAAGAAACCCTCTCCATGGCTGGCTTGCCTGTCCCTCTTTGACCACTAACCTATTACTCAGAAGAGGCTTCAGATCTGAGAGGTTATTTCAGTAGAACTGCTCTTTTCCGCCAATGCAAAACTCTGGTAGTAAGATGACATGACTCTGGCACAAGAAAGAAACTTAACTGTGAACATGGGCAAACATACCTTACTGCCCCAGCAACTGGAGGATTAAAAAACAGCAAATCCAGTGCAAAAGGCTGAGCTGTTCAGCACCCCTGTAGCTCTGAGTATTCAACAACTGCCTGCCTCCACCACAGGCAGGAGTAGGTGGAATTTACATGGGCACCAATGAGCAGGCCATGTTAATATTATATCAACAAAGACACTCCCCTTGCCATACCAGTGGACAGCCAGCTGTTTGCAAGGTTGCATGCACCTTTGCCCCCTGTTTTAGGACTCCATGTCACTCAGAAGCTAGTAGGATGGAAGCTCAGCCTCCATGTTCAGTCTCCCAAGTTTTGATAACATTCCAAAACATCAATTTGCTGTTAATTAAAGGCTGTTTGAATCCTAGGAAACTGTTAAAATATGCCAGCATTCTTCTAATCTGAGAGGCAAGCAACAGACTGTATAAAAACCCGCTGGTGAGAATCCAAGAAGCATTAGGAAAACAAAATGCAGTGAGATTTTTCCTTTCCTCACAGAAAAGAACTCTAAGAGACTGGAGGAAGAGGACAAGGTCCTGTCTATGCCACTTACTGCCTGCCATCTTGTTTTTAAGACAAAGTCAAGGGAGGCCCCCATACTGATTGTCTTTCAAATATCACAACCTGGCCAAGTGGACGGGGACCATCTTCCTGCCTTCAGTCAGTCACCTGAGCACAAAGTAAATATTGTGAAAGGACTCCCTACAGAGAAGCCTAACCCTGCTGGGCAGAGGCTCTGCTAACAAGGTGGATGACTTAAGACCTATAACAAAAGCCATCAGCTCAAGATTTAATTAACCATATACAAGAACCATCAGTTCTCCTGCTTCCAGGTATAAAATCAGCTGGAGCCAAATTAACAAAAACAGTATTTTTTTCCTCACTGTTTTAACTTCCCTCTTGAAATATTCCTCAACCAGAGTAAGGCCAATGACTGAAGTGTGAATCAGCACACCAATTAAAGTAAAATAAAATAAAATAAAACAAAAAACAGTACAAGGAAGGAAATGGAGGACAGATGTTAAAACAAACAGAGATAAAAGCAAAATACAGCAAGTCAACACTCTAGAGAGTACACGATAAACTTATTTTACTGTCCTCTTGGTAGCGTAGTGAGTGTGGGTGCATGCCCTTTTCTAGTGAGGACATCTATAAAACTTGAGTCATGGAACTGCTGTGAGTTTAGTATTGGCTTTTAAAAGTTTCTGTTTAATAAAAGTTAAACTAAATAAAATTTTGGTTGGTACTTCTTTTGAAGACTGAGGAAACAAGTTTTGGTTGAAACCGACAGTATGATTTAACATGTCCACAAATAGTGATCTTCAAAATTTTAAATTATATTCATTTGTGTCATCAATCAAAGAATATTAATGTACATTTATTTCCTTGATTTTTAACATCCCCGAATTAGGTAAGGCTAACATCATAAAATATCATGTAGAGGAAGAAAAAAAGAAAAAGAAAAAAGGTAAACTGATTCCACAGAAACATTCCATACTTAAAATTATAAGAATTCATTTTAGCAGGAATATATTCAGTAATTATTTCATTTTAAGCTCACCCCTAGTTTACAATCTCCAAAGAAGTTAATGGTTAAAGCTTACTTTGTATGTAGCTCAATGTGAGGAAAAAAGAATTAAAATGTTGATTTAATTGCTAATTTAATCTACCCCTTATCTCCTCTAGGGTAAATATTTAATTTATACCTATTCATATATTTCAAGGTCCTCTCTCAATGTTGTAACTGGAATTTACTTCACTGGGGAAGAAAACATAAACAAGACTCACTTAACCTTGGAAAGTTGCAGGAAAACTACAGGAGCCTATCTTCTCTCAACCCTTTGAAGGGAGAAATTTAAAAGGCAATTACCTGTGGAACTTCCCCCATTGTTATGCAAATACAGGTGCAATGCCTGTGCCTGTGAGGTGCTTCCCAGAGCACCCCAGCCCCTAGTACTCATTCCTCAACTGCTTGGGGTGTTTGTTGGTGGCTGATAACCCTCACCCAAAGTAGACCTCCAGAGCAAATGTATTGCTGTCCCCAGGAAATGACAGGTGAGTGCAAATATTTAATAGCTTTGCCTTTGCCTCAAGTCAGGAAACTCAGAAGCCTCTAAAGCTCCTAGTAGGATGAGTGGTCTAAAGCTCCTGCTTTGACTGTACCACAGTCCAATTTCCCCTTGCTTCTTCGGTATCCCTCACTCTGCACAGTGTTCTCCAAAGCACACCCCAGTAGAGTCTCAAGAGTCCACCTTCCAAAAGAACTTGATACATGACACCAGGGTATAAGATTCATGAACTAAGTAAAAAGCTGAATTGCTTTATTCTAAAATTGATGCTCACCTCCAAATCTATAGCAGTGATATGGAGGCACAAAATTGAAGCTAGGTCTTAAAAATTACTTGTAACTAACATTGCATTTTTCAAATCTAGATCAGTCCTGAAATATTCTACTTGTATCAATCTGTGCATACTCTTCAACAAGAACACTATTTGCAAATAGTGCAAAAATCAAAATTGGCAAATGTGTTTCATCTGCAAAACAGACTAAACTATGCTCCTTGGGTAGATAGTTATTCCTTTCCTTAATTTTCTAAATAGAAACTTTTGTGTACAAGATAGGAATGTATATTATTTATTTCACAATTATAAACTTACTGGCAATAAACATGAACACGTATAATGGTATTTCTACAGGTGAAGAGTTGTTCATGTTTGCCAACAGCATCATTCTCATAGAAATTTTTCATTTCTAGAAATATTAATATCCGCCCGTGCTAGGGGAGTACTCTACCACTAAGCCACAATCTCAGCCCATTAATATTCTTAATTTTAAAGTCCCCATGGGGCAGAGATTGAGACATACATAGAATCATGTGCTTTGTATCTGAAATGCTATGCCTAGTACCCTATATTTCATTGCCTACGAATTTTAATTTATACAGCATGAACAAAATAAATTTTAAACAATCTGATTTCAGAGTAATTTCTATGTGTCTATACAGAATTTGTTAATAAATTTAAAAAACATTAAAAGTCAATGAACCAAAAACATTTATCGAATATAGAATACTTATTAACACTGAGTAAGCTGTTGGGTAATAAAAATAAAAAAGATGAAGTACAGTGATTATTAAAGCTCACTAAATTCTTTTCCCACCCTTTATGATGCCCATTTCTGTGAGTCTACATTTACAAGTTCAGTTGCAAAGAGTGAACTACAGAGCAAACATATCAGATTCACTTTAATGCATTCACAGGAAGCTGTATGTTCACCAAAGTATTATCAGTGCGGTTGATAAAAGTACTGGAGTAACCAAATCCTAAATATTTGTTAGTAGAGACTGAGAAAGACAGATTGGTGACAGTGGTCCACTTCACCTTTGAATATAGCCCTTGCTGCTTATTTTTAAAAGGACTTGTTTTTCTTTTCCTCTTCTCCCACTCCCCATCCATAACCTGGGGGCAAGGAAGAAGATTACTTTGAGTTATCTGTCCTCCACAGAAAGGAGATGTCACTGGAAGATCTAGGAAGTGACTATCTCCCAAATTCACAAATTAACAAGCAACCTGCCATCCAGGCTCACCTGGGACCCCTTGTCAGGACACATCTGGAATGTAGCCTTTGAATAGCTTCTTTAAAAGTTATCTCTTTTCCCTGATGGGCAGAATCACAGCCTCTGGGACAGGAGTCCCCTGTGCTTCTCCTTTGCTGGCAAAGCAATAAAACTTCTTCTTTTATTTATTCATTTTTTTCCCCACAAAACCTTGTTCTGATTATTGGATTGGCATCGGGGACAAGGACTGAGGTTTAGGTAACATTCACTTCAGGAGTTTACATTTTCATAAAGCAAGTTTAAAACATAAATTCAGAAGTGTTCACTTTAATAATTTACACAGATAAATAGGAATTCTAAACCAGCGGTTGTGACTTAAAGCTTACTATATAAAAGAATATGAAGCACCTAGCACAGCTCCTGGCCAACAGATGCTCACTAAGTGAGGCATATCTTTTTTTAGTGAACATAATAGCCTCCCAGAAAGCTTGTTCAAGCCTTCTGAAAGCAGTCAATCAAGATACTTTTAAGAGAATCTTCAAATTCTTACCTTTGTTTATTTTGCTCCCCCAGAAGGGTGCTCCCACTAAGAGGTCCTCCAGAAAGAGGTTTGGGCTCTTCATAATGGGGCATGATTTAACCTTAAACTGCTGCACTGACCCAGAGTTCATACAATAGTCACAGACATCCTGTCTGTCAGCTGAACTTTAATCTTCATCTCAATTTCAACCTCCACCTATGATTTAACCTTTGATATCCCCAAATCATTAGGGCTTGCTGCCATTTAAAATTAACACCAGCATATGATTGGGTAAATACATACACTCACACACAATTATATGTGTGTATATGTATTTACACACACACATGCATACACACACACACAGCATAAATCGCTGATTTCCTAAGAGAAGAAATCATTTCTATAGTCTCTTTAGCATTTTTTCCCCTTCACCATCAATTTATCTATAGATATATGCATATAGATACATATATAGATATAGATATATATATGTATATATACACACACACACACACACACACATATATATATACACATAGGTATATACATTCTTGAACTATATATGTTTGTCTTTATTGAAATACATATAGTTATCTATATATTATTGAGAGGTTGATCACTGGGTATTAAGTTGTAGTTGGAGACATAAGTTCTGGAATTCTACTGCACAGCAGAGTGACTACAGATAACAATAATAAAAATAGCTTGCTGTATATTTTGAAAAAGCTAGAAGGATTTTGAGTTTCTTTAACCAAAAAAAAATGATAACTAAGGGAGTTTTATGTAATGTATAAATGTACTGAAATGTCAGAGTGCCAAATATGTACAATTTCAAGTGCCAATGTTTTTAAAATTAAGAAATCTATATTTCAACAAGCTACAATTAAAATAAGCAGCTCAAAATATTAATATATAACTGAAAAGCATCTAGAACATTTTGCATAATCTTGATTCCTTTTTTTTTTTTTGGTACAGCAGATTGAAACCAGGGGCATTCTACCACTGAGCCCCAGATCTAGTTCGGATTTTATTTAGAGACAGGCTCTCACTGAGTTGCATAGTGCCTTATTTTTTTTCCACTTCTAGAAATTTATTGCAGACATACTTTGTTTTGAGAAGTGATACTTAGAGAATATAGATATTTTCTTTTGAGTATTAATTGAAGCAAGTAACGATTTTTTTTCCTGTTTTGGGGGACTAAGTGGTCCAAGGATGAAGGTGAGAGAAACATTTCACTGTATGCCCTTTAAAAAACAAACATGAGGGGCTGGGGATATAGCTCAGCTGGTAGAGTACCTTGCTTGCACAAGGCCCAGGGTTCAATCCCCAGCACCAAAAAAAAAAAAAAAAAAAAAAATTCAGGGCTGGAGTGGAGCCCAGTGGTAGAACACTTGCCTAGCAATGTGTGAGGCCCTGGGTCCAGTCTCCAGCATTGTAGAAATAAAAGATAAAATCCTTTCATTTTAAATTAATTTTCAATTAATAGAAAAATTATAAAGATAATATAAAGAGTTCCCATAACTTCCTCACCCAGTTTTTCTGCATACTAACATCTTGTATGACCACAGCACATTGGTTAAAACTAAGAAACCAATATCAGTACATTATTATTATTAACGAAACTCTGAACTTTGACTTTCACTATTTTTTCTACTAATATCCTTTCTCCATCCAGGATCCATTTCAGGAAACCATATTGCATTTACTAGTCATGTTTTTTTTGGTCTCTTGTTGTCTTAACATGTATACCCTTTTGAATTTTGTGTCATAGCACTTCACTTTTGCTGAGGCTGGCTTTGAACTCGTGATCCTCCCAAGCTGCTGGAATTACAGGTAATGTTGGATTTTAAGTAGTTATTCTTTTTGATAAGAATTCAATTTGATACACAAAACTATTTGTATCCACTTCTAAATAATTTAATTGGAATTTTCCATTTCCATTGGGCAACACTGGAGCTCATTATAGGAAATCAGGAAACTATGCAATAGCGAATGCAAATTCAGATCTGATATTTCTAACAGGAAAAAGAAATGATATATTGGGGATATCAAGGCAAAACTTGTACTTGATCAAATATTGGCTGCAGAGTGCTGTAATTAGCAGAATCAGCCAGCCAGGGTAGAAGTGATAACTCTAATGAGTAATTAACATGGATTAGCTTGGTATCCCCTTAATTCCTTTAAAACACAAAATTCTGCCAGGTATCTATGATAATATCCAATTTACATATTCAAAAGCCAAAGCTCTAAGAAGCAAAGTATCTGACTGAAAGAACCTGAGTAACTTGAACAATTTTCACGGCACTGATGCAAATAGCTTTTAAGTTAATAACAACAACAACGAAAAGAATACTCTACCCAACTGGTTTTCTTAAAATTGAGCAAGCCAATTCCCTTGCAGCCAGAACAAAATATTTTAAAACCAGCAATCTTGTAAGATGTGGGGTGGGGGGTGGGGGGGGAGGAAGAGCATTTATTTTTAAAGATAAAAGAGATGATAAAGGAATATCCAGAATTGACCACTGATATTTATCCACCATGGGAACATGCTCGCTTTGTGAATATGATATCAAATTTGTTTCAGAAGTTGTCATGCTCACATTCTTCATTATTTCTTTCCCTAATCAGAAAAACAAATATGTAGTTGTTGTAATCTCTTCTGCCTTTCAAATACTCAAGGTTATTGGCTGGGGATTATAATGGGCGGTTTTATCATTGAGATTGACTTTTACTTTTTGTCTAGAAGAACTGGGTTTACTATGCGTCCTCAAACCTCAGTGACCCAAACTCCCATTCAATTCCTCTTTGTTTAAATGTTGTTCTCAACTGAACAGTAAAACTGTCAACTTGTTTTGAGATGAAATTTGAATTTAGCATGACCAGGTCCCAATTTTTCCCTCACATGGCTTTTGTTATTTGCCTGTTTTGGACTGTTGATTCACCCACTAGGTTTAGGAAAGATGATCTAGCACCTTCTACATCAGGAGGAAGCTCCTTGTTGGCCTGAAGTGATCTGCTCTTGGCAGGTCAACTCAAATGTCAAAACCAAATGAGATCCCTCTAGGACAAGCTGGCAGCACAAACCCACACAGGAGGGTGGCTGCTGTCTCACACAGCCTGCTCTTGACCACAGGGAGGAATGAGTGAGAATCGAAGGATGAGTCAGGGCAAACTAGAACACCATTCTGGAAACATTGACTCAAAAACACTTGCAGGAGTCAATGGTCAGCATTCAGATATTTACTCATGAAAAAAAAAAAAAAAAAAAAAAAAAAAAAAAAACACATGTAAGTGCTGTGTGTTCTCCCTTTGCCCAAATTCTTAATTTATTTTAAGCTGTTTAAATATTCCAGTAATTCAGCCCAAAACTCATTCTGGAGGGAAGTTAGGAAAGAATTAGTATTGTCATTGAATGCCATCATCTAAATCAAAATACTGATATTGTCCAGCTTTTAATATCCCAAACCTAGTCTTCCCTAGAAGAAAAATGGAATCTCTCCCTTCTTTAACTAATTCAGGATAATTTCCAGATTATCTGTTAGCAGTTCCAGGGTAAGGAGTTTTAAACACTTAACTCCAAATATCCTTGTATTCTTCAACCCATCTGTTAGGCACTGTATAATCCAGAACTGTATAATCTGCCTCACAGGAGATCAGAAAGGTTAGCCTGGAAAATTCCTATCCAATCAGAAGCAAGTGACATGAAATACAAAACAAACAAAAAAAAAAAGTAAAAATTTCTCAAGACAAGTTTCCAAAGATTTAATTTCAGACAATCAATTATAACTAATAAGAGAGGTACTCTAGTGCTGAGATGCCCACTGTAGACGTTATTAGCCACATGAGGCTATTTTATATTCTAATTAAGTAAAATTAAAAATTCAGCCTCACAGTCACACTAGCCACATTTCAAATGTCCAATAACCACGTGTTGCTGAAAGAGTACTGAGTGGTACACTGCAAACACAAACGTCTCCATCATTACAGAAGGATCTGTTAAACATAGCAACTCCAGTGCAAAACCAACATTCTCAGGCAACAAATAATTTACAGATAATCTGCTCAATAGAGTCTATTTCAGAACACAATGCTGATAGGAGAGAAACTCCTGCTTTCCCCTGGGTCCTTTACCTTTTGGGATTGAGAAGGGATATTTTCTCAGAGCCAAATGTGGGCTACTGTCAGAAACCACAGCTGCTGGCAACATACCAGAAAGCGTTAGTTGTCTACTCTACAGATGACAATGGCCAGCTAAGTATCTTCATGCATGATCAATGATGATCACTTCGGTGATCCGAATTAAAAAGAAAAAAAATCATGCAGAATAAGTAAGAAGTGAGTGTTTTGAATAAAATAGATAACATATCTTCAAACCAAAGAAGCAGAAAGGGGCCAATCCTGGGGCAAATGGATATTTATTAGTATCTAATAACTCTTGAGAGTGTTAACAGAAAACATGCATTTAACCAAATAAGCGTAGTCATAATACAGTCAGCTCAGTGTTTAAATCAAGTTGATGTGGGCGTCAAGTTGCCTTGCTACATCTGTCTCTCAGAGTAATTCTACTCAGGATATCTAGGCTTTGGTCATGTCACTCTTTCAAAAGGAAGAGATGCTATAGTGTTTTTGGTGATCCATCCATGATGTGTGCCTCTCAACTGGGACTTCCCTGTAGGAACATCTCCATGCCAGGGACTGGGCAAAAGGGAGAAGTTGTTGACCAGCTTCATCCAGGGCTACAGAAGGACCCCAAGTTACATTTAACCTCAGAGAGATTTTTGGTGACCTTAATGAGTTATTTAAGTGTTGTCATTTTTTTGGAGGAAGATAAGGGCTGGATGAGGGTTTCATAAAGGAGACTAGTGGAGACAACTCTTTTGAAACTTTTGACCAGGAACTAAAAGAATAAGACACGAGGGCTGGGGATGTGGCTCAGTGGTAAAATGTCTGCATGGCATGTATGAAGCCCTGGGTTCAATCCCTAACATGTGTGTGTATGTGGTGTTGGGGATGGAATCTAGGGCTATATATCACTAGAGAAAAATAAGTCTCAGAGTCACAGATAGTGGGTATTCTGGTATTCTGGTTTGACTCACTTTCTGTAACATACTTTTGGAATGTTGTATTTCAATGAGCAATTCAACCCAGAATGTTGCCTAGGGTGTAACCCAGATGAAACCTACATCAAAGTACAGTAAACAACAGATCATCTACTTTCAGGATGCAGCTCAAGCATGACTTCCCCTACTAAGTGTTCCCTGGACATATCAATAGCAGGTTCTCTCTCTGGTGTCCAGATCTACCTTACATAGGCTTCCATTGATGTACGGGACAAGATGTATTTACTACTGTGTCAGCCTCCACATATGAAGATGTCTCTGTTTTGTGTGTGTGTGTGTGTGTGTGTGTGTGTGTGTGTGTGTGTGTGTTTGGGGGGGGGTGTTCCTGGTACCTACTTGTTTTAGGATTGGATGGATGGTGGGAAAATAGATGAACAAAGAAATAAACAAATGAAATTGAACCACAACCTGCTGAGATTTTGAGACCCTCTCCTGTTATGCCCAAATTAACATGGTGTCCATTTCAAAATTAGCAAGTACCTTGAAGAATTAGAAATGCAAAGGGGAATTAACAGAGATCTTATATAGGAGTGCCCTTCTAAAAGGCAAGGGACATTTCAACATTTTTCAAACCAATTAAGCTTCTACTATTGACTATTACAAATGGTCCAAATAAAAATTTTAGGGGGTTTCATTAAGATTTTCCTATGCAAGTATCTTAAAACATAGATTTCAGTTGAAGTAATTATGATCATTATTATTTTGTATTGGGCACTGAACCCAGGGGAACTTTAACCCTAAGCTACAGCTCCAGTCCCATTTTATTTTATTTTATTAGGTTCATTTTAAGAGGGAATCAGTTACATTGCCCAGGTTGCCCCCAAACTTGTGACCTTTCTGCCTCAAGTCACTCTGGACTAGAGATGTGTGCCAACATGCCCAGTTTGAATATATCTTGTAAATAAGACTCCTTGCCTCCATGGGCATAAAAGCATAACTTTTTTGCCCATACATACTGGGCAGAGTGCTGGGTACTCCATATAGGAGAACTCCTTTGATGCTTCAATAGCATTGTGAATAGAAATGGAGCATTGAGTAGTCAAAACAATTGTTCAACTTTGCTCAATATCATACAAGTAGTAAGTGATTGAGCCATGATTTGACACCCAACATTATGTTCCCAGAGTCTGAACTCTTCTATTTACATCTTATTTAGAAATGGTCATTCTCCTGATGAAAGACAATTGAAATTTTATATATATATCTCTCTCACAAAGCTGGTTTCAATAAAATTTTGTCAAATAAAATCAAATTAATGTATACTAAAGGACTCTTGCTTATAAGGCACTGGATTATTCAAGAAGCAATTTTACCTCTTTCTTGCTCGTTTCTGCTAAGGTTTGTACTCTAGCATATTGTAAATTAAACCTATATAATGTCCACCACATTCATCCAATGGTATCAGATTTTTATTCCATTTGCATTAATTTATTATTGGTTTAGTTTTTCCTTTCACTTTGTCTGCATAGTCTAGAAGACCAAAGTGGAAACTAAATTCACAATCATCATCACTGATTCTATGGAACTTAATGGTAATATCTCCTGCAGCATTTATCTGATCCGGAATGATTTCATTCCATGTTTCAGTGTGATTCTTTTCACATTGAAATCCAATTTTCTTTCATAATGACCATGACATAAAAGTGCTAGGACAACTGACTCTTGTTGGCATGGGGTGACTATTGGAAATAACTATCACTGTTATCAAATTAAATAAATGTATTAAGACGAGTGAAGACTGCACTCCGTCTTAAAAAACCTTTACTTTGCACATGCCTGGCATTTGTAGCGCCCAATGCCTTCCAACATTTAGGAACTGTGAGTTCTGGTTTCCATTGCTTTGGTGAACATTCTTACAAACTTTATAATAGCAAAAAAAAAATTCTGATTTCAGTTTCCTCAAGAACATTCCCTGTGGAGCTGACATGTGCTCTGTTTAGTCTCGGCCTCAGTGTGATTGTTTCTTCTGGCAGGTCGTGCTTAAAACAAACCTAACTCTGTATTTTCTTTTAATTCTGAAACATTTAGTCCTTGGGACAAAAATGTAAAAATCAGTTACTAATGGAGTTGTAGTAATTGTGGAATGTCAAAAATGATTTGTTTTAAGTGGAAAAGAAATAAAATGCATACTAAATGACTGTAAGCAAGAAGGTAGGTACACGTGACCTACTTTACTTTCACAAATCCTGTCCTTTCAAGCCCTCTTTATAATTCTAGGTTCTGTGCTTGACAGTTTTACATATATTACTTATGTAAATAATGAAGATATCCTTGTTCTCATTTTACAGGTGAAGAAACAGAGGCTTAGGGAGATCGTTTTACTAAAGATAAACCACCTCGTAAAAAGGAGAGGTAAAAAGAATTAGAAACTGGAGATGTCTGATTTCACAGCCTACATTCTTTCATATTACACCTCTCTCCTTCTCAAACCTACCAAGTTCTGTTTCCCACCAAAGTGAGAGAGCGATTGAAAGTAGCAGAAATTCCATTGGAGAAAGAGACCTAAATTTTCACATTCAAATAGCCAGGACACAGCAGGTACAGGATTTACCAATCCAGGGGAAAAAGAGAGGAGAGAGAGAGAGGAGAGAGAGAGAGGAGAGAGAGAGAGGAGAGAGAGAGGAGAGAGAGAGGGGAGGGAGAGGGGAGGGAGAGGGGAGAGAGAGGGGGGAGAGAGAGAGAGAGAGAGAGAGAGAGAGAGAGAGAGAGAGAGAGAGAGAGAGAGAGACTGCTTTTAGCCCTAGGAAGAAGACAGTCCTCATACCACAGTTATGGAACCATCACCAAAAAGCAGCACAGGTAACATGAAGAGATGTCCATATCATGGTGAAATAAAGGACTTCTTAAACAGTGCAATTAAACACAAGGATTACATCTAAACTAAAATGAAAGAGAATCAATCAATGAGAGTGGTCCTCATTGTGAGTCATGTCAGTAGAGATGATGAGCATTACAGGCTAAATCAGAGCCGGCCTTTTGGAGGGCCCCTGAGCTCTGAGAATCCCAGCCCTGACCAGAAGTCCAAGATTAGAAGCTAAGGTTAATGAGAGAACACAGGTTTTTCTGGTTGACTTCATCATGTCTCACCCTCTTGTGAATTGCAGTCTCAAATATAGAAATCCTTGACTTGGCATGAGGCACATATCCACCTTGACCCAGACAGCTAATTCTCATCCATTTTATTCAACTCAAGCTGAGCAGAATTAACCAACTGACATAGGCTGTCACAGAAATCGCCTCTGATTTTTCTTTTACTGTAAATTTACTAGAAGCTCATGCCCTAACCATTCCTTAGAATTTGGAAGTTCAGAAAATCAAAGGCCTAAATTAAATTTTTCTCTTAGAAATTACTTAACAATGAGAGTAAAATATTCTGGTAATTATATGAAACACTCTCCTGGCATATGTTGAACTATATAGACTAAATTATTCAAGGCAATTCTAATTTCAAATAATGATAATCTATAAAAAAAGAAACCACTACCAATTTTTAGCACTTTACATTATACACAGGCTTTTAATTTTCACAATATTTACCTTAACTCTTAATTCAGTTGTTTAGATGTAGAAATTGAGAATCTATAAGCTTGAGATTAAGTATGCTGTAGCAGCTAACTCAAAGTAAGTATGCAAACACAGGTCGGCTGATTTCAATACTTTTTACTCTTTGGAAAATTATATTCTTTTCATTGTATCCATAATACAAAGATAGGAATCCACGATATCACTCAATTTTCTAGTACTGAGGACATAATATTATCAATTAATCCTATTTATGCTGGCCTATGAATCTCGCTTAACACCACATACCAGTAACTAGTTCAGTTGATCAGACTTTGCTATCACCTGCATAAATACCCCATATGACCTAAACAGGGTAACTTTAGTGACTTCTAAACTCTACTATTGTCACCCATCAGGCTAGAAAGATGCAAGGAAGTCATCTCTAAGGTTTAGGAAACAGACTGTAGATTAACACTGATGGTATCCTTACACCAAGTCATTTGGCAAAAGGTTCGGCCATCTTTGGATCAAAATTTGGCAAGGGGAGAATGTGACTTTTCTGTCAATGCTTGCCCAGACCAAGAGGATAACTTATCATCTGCACTTGTTCCTGATTATGGTTTGGATCTTTAATGTTCCCTCAAAGCTCATGTGTCGAAGACTAGGTTCTCAGTGCAGCCATGTCCAGAGATGGGCCTTTCAGGAAGTGACTGGATCCTGAGAGCTCTAATCTCATTAGTGGATAAATCCATTTAATGGATCAGTCATTTGAATGAACTACTGGGAGAAAGTGGAAACTGTAGGCAGGTGTGGCATGGTGGAAAAAAGTAGGCCACTGGGGTGTGTCTTGGGAATTATGTCTTATCCCCAATTCCTTCCTCTGCTTGTGGCTGCCATAATGTTTCTGCCTCACTCAGGCCCACAATGGAACAAAAACTCTTGAAACTGTGAGCCGAATAAACCTTTGCTCCTCCAAGTTGTTGTTGTCAGGTATCTTGGTCACAGAAAGCTCCAACATAAGCAGGAGACTTCCATTCCTAGGCTTTCTGCAACAGCTAGCGTTGGCAAAGAGGAACCTTATCTCAGAAAACATTTCTGAGATTTCCTCCCGATTCAAATATGAGAGAATATTTTGAGAATATACAACTACCTCATAGCTATTCTTCTTCATTGATATGTCAGTGGAAGTTTTTGGAGTGACCTAATCACTGTAATCCCAAAAGCTTGGTGGAAAAACAAAACAACTACTAACCCTAAAAGGAAACCTGAGAAGGGGTTCTGAACACAGACAGTCTCAGGAGCCAGAGTCAGTCTTTTCAAATCCATGGGGCTGTTTGCCTTCGACTGTAAAGATTATTTTGTGCTTTTGAAAGGACATTAATCCCAAAGGAAGAACAAAACAGAATGAGTCAAATTGCTTTGAGCAGGAATGCCTGCCGAGAGGAGAGAAATTCTCCAAGAAACAAGGCTTCTGAAATTGGACCTGTATTTTCCTGAGTGATTCTGGTCAGTCCTGCATATAGTTTTCAGAAGTCATTATGCCTTCCAACTGCTAAATCACTGCCTCCCATGTTATCAATGTCAGTGTGACCTTCTCTTGCTCATTCATATCATTTGGTGTCCTCAGAAAGTGAAGATAAGGAAAAAATTGTTTGGAGGGTCTTCCCCCACCCCCACTAAATTTTGGTAAATTTGAGTCTTTTTTCAACTTCTCCCTGCCCTTCAACATTTAGCTGAGGCACTCTGGTTTCCCCACCCATTGGACATCACAGTCAAATTGTTTGCACACATTCACAGAATATTTTAAGTAGTTGAGAACAGAGGCTTCATCTTCATAAACCTGCATCCAACGTCTAGTTTCATGTTCTAAGGAATTTAGCAGCTACTTAGTTTCTCCTTCAACAAAATAAGAATAATACCCAAATCCCAAAATTTTATGTAAGGCTTATGTGGAAAAAAAAATAGAGTAAGTATAAAATTCTAGTAAATTGTTTTCTTTATTTAATATTATTTTAGCAAAATGTGAAACGAATGGAATATATTTTATTGACACTGTTGTTTGGATCATTAACCAATATATCTGATAGTTCTTGCTTTTGTTTAGTAGTAGAGTTATTTGATTCTGACTTTCTCAAAGTGCGTCCATGTCTCTATCACCTTATCTTTTTCTCCCCGTAGTTCTTAATGCAGTGCTTTAAAAATTACATATACTCAAGTGATCTTGGGTGAATAAATGAATGAACAAATTAGGCACTGTTGTTTTGACGCTTATCTTAAGAGAGGAGAGGGAAATGGCAAACCACATGTGACTTCATTAGTACTGTTCCATATTAAGAAGGTGAAATATCCATTGGCACCTGTTTTCTATGTGTGAGCTTTGTAGGTGGTAGGCATAGAAAACAAAATTAAAAAGAGAAATTGAACAGAAGCAAAGGAGGAGTCAGGGAAGAGAAAACTATGAGGGACATGATCATGTCCAAATCTGATATGCAGAGGACTCACCTGTCCTACAAAGAACTGCTTTTGAAACAGCCTGAAAAGTATGCAAAATGCCCCTAAAGGCATCCTACAGGGAAATACCCACCCTTGAAATATTTGATGACAAGTCACAGAAATATTTCTATTTTTTAAATTGGAAAGTAACCAGTAAGAGCCTCATTATCTGGTGAGACATTGTATAGGACAGAGATTCTTAAGTGCTTAGTACAGGGTGAATACTCAAAACATGATAGCTGATTGACTTGGAGTCTGGGACAGAAAGAATTAGTACTATTTTCTGTCAGTGGGAAAATGGAGACACCCTAATTCACACCATCCCCTTTTAGCTTGGTTCTCCGTTACCTACCCCCATCTCACCTATTCTCTCTCAGGTACTCCTCACCCTTCTCTCCTTTCAGATATAATTCATAGCTATTGCATATTTCTCACAAACATTCATCAAATATTTATTCATTGTCTATTCTCCCTGTGCACTAGGGGAGTTTCAATAAAAGTATGATTCCAAGCCCTTTGGATAAAGATAAAAGAAATCAATCGAAAAGAAATAAGCAAATCATTTCCTTCTATTGCTCTTCTTTCCAGCTTCTACTTTGGAATTACAGCTTCCTCTTATTTAGTAAAATGAACCTGCTTTTAAACTATTGACTGAAAATAAGTAATATTTGCTAATAACACATATTAAACAAACAATTTTGGTTGACCTCAATTTGTCCTTTCCCCCCATATTTTCAAATAGATTGAAACCCACTTCATTTTGCAAAAAGCCATACAAGATTGATTAACAGTACCATATACAATAATTGACATTTTACCAAAAGGTGACACATTCTACCATTCACATGAAATAGAATTATGGACACTAAATTTTAGGAGTTTTAGGTGGCATATTGGCATTAGGGAAATTCTAGTTGTATATGGCAGTTGTGCCTATTGTTGGAAAAGTCAATTAGTCCAGCAAAAATTTTAGTTGGCTCTTTTTTTTTCAAAAATACCCTACCCAATTTCAAAATGCTACACAATTTAACCCAGAAATATCCATTCTTCTCTATCCCTATATGAAGGCTCATGATATTACTGTCCCTTTTTCCCCACAACCACCATGTTTTTAGACAGTCTCTCAATGGTCACTGCCACAAACCTAGGAAGATATTTTGCATTTCATTTATTTTTTTAATTTTTCTTTTCTATTTTGAATTGTCTTGGACTGCATTTTCAGTTAGCTAATCCAAGTTGGGTCTCAACTGACTGATAAATTCCAGTCATAGATATAAACCCAGTTTGCATGTAAGAGTATTCTCCTGCTACAAGATATCTGTAGTCCTTCCTTCATACCATACGATTATGGTAAGATAAGTCTTCTTAAAAAACATTATTTTCATTTTAAGTAAGTCATAAATTCAGAAAGCCGTGTGAATATACCCTATGAGTACAAACATGCAATTTTGGCATATGGGCTATAAATTTGATTGGCATGGAACAAATTATGTTATTCATTATGTTTCTGGAAAGTTAAAGGCTGAACAATTGGTAAATTAAAAGTGATTATTTCAGTAATGAGATATTTCAAATAAGCAGACTTTAATCTGCTGAAGGAAATGGCAGGGCACACCTCCAGGGGCCAAGCTTGGGAAAGCTGGCTTTCCTTCAAAGAAATCCATAATACCAAGTGCACAAACATACACCACAAATAAAGTAGGTAGATGGAAACCTAGGAGACAGAATAGCATATCTGTGTATATTTGAGATACACACACACACACACACACACACACACACACAATTTGTTTTCAGGAAGAAACCAGACTAAGAATGATAAAATAAACACAAAAGAGACAAAAAAAAAAAAAAAAGCAAACAGAAACAATTATGTATGTTTTTAATGCCACAACAGAAAATAAAGACTAGGGATCAACTTAACTGTGATAAAAAGAAGAAAAAAAAAATAGATTTCACAGATTGATTTACTCATTGATTTGTCAGGTACTGCACAATTTAGAACTGAGCACCTAGACTACGCGTAGAATCAACTGGTCAGCCAATGAGAAATATCAGAGGCCAGTGAAAATATCCATCATGCCAAATGCCTGACATCATTGAGGCCAGCTTCGAAAAGAGAGAATTAACCATAGAAAGTCTAATTGTTGGGCTGATTTTGCATAAAAAGGAGTATTCAATAAGGAATGGACTTCAAGCAAAGGTAAAATTGGAAGATGTATCATTATATAGAACTCTAAGGAAAGTAAATTGCTGAACCTTGGTCTGTTGTAGGACTTCAGTGTTTTTGTTTTGTTGTTTTCTTTTAGTTTAATGTAGATGCCAGAAGCATTGGCTAAATATGTTCAGAGTCTAATAAGTCATGGAAGATGTTCACATCTGGAAAATATGCAAAACAGAAGCGGATATGATTAAAGAGAAGGCAAATAAGAAAAGGAAGAAACTGGTAAAGCCAATAGTAGTGGTAATGTTTTCCCAAAGGGGAGATGCATGATGTCTTAAAGCCTTCAACTAATATCTAATATTGGCAAGATTGTACACAAATGCTCTCCATTTCCACTTGAGAGACAAAGCTAATAGAGGAGTGAAAGTGCAGAAGATGGATAAAAAATGTTGTAACTGCCATCATGTGTGGAAGAAAGAACATACTTTCAGGGCCTCTAGTATAGATGACAAATGTAAGTCCTTGTTAGGAGAATTAGACTCTTAAGTCTCTTGTGCAACTGTGTAGAATTCACAAGGAAGATGTGCAAAATTAGAACAAGTTCGAATTGCATGGAATCTAAGCAATCTGAGCAGAAACAGGTAAACTGTTTTAAGAAAGGGCCAGATAATGTTATGTTTCATGGGTGATAAGTTCTGTATTGCAACTGCTAACTCAGTCACTGTAATGTGAAAACAGCCATGGATTATATATATGTAAGAAAATGGTTATGCCTGTATTTCAATAAAATTTTATTTACTAAAATAGTCATCAACCAGATTTAGCTCTCTGATAGCAGCTGTGGTTTGCTGACCCTAATCTAAAACATAGGTTTTCAAACTTTGGTGAGCACTGAAAATGCCTTGAGAGCTGTGTACAATGCATACTGCTGAGCCCTGCCCTTCCCTAGAGCTTCTGATTGATTCTTGAATGAGGGGCTACTAATTTGCATTTCTTAGAAATTCTGAGGTATTGGTGATGCTATTGGTGCAGGGACCACCCGCTGAAAACACTGAAGATTGAAAATAGAAATGATAAACCCAAGGCCCAAATATGGGTATGTTTATATGTGGTGTGTTAAGCAAAATTCTAAGATGGCCACAAGATTTCCTGCCTTCTGATGTACATACCCTGCATCACTCCCAGGGCTATAAACCTGTGGATATTACTCCTGTAATTAGATTATGCAATATGACTTGGTGGGTCTGAGCAAACAAAGTACATGAGACTTTCAAAAGCAAACACACTCTCAAGCTGGCTGCAAAATCACAAGGATTCAAAGTGCCCTTCCCTTGCTGTCTTGAAGATGGAGGACACAAAAAATGCCAGTGGCCTCTAGGTGCTAAGAACTGCCCCAGGCTGACAGTAAGGAAAAAGATATCTCAGTCCTACAACCACTGAAAGTAAATTCTGGCAACAATAAGGGTCAGAGAAAGATTTCTCCATGTTCTCCTGATGAGAACTCAGTCCAGCCAACATCTTGATTTCAGCCTTACGATGCCCTGAGCAGAGAATATAGCCACACCAGTGCTGAACTTTAGATCTATGAAATCAGAAGCCAATGTTACAGAGTTTCTAGAAATCAATTCTAGAACAGTAGAAATCTAACAGTGTAGGCGTGATGTGGGTCCCAACTTGGACCCAGCTGAACCAGATACAACATGCTCACAGACAAATATCATGATCACGTGCATCAACTGCCAAGCACACCTTGCTACTCACTAGCACCTTAGTTCTTCAAAGCATCATGTTTAGGAGTTCTCTTTGAACTCAAACATTCTCCAATTACTCCCTCCTCTCTTCTCATCAGAAGCTCAGAGGAAACTGAGGCAATGAATTGCTGACATGTTTGGCAAACTTAGTCGTACCACACCTAAACAGTGAGCTCTCCGTCCTTTCTTTCCAGTAGCTTTAAATTCTTCAGCATCAAAGGTGAGCCAACCCAGACCATTTCAATGACACAACCCTTTACAGAACCTATATGTCCCCCAATTCATAAAAGTTCAAAAAAATACCCTCAACAGTTAAGTATTATAAAATCACATTAATTTAAAAGCATTGCATTTTCTGACATTTAAAAAGTCTCTGACATGGCATATCCATAGTTTGATTTTTCTAATGTTCTTATAAAGGTCATGTTTATGGTATAATAAGCACACATTTGCAAGGGTTATTAATCAGAGTAAAGCTAGGTTGCAAACAGATTTCCAAAGCATTTTCCATTTTTATTCTGAACATATTAGCTACTGAAGAATGCCACATTTTTAAGGGCCTACTTTGAAAAAGAATTAACTATTAATTTTGTTCAAAGGAATGTCTTCATCTTAAATGAAGCTGGAATACGGCTTAGGAAAATAAATGACAAGGATGTGTTCTGCTAGTTCAGCAAACTTGTATGGCAATTTAGAAAATTCTAATTTTTAAGATAATTCCAGTTAGCAAGGAAAATGCTAGGGCCCGTGAGCCTTATTAGGAAATCCAGAGGGTACTGGCAGTAGGCTTTTCTAATTTGTATGGAAAGGGAGGAACATACATTTTTATAATACTTCTAAGAAATGTGGCAAAACCCAGGTCTTACAGAAATTAAACTTTACTATCTCAAAAAAAATTACCTTCCCATTTTGTCTTAGCAAGAGAGAGATGAGATTACTACTTATTGACTATAGAAAAAAACAACAACTTGTTTTAATATTCAAGAAATGCCAAGGAGTGTCCCTGAAGATCTAACTATTCAGAGACATTAATCGCCTCAATGACAAGAATTCACCCTCTTTTTGAACCATAAGCATATTTTCAAAATATGTTATCTTAATTAAAGGAAATAAACACAAAAAATAAAAAAGAAACAGACATACAAAATGGCAAAGAGTAACAGTTCATAAAAGGCAGCATAAATGAGAAACTTTTAAGCATTTGATTCTCAAATTTTGGTCCCTCTGGTTTTTCCAATAAGTCCCTCTTCACCTTGTCTGAGATGAACTTCATAAACCAAACAAGCTGGCACATGCATGCAGTCCTGCTCCAGCAAGAGGAAGTGCTGGCTCCAAAGGGCTGCTCCGCCTGATGGGTGTTTCAAACTGACTGCTCCAGCCATATTTCAAGGGCTGTGAAGAGTGTCTCATAAAAAGACACAGTGCAATCCCATTAAAAATGATGAAATTAGTAACCGGCGCTGCCTAATTAGTAAGATCCGAGAATTGTGAAAATCCTTTCTTGTTTGGAACAATACACCTGCCTTTCTTAATTTAGAAATGAAGTGCAGGAGGTACAAATGATGAGCCACTGTGAGGTGTTGGCCAAGAAATGCAAGAAGCCAAAGAGGAAAGCTATCCAGGTGAAGTCCCCTGAGCAATATATTCCTCCACTGAGACAATTAGAGCAGGAAGAATGGGTCAACCAAGAAAGCAGAAGGCCAATAATCCTGAGGCCAGGGAGACAGGCAAGTTTGGCAGACAGGTGTCCAGCTTGGCTTTCCCAAAAGAGAAGAAAGAGATGAAGGCAAAGGAAACCACCATTCCAGCGTTTCAAAAAAAAATACACAATTAAGGATCAATTGAGAACAATTAAGGATCAATAAGAGACAAAAGAGATAGCAACACAATAAAAAATGAAGAAAGCAACTTTTAGAAAAATGTCAAACTGTTACTTGGAAGTATTTTAATAATATGCAGAAATGAATACTTCATTTTTAATAATTTCTCAGTCTCTGGTACGATGTCTAAATTATTATTGGTTTGGGATTTTTAAAAATTGCTATAAATTTTGGTTTCAGCACTTGGAGATTATACACAGGCATAAAGAGATCTAAATATTTATATTTTGACATTAGTTAGGATCTGCAGCCATATAACTGAAAAAAAACAACCATTTGCTGGTATTTTATTTTTAAATGGGGTTTTAGGATCATCAAAGTACTGAACAGAAAAGCACAATGATTTACCATTATACCCTCTGTTCCCCCACATGCATAGCCTCCCCCTCTATCAATACCCCTCACCAGAGTGCCACATTTGTTACCAGTGATGAAGCTACACTAACTGACACATCATTATCATCCAGAGGTCACAGTTTACATTGAGGCTCATTCTGGGTGCTATTCATGCTATGGATTTGAACAAATACATAAAGATATATCCAGACCACTCTAGCATTGTACAGAGACGATTCCCTGCTTGAAAAAGTGTTCATAATGTATTTTGGGGGTAAAGCAAAATGTGCTTCTCAATTTACAGAATATAAATGCAGAAAGAAAAACAATAGCTCAGCAATGATGATCATGCACAATTTTAATTTGTTCAGCTGGAGAATTAGCTAAATGCCTTAAAGCTATGTGTTTATTGTGGAAAAGTTGGATAATACAAAAAGAATAGAATTAAATAGAAAACCTTGCAGCAATCTCACTACCAGAAGTCACCTGTGATTTTTGGTGTCTCTACTGCTTTGCCCCTTTTACCATGTATTTGAGGGAAGCAAACATGTTAGTTTAAAAAAAAAAAAAACCATGCTCACTTGAAACTGCCTTTGTTCTATTGAGGACTATTGCACAGTTTGATCTTAGCAAAAATGAAGTTCAAAACATCCTTTTAAAATTTTCAAGTGCTTTATCTTAGGGATATATCATAAATGATTTAACCAAAGTTGTTGGTCATTACAGACATATAAATTTTTTTACCACCAGAAATAAAGTTGATATATAATACTTTTATAATCACAAGGTGTCTCAAATGAGACAAAATGTGAAGACAATACAATGGGGAGGAGGAATATAAAGTATACCATGAGAAACACATAACATTCATTTATTATCTTTAAGAAAAGTTCAGAAGTTAGACATCATCTGCATTTTTCTCCAAGGCCTGGATATTTCAAGTGTTTTTTTTTTTTAATAAATGTTTCTACTCCTATAGTGCATTGATAGCTAATTAATTGTTTTTTAAATCTATGAATTCTGCCACAACTACTGTCATCTAATAAAATTCTAATGTGCATTTAGTTAATAACTCCAGGAATACAACACGAAAACTAAATACCAAGCTATACAATTTTAAAAACAACACAGAGGAATGTCTCATTTTCCCACTCAACAGCTTTGGGAGGTACCATATGTTTAGAAAATCAATTAAGAGCACACCAGGGCATCTGAAAATAGTATGTATAAGCTGTGAAGTTATTATAATGCATTTGTGTCCTCCACAACGCACTTCAATATATATCGAGAGAGAGGGTCCTCAGCCAGATAGATTGCCATTTAGTTAAATAAATTAAGACAAAATATTCTCTGTGACACAGAAAGGGAACTTGTATGTATAAATCTTATATGATCCTACATGTGAGACTAAGCAATCACAAAATTTCAGTTTTACTGATGTTCAAATATTCAGAATCATCCAGCTTGCCCTACTTGCTTAAAACGTACTATTTCATTTCAAGATTGAATGAATGAATCTCAGAGCACTTAAGCCAAGCTGAATGTATTCTAATGCAATATTAAAAAGGTATAGACCAGAGAGAAGGAATGGTGCTGTTTATCTAGTGCTGCCCAGAGGAGAGCATTACCCACTCTAATGAACCACTAATATTCATTGGGTGTTTTGTTGTGGGTTCATAAGCTTGACTGAACTTATAAGATCTAGATGAACTACTCTTCTGATGATCCACTTTCCTTTTCTCCCACCCCATCAAAGAACCTGAAGATTGATCTGGCCTCTTTGGCAAACTGGAAAGGTTGAACTCGAGGAGCTGCTATAAATGTAAGTCATCAGAAATTCCATGTCCCATCAAGAAAATACTAGTAATTAGCTATAGGTTTAAATTTCATGAGCAAAGACAATCTTTGAAACCCTGCTTCTTTTTTCTTATATCAGATTTATGAGGAGGTCAGTTGCCTGAGATATAAACTTATATATAAGAAGATCTAAAAAAATTATTTGCAAGTGGTATCAGAATGTCCTAGAGGACTTTAAAAACCACAGATTATGCCACCTGAGAATTTCATTGTTTAGAATTGCCCTGGTGATATTAAGCAAAATAAGCCAATCTCACAAGGGTCATTTTTTTTTCTCAGATATAGAAACTAGAGAGGAAAAAGGAAAAGAAAGGTGGGAGGGAGAACCTCATAAAAATTGAAGTCAGATCAGTAGTATGGAGAAAAGGGACTCAGGGAGGGAGGAGGGAAAGGAATAGTGAAATATCAGGGAATGATACTGCTCAAATTATATTGTTACATGGTGCACACGTGTATGAAAAACAAATATGTAAAAACAAATCCCACCATCATATACAACTACAGTGCACTAATACAAAATGTGGAAAAAATTTTAAGTGAAATTCCCTGGTGATACTGATGCTATTGATAATAGGGACCTTGGAGAATCACTGCCTCAAAGTATCCTTGGATTAAACTGGGAGCGTTATGGAACTTTCTACTGGTTTTCAAGTATGTCTCTTTACAGAGCCAGTGAAATGAAAGTGTTCCTGCTCCGATTAAACTAGAGAGTACCCTTTCAGTCTTGAGTGATATGTAAGATCTGGCTCCAAGGGAATCAGAACCTGAGACAAGAATGCACTGTTAGGCTTTACTGGGGCTTTGAGAGTGAACGGAAGGATGGAAATCATGCATGGCCAAGGCCACCCACTACTTCAGGATAAGTTAGGAAGAGACACCACCAACGCTGCGGGGCCTCAGGTGACACTTCCAGAAAGGTTCTGCAGAGACACTGTATTTAGGTCAGCTCATGAGAGAGAGAGGAGGAAGAGGATTTTGCTGTTTCTGTCTTCTTTCCCTCAATGGTCTAAGCGTGCCTCACAAGAACTGAACTCCCCTGCCCTTGCAAGGTTGTATCATCTGAAACACTTAAGGGAAAGCACATTCCACTTTTCAAGAGGCATGGCACTTCTTTCAGGTCTGCAAGTTTCTGGAGAGCCTGAAACTCAGGTCTTAGTGCAGACTAAACTACCTGTTCAGCAGCAGCTTAGAAGGAGGCCTTGGCCTTCCCAATCCAGCCAGTGAACTTCTGAACTCCAGGGGATACACCTGAGGCCCAGAGTTAGTTCCTTGACTGGGCAAGAGGCCAAGAAGATAGAAAACAGAGGTGCTGAGGATTTCTAAGAAAGCCTGTAAAGTCTGTCTGATGCCATTAGAAGTTGAAGATACCATCTCATTTTCACCAACTTGTTTCTAATAGATAGGGACAGCATAAGCCCCACCCAACTCTTAAATGGCAGAGCTTGCTACCTATCCTGAGATCAGTGAGCTCACAGTTGCCTGAACATGCTAGACTTCCTAAGCTGAAATTCTAAGGCTGAATAACACTTGCCATGATTCCACTTACTGGAAATGAGGAGATTCTTTTCAATACTTTAAAAATCTAAATGTTAATCTCTTTGATATGTCTTCCAGGAAGTTGACTGAATCAAAAAAAAAAGTGCTTTCTCCAAAAGTAATGAGAATTTTAAAAAAATTTTGGATGTTATATTATAACTTAATGAGTGTCCGTGATTAAATAATATTGAGTGATAGAGAAAAATTAGAGATAACAAATATGCTAAATTTTTTCTACATATAAAATGCAATTTAATTTTTTACATTTATAATTGTTATCATTAGTAAAAATTCATTTTTATCCCCACTAATGAAAATTTTAACATAAAATTAGCATGTATATATGTAAATATATGTATGCATGTTGCATAAGAGTGTATTTATATATATATATATATATATATATATATATATATATATCCATATATATATATCCATGTATAAGCACACATACATATATACATGGATGTACACACATACATATACATCCACATAACAAAATCCAGAATACTCACTTGAAGGAGCACTAAATCGTCAGATCATCTAGACTGTATAAATAATCCAATATGGCCTTACCTAGTGGTGATGAAGGTATCTTAGCCTGCAGACTCAGTACCACACTAAGTTTTGAGCATAATGTAAAGTCCAGAATGGATGGCTAACGAGTTAACCTATCAGAGATCACATACATACCCCCAACCCTGACAACCTTTTAATTTTGCATTATCCTGGCTTCATCTTCAAACCTCCTGTCCATTTCCTCATGTTCTTTGAAAACTTCGGGACCTAGAATGGAATCCTCTTTTATTTTATCTTCTGCTGTGTAGAACATGTGCCTTGAAGATCCACCCTGCCCAATACCCTATCATAGACTTTTATCTAGGCTCTATCCCAATGGTTCTCAAAGTGTGGTCTTCAGGCCAGCAGCATGGGCATTAAATGCTAATGTGTTAGACATTAAAATTCACTGGCCCCTCCCTGGACCTATGAATCAGAAACAGTGGATGTGAGGACCACCAATGTATGTTTTAAAGAGTTTCCAGTGATTCTGATGCATGTTAAAATTTGAGACCCACAGTTCTATTTTGTCATTCAAATCTACCTGCCTCAGAGCCTAGGCACTTCCCTGATCAATATATGGAACTGTTCCTCCTCCTAAATCTGGCCTCTGGCATTCTATCCTCTGATCACAATCCATGTTTACTAACTTTTCCCTTCATTAAATCTGTGGTCCCTGAATGCTGCCCAGTCTGCTCTCAGTCTCTCAACCCCTCCTTCTTTCCGGTCTTTCCTCTCCAGCCTGGACCACATGGTCAACCAATTAAATGGTATTCTCATGGGTACCCTTAATTCCCCCAACTCTTTAACTTTTGACCGCAACTGTCTTGCTAATGCCATACTGTAAATCAATCTAGCTGCCTGTTCCCCCAGGTTGTTTCTGTGTTGCCAAATACCACTAGAGAAAATGATAGAGCCATGCTCACTGGCTCCATTACAAATTTATGATATCCAGCTTCAGCTGATTCCTGTCTGCTACTTGGCAATTCTTTTATTCTCCCCCAGCCTACTTCCTTTCCCACCCACAGCAGCTGTTAGACAGCTTTGCAACTTTCCCCATGCCCCCAACCTCACCTTCACCCTTCCTTCTCCTTTACCAAAAGAAAAAGTCAACAACACTTGTGCCTATCCTTTCCTCCTCTCTTATTCTAAGAAGAGGTGCCTTGACCTCCCTGTCCTAGGCAACCCCATCCACACCTTCCTTTCCTTTGACCCCACAAAGGTGTCCTAATGCCAAGCTACTGATAATCCCGATGACCTTTTGTTATGAAACAATATGGTTTCTATTCACTGCCTGCATTCACTGTCAGGATGCTTTAATTTTTCGTATGGTAAAACATACATAAAATCTATCATTTTAGCCATTTTTAAATGTAGCTCAGTGGTATTAAGTGCATTCACAAGACTGTGCAACCATTGCCACAGTCCATCTCCAGAATGTTGTCATCATCCCAAACTGAAACTCTGTACCCATTAAACAGTAACTCTCCATTCAACCCCTCTGAAGCACTTCTCTACTTTATGTCTCTATGACGCTGACTTTTCTAATATCACATATAAATGGAATGATGCAATATTTGTATCTTGTACTCAGCTTATTCCCCTTAGCATAATTGTCTAAAGGTCCACCCATGTTTCAACAAGTATCGGAATTTCATTCTTTTTTTAAAGACTGAATAACGCCCAGGGCATGTATATGTGCCACATTTTTTTAAATCCATTCTTCTTTCTTTGGACATTACGTTGTTTCCTCTCACAGTAATTTTCTGTGGTGTCTTTTCTTAACTTCATTTTCCGATGAAGATCTGGAGGTTGAGACAAGTTAAGAAATTTGTTCACACTTGCTACAGCTCTCAAGCAGGTGGAGGAGTCAGATCTAAAACCTCCTGAGTTTATGTTTCTGGCTTTTCCCACTATGTCCCCCAGACTCTCATCCACTACTCTGGAGATTGTACTACATCAGTTTTCTACCCACATTTGAGCTTTCTCCCTCACTGATTACTTTCTTCTAAAATCATGCTCAGTTCTGTCTAATCGTAAGAATAGCTGATTTCTCAGTTTTGATTTACCTGCCCAACTCTCCCACGTATGGCCATCAAAGGTTACTGAAGCTATCTCAAGTGCTGCTTCTCCTCTGTCTTTCTCCTCAGTACTATTTGCTTCCTGCCTTCATAATTCAGCACCCATGTATTTTTCCCACTTCACCTGCTGATGACACCCTTGTTACACTCTATACAGAATCACACAGGATGCTCAAAAATCCTGAGGAGTGTATATTCTCCTTGCAATGTCCTTCTCTTTGGACATTTGTTTTCTTCCCCCTCTCCCCACCACCCCCATTCTGGGGGTTAAACCTAATAACACTATACCACTGAACTAGATCCCTAGTCCTTTTTATTTTGAGATGTGAATTGCCCAGGCTGTCCTTGAACTTGTGATCCTTCTGCCTTAACTTCCCAAATCCCCCGGATTACAGGTATGCACTACCACACCCAGCTTGGATTTTTCTTATGGCTTCCACATAAGCTCTTAGTCACTCTTTCCAGCTATACTTCTGACAACCAACATCACATCAGATGTAACCAGACAACTCCTTTCCTCAGCTACAATGACTATCTCTTGCTTTTGTGGCTACTATCGTTTCTGTCTCTCTCTGTCTCTGCCCTTATAAAACATTAACTGGTCTCACAGATCTGTGAGGAGGATTCCTGGACCCCAGAAAATTGCACACTTGTCAGGGGAACATACTTTGGAAAACCAGAGAAATTGGAACTATAGTGAATTAATTCTCTGGATGGCAACTTGAGTGTTCATTTGTGTGCATCTAGACTGCAGATGGAATCTTGGATTTTTGAACATAGATGATGAGCAAAGACAACTTAGAAAGCTTCTTGAGATGGATTTTAATTATGCAGCCTTGTGATTCCAATTGGGATCCAACGTTTACTAATGGTGCAGAATCAGGCCAGTTATTGAACCTCACTGAGAAATCTAAGAAAATGAAACAACCAAAAAATTTACGTGTGTGTGTGTGTGTGTGTGTGTGTGTGTGTGTGTATTTTTAAGGAAAGGGGAAAGAAACAAACAAAGGGGAAGCGGGGGTGGGGGGAGGGAAGAAGGGAAGAGGCAGACGTTTGGCTTTTGAAAGGAATCAGACCTGGAGATGGATCCTCACTCTACCACAGAAGTGCACCTATGATTTAAGAAGTCATGTGACTTCTCTGTATAATGGGAATATTACACTAAAGATTAGATATACAGTATGTAAAGTGCCTGAAACACAGGAGTTGTACATAAATGGACGTCATATTTGTCGTCACCATCATTATAAGTGTTAGCATCTTGTCACCTGCCGGAATGCAAAGGTGCAATGTGGAAAGCAGACAGGCAGTCTTCCAAAAGGACATCAGAAGGAGAGCAGCATAATGGAGTTATTTTTCTCTTTTAAAGTGCCTTTTGGAAATTACTTTTCTTTCCCCTTTTAAATTAATCTTCAAATGCCTCTGGAGACAGGTGATTTTCAAGATCTGAGTGAAAGTAAAGCCAATCTTTTGTAGATGATAATACTCAAGGTTTCCAAAATGTGTACCCCATCAAAATGGTGCTACCCAGTGTAGCACTTTCTAGTTCAAAGGTGGCAGATGCATGTGACTTTAAGCAAGCATCACTGCAGGAACGGACATGTATTATAGCCTAAGTAGAACTGACCAATGGCTCATCCAGCTAATGCCTGGCCTCTTCCTCAAATAATGCCAGGTTCTTTGATGTAAGTAAAGTGCATCAAATATCCCTTACTGTGCTCTACGACACCATAGAGAGTATTTATTCTTGACCTCAGCTGCCCAGAAGCCTGAGATCTTATAGCCCACATAATAATTTTATCCTTGCTAGTCAAACTGCAGGTGCCATTAAATATATGTTATACACATGTAGAGTTCAAGAAGAGATTTCATTTTCTTCCCTTAAAAAGGCCTTCCCTTTTCATTATAATTGTTGCTACCTCTTGTTAGGGTGAAAAGACATAGTATAAATAAGAATACTATTTTATTCCCCTGAATTACTTAGTAATTATAGAGATAATTGCCAATAGTATGTCTTCTCAATGGCAGGCCCCTTGCTAAGCCACTTTCAATGCAACTTCTCATCCTGACAGTGCTGGTGGTATTATTGCCCCAATTTACAAATAAGGACATGCAGGGTGGGCAAATCATTCCACCCAGTTTCCTACAGCTATCAGGGGTCAGAGTTGGACAGGGAATCACTTCTGTTTGGCTCTAAAGTCATCAGAGTGCATGCACTGCCTCAGAAGTGCCTTCACAGAGCATATAGAAGACTGAGGACCACCAAGTTAGAATCCTTAAAGTGTCAACGGAACAGCAGAGGAGTTGAGTGTGGACTGTAGAATCGATCATTCAAGTCAGAGTTCTGGTCTTAGGTGCTCCATTTTGGGGAATTTACTAAATCTCTCCATGCCTCAGTTAGTGTTTCTGTGAAATGAAGATAGTAAACTCTTCCGCCCAGGCACACTGGAGATAATCCCTGGCACCTTATATACCTGGCACAAAGAAAACATACAACAAATATTGGTTGTTAAAATGATATTCATTATGCTGTGATATGACTTAGTCACTATGAATATCATGTGGAATCTGGCCCATATGAGTAAAACCAACATAGGAAATTCAGCCATCATCCAGAGCATTTAAACATATCTCTCTTATATCACTTGATCAAGGAATAATAGTCTTTCTAATCCAACCAGAATAATTATGTGTCCAACTGAACGTACCCATGTCCATCAAACTGCATGTCTTTAAAAGTGATCACTGTCCATAAGGCTTGTACAAAAGCATTTACAGTAAGTATTCAACAAATAATGAAGACTTAACTACTACAAAACAAACCTTTATTGTGGTGAACAATCTATTCCTAAGTCAACCTCTGCTTAAATCAGTAGAGCATGCAATGGCTTGAGACCTGAAGGGAAGATGCACTCAACTCTCTGGCTTGTTATAAGGGACCTAAAGTTAGTGTTTAAGATATGAGTTGATGTCTCATTAGTATTTCTTGGCTTGCTTTAATACTATTTGAAAGAAAGAAAATTAAAATAAAAAAAAAACATTAAGAAGTAACAGTTCATTGAGCACTCTGACCAGTGTTTACTTTTTAGTTCAGCAGAACTGCTTGGGTTAAGGATGTGCTCTCTGAGAGCCTTCTGGGTAAAGACCTATGAGCTGGCTTTGCATCCTGGAGAAAGGTACTTACCTGGCTGTGCCTCTGTTCCTCCTCTTTAAAAATGGGACTGGGAAAAGCTGAGCCTGCTTTGTGAGATTGCTATTCATCAGACATGGATTCCAGTAGTCATCATGGGTGATACCCTTCCACACATTATAGACACAACACTGAATAACAGAATAATTTCCTTGACTTTATTTAAAAAGCTTATAGTCACATGAAGAAAGCCAAATCAATATTCAGCATGTCCACAGTGATAAGGTGAACTCTGTCTTTAATTCTGACAGTAGTAAAGTAGATTTCTTGATTTGCTTTGAGTAACCCATTTGGCCTTTGCAAGCTTAATGCTAGGTTATCAAGAGGAAAGTAGAGTAAAAGACATAAAGCTATACTGTCCAATATGGTAGTTACAAGTCCCACGTGACAACTAAACACTTAAGATACGGCTGGACCAAACTAAGATTTATACAAAGTATAAATGCCCTTAGTATATTTACCAAGTGTGCTCTAAATGTCAGTACTAGCTTTTAAATACTTTGTATGAAAAAGACACTATAAAATGTCATGACTGTTTTGCATCGGTAATGTGTTGTAATTATGGTATTTTTCATATATTAAGTAAAACAACACATTATTCACGTTATCTAATTTTCATTATTTCTTCTTGCTTTCTTGAAGTGTACTAGAAGAAAAGTTAAAACAACACACATGGCTTGCATTTGTGGCTCATGTTATGTTTCTCAGGAGCAACTCTGGGCAAGTGATGGGGGACAGGCTGGAGGGGTGCATGGAATGAATGGTCAAGGAAGGTCTTTCCCTTAAGCTCACCCTCGTGAGGGGTCAGAGGGAAGTGAAGGAGTAAGCCACATGCATTTCTGGAGCAAAAGGCATTCCAGACTGAGACATAGTCAGTGGTAGATGAAATAACTTATGCCGTACAACTCAAAAGGGATGAGACATCTGATGAAGGAGTGAACTTTAGTTTTCATGATTTTTCAGTCCCAAAAGTCTGGACTGACAGTTACAGATAAGCATTTCTACCACATGACTAATTTTTTAAAAATAGTTTTTCCTTTTTCTGAAAAGGACAGCTAGGATTAACCCATCATTAGGGATTATGGAAAAGCAGCTGGACAGGACACAAGACCTACTTACACCCTTTGGATGTGACAAATTTTGCGATCCGGTGACATTAAGTAACTCACTTGGTCTTTCTGATCCTTGTTTACTGATGTACGAGATGGAGGAGAAAGATAAATAAGAAGATCTGTTCTACCTTCTATAAAGAGGTGGTATAAGACTTTGGAAAGCTATTTAAATTATATATTGTAAGGAGAGCAAGAAAAATCCCAATGGAACACTCAAGTGATACATACTAACTCATGTCATCATTGACACATAAAAGTCAAAACAAGTTTAGTTTATCCCTGTTGCAACTTCCTATAAATGCTTTATGTTGAAAGGAGGTTTTGGGATTCAAAACAAAACATATCTGAAATAACCACTGTGGATATTTTCTCTCCAGGTGTTCTCTTAGTTCTTTTTACCCTTTGCTGTGCCTGGGTAGCTTCTCTGTGTGGACTGTATCAGCGGGCTCCACTGCCCTCCAGCATCTTGTGGCTTTGGGTTTGGGAGGCAAGGAATTATATGAAAGCAGAATGAATATAAGTTTGGGTGTTTTATTCCCTGGCGGGTTACCATGTGTCATCTGTGACCCAACACCCATCCTCCTGCGAGACTACACTCTTGGCATCACCACAGAGTTCAAAGATGACCATTCTCCTTGCCCTGGCTATCATCCTGCCTTTGGTTAAACCCTACCCAACATTTGAAAATAACTCCTTTGTTAAATTCTTCACAATTATACAGCTTCAGCATGCCATCCATTTCTTCCTGTGTCCTTTACTGTTAAAGGCTTAGTGCAGTCAGAATGAACTATTCACATGAGGAAGCAGCTCCTGTAACCTTATAAAAGTAGCTTCTACTATGTATGTGACCTTTGGGCTTAAGCTGAGCCCCTACCACGTACATAGCAAAGAGCCATGACTTTGGCAAGCTCACCTCTCCTCACCTCCTCCCCTGAATCAGACACTCTAGTGCTGTAAGGGACTCTTTTCAGATCTCTGATCACCCCCAACTCCCTTCAGATTCAGTGTCTTGCTCACAGTGTTACCTCTACCTGCTTCACCAACCACAAACACTGGAAAGAAACTATTGTGTCCCTGGTCCACATATAAATCAAAGAAAACACAACATAAAACCATAAAAGATATAACGCACACATTTAAAGCTTAAAACACATTTTTCCATGATTTCTCATACCATATGAGGGCCTTGAGGCAACTCTTCCTATTTTTGAGGTGACAATGCACTGCTGTTCTAATTTAGCTGGTGGTAGGTTTGCCTGCTCAGCCACCCACCAAAGTTCCTCTCTATTCTTCAAGATTCTACTCAGATGCAATCGCCTACCAATAGCTGTCACTAAGTCCTGCACTCCCAGTTGATAATGTACCTAGAACCAATGTGTGTACTCTCCCAGAGTCCCAAGGGCACCTCAGTGTCATCACCAGGTTACCTTATCTTCCTCTTGGATGCCATTCTTCATTCACTATCTTCTGACCTTTCTTTATTTCACAGTCTTTACTAATATCTGATATTATTTATTTGCTTCTTTATTATCTTTTTCTTCCACTAAAGTGCATATTCCATTAAATCATTTTTATTCTTCCCAGTACCCCCAGTCCCTGACCACAGGAAGGCATTTAAAAAAAGTCTGTTACATGAAAGAATGAACTGTTACAAACTCACATTTCTAACATAGCACTAGAAACAAAAGGTACTTACTAAATGCTCACCAGACTATTGAGTAGCTTCACTATAGTACTCCACTATAATGAAGAACCAGAGAAAGCCCAACCTATCTAGAATGAGCATCTGGGGCATAACTATAGATATTATCATCTGAAACTTTAGAGTCACTGTTACCAAATTTTCCCATATTTAAAGAAGAACAAAAATTATAATTTTTCTACATTAAAATTTTCCACTGTGAAAATTTATCAGGAATAAGAATTATTATATTATGTGATCCAAATGAAATGTCTACATGCACACACAATGGGTAGGCTAGCAGCTTGAGAACTCTGCCCCACTCATCTACCCTCTAACATGCCCCCATAAAAGAAGGCAAACAGTAAGTAGCAACACCCTAGACTGATGATGACCAGCTCTCTTCTAAAAACATCCAATGTGATCTCTTGGTACAGATTACTAAAAGGAAGGAAAGAAAGGGGAAAAAAAAAACTCTTCTTAAAAAAGTTCCAAAGAAAAGAGTCTGAGACAAACCAACTCATCAGAAGTTACAAACTAATTTGAAACCTGCTCATAAGTGAATGCTACTCTGCTCAAAAGTCAAAGATCTCAATAACCCTCTGCCTTAGGATGTGTAATGGGGTTCTGTTTATTGAACAGGCATGGGAAGACACAGAGTATAAGGGTAGCACGTGTTCCTCAAAAGGCAGGTCTAGTGTCTTCATGTTGTAGCCAAGAGAATAAAAGACTTGCCTGAGGTCAGGTGGCTGCAGACCAGGAAACAGAGATGCTCTGTGCTCCATTGCCTCTTTCTACCACTCCCCAAATCCACTCTCTCCATTGTGCCACTCCTCTGGTCCAGGCCCTTTGCACCAGTTGTAGATCTTGCACTTCCATTCACATGTTTGGGTCTCACCCTGGACTATGCCTTGCTTTCTGACCCTGAAGTACCCAATGGCTCAATTCCTGCCACTCCCACACCAAGCCTGGTTGCCAAAACTCAGCCTGGGACATGTGCCCAGATGAGCTCAGTCACCAGGGAGAAAGCATGACTTGATCAATGATGGCAGAGGTGGGGGTGGGAAGTGGAAATTTACCATTCCTGTCTACTACGGAACACCTGATCCAGTGTTTCACCTCCTCTAAGGATCTAACTCACTCCCACATGATGACTTGACCTTACAAAAGGTCAAGTATAATTTGTATAATACATAATGACTGCAAAATAGCCTTTCTGTCCCCAAAGAACAGACAAGGCTTCAAGACCATACATGATTACACATAGACTGATAAAACTACTGTTTTACCCTTTATCCTGCAATTAGCTTTTTTTCCCCCCTCAAAGTTTGATGAAGATATAATTCCACATCATACAATTCATTGTTTTTAAAGACAAATAATACAGAACAGCTCACTCATTACTTCTTATACTTGAGCTAATGAAAAAACCAACTTTTACAAGAGATTGTACCTTTTGGCAAAAAAAAAAAAAAATAGAGACAAGGAATTAACTTCTCACATGTCACAACATATTTAAGACTTCTGAAAACAAAACAGAAAATCTTAGGATATTTTTTTTCCTCTAAACTACAGCTGGCCCCTTGCATAGTATTACAATTTATGGCTCCAGAAACATGTTCCCCAAATTCACATCTACGTTATAATCCTATCATTAGAAGCGATCACGTACCTCAAGGTGTTATTATAGTTTCTAATCTTTTTAAGTGCCAGAAAGTCAATTATAATTAAGACCAACACAAGAAACCTCTTGCTGTGCATACACCACGTACCAGGAAAGCAGGTAGCAGAATGCTATGTCCTGCTTCTGAGGGAGGCATTTAAATAGATGATGATAGACAGATGGACAGAGATATGCACTTTAATCACAAAGACAAAATTGGTTTAGGAACTTGGTGAGTTATTTTGTTTACTTCCTCCTGCAAGTAGCTGCCTTAGTCCCTGTTCCTACATGGGTACATGTAGACATATCCATAGAGACCATTTGTAAAGCTTGATGAAGTTTCAGTTCAAAAGCTTTCAGGAGCTTGCCTTTAATCAAACCCAGATGCACTTCCAACTTGAGCAGGCCTTACTTGCCAAGAGTATTTGTTACTAAAGGAAAAAACGAGCAAACTGGTAATCTGAATCACACTGCTCAGGTAGAGAGCTGCTTAGTTAAATAGTTATTATTCTTTTTTAATAACTCCTATTTAGATTGGCTTCATTATGTGACTTACAAATCACATCATCTGTATTAAAGGCACTTAAAATATGCAACGTGAAACCAAATTCTGAATGCTTGATTTACTATAAATTGTGCACAGGTGTGGGATTGCTTACAGTCCTTTGGTACAGTAGGAAGTCAAGCTTTCATTTTATATTTCATGGTGCAGCGAGTACCGTTTAACTCTGAAATGCTAGGATCATTACAAGTAGCCTTAAAATATGAAGCAATTGTCAATGCAGATCAAGTTTTAAACTCAGCCGCCATTATGGTATCTCCTTAAGCAATGTTGCAAGAGTTTCTTTGTTAGAACCTTAAAAGGAAAGAAAGATATCTATAATTAGAAAACATTTAAACCCCTAAATGCTCTGGGGAGGAAAAAAAAAAACGATTGCAGATAAAAGAAGTGTAGGCTAATCTGGGCAAAAACTAAAATGGGCTCCCCTGGGAGGGTACCATTTGGAAAGGGCATGGTGGATTTGAATACAGCTATAAATTTCTTCTGAAGGTGAAGCCATCTGAGAAGGTACTGGTCTCTTTAACTGTGTCTTGGTTAATGTTTCCAGGCAGTAAAATCCAGTTCTATCATCAGCCTTCAAAGACTGGAAAAAAATACAAACTGTAGAAGATGATATATCAGCTCTTTTTAAATGTCATTAAGTGTAGAGTGAGTGCACCCAGGACTACACACACATATCTGTCCTCCATAGTCTGAAGGAAGCCATGCCATGGTGACCCGGAAAGAGCTCTCTGAGCTGGGAACTGATAGCTGGGGTTTTGCACTGGGTCTGGCACTACAGGCTTGTAGGGTCTTGGAAAGTAATACCTTGTGTGACTCAGTCTCCTCATCAGTCAAAGGAGCAACTGGAGGACATATCTGCACATCCTTTTAGCTCCAAAACTCCACGATGAGGCCCAAGAATTCTAATACCAGGTCCAAGATCCTGAGCATCATTTTAAATGTGTTGATGATTGTAAGGGAAAAAAAAAATGGAAAAAGAAAAAGTCCTTCTGAGTTGATTTTGGTTGCTGTTGTCACACACACCCATGGGCAGCAGCAGTAATTACTGAGCACTTACTATGTCATAGGCACTGAGCTAAGAACCTGGCCAGCAGTGCCGCATGGAATGCTCACAGTAACCTTATAAGGGGGTGGTTATCTCCTCTCCAGCAGAGAAAAGTAACAGCCAGGACAGCCCAGCCCATAAGTAGGATTTACACTCAGGGAAACCCAGCTTACTCTTGCCTAATGCCACTGCTCTGAGCCACTGTCACCTCCCCATGTCATTTGTGATTCCCAAATGTTCCAGCCAATGTCAAATCTTTCCCTCAACCATGGGCATTTAAATCACCTTCATATTTTATCAATATTCTTTAGGAAATGGTTCATTCTAAGTCCCCAAATGTGGAAATGAATTTGATACTATTCTGTTATATTATTCAGAATTTAATGTTTTTACTCCTTCTTTGTGATTTTATTTTATGTGTTTTAGTTAATTTTTTTGTATTAAATGTTAAAAATAATTCTATTAAACCTTGGTTTGAGTCCCACTAGTTATAATATTTACATGTTATCACCAACTTTCAAAAAGCATTATGTTTAACTGTCTAAAGATTTCAACTGACTTATGTTGCATTTGCTGGTTCTTTTTCCTTTTTATATTCTACCTGTTTAATTGAGTCAATATCCAGAATGCCTGCACACTATACACAGAGTGCTTTGGTCTTAATATCCTTACTAGGATTTAAATATCACAAAGCAGTTCTTTCTTGAAGGTGAAGTTTTGCTTCCCAAGCTAACAGGGTAGGAGAATGCAGAGTGAGAGAATTAAGATACAGGGGAAGACTGGAACTGAGGTTGTGATTGGAACTCTCAGGCCCAGTACTTCCTTTCCTATTTCTTAAGTCAAATGAGTGCAGACCACAAATACAATGCATGTCAGTAACTAACATTTTGCATTAGTGGTAATAGATACCAAGCTGTTTATTTCCATTTTCTACCTCCTTCAGGATCCCACATACCTCTAATAACAATGAATGGACATAATTAATTTTACTTTGATGAAATAAGTTAATATACTAAAAGACAGGTAGAGTGTTCACTTTCTGTGTCATATCCCCCTTCCAATGTTTAGTGACTTGATTTTATGACCCACAGCTGTCTGTTCCTGCTTGTCATCAATATAATGGACCTCATGAGTTTCCAGGAAATTTCTCTAATCCTCAGTGCATTTATCATCCTCTTTTTACCATAAATTTAAAAAAAAATTTAGTTGACAATAATTATACATATTTATAGGGTATAATATGATGACTTGATACATGTACGTGTATGATGGTCAAATTCAGATAATTAGCATTTACTTGCATTCAGAACCTTTGAACTTCTCTCTCTTAATTTTGAGTTATGCAGTAAATTATTATAAACTATAGTCATCCTACTATGCTATAGAATACTAGACCAATGGAACAGAACAAAACAGAAACGCCAGAAATAAATTTACAGCCAACAGATTTTTTGACAGATTTGCCAAAAATGTACATTAGAAAAAGGACAATCTCTTCAATAAATGTCCCTGGGACAACTGGATTTCCATAAACAGGAAAATGAAACTAGACCTTTCTCTCTTGCTCCATACACAAAGATGAACTTAAAATAGATAAAATACCTAATTGTAAGACCTAAAACTAAGAAACTAATAGAAGAAAACAGGGGAAATGCTTTAAGACATTGTTTGGACAAAAAAAGTTTGGGGGGGGGGGACAGGATGGATAAGAGACTCAATAACAAAAGCAATAACGGACTCATAGGGGTATATAAAACTATGGAGCTTCTGACAGGACAGGAAACAATCCACAGAGTGAAGAGAAACCCAGCAGAATAGGAAAAAATGGGCAATTTATTCATCTGACATGGGATTGAGCTCCAGAATACATAAGGAACTTACCAGGCTCTTAACAGAACCACAGGCTCTCACATGACTTCATCTCTCCCCAGGCTTTTCTGGAAAAGATCCACCTCTTTTTCTTTAACTTTCTTTTCTATTCCTGAACTTAAGTTTCCTCATTTGCTCATTCTTTTGATTAGAAGGGACTTTGGCACAAAACTACAAGGTTGCATGGACCATAAGAGAAAACACTCCTTACACACTAGACTTAATAAAAGGCAACTCGCAGATGAGAGGGAGTATGACACACGTTTTTTCAACATTTCGTTTTGAAGCAAACGACACTGCTTTCCAGTTTAAGTATATATACTCATCACATAAGCAAGCTCTCCCACTCCTGTGTATTTTCCAAAGGAAAATAAAAACTTCACGCAGAAGCCTGTTTGTGAATAGGTTAAATGATCTTTTGTTTTGTTCTGCTTTTGTAATCACCAGAAACTAGAAAAAAATGGAACTGTCCTCCAAGAGGTGAATGGACTGACAAACTGTGGTATACCTGTACATGGGAACAGTAGGCAGCAACAGAGAGGGACGGGTCATTGATAGACAAAACATTCATGGAACTCTCAAAGATTTTAGGCTAAGTGAGGGGCTCAAAAGATGACATACTTTGTAGTTTCATTTATTGACATTCCAGAAAAGGTAAAACCGGGAGTACAAAAGTCAGATGCATGCTTCCAGGAGTTGGGCATAGAAGAATATAGGAGATTTACCATGAGGAGACATGGAGGAATGTAAGTAGACAGGAAAGTTCTATGTTCTGATTGTGGTAGGGGCTATATGAGTATACATCTGTCAAAATTTGTAGAAATAAAAAACTAAAACTGCAAAAGTATACCATTACAAATCTAAATAGATAAATACATAATTTAAAATCAATCGGCTCTACCAGATCCAATGATTTGAGGAGACGAGGGTAGAATAGTATGGTAAGGTGTCCTATTGGATTCCTGAAAATCACTTTGTTCTTCATAAGGGCTTTTTCCAAGTTCCTATTAGGTGCTTCCACTCCTGTTCTTGTCTTCATCATAAACTTCCACTAACCTGGGAGTCATTCAACTCCACCACATACATTGATGGGCAGGGCTCAATCTGCTCTGCATCTTACATCACTGTTTCACAGTCCTGGTTTTTGATCCTCAGTAATTTTTATCCACATTCAGGCATGTTTGGGACCTAATCTGTTCAATTACAGATAAAGAAAGGATCTATGTAAATTCTCAAGACTCTCAGATTGGAAGCAATATTTAAGGTCTTTGAACCATGAATGTTGGACTGTCTCCAATATATTGCTTCCTACAGGAAGTTATTTAGCCTCTAAATGGATTATTGATAAGGTGGGGAAACTCACTACTACATAAGCCAGTCTGATTAATTTTTTTATGACCAAGTTAGGAAGTTCTTCCTAAAATTAGCCATTCTTCATGAGCTAGATTGGCCTAAAGTCTCTCTGATTTCCCCTGTCTCCTTCCTATACCATAACTATGTGTCCTTTATCTTCGCACAACTTAACCGTTTTTTTGGTACCTATAAACAAAATATATAATCCTTTCCTGTAGGGGAATATAATTTCTTATGTTAATATTTGTTAAGACTGGAGAAATGATTAGCATATTTGAAAAGGATTCACCTCTCACTTCAAGACTTTTTTTTTTTAAACAATGTAAATTATAGGGTGATTCTGTTATAAGTAACCCAGTTCTGACAGCCCCAGAGCCTGTACATCATCAACATGCAGCCTGTTGCTACCATATAGAAAAGAAATTGACAAAGATTTTTTTTTCTTAAAAAAATACTCACTCTGTTTTTTTCATTTTTTAAATGCATCCAAGTAATTTTTGGTGTTTATATTTAGATTTACTGACGTATGCATTTCCAAAGATATTAAATGGAAAAAAAATAGCTACATCCAAAGCCAAGAGTTCTTGTACTCCAAGAACTGTGAGAAAAAAAAAAAAAAATTAAGATTCAGGAAGAGGAACAATAGCCCCAGGGATGAAATTTCATCTGGGAAACCCATTGTTCTACCTTTTCCATATCATTGGACATGAAAACGCTACAGAATCAAGGTATAGAATTACAGACCTAAACACTGCGTCTTAAAAACATAATCGTGTGAATGTCATTTTGCTAATAAAAAAATTTTCTGATAATGCTCTAGAGTCTATTGATCGTAATATTATCAACTAAAATTTTACTTGATGGAACATTTGAGGCCTTTATAAATGGTGTACTCCATCCACATTACTGGGCTCTTTCTGCCACTAGGACACCATTCCCTCTATGGCAATGAACAAATAACCACTGCCCAAACTTTCTGGACAAGGACAAATAAAGACACCTTTGCACTTCTGATCACTATGTTCTCTCTGCCATGATGTACCCATCCCTCTCAAAAATCTACTATGAATCCCCATAATCCTCTTCTCCCTGGATACCCCTGCTTCCAAGGCATCATTGGTGAGCATGGGATAACCACATCATAGAGAGGGTCTCTGCCCAGGAGGGTCAGGGACTTTTGATTCCTTATCCACCTGCCCATTTGAGCTCATGGTCTTTTTCTTTTCTTGTTTCATTATGTGATATGTCACTCCCATGCCCACATTTCAATAAGGAATCTGTAATATATTTGTAATTTATTGTTTTAATTCATCATAAAGTAATTTTACTTTAAGTAATAGAAAAATACAGCCTTTAAAAATATTCTCAGGCATTTGAACACTCTTCCAAAATTCTACTAAATATAATGTCTAACTTGAGAAATTTCACTATCTTATGCACATTGGTATCAAATGTGAAAAATTCATGCTGAAAGAAATGAAAATGGCTCATATGGAGATTATTCTAGTTTGCAAATATACTTGACAAGATGGGTTTTACTATTATTTGAATACATATAACCTGTTGGTTGTCTTTTATCCACTCTGAACAAATATAGTTTTCTCTATTCAATCAAGAATAATTTATTTCTTGAATCTATCATATCCTTTCAGATTCTACTGGCAATGAGTTAATTCATTCTCTATTTATCTTCTAGAACATTGCAAAAAACTCCTAAATGGCGTTGATGCTTTCTGTCTCAAACTACCACACACACAAATAACAGAAATGCACACATATAAACACTGGCTATTTCTAACCTGCCAATAGTGCCAGCGGTTTTTAATATGAGTCAATTTTCAATGTAAAAATAATTTCCTACAGGGTGCAATGGTGCATGCCTGGACTCCTGGCAACTTGGGAAGCTGAGACAAAAGGATCACAAATTCGAGACCAGCCTCAGCAACTCAGCAAGACTTTGTCTCAAAATAAAAAAAAAAAAAAAAAACAGCTCAGTGCTTAAGCTCCCTGGGTTCAACCCTTAATACCATCTAAAAAAATAAAAATAAATTAAAAATGAAATAAAAACAATTTTGTTCACTTGCCCACCATGCCACCTTGGCCACACTTGGTCCTCCAAAAGAGATTGCAGAGGAAGGACTCATATGCTTAAATTAAGACGGTTCCTCTATTTTCACTGTCAGCAGCTAACGATGAACCCGCACACCAGAAGTCAGAGTCCCTACCCACAGACCTCAAAGGAAATACAAGGGAAATCTGGAGAGTACATGGTAAGTCTCCAACTTTAATCCCCTCATGGGTGGCTTCTAACCCTTTGTTATGGGTTAGATGTCAGGTACCCCACAAAAGCTCATGTGAGGCACTACAAGAAAGTTTAGAAGTGAAATAATTGGGTTATGGGAGTTTTAACTTCATCAGTACATTGATTCCCTGATGGGGATCAATTTGATGGTGTGATGGTGACTCTAGGCAGGTTGGATATGGCTAGAGGAGGAAGTCCCTGGAGGCATTGCGTTGGCGTGTATATTTTGCCCTTGTGGAGTGGAGCGCTCTCTCTCTTTCTCTCCTTCCTGACATCATGTACCCAAAAGCTTTCCTCTACCACATCCTTCTGCCATTATATTCTGCCTCACCTCACATCCTGAGGAATGGAGCCAGCCATCTATAGAGAGAGACCTCTAAAACCATGAGCCTCCAAATAAACATTTCCTACTCTAATTGTTCTTGCCAGGTCTTTTGGTCACAGCAGGGAAAAGGCTGACTAAAACACCCCTTTGCACCACTGAGCTCACAAGGGTTTTTGCTCTCCATACTCCTCATCACCGTCTCTAGGCTATTCTCCAATGCAACTTCTCCCTCCCGGCTCCAAAAAACATCCTTGACTCCCTTGCAGCTGTCACTACTGACCCAAGGATACTCCCTTTTTAGATGGTTTGAGCAGCTGTGTCTCTGTCAATGTCTCCTACCATACCTTTGATACAAATTTTGATGATTTTCATACATCCACAGCCCATACCTGCAGTTCATAGAAGTATCTGGTATCTGGCCTTTTTCTTGCCTTCTACCCTACCTGAGTCACATTTTCCTGTGGTCACAGGGTGCACTTTGCCATCTTTGTTCATCTTCACCAGTTTCAAATTTCCTCTTCTCTAAACTTTATCATGTTAATTCAAAGATAACTCCTATTAAACAAATACAATCTTTCAACACACGGGAATATAAGCTGAGGATCCCATTACTCTTTCAATTCCTCACCCCATTCATAATCTTCTCTCCTTAATCAGGTTTAACTATTTATTAAAATTTTATAATAATACCCATGCACACAACCTCAAGTTGCTAGCCTTTCATTGCTTCTTTGAATGAACTATCTGTACCTTGAGCTAAAGCCAGTCTCTTCTCTTGAGATCATGTCCCAAAGCTTACACAGATATCACTCCTTTATTTCCCTCTCTCTTTTCTGCCTCAGTTTTCCCTCCCTATTGTATCAGTCCTATTAATTTTCAAACAAGATATTTCTCCTATTTTCAAAAAGAAATACAGGCAAAAACTTTTCCTGATCCTACATTCTCCTCCAGCTAACACTCATTCTTTCGTTCAAAGCTCCTTGAAAAGGTCGTCCAGAATGACTCAGAAAATGGGAGCTCCATCCTTTCTATTAATTCCTCAAGTCCTGAAACTTCATCATCCTCAATTCTCCACATCCACCCACTCAGCAAATCCTGTAAACCATAATGTCAAAGAAGACATGTCCTACCACCTCTGCTGTGCCCACCCTCGTCCAGTGTACCCTCAGGCTTCCTCTGAACTATTTTCAAAGTTTTATAGCTCGTTTCCTTGCTTTCACTTTTGTCCACTTTATGGTTCCAACATGAGGTATCCCCCCAAAAAGTTCATGTACGAGACAATGCAAGAAAGCTTAGAAGTGAAATGAATGGGCTATGAAAGCCTTAACCCAAGCAGTAAATTAATCCCCTGATAGAGATTAACAGACTGGTAACTGCAGGCAGGTAGGGTGTGGCCGGAAGAGGTGGGTCCCTGGAGCTTGCCTTTGGGGTATATATTTTGTCCTTGTTGAGGGGAGATCTCTTTCTGCTTCCAGGTCTCATGCCCCCAATTGCTTTCCTCGACCACACTCTTCTGCTGTGACATTCTGCCTGGTCCCAGGCCCAGAGCAATGGAATCAGCCATCTGTGGACTAAGACATCTGAAACTGTGAGCCCCCAAATAAACTCTTCCTTCTTATAATGTTAGGGTTTTTTTTTTTTTTAATCAGGTTTTATGGTCACAACAGTGAAAAATCTGACTGAAAACAGTCCACATTCAAGCTATTGCCAACACACCAGACAGCATGATACTATTAAAACAGGTCAGGTATTGCCATTCTCATCTCACTCCCAAAACTATGATGCTGTCATATAGTAAAGCTCCACCCATCAGATCACTCTGTTATCTCCCCATGTTATTCTCAGCAACTCTCCACCTATCTCTCGCTGGCCTCAGTGTTACTCCTCTGACGTGCCAGGCACAATTCTCCTGTAGATCTTTTACATTTGCTGTCCCTGTGGGTGGGATACTTTTTGCGCAGATATCTATCTACCTTGGTTGACTTCTCAGTTTCGTAGGTATATTACTCAAAGTTCACCTCTTATTCAGTCTCTCATCATCCAACAATTCTCTTCACTCTCCACTACTTACTTCATTTTCTTCTCAAAAGATTGGTCCTATATAGCATGGGAAACATTTACCTCCTTGTATGGCTAGATTTGCAGTAGAAAGTAAATTCCACTTCTGTTGGATTATTATTATTTTTTTCCTTTAATTCATCACTCTGCCCTCAGTGTTTAGAGAAGTTCTGGGCACATAGAAAATCCTCACTAATCACTTAAGTGAATAAAATGAATAAGTGCTTTTCCCCAAGTGTCAGTTGAGAAAAAAATATAAGGTAAAGGTCTTTATGGATACAATTATGCTTTTCAGTGAATTCTCCTTAAGAATCTTTTAGTGCATTCAAAGAAGTGTAGAATAGAGAGTATTCTGAGCCCTTCCAGAATTTTCAACATGCAGACAGTATTTGCAGCCATATAGAATTTTTAGATTCCTTATGATGACTTCCTGGTCCCTCTGTGGTCCTTGATCCAGAGATTAGAATTGGTGCTTCATTGTTTAACCAAGCTAATCTTCCTGAAATATAAACCCCCATTATACTGCTCCTCTGGTTAAAATTTTTTAGGATTGGGCTGGGGATGTGGCTCAAGCAGTAGTGCGCTTGCCTGGCATGTGCGGGGCGCTGGGTTCGATCCTCAGTACCACATAAAAATAAAATAAAAATGTTGTATCCACCGAAAACTAAAAAATAAATATTAAAAAATTCTCTCTCTCTCTCTCTCTCTCTCTCTCTCTCTCTCTCTCTCAAAAAAAAAAAAAAATTGGGGGGGGGATTATCTATGCTGATAACAGTACTTCCCAAATTTGCATGTGCATCAGAATCCCATGGAAAGCTCCTTCAAACACAGACTGCTGCTTGGTCCTATCCCAGATTTTCAAATTCACTAGGTCTAGGGCAGAATGAGAGAATTACATTTCTACCATGTTGCTTTGTGGTTCTGTGACTGCTGGAGCTGGGCCTGTACTCTACAAACCGTTGGGCTAAAAGGTGAACACTTTTAATTGCCACATATCTCTCACAAATGAATCTGCACGGTTTAGTTCAGCAATAAACATTGTGGGGCCCTCCAGGCAAGCAGACTGGGAGCATTCCTGGAATACTCCCACCAATTCTTCCAGGATTCCTACAAAGACAGCTCCAATCTGCAATCTGATCCCATGGGGTTGATATAAGAAATCCTTCTTATGTGGTCTCCTGAGAAACCCTTCCAGAAACATTCCTGAAAGCCAAGTCAGAGAACTAAGTTTTGGGAACCACTGGTATCTACATCAGCCAGCCAGCTGTAGCCACCAGCCAACGAGGCAAGGTAACAGTGAAAGCCAATATTTATCTAAGCGCTTACTAAGTGTCTAGATATTTGCTAAGAACTTTACATGTATTATATTATTGAATCCTCTCACAAGCCCTATGAGACAAGTGTCATTAGTATCTCCATTTTATAGATGGAAAAATTGAACCTCATTAAGATTAAGCATTGAACTTCTAATTATATAGCTTGTTAGTGGCAAACCCTGCAATGGAGCTCCGATATTCTAATTCCAGAGGCCCAAATCATAACCATGATGCTATAACTACTTTCTCTTAAAGATGCAATAGCAGAGAGAAAAACTAAAACAATTAAAGCTTTTGCTTCTCAACATAATTTGGGGATATTCAGGCAGAACTAAAAAAGACAACTGGACCAATTTTTTAAAAAAGATAATTAGCCTTGAGGGTTTGTCACCAAATCAATTTTTAGAGGACACTGTATTTTGGGCAAAAGTTAAATGTTTTTCAATTGTTAAAATTCTAACCCCTTTCCCATCCCCTGAAAAAAGAAGGAATACTATTCAGAGCCTCTAAAATTTAAAATGACTACAGATTGGTCTAACATAGTTGCTTATGATCTGCTAATTTTGCTTGTAGTAGCTATTATCTTGAATTTGGGGCCGCGGCTTCTATTAAGCTTGCATTCAAATTATTTATTGATAAAGTCCAAACAAAGGAACCTTTTCAACCTCAGTGTAGTCTGTGAACCAGCTCTATGGACAAAACCTGGGGCCTTGTTAGAAAAGCAGAACCCAGACACTACCCCAGAACTCCTGAATAAGAATCTGAATTATAATGAGATAATAGGTGGTCACATTATGCACCAGCTAAATTTTAAATCCTGACATATACAGCAAAAGTGCTCTGGACCAGACATCAGGTGAATCATCTCTATTATAACTGGCTGTCTGACTGGTGATTTCTTGGCCTGAATGTTTTTATTTGAAAAATAAAGAGGGCTGGGGTGGTAGTGTATGCCTGTAATCCCAGCTACTTGGGAGGCTGAGTCAGGAGGATTTCAAGTTGAACGCCAGCCTAGGTAACTTGGACAGCTCCTGTCTCAAAATAAGAAAGAAAAAAATGACTAGGAATGTGGCTCAGTGGTAGAATGACCTGGGTTCAATTCCCAGTGTTGTAAGCTGAGAATAATAAAGTAACAACAAATAAAAGTAAAAGAGGAAGAAATGTGGAACTAGTTGCCCCCTGGAATCATCTGAGGGTCCTGAATAATCTCTGATGCCCAGTTCTCACTACTAGAGAATCTAATTTAAACTGGTTGGGTATATAGGTTGGCCATGGGGATTTAAAAACTTCCTCCAAGTGACTCAAATGTGCAGCCAAGAATGAGAGCTGCTGGCCTAGAATGTTATTAAAGACCAAGAGCATCAGCAACATAAACAGCATCAGCAGCACCTGGAAACTTCTGAGAAATGCAGATTCTCAGGCTCCACCTCAGATCTACTTCATCAGAAGCTCTGGTTGAAGGAGGGGGCACAGCAATCTGTGTCTAATAAGTCCTCCTGGTGATTTTGCTATGTTGTACACTCCAGTCTGAGAAGAGTGACCTGGAAAAATCATCAAGGTCTCCTTATTTCTGGATAGCTGTAATTTTAGCACATATTTCTGATTGGGAATGTGAACAATACATTTGCCCCACAAGTCCCATGACATTTAAATTGAAGATCTTCTATTTTAGGTTAGTGGTAAAGCTTGGGAAGGAAATGGAGATTCTCAGGAAGGTTTTCATGTGATGACAAAAAAAAAAAAAAAAAAAAAATACCTGCTTACCACCATACAATTATGTGATAATTAAGGGTTAGTGAATCCTATATGCCCATGTGCTAAGTGACAAGAAATTCTTTGTAAGAATTTCTTCTTATTAATTTTTTAACATATACCTCATTGTCAAGAGGGAGTTGTAATAGGATTTTTTTTTCTAATGGGAAAAGTTTGCATGTAAATATACTCCTATGGTTTACATTCTTGGAAAGGGGAGTGACTACCCCCCTACCCCACACCCTACTTTCACTGCTAGAATGGTTATCTATAAGTCCCCTACAAACTCTCAGTTGATGCTGGCACTTACCCTCCCCACTTCGAGGTACAGAGTTGAAGCCAAGTGGGTGAGCTCTGAATGATAGGAAGAAAGGGCAATTGCCATCGTTTGGTCAGGCGTTGTCCCTCAATGGTCTGAAATATCCTTTCATTGGCTATAAAAAGAAATAGTCCAGGGTGGAAAGCACTAACATTTGGCAAATTCTAAAAAAAAGAAAAAAAAATAGGACTCCACCAAGACAGAGGAAAGTCCCCATCTTTAAATATATAAAGAAATAATATTCTTGAGCCTAGACTTTCTTTGAGGTTTAATAATCAAAATGAGCACAAGAAAAAAAAATCCTATTTGGGAGGGTATGCAAGTTATTTTAAAATATTTGTGATCCTTAAATCCCTGAGCAATGATAGTAATATTAATTTGGACTATTTTAAGTTATGCAAGTGAAATGTTACACTCCATGGAAAAGATGCCTTTTTATAAATACACAAAGCTCTTAACCATATTTTTTAAAGATCAGCATGGCATCTGGAGCCAAGCCTGGCATTTTCTGTCTGGACTGTAATAGTATCCTATCTTTAAGAGATATGGGCACACAAATAGCAGGACAGCAAAGGTGGTGCCCAGTCCCCAAAGGGGACAGGACCATGAGTTAAGGGTGTCTCCCAGCAAAGCTGCTGTTTCTTACAGACATTCGGCACCATTGTTTTTTTTCCCTCCCCTGTGGTTGGGCAATTAAGCAAGTTGTTCTGGATGAGAAGTTTGTCTTGGATGCCACAATGTATAAAACAAAGGTATTTTTTAGAACATACATACTTGTCCCTTCCTCCCCCCCCCCCCCCCACCACACACACCTCTCTCTCCGTTTTTTCCCTCTTACCTTTGAAAATCAACCTGCTGCTTAGGCCCTTCCTGCTTGCCTTCTCTTCTCTCTTTCTCTGCAACAGTAAATGGAATGGCACCCACAAGGCAGGCCCAGGCCTACTGCTCAGGGGTCCAGCCCTCCTCCTGATGGAAATTAAATTCTTAAAAATCCATCTGGCTCCCAGGTGGGCCTGGGATGAGGTCCAGGTCCACTGTGGCTTCTGAGATGCAGCATTGATTTTCCTCATCCCTCTTGTTTCCTGGGCTCATTAAAAGGTCCCAAGTCATTCACCTGAAACCATCTTTCTTCTGCCCAGATGTGACCTAAAGATGCTTGCTAGCCTCCACACCAAGGAGAGCAGATCTTTTTCTTCATGTTCTAAACCAATTCTGGTGGCACTGAATAAAGGTCCAAAAACCTGCAAGTGACCCTGACTGCCTCCTTATCTACAGTGTATTTGGCCTCAGCCATGAGATCCCCCATCTTCCTTCTCTGCCATGCTGCATACCTGTGTGAGCTTGTTCCACCTTCTGGGTGCTGGCTCTATCATCTGGTCCTCCATTCATTCCCTCCGTCCAGACTCGCCCTTCCATCCATCTATCTGTGTGTTGCCTTCTGCTCCTAATGCCTCCCAGTTGAAGCTGTTCAGCCCAGGACCCAGATAGTTTCCCCAACATCACACAAGGTGAAGGGAAGAAAAGACCAGATGCCCACCCAACCATGATGATGGCATTTTATTTCCTAGGCTCAGGTTTTGAAAATAAATATGAAAGTTTTGCCAGAATACACAGCCTCGAGTCCTAGGTAATAGCAAAGGACACATAGTTAAAAATTAATTAATTAATTGATTAATACATACATACATACATACATATGCCAAATAGCCAAAGAACTATTTTATCATTTTTTAAGCAAAGTTTAAAATGCATGAACTTTCGTAATAATAAAGCAACCAAAGAAACTCACAACTCTCTGAGCATCCACTATATGTTGTTCTACCAAAGTCCATTTGGTTAATTCCTAACACAACAGAATGAGTTATATATTTTGCCACTTTACAAACTCAGCTTCCACTGATAGTGAGCTTGCCCAACTTCCTCAGCTGCCTCTTAGCAGAGGAAGGATTTAACTCATTAAATCTTAGTTCAAATGTTATCTTCACAATGATGCTGACCCCAGAAGTTTGGCCACTCCTCTAGGGCTTTGCCTAATTTCTCTGGAACTGCACTTTCCCACCCATGTCTCTTCTAATATTCAAAGATGCTGCAAACTTTATGTGTTAATGGTGTTTACAATTTAATATCTGTATATTCTTAAGAAAACCTAAATTCTTCAAGGGTGCAAATCTTGGTTTTGTTCCCTAACTCACCTCTAGTGTCTATAACCAGGCCCAGGAAAATGGCAGAGCTCAGCATCTATGCAAAGAACCTACTAATAAATCGTCGGAATGTCTCTCCTGCCTACACTCTGAATGACTGCTCTACAATACCTCTATTCTGAGTGCAGAAATAGAAACCCTATTTCATTCCATGCTGAGCCACTCTCTTTGACAAAGATTAGGAGGTGAGCAGGAGGTCTTCTCCCACCCTTCTGGTCTCACTGATGAAAACAATCAAAGTTACAAGTATTCAAGTATGACTTAGACCTTGAAGCATAAAGACTTATAAGCATTGAAAACAGTGACAACCTAAAAACCATTTGCTCATTAAAGCATATTTCTTTAAATATTGGTTTGCTTCTCACTGGCTGAAAGGCCTTTAGTCAAGCTATTTTAAGATAAAGAAGAGGTAGCACTTATTTTATAACCCACAGTGAAAATGGATTATCTTCCCACTCCACTGTCTTTGAAGATAAAACTGTCATTTCCACAGGCACTGGAAGGCAGTGTGACTCAAGGACTTTGGCAATCCTGTCAACTCTAAGGAACTCCAGGGGGACTGAGGCTTCTCTTTCCCTAAAAGGTGCTTTAAAGATAAGGTCTCAGGCTCCCCCAGCACCTTACCAGGCTGAGTTTCTATAATCTCTCAGAATCAATCCTGAATTGGGTTGTGGGTTGACTGGGTGGAAAATCTGGCTAAAAAAAGAGAACACGGGAGATTTGGAAGAATAGCAGTAGCCCAGAGCACTAACAAGGAAATAACTTAACCAGTCCTGGAGAGGAGAGGGTCCACTCCTGACACCTTCCAGAAGCCAGACCTACAACAAAGACTCAGTCAAAGAACAGGGAGGGGAGACAGAGGTCTCCATGCAGCTAGAAGGGGATCAATGATGAATCCAGTTTAGAGTAAAATACCTGTTGATTTTTCACTAAATTCCCCCTAGAACTACTGAGATACCGGGGTAGCCTGCCTCAGGTCTCCAATCATGATGCAGGAGGCTCATTCCTTTGTTTATTCGTTCTTCATTCATTAATTGTTTACTGACTACATTGCTCACTGCTAAATAACAATGTGCCACCATTTAACTCTAAGAACATTGTATTACGTATACTACACGCATGATCTCATTTAAGAACAACCCCATGAAAAAACAGAGACACCAAGGGTTTGAGCCAGGGACACTCAGCTAGTAGGCACAAGAGGTGGCACTGAAGCTGGACTGCAGGACACAGGATCCAACTCATTTCCTGGTGGAGTACCAGAAAGGATTCTAATCTGTACAGGTCAGCAGCATAGAAACAGATGATTCCTAGTCACAAACATCTGTCCTGCAATCTCAACACGACAGTTCCCAAAAGGGGAAACGACCATGCTCTCCAACACTGGCTGAGTGAAAGAACCACCTGGGAAACTTTTATAAACAACTCATGCTCATTTTAAACAAATAAGTTTATTTCTATGTTAATGCACAGAATAAACAGCAGAACAAAGAAAGTGACTCAGAATCCCACTCAGATAACCATTGATGAGGGGGGCAAAAAGGTAAAATGGTCACCCCACAGGTAGTTTTGAGCACCTAGTAGGCATCAGACACAGTTTAATGCTGAGGCCAGAGCAGCAAACAAGAAACCAAAGTTCCTGGCCTAGAAGCATTCAATCTTGCCTTCTTTACCTGCTATGACATTCTAGATTTTTCTCCATGTTACAATATACAGACGGTTTTTTTCCTCACAGCAGCACTACTCCAACATTCTGGATGCACCAAGATTTTATTTAATGCTTCTCCCGCTGACACTCAAACTTTCCTTGTTTGCAGTTTGTGCTTCCAAAACCAATGCTGCACTTACGATCCTTAATGGTATGTCTAAGTGTCTGAGTCACCTTTTGGAATTAAACACTGAACAGGAAAGTATGGAGATGTCCCATAGATCCTCTACCCCCAACACATACATATGTATCCCCATTAACAACATTTGTTATAACTGATAAACCTCCCCCCATGACACATTGTAATGGCTCAGAGTTCATAATTTGCATGGGGGGTCATTCATGGTGTTTGTGCATTCTATAGATTTAGACAAATGCATAAGGGCTCATGTCCACCATCACAGTATCACCCAGAAGTGTCACTGCCCTAAAAATCCTCAATGCTCTCCCTATTCACCCCTTCCTTGTAACTCCTGGTAACCATAAACCCCTTTACTATCTTCATAGATTTGCCTTTTCCAGAATGTCATATAGGTGGGGTCACAGAGGACGGAACCTTTTCATATTGGCTTTCTTTTACTTAGTAATATACATTTAAGATTCCCCTATATCTTTTCATGGCTTGACGGACCATTTTAGTGCCACTAGTATTATATCGTCTCGAGGCTCCACAGTTTATCCATGCACCAACTGAAGGACATACTCGCTGATTACAAATTTGGGCAATTATGAATAAAGCTGTTGCAAATATCCAAATGTAGAGTTTTGTGTAACCATAAGTTTTCAGATCCTTTGAGTAGACATTAGGAGTGTGACTGCTGGATCATATGTTTAAAGCTTGTAAGGAAAAACTAACCTGTTTTCCACAGTGCTTCTATCACTGTGTTGTGTTCCCAACAAAGAATGACAGCTCCCCATTCTCACTAGCACTTGGCACTGTCAGGGTCTTGGATTTTTGGCAATTCTGAGGGGTGGGTAGTGGTATCATGTTTTAATGATGACATGTGATGTGAGGCATCCATCCTGTTTTGTTTAATTTTCTCTCTATATATCTTCTTTGGTTAGATGTCTGTTTAAGTCTTCGGCCCATTTTTTTTAAAATCAGGTATTTGTTTTCTTAGTCTTGAGTTTGAAGAATTCTTTTGAATAACAGTCCTTTATCAGACACGTCTTTGGCAAGTTATTTTTCCCAGCTGTGACATAACTTCTCCATCTCTTGAAAATGTCTTTTATGGAGCAGAAAATTTTAATTTAAATGAAGTTCAGCATATCAATTTTTTTTTCTTCCATAAAGCATGCTTTTGATGTTGTATCTTAAAAATCATCGCCATATCCAAGGACTTCTAGGTTTTCTCTTATGTTATCTTTCAGGAGTTTTAGAGTTTTGCATTTTAATTAGGTCTATGATCCATTTTTTCATGTTAATTCTCATGAAAGAAATAAGGTCTGTGCCTAGGTTCCCATGTCTAGCTGTACCAGCATTGTTTTTTGTTTTAAAGACTGTCTTTTCTCAGTGTATTTTCTTTGCACCTCTGTCAAATACTGGAAACTTCGCTTATGTGACTATTTCTGGTTTCTCTATTCTGTTCCACTGATGTCTTGTCTGTTCTTTACTAATGCCACACTGTCTTGATTACAATAGCCCTAAAATTTTGAAGTATGGTGCTGATAGTGCTCAAACTTTGTTCTTCTTCAATATTTTCTTGGCTATCTTGGGTCTTTTTTCTTCATAGATCTTTTAGAACAAAGATTTATTTTTTAGAACAAAGATTTTTTTTTTCATTTGTCCCTTTTTATTTATTTATTTTTTTATTATTATTATTTTTTTATTTTATTGTTGGTTGCTCAAAACATTACATAGTTCTTAATATACCATATTTCACAGATTGATTCAAGTGGGTTATGAACTCCAATTTTTACCCCGTATACAGATTGCTCAGTGGAGAATGGGATAGACAGCAGAACAAAGATTTTTTTAAAAAAAGTTTGTTCAGATTCTTCAATGATTTTCTTAGTTGTTTATCTTCCATTATTGATTTTTTAAAATTATTATTATTATTACTATTATTATTATTATTATTGGTACAGGGGATTTAACCCTGGGGCACTCAACCACATTATTATTATTATTATTATTATTATTATTATTATTGTTATTGTTATTGTTATTATTGGTACAGGGGATTTAACCCTGGGGCACTCAACCACTGAGCCCTATCCTCAGCTCTTTTTATTTTGAGACAGGGTCTTGCTAAGTTGCTTAGGTCCTCACTAAATCACTGAGGCCTGACCTCAAACTTGTGATCCTTCTACCTCAGCTTCCTGAGTTTCTGTGACTACAGGTATATGCCACCATGACTGACTCATTATTGATTTTTATTAATTAGGGAATGTAGCCATTTATCTGATATTGGTGTTATAATACTGCTTCCAATGTTTGTTCCTTATTTTTATTCAGTTCCTGGATTATTTTTCCTAAACACAAGTTATTGATTTTTTTATGTAGTTAAATTTATCATTGCTCTTCTTCAGGTTTATATACAGATTATAAGGGCCTTTTCTATTCCAACTATAAAAATTTGTTCACCCTGGCTTCCTTTTTTATATATTTCGGCTTCAATTTTTACTTCTGAACCATTTCTCAAACTGGAATTTCTTTTGGAGTAAGAAATACAATAGGAATCCATTTTATCTATTTATTTGTGTAAATGTTTATTCAGCTGTCCCAAATCACTTGTTTCTATTTTTACCAATTAAATAAATGTCATTCTTTTTAGTGTATAAATCTTAAGTTAGAAATCTTATTATTATTGCATAATACTTCAATTAGTATTTTCAGAAAATACAAATGTTTACTTCTTGATATTCAAATCTGTTTTTATTACCTATTTACCATACTGGACCGAATTATTTCATCATTATAGTTTTATGATGTATTTTATGGTAACTTTCTCTTGTTAGACCATAATTTACTGGAGCATTCACTCATGTTTCTTCTCTCAAATAAATTTCACTATCAGTTTGTCTAGTTCAAAAATCAAACTCTTCTAGTATTTTAAGTACAATCACATTACATTTACAGTTTAATCCATGGAGAGCTTATAGTTTTATGTTATTAAATGTGGTGGTGGGATGGAGTTTTTGATAATACTAACTCTACTGGTGCATAGAACTTTTCAAACACTCCCGGCTTTTGCTCAGATAGGATTGATAAATACTATACAGAATAATTAGTATTTGCTTCTTACATAAAGAACTGGATGGCCAAACACAGTAGCACACGCTTACAATCTCAGTGACTGAGGCAGGAGGATTGCAGGTTTGAGACCAGCTTTAGCATCTTAGTAGGGCCCTAAGCAATCTATAAAAAATCCATTAAAAAAAAAAAAAGGCCTGGGGATGTGGCTCAGTGGCTGAGCATCCCTGGGTTCAATCCCTAGTATCACAAAAAGAAAAAAAAAAAAAAAGATAATCTTCTTAAAAGAGGTACATTTTACAGTAGGCCTTCTCAAAGAATTTGTGAGACTTATATTCTCTTATTAAATGTTTAAAGAATAAAGAGACGAAAGGAACAAATAGATTTTTGGCAACAGAGCAAAAGCAAATGATAAATCAGGTAATGAGAAAGACAGGAAGCAGAGATTCAGAAGGTTAAGAATCAGGGAGAGGATCTTCAGGACTGGAACTCAGAGTGATAAAAGGGAAGCTTTGTAAAAATAAAACTGCCAAGTACATCAGGGCAAGAATGTAGAGACAGACAAGAAGCCTGGGTCCCAAGTCTCAGGAAATAAGAATTACTAGAGGCATCCGTGTGTGAGTGTGGTGGGGGTTATCATGACTACAGCTAAATTCTGGGACAACAGAATGTTGGTAGAGTTGGAAGCATATGGAGAAAAGTCAGGAAACTCATTAGGGATGATTATAGCAGTTCACACTGGAGATAAATGATGCACTACACGGACAGTGACTAATGGGATGAGGGAGACTTGATTGCGCCTCTGGGACTCCTATGGGCTACAGTGATTTATTGCTTCAACAAGTTCCACCCTCCTATCCCCACAGCAACCAGAGGATCAGGGAACCAAGGGGCAGGGAGGGATCTCTGGATTCATTTAGACCCTACCAAGTGCAGGGATCCACTTCCATTCAAACCTAGTCCAAGCAGAATCTTCTTATCCAAGAAGCAGAGGGTGACTTCTTTGCTCCTCTACTTTTTATATAATGTTGGGAAAGCAACTTCATATTAGTTTCCTCTTCTACAAAATCTCTTATTAGACTTATCATGAAGAACAAATGAGATAATGAAGGTTCCTTACACCCCTAGGAGAACAATTGGCACTGGAAAGAAGTCAACAGACCTGAATTCTAGGCAGCTCCAGCCACTACCTCACTACTGGCTATTTGTTTGTGTTAGACAATTAAATCTATTAAACTTTATTTTTCTCATCTTGAATATAAGGTGAGCAATAGAAGGCTACATCCTTAAAATTAAGGATTAAAATTAAGGATGTCAAAAGAGATTCTAAGTTGCTGTCTACACAGGAGATTTTTCTACCATATATTATGCAAGGCTTGTGTGATCACTAGGACCGGGAAGAATTTTATGGCAGAATGCACAGAGAGGAAGTACAAGAGGGCATGAGACTGTGACTTCTACCTAGCATTGCTAATTAGCATATCATTAGGTACAATGGTTTACTGCCTTCCTTCACTTCATAGTTTTGCTTTGGTGTCACCAGGAAATGCAAGGTGTTGTTCAAAGAGATAGCAGGTAACACTGGACATTTCTCCACACAAGAGAAAAGTGGTTGTCCTAAGTGTTTGTCCCTGGCCCTCATCAAGGTTTGTACTGCAGGTAGGGCTTTCAGAACTGTTCATACTCTAGCTGGGATCACTATGATTGTCCTCAAGATTCTTTGACAGCAAGGATCAGGAAACGGAGTTCTCCCACTTTATATAAATGACTCCTACTACCAAGAGATTACCCAGAGGGTGGCAGCTCAAGAGTAGTGCACCCAACAGAAAATATCAAAGGGTAACATCAGCATTTTGATACTAAGCTATCTACTCAAAAAATCTTGGTGTGAATAAGTGCCTACCATTTTCAATCTATTTGACTTTGGGCAGGAAACTTAGCTGTATAAGAGCTTCCTTTTCCTCTTACAGAGATACTGACATCCAGTTTATTAAAACAATAGCACTGCTTTAAGGAATAAATTAATTTATGTTTATAAATAGCTCAAGAGAGCAATGGAAGATGACCCTAATCTCTGCTTGGATATTTTTTTTCTTTAATAAATGTGGCATTTTCCTTTCTACCCCAGAGGCATGCTACAGACATTCCAGATTATTCTGAGCCTAAGGTGTACTAAACAGAGATGCTGAAAAAAGTAGAACACGGCATTAGATATAGAAAAAAATAACCACTGAAATATAGGATGATGCAAATGTGCTTGCATTTTTTAATACCCACTACTACAACCATGTGAAGCTTCTGATCACATTTGGGACTACCTTTGGCTTTAGACTTAATTGACTTAAGAAAGCCTTTCAAAGATGAGCCTTCTAGTTTCGAAGCCAAAAGGTGAAATTTCACTTACAACATAACATTTTCCCCACTGCATTTATCCTCATGCTTAAAGCCTAGGGCATCCCTCAATTTAATGGCACCCTGGCCTTTTTATAAATGTAAAACCTAACATCCATGTATGATTAGAATAATAGAAATAAAGTAAAGAAATAGATTGGGGAAGAGAGAGACAGTACAAAAATTTCAGAAGACACTCATGTTGTTCCACACTGAAAATGCATACCCTTGAGACTGGGGTGGGGAGGCAGAGGGGCAAAAGGACAGTCAATATAGGTAATGAATAATTGGGTCAGATCAGGAAGGTGGACGTAGGTTCAAAAGGAAAGGAAACAAAATGCTAATACCTTCAGGACACTTCCCTTCCTCCTCACCTGTTGCCAAGGTTACTTGCCTCCAGGGAACAGTTCCTCAGTGCAAGGAGTAGTTAATGAATGCCCCCTGGGTTGCTCCCTTCCTGCCTGTACCCCTAGAGGCCTCCTTTCCCACCTTTTGGCCCACCTTTTAGCCCTGTAGACAGGATAAGGGGAGGAGGAGGGCATGAGAACAAAGGAAATGTGAAATCTATAAAAGGGGCAGGACCACCCCCTAATCCCTTGGGCACCAACTTGGACCCCCTCTCTGTGGAGAAGTTTCTGTCCCTCTTTCTCTTTCTGTGTTCTATTCTTTAAATAAAACTTTTTGCACATGCCTCTGTGTTCAATCTTCAACACAAAACAGGAGGAATGGAACCCGGGCCTGATTCTCAACCAGGTCTCACCCAGAGATGTCTGCAAGGCAGTTTTCAATAAATTGTTTCCCCATTTGAAAGCCATTATTCTACACTTAATGATTAAAAGTATATGCAGAAATTTATCAACCAAAACTTTTCGTGAGATGCTTTGGCAAGACCCTGAAGAACTGAAAATGCATCAGCAATTCCCTTTCTAAGAATTTACCAGATGGATGAGAAATTCCATGTGCACAAAAGGATTTTTACTAGTAAAAATGGAAAGAAATGCTTCCTTTTAAAAGGGACAGTAACGTAAGTCCTAATAGGTCCTTGAGTTAGAATACTGTGTAGCCATACAATAAAAAGAATGACAAACATCAATATATGATAAATAACGCAATATATAAAACAAGGTATACTGTAGACTTTCATTTCATGAAAAAGCAAGAAGGGGATGTATACATATTTCCTTCCATAGAATTTAGTCTTACAAATGCAACAAAATACACTAAGAGGGGAAATTTAGTTTTCCCTATTATTCTTCCATAATATCCAATTTTAAAATTGTTGATGTATTAACTTTTTTTTCTTTTCTTTTGGTATCAGGAATTGAACCCAGGGGCCACATCCACAGCCCTTTTTATTTTTTATTTAGAGATAGGGCCTTGCTAAGTTGCTGAGGCTAGGCTTGAACTTGCCATTTTCTTGCCTCACTCTCCAGAGACCCTAGGATTACAGGTGTGCACCAACATATCCAGCCGTGTATTGCTTTTTCAAAAATATTCTTTTAAGGATCCAGAAAGAGTTCCAGGGCTCTACATTTTTCGTGTGCCAAGAGTTTAAAAGAAATGCAAATTATTATCTGTTAAGAGAATATCACTCCACACGTGGCACATTGCCTGATATGCGCAGGAAGAGCAGACACAATAAAAAGGAATCTGTTCCATTTGAAAGAACGTGGTCCCTATATCAGGCACAAACCCATACAAGTAAAGGTCATAGCGCATCTCCTGGTACTCAGCAAGCACTTTAAAGAAGCCAGCTATCATTGTGACTGGCATTACAAGACACCATTTGGGAGAAGCGCTGGGGTTCATGCTGCATGTTCCAGGAACAAGATTTTCTATTGACTGTCCTTGTGCAGAACTTTTGGAAAGGAAATGCAATCTTTCCCAGATCTCAGCCTCCAGCCCCAGTACCACCAGGTGGCTGCCTGGCTTGCAAGAGGAGCTTTGTTTATCAGCTTGCTCACCTGTTGCCTTCTCCAGACCTCTGCTATATTTGAATAGCGAGCCTGTGATTGCTTGGGGCACTTTAGTTTTCAGAAGCTGAGATTTCTCAAGGTCACACAACCAGTGCAAGGTAAGAGGAGGCTTCTGCTAGGCAGACCAGCATCCTGGATCTGGTCCCCTTTGGCACAGTCTGGCCACTTAGTCTCATTACTTAACCCCTGTGTACCTAAGTTTTCTCATCTGTGAAAACAGGCATACTGATAGTTCTTCCATTACAGATCTGTTGTGAGGAAGGGTTGAGCTGACACACTAAAAGGTAGCTGGCAGGGACACAGCACTTTCTAAATCTTAGCTATTATTAGTAGTTACAGCTCTGCCTTCTAAGGTAGGGTGGATTGCCATTATTATCTCAGTTCACTGATTTGGAAGCTGGGACTCGGGGCAGTTCATCCGATTCATATTACTGCACCAGGACTTTTTTTTTTGATTTTTAGTTAAGAGTATTCAATGCATCTATCTGGCTATTAATAATCACTTAGCCTCTGTTTTTATGTCTATGACATGAAGACTTTGATTTGGCCCCTTACATTTAATGCTCTTTCAGAATGGTATGGCTATGACTAGAGTAAATAGAGAAGGAGAACAGAGACAAAAATCTCCCAATTTAGCCTCTAAAATGGACATGCACGGAAGTGTGATTATGCTGGGGCCCTTTCTGCAATCGCATTTTATGCTCTAGGAAAGCAAGAAGAGCTTTCGCTTTGTTGTTCATTTGTTTTCTTGTCTGAAATACTACTCGGCAGCCGCTCAGCCCAGGTAACCCCTACTGTGGAATAATTTGCTGCTGGTAGCTGCCCCACTTACTGGACATAATAGAAAAACAAAAGTGCATTTCACATCTCACACAACAAGTCACATATCTAGCAGACTAAATGCTCTGATAAGCAGATGGCATTTGACAGGAGGTGAGTGCATTGGCTTTCCTAGGTAAGGCCTGGGAAAGCTGGCCTCATTCTTTCAAGGCCAAGCCAAGACCAAGAAGAAGCAGAGGCTTAAGTCTCTACTGGAAAGTCACTTGCATCAGAGAGCGCCATGGCTTGGCGTAGCACTCATGAGCCACTAGTGAATCTAGTGTCCTTGTGCCAGGCTCTGTGCTAGAAAGTGCATGAGTTAAAAGTCTGCCTTCCTCTCTGTGGGCATTTCTAGTGGAAAATGTGGCGGCGGGGCTGCCTTGCTGGGTGTGTATTGTTTTAAAGGGTATTGATTGTTAGCACAATGTCGGGTCAGTCATTAGCTGCAGTCGCCCTCATCAGTTGTTACTGAGCTCAGAGAAACACTAATGGATAAACAAGGTCGACAGGAACACTAGGGGCCAGTACAGAATGTCCCAAGGTAGCAAAGCTTTAGCCAGGCCTTTCTTTCCTTAAACAGCAAAGAAAAACATTAGTATTGATGTTTGGGGTGGGCAAATTGTTCACTGAACCAATAACGACCTCACTCCAGCTAGCCCAGAGTATCTCAGGCAGTAGGTCATTTATAAGCTGCCTTCTTTGCACAGATATGATGTGGGAAAGATGATCCATGGCTACCAGCACTTGATCTTTAGGGCGATTCTTCTTTGCAGTAATAGAGATCTGTGCTGAGTCAGGTTTATGCAGAAGTGGCCACAGCCGTTGCCAACATTCAGTGAGAGTGAACATCATGACAGTGTGTCTAGCGCTTTACATATGCTGCCGAATTTAATCCTAACAATCTTTGGAGTAGCATTTGTTATTCTTGCTTCACAGATGAGGAAACTGAGGCTCAAAGGGATCAAATTCCATGCTCAACTTCTGTCCACTGATCAGTCGATTGGAACTAGTGTAACCAAGCCATCCCAGTCGGCATGAGAATTTCTCCATTTTAGCACTGAAAGCTCTCCAGTCTGGAAGCCCAGTCAGTTTCAGGGAAAATAGGATTTTTTCCTAATGAGAACGCAACATGGACCACTCAATATCTTACACAATAGAAACAGGGCTGCAGATTGGAGGATAAGACCTAATTTATTGGGTTTGCAGAAAGCAAGAGCTCAGTGAAATGATCTCTAAAGCCTAACTACTAAAAGTGGGATTGGTAGGTGGACCAGCAGCATCAACATCACCTGAAAGCTTGTTAAAAAGGCAAAATCCTAGGCCACACTTCAGACCCGCTAAATCAGCGTCTGCATTTTAATATGATCCTCAAGTGATTTGCAGGAACATTAAATTTTGAGAAGCAGAGTTCTAAAATCCTTTCCAGAACCATAACTTCTGAGTCAACTTGTATAATAAAAGCCCTTCTAGGGTTTCACTCTATAAAGGGTCCTAAATAGAATGAAGGGGCTCCCATCCCTTAGGGACTTTCACTCTGGAAACCAGAGTGGGCAGCAGAAGGCAGTGTGTAAACAGGCCCACACTTCATGCTATAGATTGGTCTCCCTGAGAAGATGCAATGTATTCTGGGAAAGAAAACATTGGTTTTGAACTCAGATTGACCTGGATTGAAATTCTAACCCTGCCAACTGCTGCTTGATGATCCAAGGGGAGGCTGGGAACACCTGGGGCCTCAAGATATTCTCTATCAAATGGGTTCAAATTGCCCATTTCAGTGGTTCTCCTTCTGGCTGTCCTGCAGAATCAACGGAGGGTTTTAAAACAAAGTGCAGATGCCTGCCTGCATCACCAGAGAGTTGGATTTTATTGGACAATAGTAAGGCTTTGACATTAGTATCCTTTCAAAGTGCCCCAGGTGATTCTTTTATATTTCCAAGATTTAGATCCACTGATCTTCCTCTTAAGGATGATGGGCAAAATGTCATTGAAATAGCTCATGGCAGCCCCTGGCACAAAGAAACAACCAGCCTATGTGAAATTCCTCATCCCTGTGAGCAGGGCCATATCACCTGCCAGCAGTTCACAAAGGAGACCAAGATTTTTTCTAAGGAAAACGAGAGGTCCATTACGCCCCAGGACTTCAGCATCTCACTAAAATATTCTTACTTAATAAGAAATTTTAAAATAAGGAAAAAGCAGGCAACAGTGCCCCCCCCAGAGAGAGAGAGAGAGAGAGAGAGAGAGAGAGAGAGAGGAGAGAGAGAAGCAATTCAATCCTATAACTTTTTTTATTTAAGGGAAAAAAAATTCAAGCAATCCTGCCTTCCAATTTTTTTTTTAACTGATAAATCTTCCTTATGACACAAATCCTAAGAATCCCCCTAGAACTTTAAGTTATAGCTTGCCATTCCTCAGGGCAGCTAATTAAAACACCTGGTGGTAATCAGCGCCTTCCATATTGTGCACTGCCAGGGAAAGGCTTTCCAGCAGTTAACAGGGCGTTCCCTCAAAACAAGGGCACTGTAAGTTATGAACTGTCACAGAGCTTTACAAGCAGGCTCTGAGAGAGATGCTAATAATTCCCATACAAAAAGAGCAGACGGTTTTGCCTTCTTTTTTTTTTTTTCTTCTTCTTCTTCTGCTAGTAGATCCAGTCAGCCAAAGAAATCTGTCTTTAAGCATCCAGCAACACATGGAGGGATAGATAAAAATCAATACCAAATCCCTCTTCTTTTCCCAAGCAACTATTAATAAACTCTCTCAGCTTTCAATGCTTCTATCCCCATCAGAGTTGCTGGAGAGGAAAGAAGATGTGGCATGGAATCTCAGAATCCCCTCCCCACTCACTGGCTCTCCCCAGCCTATGCTGCTGCAATTTTCCTGTTGTAGAATAATGACAAAGAACAGATTATGTGGTCTCTAAGGTACCTTTAAAGCCACAATGGAAGGGACTATTTGAGGAAGTCACCAAATGCTCCCTTCCTCGGAGCACTCAAAAATCTCTGCTGGAATGCTCCACTACACAGCTACACATGTCTCTCCAAGATGTTGTCATGTCCCTGCTTCCCTCCCCTCTTTCTCACCCACTTGGTTTTTCTCATGCACCTCACTGGGCCCAGTGAAATGGTGCTCTGCACATTATGAAGCTTAGAGTCAACACTCATTGAACTTCACTGTCAGATGGATTCTTCAACCCATTTATAAAAGCAAAAGAAATGATCCAGAAGGAAATTGACTACTTTGTCCAAGGTCATACTACCAGAAAGTGACAAGGTAGTGACTCTACCCAAAGTGACAGAGTGATTCTACCCAAACTGGGAGGAGTTGCCCAAAGTTCTTGAACCATACTTCTTTCCTTCTTCCTTCTATCTTCCACTAATTCTCACTGACACTTAGATGCCTTTCCCACATCTACTTATGCCTGCTGAAGGCCCTCCCTACAGGTCTCTAGCCTTTTTGCCCTGAGCTCCATTCTTGCCCTGGGGTGCCTAACACCTGCAGAATGTATTTCTAAGGCTGCTCATTTAGTAGCCTCTGGCTCTGTTCCACCATTGAAAGACAGAGGCAATGAACTGGGGGTGGGGGGTGAGAGAAAAGGAGAAGCCAGGATATTTCTCTTTATATATATCTGAACCTAAGGCTAGGTCTCCTCCATGCATCAATTTCTAAGGCCAGGTGTGATTCCAGTTGCTACCAGAAGACCCTGGACCTTGTCCTTCAGGACTTGCTCTTTTCTTTCTACTCACACCTACCAGTTTCTTGCTATTACTGCACTCCCTGGATCACCTCACCTTTCTCCATGCACCTTCTCAGTTCTCCCATCACCTACACAATAAAGGAACCACATTGAATTCCTTATATGTGAATTACTTAGCATGGTTCTGGTTTCCTGGTTTGACCTCAACAGATACAATGACTTTTCTTAATTTTCATAGATTTGTAAATAGGTTAAATAAAAGCAAATAAATAAATAGATATATAGATAAATAAATAAATAAAATTAACTGTCCTGTATTTCCTAAGGCTGGGCACTTTTATATCCAATGTATATTTAAATTCTCAAAATAGAACTGTTGAAAATTATTTTCAAAGAAAGTATCAAAACTGTGAGGTGACTTGTCCAAGGACACCAAGCCAGTAAATTGAATAGCTAAGATTGAAGAGTAGGCTGATGCTTCCTCTTTTTTCATCCATGGAATAAAGATGAACCTGAGACACCAACTTGAACAACAGTAGTAATGAGTTTGTTGTAAACATCACAGAGCTTGTGGTGTAAATAGCTTGTACTTTGTTAATGCATTATTGTCAAATAGGCAGAGAGAAGACATATAAAATATAAAATTCATACAAACTTTAATATATGACACTATTTGGAAAAGCCAAGATTCTACCAGAGGCCAACTGTCATTGTCACCTCAGGCTGCCATGACAGGACACCACAGACCTGTGGCCTAAACAACAGACACTTCTCTTTCATAGTTCTGGAGTCTGCACAGTCTAAGATCAAGATACCAGCCTGGTTTAATCCCCTCTTTCCATGCTTTGCAGATGGCCATATTTTGGCTATAGCATTACACAGAGGAAGAGGGTCAGTGGGTCTTCCTCTTAATACACAAGGACATTAACCCATCACAGGGGCTGTACCTCCATCATTTCCATGACCTCATGGAAACCTAATTACCACCCAAAGACCCTATCTCCTGACACCATGATATTAGGGATTAGGGCTTCAGCATACAAATTTGTTTAACACATGAATTTGAATGGGACACAAACATTCAGTCCACTATGTTAATTCACACCATCTAAGCAATACTCATTCTCTCTGACCATTAATTTTTATTTTTTAAATGTTCATTTTTCAGTTATAGGTGGACACAATATCTTTATTTTATTTTTCATATGGTGCTGAGGATTGAACCCAGTTCCTTACACATGCTAGGCAAGCACTCTACCTCTGAGCCACAACCCCAGCCCTGATTATTAATTATTTGATGCAAGAAGCAAAGCAGAATAAAGAAAATTATGTTCAGACCCACAATTTGTAATTGTGATTCTACAAAGTCAAAACATAGACATATCTTAGGTCTTAACTATTTGTATTCATTTCCTTAACTATTAGCTAGAGTGTTTTTTCTAGCATTACTGTCTCATTTACTTCTATCCATGAAAATATCTCCCAAACCCCATGCTCAGCTGAAAAGAGCTAAGGTAAACCTCCAAAGTACTAAATTAAGAGTCTACACTTTAACATTTACTGTAAGACCTTGAGAAAGTTGCTTCAATCTTCTGAGGTTCAAATTCCTCATCTAGAAATAGAAATAATTGTATTTTGTCTACCTCCTGCAATGGGTCATTTTGAGGATAATAAAAACCATAATGTTGATCCTTTGTGAAAAATACAAATTGCTATATAAGTGTGAGAGACGGTGTTTATTAAAGTACATTTACATTCATTATTGCATTTTTATCCTCAGAGCAATCTGCCACAAGTGCTTTCCCTCATCAGTAAAATGCACGAATATAAAAACAGAAAGTGTGAAGAACAATTCTGCAAAAGCTTTGCAAATAGTAGTCAAAATGAACTCCATTTTCTTCTGCTACCACAAATGGTAACCTTGAAAACTGATGACCTTCCCAGACATCTTCAGCCACCTTTACACAGGGTCTCTTGAGGCCCTTCCCAGGATGCTGGTGAGAGAAAGCCAATCCATCCCGCAAAGCAAAGCTGAGAAATGAAACTGATCAGAAATTATTAAAAGTTATTAAAATTATAATTTTCCTATCTTACATGATGATGTTTAGGTGTTTTTCAGACACTGTTTTTTACAGTGGTCTTATTAGTTTATAGAATTCACTCTTTTCTTTGGTTCTATGATAAAAGAAGTGACCAGAAACAGAAAAAAAAATGGAATTCACTACATTTGATTTATGATCCAAATAAAGACCAGTCTTTACTTTTATGGGTTAAAATTAAGAAAAAAAAAAGCAACTGATGTTTCAGGAGCAAAAGGATTATTTCTCTTGTCAAGGCAAAGGTTCTGGCTTTCATAGAGAACATCAGCCTCAAGGGATGAGCAGAGGAAGCAGATGTCCTTCCTCTCTGATTTCCAGCTCACTTTCAGTCTAGCACATCTAGCAGAGATTTCTAAATGAGCAGGGTGCTAAGGACACAGATTAAATGACATCCATGAAAAACTCTTAGTCTACCAACCGCATCCACACCCCACCCCCACTACACACATACAAAATTCTCCATGTCCTCCACCGGGTACAAGGCTTTGGAGCAGCAACATTTCTTCTGAGCATCAGTCCTGATACTGCTGCCCATTTCCTTTCTGACCTTGGCCAGGTTACTTTTCTCTTTTCTCTCAACTTACAGAAATGTGATATTGCAAGTCGGTTTAAAAAAAGAAAGAAAAGAACCTGAAAGTCTTGATAAGGAGGAGAAGGGGCTCACTGCACACAACACCCCACCCCCACCCTGCTCCTATATTGAATTTCAACTGCATCTGAGATTTTGGAAGTGAGGGGATTTGATATTTCATGGAAATACCTTCCAGTTTAAAGCTGTGCAAACCTGGAGTTCACATTCAATGAGGGCCGACCTCCAGCTGCTTCATAACGATTTTAACGCTGCGACAGAGCAAAGCGTCTTCCTATTTTCAACCCTAGCAATTTGGTTCAAGCATGATCTCAACCACTTTAAGCTTTGATATTTCTAACCACCCCTTATGCTGTATTTTCACTTAATGCCACCAATCATGTGTGAAATTCTGTTGCAAAACTAATCTTTGTGGGAAATGATATGTAATAGCTTCTTTAAAGAGAGACAGACAGAAAAAGAAAGGACAGCAACTATAACCTTTGTTGGTTTTTGACATGTTTTTTAGAGTGTAATACAAATAGAAACAAACCTTTTCTCAAGGTCAAAGTAGAGATGGGTTTCTGCTTGTACAAGCATCCCTCTTAGGAAAAGCCTTGAGAATTATCCTCATTATTTTATTTTTTTAAAGACCTACAATGTGTGTAATTGTTGGGAAACATGAAAGTCCACTATGCTCAAAAATGCTTTATTATCTATCTTATCTTATTAAATAGGTTCTTAGATGTTATAATTCAAATGGTATGAATAAATTCAGGAACACATAAAAAAACTATGACTGAGGAATAATATTTGGATGTCTATGAAACAGGGCACTTCTTCATGTTCTAGTATGCACACACATACACATGCATAATAGGGAGCCTTCAGTCAAAAGCAGCTGTGACCAAGTCTTTTGAAATGGAAGTCAGAAACCACTAATTTAAATTTTCATTTTTTTGGAACAATTATGACACCTACAAAAATGGTAACTTTGTAAGTCCTCATTGTCTTGCGAATATTGGAATTTATCCCTTAAATAAACTCATCTCATTTCCATATAATTAGAGTAACCCAAGAGGTCCTTATTAGAAGAAGAAGAGAAAGAAGAGGAGGAGGAGGAGGAGGAGGAGGAGGAAGAGGAGGAGGTGGAAGAGGAGGAGGTGGAAGAGGAGGAGGTGGAAGAAGAGGAGAAAGAGGAGGAGGAGGAAGAGGAGGAGGAGGAAGAGGAGGAGGAGGAAGAGGAGGAGGAGGAAGAGGAGGAGGTGGAAGAGGAGGAAGAAGAGGAGGAGGAAGGAGGAAGAGGAGGAGGAGGAAGAGGAGGAGGAGGAGGGGAGGGGGAGGGGAGGAGGGAGAGGAGGAGGAGAACGAGGAGGAGGGGGAGGAGGAGGAGGAGAAGGAGGAGGAGGGGGAGGGGAGGAGGGGGAAGAGGAGAAGGAGGAGGAGAAGGAGGAGGAGGGGGAGGAGGAGGAGAAGGAGGAGGAGGGGGAGGAGGAGGAGAAGGAGGAGGAGGGGGAGGAGGAGGAGAAGGAGGAGGAGGGGGAGGAGGAGGAGAAGGAGGAGGAGGGGGAGGAGGAGGAGAAGGAGGAGGAGGGGAGGAGGAGGAGGAGGAGGAGGAGGGGGAGGAGGAGGAGGAGGAGGAGGAGGGGGAGGAGGAGGAGGGGGAGGAGGGGGAGGAGGAGGAGGAAGGGAGAGTGGCTGGGTGGGCAGGAGGGAGGGAGGGAAGGAAAAAAATTAGCTCAAAATTTGAGGCTGTATTAAGGAATCTGAATTACTGGCATAGTAATCAAATTTGAAATTTGGCTTCTTCAAATGGGAACTTTATATGAATTTAAAGAGAAATGTCTTAAAGGAGAAATTTTTATGGTTTCAAAGTTCTCTTAGATTTCAGGTTCCTGTGCATGACCCTTCCTAACAGTATTTACATCCTAATTTATTGCATGTCACTGAGATTGGTTTGTGATAAAACATAATGGTAATAACTCCCAAGTTTAAAAAAGGTATTGTACACACCAGTTCCTTCTTCAATTATTCTCTCCCCGTATCAGGCTCAGGGAAGACAGGAACAGTTCCTAGACTCTAGGGGACCTAATTCCCTACAACAGATCGCTCACTACAAACTAATTAGAAGGAGTTAAATGTTTCTACTGAACACACTAAAAAAGAGGAATTTTTTTTTTCAGCTTGCCTGCTGTTTTCTGATTATTTCCTTCCTCAAAAACTTGCCACTAAACTGTTTGTTTCTAACATACTGCTTTGGAGGTGAAATTTGATGGTCCAGCCACAACCAAAAGTGTAAATGACTTGAGGATGTTCTAAGCATCCCAGGAGAAAAGGAAAAGTCCTTCCTGACACTGTACAAACATGTCTATTAGAATTTTCCTAGTTATTGTATTAATAAAAGCTTCCTCAATGAAGTATTTTTTTTTAATTCTGATAGGCATGCCTCCAAGTATTTTTCCTACTTTTCTTAGGCATTTTAAAGGAGACAGCTGATCCACAATGAACACCAAGTTGAATGTGAACGGCTTATTCACACTTTCTAAATTTTGCTTGCCCTTTTCTCTAGGTTTAATTAATATGCTATTAATAGTAACATTTATAGTGTGCACTAATATTTGTCTCTCAGCTCTGCTCATTTGTATGAGGTACATCATTTTAACTTTTAGGAGTATTCTCCTGGAGCAAGCCCCAGCCACCCCTGGGCTGCAAGCTCCCCAGAGGCTCCATCTGGCTGTCTCCTGCCTGAAAATGTAGTGATTTCTGGCTACACAGAATTACCTAGGGGCAGTCCCTCCCATTTTCTTTCCTGATGGTAAAGAGCCGGAGTGGCACCTTTCTGGCCAACCAGAGACAACTTGTATGGTTGGCATGACCACTCTAGCAGTAAAGAAAGGAGTCAGGCTAGATGGGAAGGGGGACAAGACTGAGACAAGCCAAGCAGTGCTGAGAGCTGAAGAGAGTGCACAGTTAAATCTTCTGCCAGACACTGAGCGGTTATGAGATGCATTCAAGCAAAGACCTGCCCGTGAAGCCAGCATCCTCCTCTTAACCCAACTTCAACCTGGTGCTCTGTCTGTTACATGGACAACCTCCCATAGTCTCTCTTCCTCAATCTGGGGAGACATCTCCCAGCTGCCTTGCTTTTATTTCTGGATAAATTATTAATGCCTATTCATCCTTCACACATGTAATTTTTAACTATGTAAAATATTTATAGGGGTGGGGAGGGTAACTTCCTCTGTATTTGTTATTTCTCCCTTGCTTTTTTCCAGCAAAACCCACTCGGATTCCTGATTAGGATTTTCCGGGCTCCTTTTCTCTCCTGTGAACCTTACATTTAACTCATAAGTAATGAATGCCAGATCGATAGAATAAGTAACAAAAGTACCCACGGTGACTGAACAGCAAACTCTTAAATCACCGCGCAGTAAGTGCAAATGAACAATTATTGAAAACACTGCACTAAAATCTCAATAGGAGATAAGAGTGAGGCTTAAGTCATTAAGAGGGTCCATTAGTCTTGTAAGTGTGAAACAGCACACTCCAAACATTAGCTGTTCTGAAGAACTGGAAACAGCATGCATTCCACCAACTTGCACACATACGACTGACTCCAACTGAGATAGATCAGGGTCTAAGTGACCAGTCCCTTAGGAAGCACAGGGTAAAAGAGAAGCAGATAGCCTGAGCCAGCCCCTTCAGGCAAAGATTCCTCAGATATATCTGAAGGGGGCACGACCCAACAAATCAGATTATTTATAAGGGAAGTAAATATTCTTTCTTCATATCAATTCACCTAGTACCATAGCATTGCTATGCTTTTTATCACTCCCTGCCAGAGACACAAATAAAAGACTTCTGACGTGTCTACCCATTCCCACAAATCACCAGAAAAGCCCAAGTAGTATGCAGTACCACTTTGTCTTTGTCCAGACTCCCCCTGACTTGATAAACCACTTGCACTTGAAAAATGAAGAAACTATGTTCAACCAATTTACAAAGTGAAAATATTAGTGTAAAAAAAAAAATCACCCGAAACAGATGAAATTTTACATATACACATACACACACATAGATGGACTTATATACACACATATATATGTATGCATGCACACGTGCACAAGTATGTGTACATAGTCTTAGGGGCTTGCAAACATCAGAATGCCATTGAATTTTAACATGTTCTGCTCAATTCCTCTTGCCCTAGCTCATGTACCACACATTTTATTAGAGACAGTTGGGCTCCCAAATTGGAGATGTCTAAGACCTTTAGTGAGGGACTGCACAGCATAACCTGAAAGAAACAGCCTTCCTGAATATCCATGATCTCCTCCAGGAACAGGAAAACATTTTCTCATGCTGGAATCTTGGTGAGACTGAACCATGTTCATGACACAGAGGGCAACTTTAGCCTTGCCTTTCCAAGAGTACATTTTCATCTGGAGTATGTAGGACATTGCATTTCAATCTGAACTATTAAAAACTTGCATTACACAATGAAACTAATTACCCTGTGAATCACCCTGCTTTATAAGACAGCTGGACTAGTATACAGTGAATAACATGGGCTAGCCCAGGGAACATTTCTCCAGGAGCCACACCATAATCCAATAAAGCATAGATGATCTCTGACCACTACTTGTAGACTTTACTGCTTCTCTGGTTAGCCTACTTCCTCACTACAATCACATCAGGAATTTTTGTGAGAGCTTGGAAACTTACACTAAAATTATAATCTTTATCACTCCTCAATATCATTACAGACACTAAAATTTTATTTTGTCCAAAAGACACCTTTACAAGCTTTTCCATTTATCAAAAATAAATGCATGATAGATGCTGTTCTATTAATTGCCAATAAACCAGCTTACTGCTTTCATCACTACTCCCAGGAAAGAGGTGTTGTTTAACTCTGGAATCTGCTTACATTTGGCTATGAAATGAGGATTGTTTCTTTCAAATCAATGATGGTTATTTTAAGCCACCTTTTTCAATATGACACAAATTATAGGGAAATCAAAACTGCTGTCAAGACACAACTAAAGGCATTTAGCTTTTGCAACTTGGGTTCCTACCACACTTTTTTTTTTTTAATGTTTCAAAGGCTCAACAAAATAATACAGTATACAGATATAAATGCCCAACAAACTAACTGTGTTGCAACCCAAAGATATCTAAATATTTCTTTAATCTGAAAGCAGACTCTAGATTTACTATTCAAAGCAAGCCAAGAAATCACCCAGAGCATTTGCATCTTAGAATCCTCCCCATCCCCTCTTCAGCTGCTCTCACAAACCTTTTAATATCACATAGATTCCCTTAAATGATGACGCCGGATGGGACTTACAGAAGGAAAGCATAACTTCAGGGAGGAGGAAAAGATATTCGGTCTTAATCCTTGGTTTCTTCTTATTTAGTGAAAGGCTTTTGCCTTCTTCCCTAGCAGTAAGTTGAAGCGTTACAGTGCAAATGTACAGCTCTCAGCCCACTTACAGTGCTCAACTGATAGCCCAGATCTAAGCCTCCACATGCTTTCTGGAAATGCAAGCAGCTCAGCTGAAAACCTAAGGGAGGTTTCCACCAGCGGCACAAAACTAAACAGCACAAATATTTAACAGCTCCGAGACCTCTAAAGGTTTAAAATAATATGCATTTTGTGCTAAGCTGCTCCTAGCCAGAGGGAGCACTGAGATGGTATGGAGGAGTGTTCTCAGCTACCCAACCACTGCTCACTAGAGAATGTTTTCTTCAAAATTAAAAAAAAAAAAATGCTTAATGAAATGTCCCTATTGACTAAGCATTCACAGCATTAATAGTATAGGAACTTTGTTTCACATTCCATTAAGTTAGCCCATGACTTCTCTCAGGCTTGCACCATTTCTCCTTCCTCACCTAGCTAAAAAAGCCAACTTCATTCCGACAAATCAAGGCAAAGTTTATCCACCCCCACCCTTGTCTCTTTTCTTTTCCAACTTAAACTCATCCACAGCTCCCAGCCCCAACTGTAGCACAAAGGAAGCTTTGCGAGCTGCACCGGCAATGGTCCCCCAGTTGCCAAGTGGAGGTAGGTTTCATGTAACATATTTTAGCATCTTAAAAGATTTTATTTTATTTTTTTTAAGGAATTCTCTGCCTGATGAAGAGACTGACACCCCCCCGAATTGCATCATCAGAGACAACACTCACCAAAATACATTATGTTTCTCATTAATCAGACAGCTGAAACCCCACCGCGGTGTCTTCAGCATCAGCTCGTACCCCAGGCTGACACGCAGAGCAGAGCCGTTTCATACTACACTCGGCGGAAACGTCCCCAGCGCAGCGAGCAGTGAGCGCCCAGCTTGCCTCCTCCGCGGGATAAGCGCCTCACGGGCTGCCTGTCCAGGGCTATGGTCCCCGGCGGCTGGAGCGTGCGCTCGGGCTGCCTGCTGCACTGCCCATCCTTACTGTAATCCGACTCCTCCTTGCGATGTCCTTGCCGAGCCTGTGACATCAGGACTGAGAGTACTACAAACAGACCCCCCCACCCCACCTCACTCCACCCTCGGTTCGCAGCCTCTCCAGGAGGTGCTCCGATTGCCTGCCTGGACCAACCATGGCTCTCCGGAAGCTTTCGAGAGCCCAGAGCTTTGGGTGGGGGCGGAGTGAGGGGCGCGGGGAAGCTCTCTTAAAGAGAGAAGGGTCTCTGGATCCACAGGGGAGCCACGCAGAGGAAATTCACCAGTGTACCGGAGGGGAACCTGGTTAAGGCGAATTCTGCCATTAACGTGTGATTAAACACACTTTCATCTTGCCCCTCCTACGAATGCCATCATCCTCGCCAAAATTTAGCTGCCCCTACCAAGTTGAAAAGAAGGATGGTGGTGTGCGCCTGCATTCTCTTTCGCAAAGAGCTTGAGGGTTGTTGGTGATTATTATTTGTGCATGTTTATTCAGGAGAGGAATAAGAGGAACTCAAGGAACCATTCCTTGGGTGGTAAGGGTTTTGACTTAGAAGTGATCGGAACCAAGGAAGCCAGTTGCTGTTGAAGAGTTGTGGGGTTTTTTTTTTGTTTGTTTGCTTGTTTGTTTGTTCTTGTCTGTTTGTCTTTGTTTTTAATTTCTTGAGTGTTTGCTGAGTTAGGTTGATCCACAGATGTAAAGAAAAACAACTGGTATTAAAAATCACCTCCCAGTTTCGCAAAACACATTTTCTGCCTCTCTTAATGGGAACTGTAAAGCACACTGAGGCTGAATTGATCTTTGAACCCTTAAGTGGAAGAGACATTTAGCTTCAAAGGCAACCAAGATTATGCCATAATTCAAGACTAGCACGAATATAGTATGTATAGTATGTGTATGAGTCCACACACAATTTGAGATGAACAGTTACATCTCAAAGCTTAGCAAAGTCTCTGGCTCCTCCAACGGTATAATGAATTGCAGTCCTTATCTTTCATAGAAAAGGATGTTAGAAAGAAAACCCTGGAAGCTGTGCTGATTAACACTCAGCACAGCATGGAAAATAAACCCACACAGAAAGTTCCATTTCCAAAGGACACATCACTCTGGAACTCAGTTTACCCCCTGGACCATTCAAACTTAAAGATTTCTATGAACATCTATGAAATTAAGAATTGGAGACACGGAACTGCAGCCTCTGGAAAGAAGCGATATTTTTAATCTGGACTTTTATAAACCATGTTAGCAAATAGTTCTACATTTTGATATTAAAATATTCAATAATGTTTCCTTATGCAATTCTGTAGTGTTGGTGGGTTTAATGTGCTTTGATACTGGGGGAGGGGGCGAGGCTCATAATGACAGCTTTCTGTGCCATCTTGCAAAAATATCTTTACCCCCTATGTCGTCCCCTCTGTCAGAAGAGTGCAATGACAAATAATCTTCTCTCACTCTGTATAGTAAAGAATTTGGTGAATGTGAATAGGTAATCAAATACAAATCAGATTCACAGAGAATCTTGAGAGAAATCTAATGCTGTTCTTATAAAGAAATGTCCTTCCTTTAAAGTGATATGGAAAAGGAAAATTTAAATATAGTGAAGGATGTTTACTTTTTCACTCCTTCTTAAAATTAAAAATAAAAACAATAAACAATATTACAGGCAAATACTGAAGAAAATACATAAGTGTTTTCCCTTTTGGACAGATGGAAATTATCCAAAAATACAATTAATGGCCCTTCCCTCAGGCAAAGGAGCCATCTGTGGTGAAGCTTTTGCAGGAAGCCAATCAGCTGCCTTGCCTCCTACAGAGGCTAGGGGGCACTGTAGTTTAATGTTAGAGTTTTTGGTCCACTGGAGTTCCTGTAGTTGGAAAATGCAAGCATTCAGAGTTGAGTTTAAAACCGGTTTGAAAGATTAAAGGACTGTCTTCATCATTAATAACACCTTTCATTTGCATGGTGTTTTATTGTTACAATATATTTGCACATATGTCACCTTTCTTAGTTACAAGTTGAGATATAGAAAGGTGGATGTTATCAAAGTCGGAAGTGAAAAACTTGAGGCTCAGAGATGTTAAACAAATTTCTCAATGAAGTTAGTAAAGGACTATTGTCTTAATATTTTTATGTCGAATTTGTCAGGGTCTTTCAACTGTTTTCCTTACTCAAATAAATGTGTCATTTATTATGACTCAGGTGAAGATTTTCCCCAGGAAAAGTATACCATGGCATTTTCCAGAAACAAATATACATATGAGATTTACAGGCATATAGTATCTGGTAATAGAACATGCCAATCTCTGCCCAGTCTATAGAGGATTATACCCCAAAGAGCAACACATGGCCAGTGGAAGAGTATGCTTTCCAAGGGGCAACTGCATGTCATATCCATACAGTGGAAAGCTTCTCAATAAAAAACGTGAAACTATCCTCTTTTATTTAAAGATATGTGCCCCCACTTTCATTTATTCATGGTTTATTTGGAACGTCAAAGCATCAGACATAAGCTTTCTCATATTTGCATGAAAATAAGTGATTGTTGTTTTAATTTTGTACTTCTTCCATTTCACTTAAAATTACTTTATGCATATTATATTTTTCCCTTTGAGTGACATCTCCCCAGTTCTCTCATCCTCCAGGCTCCAGTGACCGTCATTTTACTCTATATTTCTCTGAGATCAACTTTTTTATACTGTATATGTAAATAGATCATGAAGATTTGTCTTTCTGTGTCTGGTTTATTTCATTGAATATAATGTTCTCCTAATTTTTGCAAATGACAGGATTTCCTTCTTTTAAAGGCTGAATAATATTTCATCGCATATGTATCCACTTTCTTCTGTTGATAGAATGGATTTCATGGATGTTGTTAATAATACTGCAGTGAAGGTGGCTATGCAGACATCTCTTCAACATGCTGTTGTATTTTGAAGTATAATAATATCCAAATGAAACCACAGCTGACGTAGACTAGGCCCAGAGTTGTGAATACCCCAGCTGTGCCCTAGAGATGCTCCCATATGTCAACCCCAGGGGGTGATCCTTAGCTCCCAGGGAAGGACCAGGTTTACATCTCTGACACTCTGTCTCTAAGAAACTCTCAGAAACTGGGAATGTCTGAGGGAGAATCAGGTCAGTTCCTCTGGGACCAGCCATGGCATTGACCTGCTTATAGACATAAATACACCTTTCAGTTTTAAAACACAGGAGGTCCTCAAACCAGTTATCTGTTGTGTATTAAAACATCATGATTAGGTGAGAATTTTCTCTCCACTTTAAGATCCAGGTAAGATCCCGCTTTAAGATGCTGCCTGCTTTGATTTCTCTTCTCCTTCAAGTCTTACTTCACCAGTATATTCATTTATTACCCTCTTTTAGTTTTAAGCTGCACTCATCCCTTCCTTATTTTTCTCCACAGTAATTATCATCTGACACTCTATTGTAAATATGTACTTATTTTTATTTCTCCTCACTAGAGTATAATCTCCATGAAGGTAGAGATTTTTTATCTGTTCAATGGTGCATCCACAGTCCTTAGCAGGGCACCTTACACTTACTACTCCATAAGTATGTGTGAGTAACTGAATGAATCAATGAAAAAGAATACCAAGTACAGCTGTATTGTGTGTAAAACATCATACTTTTCTATGTGCCTGCAGTCAATTCTTTGAGGTTGATAGTGTTTTGTACGAAGCGTTTACACAAATTGAATTTGTCCATGCTTAGCAGCAGCTGTTCTTAAATCCCATGCAATACAGATGCCAGGTGGTACTGCAGGCCACAGTTTGTGAGCTTGTTTGTCCTTTCAAATTCTTGATAGCTGCATGCAGCAGTAATTTAGCATTGACTTAGCATAGCCCAGTTGTCTTCCAATGCATTCTCTTGAGCTTTAGTTTAGTTCACCTTTATCTCATCTGTATTATAACAAAATTTTAGCCAGTGTTGCTAATATCAGGGTTTCTTTTTCTTTTTTCAGGGTCCAATCCATTCTCCCTATTAGACCCATTAATATCTCTTTCAAAAACATGGCTATGTTACTTGCTTGCTCCTTCAGTACTCTTCATCCTTTCCACATTTCGCCTACAGTTGTGTCTATAAGACCTTTCACAACTAGGCCCATATTTATGTCTCCATTTGTTAATGCTTTTATCCTTCACACTCCACTCCACCTCTAATGTAGGACTAGAAATCCTCTGAAGACTATATTCTCTCCCACCTGCTCTCTCTACTGGGACAGCTCCTATTCAATCTTTGGGTCTCTGTTCAACCATGACATCTTTTGAGAAGACTTTTCCTGTCTATAAGACCAAATAAGACACAGCTTTTTTTTTTTTCATAGACTATATTGTACTAATTCCTACTCTAGCATTTAAACGGTGTAATAATTTGCCGTTACATGTCTGTCATTCAAATGAAAGAGGATATTCTTTGTTTCAGCCATGATCTAAATCAGTCATTTAATATATTCATAATTTATTATTTCATTCAATATTTTTTTATAACATTCAATACCTTACTCTTGCCCATTATGTTCCAGACATTGTTCTAGGTGTTGGATAAAGACCATTGCAGAAAGTGAAAAGGGCAAGGGTGGAGCTGGGCAGGCATGCCTTCTGGGTGCCAGGAAAAGTAGCCATTATGGCAGAGCAGTAGGTACTAGGTAATGAACTAAGAGTTGAAGCCAATGGGAAACATGGAGCCAAATTTAGTAGGACTTCATAGGTTGTTATGAAAACTTTTTTATTATGGCTTAAGAACTTTTGTTATGGCTTATAAAGTATATTGCCTTTAAAATAACAATATTTGACATGCTAACAGGTTCACTAGGGCTGATGTGTAGAGAATGGTATAAAAGAAACAAGGACAGATGCAGGGTGACCAGTTAGGAAGATTATTTAATAACTGAGAAAAGAGGTAGAGAGGCTTGGAGAGAATAAGATTAGTGGAGGTGGCAAAATGTGGTCAGATTCTAGACATATTTTATTATGATTTAGATATGAGGTATCCCCCAAAAGCAGACAATGCAAGAATGCTTAGAGGAGAAATGATTGGATTATGAGAGCTTTAATCTAATCCCTGATACAGATTAACTGGGTGGTAACTATGAGCAGGTAGGGTGTGACTGGGTCACTATGGGAGTGCTTTGGGGTATTGTAATTTGTCTATGATTAGAAGAGTCATCTCTCTGCTTTCTGGTCTTCCTATCCTGAGCTGCTTTAGTCCACCACATCATTCCGCCATGATGTTTTGCATCACTTCCAGCCCAGAGCTATGGAGTTGGCCATCTATGGACTGAACCTATGTACCATGAGCCAAAATCAACTTTTTCTCTTCTAAGTTGTTCTTGGCAGGTATTTGGTCATGGCAACAAAAAGCTGACTAAGATATATGTCAAAATGGGTCAGTATGATTTTGTGATGGCTTGTTTGGGTAAATGATAAAAGACAAAACAAAGAGTAATGGATTATTGAAAATTTGACAGATGAGCAATTGAAAGGATGATATGTCCACTAACTGATACAAAAAAGACTACAACAAAAAACATGGGTGAATATTCAGAGGTGGTTACCATGGGACATATTTAGTTTGATATTCCTGTTATACATAAGTGGTACACTTTCATAGCAGCTTGGATATATGGTCTCAAGTTCAGAAGAGACATTGAGGCTTCATATTTAAATTTGGAAGTCATCATTTTATAAATGGCAGTTAAATCCATGAGATAAGATGATATCCTAAAGAGAGGGTAGAGGGAAGAAAGAGAAGAGGGTCAACATTGAGCCCTGGGAAATTATATGAGCAAGAAGAGAAGTTCATGAGCATTTGCTGATGGAATATTTGTTGAAATCCTAATAACTTTTTGAATGAATATTTGTTGACATGTCACATGAATGCCAAGTGATGGAAGGCTATGTAAAAGCCTGAGTTTGCCTCTGATGTACCACCATCTAATGTCAAAACAGTGTGAAAATGCAGAAATGATTTGTCTATATGAGAACGAATACTGAATTTAATTGATCTATGAAGTGTTTTAATCAGAAATTTTTAGATTATGTACACAAGGTTACACATTCATAAATCATTTTTATTCTCAGAATTTTACTTGCTGTTCCTATTGAAATTAAATGCCTGGGAATCTTAATCTGAAAAATTAATCATCTGTAGGAAAAGATGCAGTAACATTTGATAAGAAAGAATCCTATAAAAATATAATATTCCCAATTTCTACCTTTTTGGAGAACCTTGAATTTAGAGACAAGCCCTTATTACATGTGGCTCTGTTTCTCCTGATAACCAGTCAATAGGGGGCTACTTCATAACATTTAGTAAATGGTGCTGAGAGTCCTCAGAATCCTTACCTTAGAACTTGTTTTGAGCTAGAAATGTTTTTCATTCAAAACAAACAAACAAAAAAGTTATTGGATACTCATACGCCCAGTGCTGTTCTATGATTCTGAGGGTACATGAATGAAATTACAGAAATCTCTGTCTAGATGAGTTTACAGTAGGAGTTTGAACCTCTCCCACCTTCCTCTCAGAGTTTAGGACCCAAAGCATTACTCATTCATGTGCTGGTCATAGTTATTGCTTCTCTCCCCCAGTACAGTGGACATGAGGGCAGGGCAGAGACAGGTCTACTATGCTCCTGCTATATTTAGTGCCTAGCACTGTGTCAAACACATAGGGTGCATGCAATACATATATACTGAGTGAACAAATCTCTCAAAAGTCTTTTACCTCTATGTCATCCTCCATCCTGATCCTACTAAGAATATAGGGTTACATACACAGTTACAATTGATCCCCTTATGCATGAGAGACACATGCCAAGAATTCCATTGGATTCCTGAAATGGAAGATAGCACCAAACTTTATATTGCCTACTTTTTTTTCCTGTACATACATACCTATGATAAGGGTTATTTTATAAATTAGACACAGTGAGAGATTAACTACAATAATCATAAATAGAACAATTAAAGGCAAATGCTTTTATTAGTCTGTCTTCTATTGTTAATAACACAATACCACAGACTGGGTAAATTACTAAGAGAAATGGTTTATTTTGGCTCATAGTTCCGAAGCGCTAAAGTTCAAGAAGTTGCTTTTGGTGATGACTTTTTTGCTGGCAGAGTCCTGACATAGTACCAGGCATCACATGGCATGAGACCGGGAATGTGCGTGTGTTTATTTCTTCTGATCTTTTCCTTTCTTCATATGAAACCATGAGGATTCAATCATGGGGACCCCACCCTAGTGACCTTATTAATCCTAATCACCTCCTGAAGGACCCATCTATAAACATCCAAATCAGATTAAATTTCTATTCTCTTAATACCTCACAATAGGGACTAACTTTCAACAAATTTAGCCTTGGGGGACATACTCAAACTATATCCAAGCCATAGAAATATTGGAATAAATGTCTGCAGACAAATTACATATAAATCATAGCAATATTGTAATGAAAGTCTGAATTTGGGAACAATATTAAGTAAAAAACAGTTTATTTGGATACAAGTGGCATGATCTCATGACAGTCAATCTGGAAGCAGAACAGCTATTGAGTGACTGACTAATGGGTGAGTAGCATATATAGTGTCAATACACCAAAGGGATGGTTCTTGTCCCGAGAAGGATGGAGGAGAATGCTATTGAATTTCATCCTACTACTCAGGATGGTATACAATTTAAATTTTATAAATTATTTCTGGAATTTTTTATTTAATGTTTTTTTGGATGGTGGGTAACTGAAAATGCAGAAAGCAAAATTGTAGATAAGGTGACATTACTGTATGTTCTTCCAGGAATGCCCTTTTCTATTCCCCTTTATCTGTCTACTTATTTATTTTCCAGTCACCAAACACTGCTCAGATATTCATTTTCCAAGATTTCTTCTAAGATGTTTCATGTGTTCCCTTAATTAACTCCTAATCACTCTTTGTATAACCCTACTGCAGTATTTATCAGATTGCATTTCAATGACTTGTTCAGTTGCCAGTATCTCTCCAGTAGAATAAAGGCTCTTTAGAGTCATGGAAAATGTCAGATAAATGCTAATTCTTTGAATATGTTAACATACCCCAGACCATAGCTGAAATGCGTCCAGAGAGCATTATGCAATGGGTCAGAGATGGAGCATGCTACAAACACCAGACATGGTGCCTGATTTCAGAAGCAGCGACACTTTGCTGTGGAAGAGACAATGGTCTCAAAGAGGAAACACAAAGAATTATTTTACCGTGTGGAAAGAAGGTTCAAAGCACTAGGGAAAGACCAACCAGGAACCTGAGGGCTGGTCTGCCATCAGGCAAGAGACATATCAGAAGGTGTACAGGTAGAGTAGGTCAGGAGTATAATGTGGGAGCTAAGTACCAGAGTACTTGAAGAATAGAGTTCAGGCCGAGAGTAATTCAGGGAAGCTAATCTACCCTGGATGCTCTCAGAGGTAGATTTTTATATGTGCTCTTGTCTGGATTGATAGATAATACTGATCCTCTTACAATAAGAAGCTCTACAAACTTCCTTTCTGGTGGTCCTCAGATGATGATTCTCTCATGTTTCTTGTTCTATATTTTTCCCTTCCTTCCTATCAAAAGCCCTTCTGGAAACTGTATTTACTTTTATAGAGTTTTTATGTGGTGATTCTAGCCCCTTGGTTTATATCCATGTAGACCCTGTTTTCAAAAACAGATAAGCACCATGTCTTAAGTTCGGTGGCTCCAAATTACCTAGTTTTGTGCTTCACTTATAAGAAATCAAATCATTACAACCCTCAGCAGCAGCAAGAAAAAAAGTCATCGAACTTGAATGTATAAGCTACTTTTTTATTTCTTGATATCTTAAAGAAATGAAGCACATTTCCAAAAACAAAAGTAAAAACAAAGGTAATATCAAGTGACAAATGAAAACACTAGGACATGTATATAAGTTCTTCGTAAAAGATGATACGACAGGGTTTAGGCAGTCTTGGAAAGCTGCGGAGAAGAAGCAGACCTTATACCCTGCCTCTAATATTGATCTACACTGGTAAGAAACAAGAGTGGGATGGTGGAGGATGTGTCTAAGAGATCAAAAATAATTAAGAGTTTTAAAGAATAAATTTTTAAAAAGATCTTCAATCAAAGTAAGGTTGAACAGGAAAACACAGAGGTTATATTGGATGGGATCTCACATGTCATGTTAAAGGGATTGAGTTTTATTTGACAAATAATGTAGGAAGCGTTTGCTGAATGAATACATGAATAAACTTCAAAGTGTTTCCAAGGACAAAAATGTATTAATATGCCTCCGAAGACATTTGGTGACACAATAACATGAGTTAATACATCTTGTGGAGCAGGTTGAAAGATCTTATACACTCCAGAGGTTTCCAATTTTTCTTAAAATAAAATTCATTTATGGTCCCTGGGCAGCTATTTGAGAATTAGCCCTCACCACCCCAGCTCTCCAACAAAAACGTGCTTGCAAACAAAATGGAAGAAGTAAACAGCATTATATTGAATTTCTTCTTTTGCCTTAAAAAAAAAAAAAACAGATCTTTCAAGATAAATTGCATACAGCTCTAGTAAATCTGGATGCTTTAGGTCATGGACATTCCATTTTTATATACACTGTGATAATAACTTTATAGAGCGAGCAGGCAGACAGTGAAAATGCACCCCAATGTTGCAAGAATTCACAGAGTAATTGAAAGTGTTTCCAAGTGTGCATAATTCCATGCCTCTAGTCAAATACGGTAGGTGGAAATTTGTTTGGCTTCCTCTGTCAAAATGTCTAAAATACATAGAGGAAGTATGTAATCAGAAAACAAAATATTACAGTTTCAGCGTTCTGTTAATTATATCTCCATCTCATCTTGGCTTTGCTCAAACACATTAATGATCCAAAGGGCTCATCTCAGATCCTTTTGGTGGATACAATGACCGGATGTGATTTTTACCCTTGACTCAAAAGTGTCAGTTCTGGAAACCTACAGTATTTGTCACCATGAATACCATTTAACTGCAGCGGTACCCAAAGGAACTCTGCACAGCCACACATGAATACAACCGGAGGAACTTAATTAATCTTGCTGTCACTTCCATGATGCTTTTCATTAGTTTTGCTGCTATCTGATCAACCTGCCTTCTCCTTATTGGAAATGGCTACCCATAGCCGCCAGTGAAAGTATTTCCAAAAGGTAAACAAAGACTCACCATTGCAGTAGGGAACTGTAAAGCAGATGGGCACTATTACAGCTATTCTAATATGGAGGTAACCCTTACATTTCATATTTAAAATTATAAAATTAAAGAAACCATAAATATCCAGTCTGTCTGCAACTGAGAACTGCTTTACACTCTATTCACAGATTATGTGCTTGAAAGAAAAGGTCACACTTCTCTTTACATTCTTTTCAGAATACTGATGCTTAGTGCACTATCAGGAACAGTACTAACTAAACATAAAATGTAATTCATAAGATGAGGCTGGGTCTGGGGCTCAGTAGTATAGCACTTGCCTCACATGTGTGAGGCAATGGGTTCGATTCTCAGCACCACATATAAATAAATGAATAAAATAAAGATCCATCAACAACTAAAAGAACTTTTTAAAAATAATATAATTCATAAGAAATCTGGACATTTTTGCTGACCACTGAGAATCATGTTACTTAAGAGTTGGACTTAACCTGAAATGAGAAAGCAAGTGATAATTGAATAGTAGTCATATGTTTGAAAGACTGCTCTATGATGATATTTTAAATAAAGTTTTATACATACACACACACACACACACACACACACACACACACACATATATATATATATATATATATATATATATATATATATATTTGCATTTTTAATGTTCACCATAGCATAATTTGCTAAAAAAGTTTGGAATGGCTTTAGAAAATATCATATTTTAACTATATGAAAGAATAGAATTCCTAGCTACGGGATAGACGTAGAGAACTGAATTAGTTCACCAATAACTTGACATGATGGAAGACATTCAAAAAACCGTAATGTGGCCCCTTTCTCCATGTGTGGAAGCAACCTTCAAAACAGTCTCAAGTGATTCCCATTACGTTGTACTCATATCCTCCTGCATTCCCCACCAGGTTGACTAGGACTGACCTGTGCAACCAACAGGATATTGTGAAATGACTATTACTTCCCAGGTTAATTCACAAAGTTGCTTTCCCTTTTCTCTTGGGGAAGCCATGCTACAAAGACATTACAGAAACCCTCTGAAGAGATACATGTAATAAAGAACAGAAAATTCTAGCCAATAATCAGTATCAACTTGCCATGCATGTGATTAAACCACCTTAGAAAGTATATCTGTCCTATTAAGGAATTTGGAGCCCGACCCCACAATATGTAGATCGGAGCCAACTTTTTCTTCCATCAGACGCAGAGTCTCTGATTTGATATCAAGCTCCTTGATCCATTTTGAGTTAACTTTTGTGCATGGCGAGAGAAAGGGATTCAGTTTCATTTTGTTGCATATGGATTTCCAGTTTTCGCAACACCATTTGTTGAAGATGCTATCCTTCCTCCATTGCATGCTTTTAGCCCCTTTATCAAATATAAGATAGTTGTAACTTTGTGGATTAGTCTCTGTGTCCTCTATTCTATACCATTGGTCCACCCGCCTGTTTTGGTACCAGTACCATGCTGTTTTTGTCACTATTGCTCTGTAATATAGTTTGAAATCTGGTATCGCTATACCACCTGATTCACACTTCCTGCTTAGAATTGCTTTTGCTATTCTGGGTCTTTTATTTTTCCATATGAATTTCATGATTGCTTTATCTATTTCTACAAGAAATGCCGTTGGGATTTTGATTGGCATTGCATTAAACCTATAGAGAACTTTTGGTAATATCGCCATTTTGATGATGTTAGTTCTGCCTATCCATGAACAAGGTATATTTTTCCATCTTCTAAGATCTTCTTCTACTTCTCTCTTTAGGGTTCTGTAGTTTTCATTGTATAAATCTTTCACCTCTTTTGTTAGGTTGATTCCCAAGTATTTTATTTTTTTTTTGAGGATATGGAGTGTTTTTCCTCATTTCCGTTTCAGAAGTTTTGTCGCTGATATACAGAAATGCCTTTGATTTATGTGTGTTGATTTTATATCCTGCCACTTTGCTGAATTCATTTATTAGTTCTAGTAGTTTCTTTGTAGACCCTTTTGGGTCTTCTAGGTATAGAATCATGTCATCTGCAAATAGTACAAGAGTTAATAACAAGAATCAACAAATGGGACTTACTTAAACTGAAAAGTTTTTTCTCAGCAAGAGAAACAATAAGAGAGGTAAATAGGGAGCCTACATCCTGGGAACAAATTTTTACTCCTCGCACTTCAGATAGAGCCCTAATATCCAGAGTATACAAAGAACTCAAAAAATTAGACAATAAGATAACAAATAACCCAATCAACAAATGGGCCAAGGACCTGAACAGACACTTCTCAGAGGAGGACATACAATCAATCAACAAGTACATGAAAAAATGCTCACCATCTCTAGCAGTCAGAGAAATGCAAATCAAAACCACCCTAAGATACCATCTCACTCCAGTAAGATTGGCAGCCACTATGAAGTCAAACAACAATAAGTGCTGGCAAGGATGTGGAGAAAAGGGTACACTTGTACATTGCTGGAGGGACTGCAAATTGGTGCGGCCAATTTGGAAAGCAGTTTGGAGATTCCTGGGAAAGCTGGGAATGGAACCACCATTTGACCCTGCTATTGCCCTTCTCGGACTATTCCCTGAAGACCTTAAAAGAGCATGCTACAGGGATACTGCCACATCGTTGTTCATAGCAGCACAATTCACAATAGCTAGACTGTGGAACCAACCCAGATGCCCTTCAATAGATGAATGGATAAAAAAATGTGGCATCTATACACAATGGAGTACTATGCAGCAATAAAAAATGACAAAATCATAGAATTTTCAGGGAAATGGATGGCACTAGAGCAGATTATGCTTAGTGAAGCTAGCCAATCCCTAAAAAACAAATACCAAATGTCTTCTTTGATATAATGAGAGCCACTATGAACAGAGCAGGGAGGAAGAGTAGGAAGAAAAGAGTAACATTAAACAGAGACATGAGATGGGAGGGAAAGGGAGAGAAAAGGGAAATTGCATGGAAATGAAGGGAGACCCTCATTGCTATACAAAATTACATATAAGAGGTTGTGAGGGGAATGGGAAAATAAACAAGGAGAGAAATGAATTACAGTAGATGGGGTAGAGAGAGAAGATGGAAGGGGAGGGGAGGGGGGATAGTAGGGGATAGGAAAGGTAGCAGAATACAACAATTACTAATAGGGCATTATGTAAAATTGTGGATGTGTAACCGACGTGATTCTGCAATCTGCATTTGGGGTAAAATTGGGGGTTCATAACCCACTTCAATCTAATGTATGAAATATGATCTGTCAAGAGCTTTGTAATGTTGTGAACAACCAATAAAAAAATAAATAAATAAAATTTAAAAATAAAAAAAAATATATATATATATATACCTTTTGTTTTAACAGTGGAAAAAAAAAAGAAAGTATATCTGTCAACCATGTGTCAAGGCTTCAGATGCCTGCAGCCAGGGCCAATATCTGAAATGTAACTTATGAGAGGAGAATTCTAAGTTAGGACCATTCTGCTAAGTAACTCCCTTATTCCAGGCAACAGCTACATTAGTTGATAAAAGTGTAGGCTAGGCTTCAAACTTCACACTTCATAGATGGGTCATGAAATATCATAGTCCACTTGTAACAATGAGATTTTGTATTTATTACTTAAATTTGTGATGCCATCCAGAGCTCAGCTGAGATAGATGTAGGGTCTTGAAGAGATCATGTACCTGGGTCTGGGATTTTGAATCCATGAAAGGATGAAGTTGAAATGAGTGAGTCGATCAATCATCATGGCACAGGTTAGAGAAGTACCCTGGCTCTATAGAGTGGTTCAAATATATATATTATACGGAGTACTACAGACCTTGGAGGAATAAAGAGTATGTGTCAACTACGAGGAGGTGCTGTTACTTAGCTTTAACTGATGGTACATCATAAGGGAGTGTGCACCCAGTGTTGCCAGATTATTTTTCTCTTTTTTCCTAGTTTTTAGTTTTCATCACTAAAATGTTACCCAGATGATAAAAACTTTCATCTACTTCAATTTGAAACCATGGAGTTTTAAAATTAATAATAATTGTAATAATAATTATTATTATTTTGGTACCAGGAATGGAACCCAGAGGCACTTAACCACCGAGCCACATCCCAGCCAGTTTTGTGTTTTATTTTGATATAGGGTCCTACTAAGTTGTTTAGAGCCTTACTAGGTTCTTGAGGCTGACTTTGAACTCATGATACTCAGTCTCCTGGGCTGCAAAGATTACAGGTGTGTGTCACCATGCCTGGCTATGACTGATTTTGAAATAGCATTGATCTCTGATATTGGATTCAGCTGCTCCATCCATTCTTCCAATTCATGACTATCTATGCCCTTCACTTTCTATCTAACAGTCAGACATTTACCTTTCATTTACCAAATATCATTTCTCCTTTCTTGGGACGGTACTTTCCCTGCAGCCTATATGGCCAGCCTCACAGTTTCTCTACCTGATCAAATGCTGCTCATCATTGCATAATACATACATGGCACCTCCACTAGGAGGTCTTTCTTTTTCTCAAAAGTCATAATCAGTGGCTACTTTTCCTTTGCCTTGAAACTAATGCTCTTTATTCCTTGACTCTCACTAGGTCTGTCTCCCTGTTTATAATATGAAATCTCTTTGGGCAAAATTAAAATCTCATTTATTTCATTGTCATTTAGCATATTCACAATGCCTGTGTGTAATACATCACCCAGATCTCTCTGAGATGACAGAATTTTGCATTTTCTAGGAATGCTGTAGGTAGCCTTCAACTGACAATGCTTTAGGTATTATCTTAGTTGTCTCCTCAAGGTTTTGACACACGAAAGCAGGTAAAGATCAATGATCAATGAGAGAGTGAAAAGGTCAGACCATCTTGGACCAACTTGGACTTCTCAGAGCATCTAAAGTAGCCTTGGGTCCTGCATCACAGTTCAATTCCTTGCCTCCCAAATACCTTCATTTTCTTCCTTCTACAAAGATGACCCAGAGCACTCCACTATAAGCATCCTGCCGGCTCACCCTCACCAGATTTTGCAATCCCATAATTGATAAGGTAATCATAAAAACGCTTAGTGGAATAAATTGAAGTTCCAAGTACCTATAGATAAATCAGATTTATTTCCTAATGGGAAAGTGTGGGTTACTCTCTAGGAAATCCTTGAACTTATTGGATAATTTAGGAGGAATTAAAGGTCTTTCTCTACTAAGACCTGTTGATTTGGGAATTATCATGAGAAAAGGAAAGCCCAGAATTTCAGTGGCTGCCCTGATAGTGTACTCTGCCTCCCTAACTATGATGGCTCAGAGCTGTTCAGTATCCCAGGAGATTTGTAATCACGATCTCTTCCCTTTCTTTTTAACAAAGATAATCACTCAGCATTTTACCTTTTCTAGAGGTTTCATTACTTTGAAAAGACACAGTTTTCACAAGGGTTTCTATGAAATGGAAAGTTGTCTCTTGGAGGGGGAAAAATAATGAAGGAGAAAAAGACCCTAATTAATTTAATCATGACAAAATGCATTAGCTTAGAGGAACTTCTGTAGTTCTGAAGTGTAAAATTTCTTGGGAAATCTTTTTCAAATGTGTAATTTATCATATGATTAAGTGCCTATAATATGTAACACATCTCTTTAAAATTATATTGTTTTGGTTAAATACTAAGATCATTTATTCTGGAGGGGGGGAAAAGGAGACCAAGAACTTTGCCTTAGAAAACAATTGTGCACAGAAATATGTAGAGCTATTCTAAAGGAAATATCAACAAGAAAATTTTTTAAAACTTATGCCTATTTTCAACTCCAATGTTTAATGATAAACCACTTAATTTTCATACTCATTCACCATTTTAACAAATATTCATTTAATCCTACTCTCTCAAGCATTGTGCTAGAGACCAGGGATACAGGCATGATCAAGATATATCCTTGTCATCTTGGAGTTTATAGTTTTCCAGAAAATGGTGCACTTGGATAAGATGTGGAACAAAGGCTTCATTAGTCTGTTGAGATGGGCAGCAAAAAGAGAGAAAGATGGACAGGTAGGAGATTTAGAGAAGGGCTTTTGAGAATATGACATCTAAATTGAAGAATGAAGATAATTTGGGATTAGTCAGACAATGATAAGGGAAGAGTGGTAATGTACACTCAGTCACCAACATATGCAAAGGTCAAGAAGGAAAATGAATATGGGGACAAAAGCTAAATGACGTACTGGGGATATAGCTCAGTCGGTGCAATGCTTGTATCACATGCACAAAGCGCTGGCTCAATCCCCAGCACCACAAAAAAAAAAAAAAAAAAAAAAAGCTAAAAGATTCAATAAGGAAATAAGGAAAGGCAGGGGAGAGATAGAAAGAACTATATGGGGCAGGGAGTTTCGGGGAAATCATGAATCTTCAATATAGATTGAAAAAAATCACAAAAGATTTCAAGAAGGTGATTTATCTCATGGCTACAGATGCAAACTGTACAATAGTTAACTACTGGGTAATTTGTGGAAATGAAGCTCTTTCGTAATCTATGTAATCCTGTGATTTTTTTTTTGACGTAAATGTAATTATGCTGTAATTTCCAATTCTAGCCATAGTTTTCCTTGCTCCCGTTTTCTGTCTCCATGCCATCCAATAAAACACAGCAAGGAAGAGGAGGAAAGAGAGGGCGAGAGGGAGGAGGGGAAGGGAGAGAAGAATCGTCTGCATGGATGAGCCTGTCTAGTTGAGAATCACCAATTTAACTAGTTTTAGAGTAAGTCAGTTCTTTTTAGCTGTCATGAGAGCTGAACACTGAATACAAGACTGAAAACTGAACAGCTGATTGTCTGACAGTTGACCCAGTGTAGCTTTCTAATGCATTCCATGTGCTGTGTGGATTTAACTCTGTGCTACAGAAATGTTGGCATTGCAATTCCAGGGAGAAAGCGGATGGGAGGAATGATACTTTGAGGCATATATCATTCATTTCTGATGTTCACCTGCGGGTTGTGGTACGAGTTTACGTTTCTGGCTCTACGTTCAATTGCTTTTCAACCAGCTGCTTCTCTCCTATCTACAAATCTGCCTAGGTAACTTCTATCGCACCACACATGGCCTTGTTTTGAAGATCCTCAACCACTGAGGAGCATTCTTGGACTGAAATCATCTATAGTTGTCTCTAGTGAATAGAGTCTTTGATACCTACAGTGGTTAGACATGTCTTAGTTTTTTCCTTTAAGTTTTATAAAGTTAGGTTTTTCTAATTGTGATAATATTCTGATGAAACAAGCTGGTTCTTTGATTTCAGAAATGTAAAAGCAGAAGTTTCTAAAAGATGCATGTATATAACTCGTGTACATGTGTATATATATGGATGAACATATTAGTGTGTGTATATTCATACATATGTGTATATATATGTATGAACATGTGAAAGTGTGTGTGTGTGCATGCATGTGTGTGTGTGTGTGTGTGTGTGTGTGTGTGTGACAGATTTCACAATCTTATTTTCCTAGAAATATAAGAAAGCCATCAATACTGAGATGGGAGGAGTATAGGGAATTCTAACTTATTTCTGAGCAGCTGCAAGCCATGCTCTTCTCTGGGAAAATTCCTTTTCAATATGAAATACAAAGGGCTTACTTGCCCCTGAACACAAGTGATCTGATTAGGATGAACCCCCCAAAAATATTTTCTGAGACCTCTGACTTAGGCCAATCTAGTGTGGCCTAGCTTGAAAAGATGAGCAGATATAATCATGTTTGTACTCAAAAACATAAACTAAGAGATGAAGAAGGAACTCATCAATTGATGATGGATACTTTGATCCAGTAGGTCATATAGACTCAAGTCATAATGAGCTTTGTACATAGACAGATAAGCACAGAAGATAGAAAGAGGAGGAAGAGAGGGGGAGAGGGAGGGAGAGGGAGAGGGAGAGGGAGGGAGGGAATTGGGAACTTGATTGAGAAGTGGAGCCACATTATTATGCTTTGGTTAGATGATTTATTTTCACATACACCTTTTCAATGAGCTTATATTTCTCTTGAGGCAAATTTATTATGTTTCTATTAATCCAATATTGGAACAGATTCAGATTAAGTGGAAGAGATTTAGTATGTTGGCATGAGGAGGACAAGATGGCAGCATTGTGAAGAAAGGAAAGATGGCAGCTGAGAGGAAAAAAAGAAAGAGTTGGTTATGCTTGGGGAAATCAAAAGTAATCAGGAGGTGAAGTAATAATGGTTACAGAATTAATAACAATGGTTTCTTCAAGGAAAAAATAATGGCATCCAGCTCTCCAGATGAAAGAACCATTATCTTCTAACCTTGATCCTCCACTAATAACTAGTAAATAGATTGCATGTAAATTATGAGAATAAAGGTTTTTGATGCTCAGTGTCAAAGTATAGCCCTGATCTCTTATGTTTTTATGTATATTTTCTGATAAACAAGTGTTTTCTTTGAGTGATAAAGATATTGATGCCAGATGATCTTCTCTCTGTTATCTGTGGGAGGGATATTCATTGATGTGTTAGAACCCCAAATCTTGACTTTGCCCAAGTATTGAGGAGTCGTGCTCAGTATACCTTCTGGACATGAGTTTGTGTTTTAGGGAAGGAGAATTGTGGCATACTGTTGGTTACAAGTAACATGATTCACTGATTCTTTCCTTTACCTTAATTTTTGATAGCTTACTACCTATCTGTTATAAGATGCAAATCTTGAGGGAGATTTTGCAGGAAGGACAGATAAAATTTTATTAAACTACCATGGAAAGTTCACCATGAAAACCAATTTGGCATGGAAGACAACAGAGAAATAAGTAGTAAAGGCAAAAAGAAGAAGAATATAAAATAGATAAAATTTAAAAGAAGATATATCAAGAGGATATAATGAGTTAGAAGAAGGGCAAAGTAGTGGAAACCATTGAAATCAAGACTACATAGTTAAAATCGTATTTACTGGGAAAATCTTCTGTATTTGAACCAAGGTACTTGAAGGGATTTTGTCTAAGGGTAAAGAGGGCAGCCAAATGAAGTTCTATGCCTATGAATCTTACTTAATCCAATTCTTGACTCAAGCTGTGGGCTTGATGACCATATTTAATGTAGCTATCATATATAAGAACTTTTCAAATCTCACTGTACTTTTTGCTCATGAAAAGGCTAAATTCTGTGTATAAATAGCCTCCTTCCAAATGTACACACAAACTCATATACATGCACACCCCAGCCACTGCTGTTGGAATTCAAATTGAAACAAAATTCGGTAGCAAAACTTTATCCATTGAAATTCCTTCAGAAATCACAATTCAGAGAGGCAAGGACAGTGTGAGATAGCCATCTTGCAACAAGACTGAGGCTATACATGTTCCTCAGGTTTGTACAATTACCCTACAAATTGCATGCCTCTTTTGGGGACCTCTCCCTCTTGTATCTGACAAATTCCACACATTCTTTACCCTCAACTTAGTTACCTCTTCTTCCAGAGCTTTTCATGACCCTGTTGATAAACCTCCTATGTGCTATCTCACCATCTTCTTCATGCCAATATACGACTTGTTACATTGTCTTCACAACACTTTAGTTTCTTTACTAAACTACAAGATTCTTGAAGGCAGATTCCATGGCATATTCTCCACTGCATCTCCAGGGGTATGTGTGAGAGTGACAGTAGGTACCCAATACATACCTGTATATAGGTAGGTGGACAGATGATGAATGGAGAGACAGTTGAGGAGGAAGGAAAGAGAGAGGATCGAGAGAGAAGGAAGAGAAAGTATTATGTGTACTGTATGTGAGTATATGTGGTGGTAGTTAAAGGTATTTGATAACAGACAAATGTGACCATTATTTTTGAGTATTTTTAGAGATCAAAGTGGACTTTCTAATGTCAGGTTAAGGCACAACCTCAACATGTGCATATGTAATATTTTCATATTGCTATGAACATCCATAGTATATTCAAATGAAATAGTGTTTTATCATGTATCCTAGCCCCAAATTAAAAGACTACTTTTATTTTTACATTGTTGTAATTTGCTGTGATTTTCCACATGAGTAAATTCTAAGCATGAAGGAATTGTGAAGACATTTACTTTTCTGGCCTTGTTGTGTATATCAATTAAAGAAAGGGGAGATATACTAGTGGGACATGGACTGACGAATGAAGGGAAGGAGATTCCCTAGGGCCTTCCATGCTATGGGACCTATTTCTCCATTCTGATTGTGAAGGTTAGATATTTTTAAAAATAGGGTAATGAACCCCTTTTTTAACTAGCATAAAATGTTTTTAAAAAGTGACATTCTAACATTAAATATAAAAAACAGGACATTCTAACATTAAATATAAACAACATTAAATACAAAAAATAAGAATTATTCTTGAACAGAAATTCCACAATTTTTTACTCACTAGCTTCTATTTCCTCTTGAAGGCGAATTCATCACTGAATAAATTCTTCTCTCTTTCAAGAGCCAGAGTTAAGGTACCATGAAAAGTTTTGCCCACATCAGGCAAGTTCACCATATGAATGAAATTCTAAAGAAATAGGACCTTTTCTCAAGGAACAGTTCTTGCATATTTCCTCATCAATTTCAAACTAAACACAATTCTCTGGAAGCACTGACCACAGGATATTGTCCATACTTGTTTATATACATGCCTTTCACTTGGCTGTACATTCCCTGAATACACAGATTCTTTTCTCTAAATTTATCTCACCCATATTCCTGGAACCTGCCATAGCATCTGGTACAAAATGAGTTCTCCTTAGGTGTTTGTTAGATTTATGAAATGTGTGTTTGTATAAATGAATGAATTAATTAAAAAAGAGGAAGAGTTGCTATTGACCATGTGAGTAGATGTACGTATACTTTCTCTGATAAATCTCTGGGGAAATGGTAAATGAATATTTTAGCAAGAACCTTATCCTTGCTCTTTTGCTTTGACTATATAAAAAAATAATAATTTATTATCTTAAATAGGAAAGCTCTTTTTCCAGTGACTGGCATGACATTATCCCCTAAGACTTTCTCCTCTTCCTAATATCATTTAACCTGGAGAAGAAAAATGCTTATTGGTTAGTTGTTCATTCTTGGATCAGAAAACATTAGAACAAAGGAAGAATTGGACATATGGACGTCTTCTGGAAAAAAACCCTGATTTATATTCTTATTATTGACATTATTAAAATTTAGCATCCCACACATCTGGACAGTACTGAACAGATATTGCCAAGTTTCAAGCAATTGTTTATTATTATTTTTTAACCACAAAAGTCTTGTGAGACTGCTTCTCAAATTTGATTATTGTTCAGTGGTAAGATAGAATCAGATTGGCCAAACTCGAGATGCAAGGTCAGTGTTAGCTGTGAAAAGTGGTCAGAGAATGAAAAAAAATAAAAAATTACTCTTAAATGTCTAATAAAATTGAACAAAGGTTCTTACAATTGTGAGGACAATGGACCTCTTGGGCTTGCTGACAGGTAAAACGGTATAATGCAAAGAGCATCAGTTTGGATTAATATGGTGATTAAAATGGACCCAATCTAAACATTGCCACTAAGGAAATGTGTGACTCCATGAATGTCACTTAACTGTTTTGAGATTCTACGTCTCCATCTTATAAAACAGGGTGAATACTCTCCACTTTCCTTGAACAATCAGCTCAAATAGGTTCTGAATAAATGGTGGTTATCATCATTGTTAATTGTTATCTTAATAGCCTAAAATTAATCTCTAAATTTAAGAGATTATACTAACATACTAGGATTCTGGGATTCTGTCATGTTAGGAAGCAACAGGATCCTATCTTCCCACCTACACAACACTGGCAGCATCTGCCTGATCTAACAGTTTTGGAACCCTAGGATTTATCAAAAGCTTGCAACTTCCAGGAGGAACACTTGGGCCATCAAATGCAGTTAAGTCTGATCAATTTCAGCTCTTAGCAAAGTACTGTCTATTCCTAGTCCAATGCAAGCAGCTTTTATCTGCTCCCAAAGGAGCTTGCATACAGCTTGCAGGAGCCAGGGTGGGCAGGAAAAAAAAAATGACCCTTCCCTCCAAATCTGGGAGTCTATAAACTGATACTAGCTCACTGCTCTTTCTCACCATAGAGATGCAGACAGAGGTGGGCAGGCATTGTTTTGTACCTCCTTCCATTTAGCAAGCAAGCCCTCTCCCCCACTGAAGTAAGTTGCAGAGGATTGAAAAAGCCAGCATCCTCGCCCCCCCCCCCACCCAACCTTCCTTGATTTCACCCCCTCTTTCGGAAGCCAGACCCTAAAGACTAGAATGTTGAAAAATAATTGCATGTATGAGAAAATTAGAAAATGACCACGTATGCTCATGGGAAGGCACAGGCTCAGAAATGACCTGAGAAAAGCTTAGTATATTGCCTCAGGTTGATTGCTGGCACAGAAATAACCACCACTACCACAAAAGCAATAAATAACAGCAAAAATATCAAAAAGTAGCAAACTTTGGAGAAGGAAGAGAATCTAATTTTCAGAGTACAACATTATTACATTCAAATGTTCAATTTTTAACAAAAATATCACAAGGCATTCAAAGAAATAAGAAATTAAGGCACATTCAAAAGGTAAAAAGTAAAGTAATAGAAATGATTTCTGAAAACTACCTTATGGCAATTGTCCTAGGCAAAGATGTTAAAAACAACTGTCATAAAGATGCTCAAAGAATGGAAGGAAGGTATGAAAAACAAGTTTGAACCAAAATCTAAGACAGACAAAATGAAATGTTGGAGCTAAAAAACTATAATAATTAAAACAAGAAAATTCACAAGAGGGATTCAAATGCAGATTGAGCAGGCAAAAGAAAGAATCAATGAACTTGATAATAACACAATTAAAATTATTCAGTCTGAGAATTAAAAAGAAAAAAAAGATTGAATGAAAGTGACCAGGGCTGGTTTTATGGCTCACTGGTAGAGCAATTCCCTAGCATGTGTGAGGCAGTGGGTTAGATTCTCACATTGCAGGAGCCAGGGTAGGGGGGTGGGGGGGCTAGGAGTTGGGGGGGGGTGTATGACCCTTCCCTCCAAACCTGCCCATAAATAAATAAAATGAAGGTTCATTTACAATTGAAAAAAATTAAGAAATAAAGAAAGTGACCAGACCTTAAGTGAGATGTGGACACCATCAAGCAAACCAAGGAGACAGGAATAAAAAAAAAAAAAATTGAAGAAATAACAGCACAAAACTATCCAAATTTGATGAGAGAAATACATATAAGCAGATCAAAAAACTCTTTGTTTTTTTAATGGAAAGAATGTATTTTATAGCATTTTAATGATGTAAAAATAGTTTCATTGTGGCATATTTGTACATGCAAATAACATTTTTTCTTTTTTTATTGTTGATTTTTTTAATGTTTTAATTAGTTACAAAAAACTCTTAAGTAGGATGAATTCAAAGAAAAACACATTAAGACACATTATAATCAAATATGCAATTGTAGTTACCTAACACTACATATAAAAATCAACCCAAATAATCAAAGATCTATACTTAAGAACTAAAATTATAAAAGTCTTAGAAAAAATATAGGAGGAAAATTTTATGACATTGTACTTGGCGATGGTTACTTGGTTATGACACCAAAATCACAAGCAACAACAACAACAACAACAAAAAAAATAGGGAAATTTAACTTTATGAAAATTAAAAATTTTGCACCAATAGATATTCCTAACAAAATAAAAAGGTAATCCACAGAAGAAAATATTTGCAAATCATATACGTGATAATGGATTAATATTAATAATATGAAGAAAACACCTAAAACTGATGACCTTTTACCTGATAAAGCCCAATCTGATTAAAAATGGGTATAGAAATTAAATAAATATTTCTCCAAAGATGATAAACAAATGGTCAATTGCACACAAAAAGACGTTCAATATCACTAACCATTAGGGAAATGCAAATGAAAACTATAGTGAGATATCACCTTACACCCATTGTGATGGAGAAAACAAAAAATAAACATTGGTAAGGATGTGGAGAAAATGTAATTATTATATATTTTTAGTGGGAATGTAAACTGGTAGCAACATTGTAGAAAACAGGTTAATAATTCCTCAAAAAAATAAAATTAGAGTTATTAGGTGACTACTCAGAAATTCTATTTCTGAGTATATATCTTCACAAATTGAGAAAGCAGAATGGAGATTCCTTGGAAATCTGGGAATGGAACCACCATTTGACCCAGTTATCCGTCTCCTAGGACTATACCCAAAGGACTTAAAAACAGTATACTACAGGGACACAGCCACATCAATGTTTATAGCAGCACAATTCACAATAGCTAAATTGTAGAGCCAACCTAGATGCCCTTCAGTAGATGAACAGAAAAAAAAATGTGGCATATATACACAATGGAATTTTACTCAGCAATAAAAAAAAAATAAAATCATGGCATTTTCAGGTAAATGGATGCCATTGGAGAAGATAGGTGAAATTAGCCAACCCCCAGAAAAAAAATGCCAAATATTTTCTCTGATATAAGGAAGCTGACTCATAGTGGGTAGGGAGGGGAACATGGGAGGAATAGATGAATTCTGATAGGGCAAAGGGGTGGGAAGGGAAGGGAGGAGGCAGGGGATTAGCAAGGATGGTGGAATGTGATGGACATCATTATCCAAAGTACCAATTGGGTGTCAACCTACTTTATATACAAACAGAGATATGAAAAATTGTGGTATATTTGTATAATAAGAATTGTAATGCAAAAAAAAAAAAAACTACAGTGGTGATTGCTATGGGTGGGGTATGGAATGAGGGGTTCCTATTTAATGAATTTAAAATTTCAGTTTTATAATATGAAAAGAGTTGTGGAGATGTAAGGTGGTTATTGTTGTACAACTCTATGAATATATTTAAGACCATGAACTCTATACTTTAAAATGGTTAAGAGGGTACATTTTATATTGTATGTATTTTAGCAGAATCAAAATAAAATTGGAAAAATAAAAACAGTAATCATTTTCTATTTTCATGTCTAGCAACTTTAAATTTATCTATTCTTCTCTTCCCAGAAATGGCTTTCATAAATAAAGATAACAAAGGGAGTTTCATTTTTATGCACATGTAGAATAAAGGAAGTTTATTAGAGCAGAAGAGAGAGAATAGGGGAATGGAGGAGGGGAATGGTGTTTGAAAGCAAATTCATTGCAGGTATGACTTTGTCAAAACCAACTCGATTACTACGAATAGTCATGATAACATATTAAAAAGGAAATAAAGGTCAAATGAAAGCAAGATCTTTGAAAAGGGAAGCCAGTGGGATATCTGATAGAATCAGAGAAAGGGGGAAAGGAAGTAGTCTCCATTCCATCAAATCACGAAGCTCAAAAAGAAAAAAACAATAATAACTAAAAATCTTCATGGAGGATATTGCGATAAGTACAGAGTTAGAGTGCATCAATGTGAAAAGTAGTAAAGAGATTTTGCTCACTACCTGTGTGGATGATGATGGTTATAATGGAGTTGATGAAGGAGTAGATGTGATTAAGAATCACTGGTTTTCCCAGGTCAGTACCTATCACTGAACTTTGAAGATGCCCAGTTTATGGGAAAAGTTAGCAAGTTTGGATAGGATGTTTGCGATACTTCTGTAATAAACAGGAGATAAAATGACATGAAGCAGGTGAATGAAGGACTTAAAACTAAGAGGACTGGTCCAGGGTGGGATATACTGGCCAATGTTAACAACTGGCTTTCTAGGGAAACAAAACCCCCACTCCCACCAGCACATCAATTTCATGGTGCAAGTACAAACAATAGAGCTTAAGAAGAGATGCACGTAATTGGAACTTGCAAGGTGGGTACAAGCCAGCTCCATCACATAAGGGTGACTCAAGACACAGGAAATATTTTTTTAATGTATTTTTTGACCATTTGTTTTTCTTCTTCTGTGAAGTACCTGTTCAGTTCCTTTGTTCATTTATTGATTGGGCTATTGTTTTTTAATTTTGTTTCGGTATTACGTTTTATTGATTTCTTTATATAATCTGGAGATATGTTCTGTCTGTGGTGCTAGTGGTAAACATTTTCTCCTATTCTGTAGGCTCTCTGTTCACATTCTTGATTATTTCTTCTGCTATGAAGAAGCTTTTTACTTTGAAACCATCCCATTTATTGATTCTTGATTTTATTTCTTGTGCTTTAAGAGTCATTTTAAGGAAGTCAGTTCCTAAGTTGATATGACGGACAGTTGGGCCTATTTTTATTCAAGTAGGTGTAGTCTCTGGTCTAATATCTAAGTCCTTGATCCACTTTGAGTTGAGTTGCAGGGTGAGAGATAGGGGTTCAATTTCATTCTAATATATGTGGATTTCCTGTTTCCCCAGCACCATTTGTTGAAGAGGCTCTATTTTCTCCAATGTGTGTTTATGGTGCCTTTGTATAGTATGAGAAAACTGGTTATATGGATTAGAATCTGTGTCTTCTAATCTGTTCCACTGGTCTTCATGTCTATGTGTTGTGCCAATACCATGTCATTTTTTTGTTACTCTAGCTCTGTAATATAATTTAAGGTCTGGTATTGTGATGCTTTCTGAATCCCTTTTCTACCTAAGTATTGCTTTGGCTATTCTGGGCCTTTTATTTTTCAAAATGAGTTTCATGTCTGCTTTTTCTATTTCTATGAAGAATGTCATTGGGATTTTAATAGGAATTTCATTAAATCTGTATTAGTGCTTTTGGTAGAATGGCTATTTTGACAATATTAATTCTGCCTATCCAAGAACATGAGTCATGTTTCCATCTTCTAAGGTCTTCTTTGATTTCTTTCTTTTGTGTTCTGTAGTGTTCATTGTAGAGGCGTTTCATCTCTTTTGTTAGGTTGATTCCCAAGTATTTTATTTTGTTTTGAAGGCTATTATGAATGGGATAGTCTTCCTAGTTTCTCTTTCAGTTGATTTGTCATTGGTGTATAGGAACACAACTGATTTATGGGTGTTAATTTTATATCCTGCTACTTTGCTGAATTCATTTATGAGTTCTAGAAGATTTCTGGTGGAGTTTTTGTGGGTCTTCTAAATAAAGAATCATGTCATCAGCAAATAGGGATAGTTTGAACTCTTCTTTTCCTATTATTATCCCTTTCTTTTTTTTTTGTAATTGCTGTGACTAGGGTTTCCAGGACTATGTGGATAGGAGGGTGAAAGAGGGCATCCCTATCCTATTCCAGTTTTTAGAGGAAATGCTTTAGTTAAATGTTAAACATCTCTAGCAATTAGAGAGATGTAAATTAAAAACTACACCGAGATTCCATCTTACCACAAACAGAAGGACAACTATCAAGAATACAAGGAACAATAAATGCTGGCAAAGATATAGGGAAAGAGGTTCACTTATACATGGCTGGTGGGACTGCATATTAGTGCAACCACTCTGTAAAGCAGTACAGAGATTCCTCAGAAAACTTGGAATGAAACTACCATTTGACCCAGTTTATCCCACTTCTCAGTTTATACCTAAAGGACTTAAAAATCAGCATACTACAGTGATGTAGCCACTTCAATGTTTATAGCAGATCAATTCACAATAGCCAAGCTATGGGACCAACCTAGGTGCCCTACAACAGATGAATGGATAAAGAAAATGTGGTATATATATGCAATGGAATATTACTCAACTATAAAGAATGAAATTATGGCATTTGCCAGTAAATGGATGGAGATGGAGAATATCATTGTAAGTGAAATAAGCCAGTCCCGAAAAACCAAAGGCAGGATGTTCTCTCTGAGATGTGGATGCTAAACTGCAACAAGGTTTATTGAGTTCTTTATGTATTCTGGAGATATGTTCTGTCTGAGGTGCTAGTGGTAAACTAGGGGAAGATTAGAAGTTCATTGGACTAGACAAAGGGAATGAAGGGAAGTGAGGGTGGATGGTAGTAGAAAAGACATTAGAATGAATTGGACATATCTTTCCTCTCCTCATATATAAATGCATTACCAATGTAAATCCACATCATGTATAGCCACAATAATGGGATCCTAATTGGGACAAGTGATACTTATTCTGTGTGTGTATGATATTTCAAAATACACTCTGCTGTTATGTTAAATAATAATAAAACAAAAATAACTGCTAAATTCTCACAGCTTCCTGCTGCACAATTAAATTCATTTTGTTCTCAAGTAGCATCCTCTATATGGTGTACCAAAAAAAAAAAAAAAAAAAAAGGAAGGAGCAGGAAATATTCTAATGTGTAAAGAACTCAGGGGAAGTGCAATATTCCTCTGGACTGATGATGGCTTTTGAATATCCTTGCTTCTGTGTCACTTGGGTTTCTTCCTTGATTAACTCTTTATTGTTAGGTTGCATGACACTTGCAGAAGTAATTGGTGTCTGTTCCCTAAACCAGCTAGAGCACTCATTCCTGTCACCTGCATCAACTGCTGTTTCCCAAGGTCCTCGGAGCATGAGTAGGTGAAGAACAGTTTCTGCTCACAACAGAGAGTACGGAACATCCTGTTTTTATGGCTCCAGGATTCCCAAAGTAGTTTAAATTCTCAATGAACCTATTTGAATCTGATCTGAAGTTAAACTTCCTCTAGCTCTCTCTTCCAGCAATTGGTAACCTAATATTGTATCCAATTTCTGACTCTAAGTCCTTCATAATTTTACATAACTGTTTTGGTTAACTGTGAATCATTACTCCTCCGTAACTGCTTATAAAATTAAATTTTTACACTGATATATATGGAGTATTCAATGGCAGGGAGTGATTTATTTTCTTATTGATTTAAGGATACGCTTCCAGAGTACATTTTGGGACTATCTTACCCAAAATTAGTTTTCATTTCTTTCTAGAAATCATTTTTTATAAATAGCACTTCTCACTAATCATGCAATCCAGGCACACTCTATTTTTAAAAAATTAAAAAAACTTGAGGATTTTGTAAAAATGGAAAGAAGAAAATAAGTACTAAAAATTCCATTTATAGGGCTGGGGTTGTAGTTCAGTGGTAGAGCACTTGCCTAGCATGTATGAGGTGCTGGGTTTGATTCTTAGCACCACATATAAATAAATAAAATAAAGATCCATCATCAACTTAAAAACAAAAACTCCATTTATAAAAACTAATAACATTTCCTTTCACATAATCAACTATATAGCTTATATATATTATGGCATATATTGTTTCCATATTAAATATTTTATGGGATTTATATTCATAAATTTCATTAAATATTATACTACCAATATTTTCCCTGTGTTGTTAAAATGTGGCAAAATATATTCCTAATTAAAGAATATTCTGTGAGTACACCATATTTTAAAATTGTTTTATTTCTGGACACTTAAATGGTTCCCCAGCTTCTATTATTATGAATATAATGGCAGTGGACATCTTCTTCCATTAGTTTCTGTGCGTATTACTCATTGTTTCCTTGGATAAAGTCCTAGAAATACAATTGCTGGGTTAAGGGTAAAACTGCAGCAAAGACGTTTGGTTCTTATTGATTGAATGCTCTACCAAAAGACTGTGCCAACTTACAATCACCAAATTTCTGTTTTTAATAGATTATCACAAACATGGAATAGTTACCTTAAAAAAAGAAGTGTGTGTGTATGTGTGTGTGGCGGGGGGGGGGGGGAGGGGAGGTTCCCATCTGATAGCATTTACAGAATGGAATTTATGTATTTATTTTTCTTGAAGAATATGTTAGTGTTTTTTTGGAGGGAAGTTTTGTGTGTCTGTCTCTCTTGATATAAACCTCTTCATTTTTAAAAAAATTGACGTTTAGTATTTAGCCTTACCCAAGAAATCTGACATAATCTAGAGATAACTGAAATAATAAACTTTATAGGAGCTAAAAATAAAATTTTAGGGAGTTTACTTAAAAATCAAATTTATTTAAAAATAAATTTTCTAAATGGAACATCAACAATTCCCATGAAAGGCAAAATAAAGCTAAACCAGGGATATATAGAAATGATGTTTACACGTCATGATTACCCAAAGCAAAAAGAAAAAGGAAAATTATTCATCATAGCTGTTAGAATCCCTACTCCTGTGGGCAGATTTTTTATTTATTTATTTTTTATTTGTCCAAGTGCACAATTGGATATTACAGTGAAGACTAGTTCCAGAAAGGTTTCCAGTTCCTTCTCATCACTGCTGAACAGTGGCACAGAGGAATCCTTATGAACAATTGCTGTGAGCTTTAGATATGATTTTCTAATTCTTTCCTGGCCCCCAAACATGCTACTTCCTCAGCCTTTTCCCCACATGGGATCATGTTGCCAATAATGTCTTTGGGATAAATTTGAATTCATCAGGCTTGAATTTAATTACATTATGTAAACTAGAAAATGTCCCCAGTAGGCTTTGAGAGAATAGCTTCTATTTGCAATTGTGAAGTTCTGTTTTGTTTAAAATATTTGCATTCTGATAAATCCACTCTGGCTCTGAATCCTTTTTTAAAAAAAAATCTTTGTCAAGAACTTATTTTCCTCACATTACTGTGAATTTACTTTTTTTGAAAAATAAATAACTACTTGCAAAATTTTGCATTAAGAACCATCCCCTTTATTCCACCTCCTTCCTAAATACCCTCTTTCTTTACCCTAGTTAGGGCAGGATGATGTGAGATGATGAGCAAAGCTTCATTTTCATGGTTATTCCAGCACCATAAAAGCTGACTGGTATTAACCAAGTTCTGATAGAGTGTTCTCAGTACATTGAAAGCAAGGTTTTCAAAAATGATCAGACAAGGAGAGAGGGGTCATTTGAAAGACTATATGAGCTTCACACTTAGATTCATTTTTCAAGTCTCTTCACATACATGGCCTTTGCCACATAACTGTGTAATTCTGCCTCCTAACAGGCATATTATTTTTCAACCCCTGCCGTAGTGTGGCCTTAGCTTTGTGACCAGTTTGATTAATAGAACAAGATGTGTTGTATTTTAGCCTTGCTTTCTTAGGTCTCTGGCATCACTCTAAGAAGGCCTTACCCTGGGCAAGCCTGGTGGTTCAAGGAGAATGAGATAGAAGCAAAACACACATACCCCATCTGGTTCAAACCTACCCAGAGAAGTGAGCTACTAGCAATGGCAACCTAAAGAGAACTCATCCTGCAGAGCTGAGCCTGGATCAACTGAAACCCAGAGGATAAGCAGCACATATCCAACAGTTAGCATAATATACAGATAATAAGCAATTGGTGTCTCAAGTCCTCACTAAATCTGAGCTCTGGGAGGGCTTGTTCAACAGCAATAGCAAACTCATATAATATCCTTAGAACTTTTAACAACTTAAAAATTTACACAATCAATACAAAACTTCAAAAAGCTCCCCAGTGAGGAAGGATGCCAATCAGGGCCCTCCTTTAGGTGTTGGGGGTGACTTGCAGCTTTCTGGATTTCTTATTTACAATTCCTGAGACGTGCTTCCCACTGAAAACGTTCAATTTATTGGCTTTCAAAGAGGAATTTCTCACCACAAATACACATTCTTTTTTTCATTCATTACACCTTGCCATCTCTCCTCAAAGCTCCTCCCAACTACTTCACTTTTTTTTTTTTTCTTACCTACAGAGAGGCAAGGAGCCTGAGTGAAAAGTGGCAATGGCTGAGCTCAGAAATAAAGCAAGCCTTCCATTTCCTATTCATCTCACAGGGGTAATCTAAGCTCCGAAGCACTCAGTAGTCAATCAGGCAAGCTCTCACTGCTGGCTCTTGAAAGATGCAGAGAAACAATTCTGATTCAGGGCATGGCTCGTGAAAAACAAAATCTACAAATGCAGAAAAACGCATATGTACACCTCTCTCTAATAAGAAGGAGTAGCATCACATTGTTTATGTTCCTATCATTTCTGATTCCTCATCATATAAAAAAAAAGTGAACATGTTTTATGATTTAATGAGATAATTGTAAAAATTCAAATCCAAAGGATCCAAATGATTGTGCTGTCATTTTGTTTTGCCAAATCCATAAGCCACTTGTGTTTTATAAACAGGAAACTCAAGGGAAAATGTTGTGATAAAAATACTATTTTTGCGAGGGGCTGGGGTTGTGGCTCAGCAGTCCAGTGCTCGCCTAGCACATGCGAGACCCTAGGTTTGATCCTCAGCACCACATAAAAATAAATAAATAAAATAAAGGCATTGTGTCCATCTACAACTAAAAAATATTTTTTAAAAATACTATTTTAGTGAAACAAAATTACCATCTGGCATGTAGTCTGGAACATTACTATATGAGGACCAGATCCTATTAATAGCTGTGTTTTGCTAAAGAAAACAAACTTCGGTTATTTCAGCAGGCAGAACTCAATCTTCCTCCACAGAGAGCCCAGTTGGGAACAAGCAGCCCTCAGGAAATGGCGATCTGGTGGCAGGTGGGCCAGGGGGCCAACTGCTTGTAGGTCAGAGAAGGAGAAACCCACTGCAGGTGGGCTGGAACATGGATGACTGCCTGGGGGGATTCACCACCTGCAAACTTGACATCCTTCACTCTAATGACAGAGCCAGGAGCCTCAGTATCATTAAGCACCACTGGGCATTTCAGAATAGGAAACTTACAAGTGCAGTACACTCTGTGAAACAAACTTGAGCAAACTATTCAAGTCAAATCAACTTCTAGCTCAGTGATCAAAAGCCCCAAATGGTTCAAAGATTTTCATGCTGGAATACATCTAAACAGCCCACGTGGAGGAAGGATACATTTAATTTTTCTGCCTTTTTAAAAATGTAAGGAAAAACACATGCTAGAGGGCTGATTTTTGTCTTTCCATAAATTGTATGACCTAAAGCATAATACTTGGTTTACTATACTGTAGGAGTAATGAAAAGGCCATTTAAAAATCTATCATAATTAATGAGTTCAGTGTATTGCGTTTATACAATGCCTATTTCTGAAAATTAGGAATAAAAACTAATTTTTTTAGATGGCTTATGTCTTGGAGAAAAAGAAGGGATAGTGAATTAATATTTACTCAGTACCTTGTGAATGCCACACACTTTTACATATGTAAGTTTGTTTAATAGGTTATAATAAAGACCTATGGCAAAAGAAAAAGAACTAGAATTGCAAAATCCGAGATATCTAGGCATGTTTAGAGTTTCAGACTGTGGCCTTAAATTTAGCAGTTCCATGTTCTGTAGAAAAGTTCAGGGACCTACTAATACATTATTCCAAATTCAAATATATTTTATTTAGCTAAATTTTGGGGCCTCACAATGTATTTCCTTAGACTTAATTCAAAAGTTAAATTTGTATTAACCTTAGAAGAAACTCTGGTTCTAAATGTAATTTGGGAGCATTTTCTTCAGGGCCATTCTGCTTGCATAAAAGTGTAAAAAAAATTGGGTTATTGATGGTGTTAGATGAAGTGATTTCTAGGAGTTAACTAGTGTATTAATGAGCAGTCCACACCCACCACCTTTGACACAGGGAATAAACACTTCTAGACTGTCACAACAGAATATCAACAAATACATAACACCATGTGCCAGGGACTGTTTTAAACATTTTCCTTGTATTAACTATTTCCATCTTCTTAATCATTCTAGAAGATAAGTGTCACACATTCCAAAGGAAAATGATAGATTAATAGACAGCTCGTGGACAAAGTCAACACCAGATGCTGTGTACACTGTCATTGCTGTTTCTACCAGGGGACTTACCCTTCTTTTGTTTCTGCCACTCAGTCTGCATATTGTTCTTCCTCAATGTTTCCTTTATATATACCTTTGTATTATTTATTGGTATTATTTACTGAAAAATATGAATATGCGTCCTTTCTAGTTTTAAGAGTGATGAGTATTCACTTTTCTGCTCTTCTTAGAATACTTACATGTTAGGGACCAGTAGTAATTCACATGTGAATGGGCTGCAAAGATACACAGAATTTTTCAATGAACTGGGTCTGTGTGTACATTAGTGCCCTCAACTATATTCTAATTAAGTTAACTCAGAGGTCCTGCAGGAGGCTCCTGCTCCATCCTTAAATAAATCCTTTTTCTCCAACTTATGCCCAAGGAAGAATTGTTTTAGAACCATCTAAATCAGGTGGTCAATAAGTATTCAACTGTTTAGAACAGTGACAACAAAAACAAAAACTTCCTGTGGAATCCATCCAGTGGGACAGCAGGTTGTTATTTCCAAAGCTGATGCAGCAATGACTTAAGACATCAGCATTTGAAGTAAGTCAGTTTTAGATCCATTGTAATTGGGAAGTTTTGAAGCAATGGCCTTAATTGATTCTCCCATGTGGGGATACAGTAGCTAAGAGATTAAAAGCAGGGGAAGTAACCCAGGAAAGAGAGGTAAAATGGGCCATACTATTATTTCAGGAGAAAAAAAAAGGTACAAGAGAAATATGAAGTCTAGGAATCAGGTAGATCTTTTTCTCATTGACAGAGAAAGGAGAGGGAAAAGAATAAACTTCAGAAAGATAAAAATAAATAACTGAATATTTTCAGAAAAAAATTCTTTTTCAGAAAGACTAAGAGGGAGAAATTTAAACCTCACTTGCCTATGCAGGAATATGCAGCCTTTTTACATCTAAAATGAGACAATATATGAAATAGCCCCCAAATTCTTACATTATTTCAAGTTCCCATCAAAGCAAATTGTATGCAGCAAATATTAAATGTATCAAAACCCAGGAAACCTTTTTGAAAAAATGACTCCTTTACAAGTCATTTGGGATAAGTGTTTCATGAATCCTGACTCCAATAATACCTCATATAAATTCAGGTCAGAGAATGACTAAGGATTTCTTGCTGTTCTTGACGACATAAGCCAGACACCTTGAATAAACACTTAAGTCTTCTTATGACTCTGCAACTCATAACATCAGAGGTTATAAATATCTAAGCAGCATGGGTATTGGAGCCTCATCCTTTCACCAGATTTGGACAGAGAAAAGTTCTTACTAGCAGACCTCTGGCCCACAGGTTAAGATGAATCAAATAACTGACCTCTCCAGTAATGACATTTGACCTAGAAAGATGCTGTAGCAATAAACTGAAAGCTGGGAGGGCTAACTGGGAATGGGAAGCTAGCAACTTTTATCACTCCTCAGACTGATGAAAATTGCCTCCATCAATAAAAGAGCACTTCACTTTCCGAGCTGTCTCTGTCTCCACCATGGTGAAGACTCATCCGTACCACTTACCCAGCACTCTCTGCTCCTTCACTGTGATGATAAGGGGCTCCTTTCATGACTTGGGACACACTGAAACTCTCTTGTCAGCTAGTGCACCTATAGCATCGCTCATCCAGAGAAGATGCTGTCCTGCTTTCCACAGAGGGAGGTCAATAACCACTCCTGTGAGAGCTCTGTACGCGTGACTGTTAGTTTTGGTCTCGTGAGCAAAGGAGAAGATGGACAATATTTAGTAGTGCCTGCCAAGGAGAGGGCACAGTGTGAACACTTGTCTCTGTGAGGCATCAACAGAAAAGTCTCCAGGCTTGGAAATAAGAGAAGTGACCTGCCATCTGGAGGAAATTCAGGGGACAGAGAATTTAAATACTTTTGCAAGTGAAGAAACTGAGTCTTAGAATTAAGAGGTTCATTCAAGGTTATCAGTTGACCCAAGACAAACAAGTGAGTTTCTAATGCAGAGTACTTTTTATTTAGATTCTGATCATTTTAATTGCCACACTGTGGGAAGCTATCAATTTAACTTGTGTCTCCTTTTCTAACCTATGTTGACCTTTAAGTCTCTCCAGATATGCTGTCTCTGTGATTCTGAGCAGGTTTCTTAACTTCTCTGAAAATGTTTCCTTATAAGTAAAAAATTGTATCACAACATGAAGTTCATTCTGCCTAGGATTGTTTGGAGAATTAAATTAGACATTTAGAAAATACAGTCTAGGGCTGAGGTTATGGCTCAGTGGTAGAGTGCTTGCCTAGCACATGTGAGGCACTGGATTTAGTTCTCAGCACCACGTAAAAATAAATAAATAGATAGATAAATAATGGTAATGTGTCCAGGTGCAACTAAAAAAATATTTTTTAAAAATACAGTTCACTACTTATCTCATACAATAAGAATCTGATAAATGTTAATTCCCTACCATTATTCTTCAGGTGAAGGTGATAAACTAAAATGCACCAGAGTAATGAAAATGTAGGTCATGGGAAGTTTGATTGTGGGATAATGTGGGAGGTGGAGCAGGAACTTAATTTAACCTGGTCACACCACATCCTGGACAATTAGGCTTACCCACCTGAAATTTCCTTATGCATTTCTAATCGTCTTAACATTTAGAGAAGCACACATGACTTAACTAAAATATCCACACCTTAAAAGTGCATTTTCTTCTCATAGCCCTGATCTTCAATCTGCATTCTTCATGAATGGGGTAGCTGATCACTGTGCTTGGGCTTGCTCTTCTCTCTCTCTCTCTCTCTCTCTCTCTCTCTCTCTCTCTCTCTCTCTCTCCCCCTCCCTCCCTCCCTCCCTCCCTCCCTCTCTGAATTTTGGCTCAATCTTTCAAGATCCTAACAGAAAGAAAATAGAATATTTTTAATAAATTATATTTAGAAGCCCTAATTAACTTTCTGACTATAATTACATCTGAACAACCTGAAAAAATGAAGGATCTGAATAGGTAGTCAACACGCCATGAACTTGGACAGTGTTTCACGGTTAAAGGGTTTAGTATGGCCAGGGGTTCCATTAACATTATATAACAAATAAAGCTCTCCTACAGAGTCTCCCATATTTCCACTGAAATAGTGGTGGCACAAAAGACTAAGTGAGACCTTCCACGAAAACATTACAGCAATGAGAAGACAAATGCTGAAGAAGACACTGAGATGGTCTAGGCATTACCATTTGGCAACAATATTTCCAAATAGGCTTAATTATGTGTCAATTGTCCACCTAGAGTATGTGTCCAGAAAATCCCTGCAAACCCCAAAGCATTCTCACAGCACAGTTTAATGGGGTACAAGTGAGCCCTTGGAGAGTCCTTTTTGTCTCACAGCATTTGGAACCAATAAATTTCCCTATCTTTTCCCCCACAGTGTCTGGCTCCTTACATGACCTTTCTGGGTGCATGAAGAGAAATACCACAGATGCACAAATGCTAAAAGATGCTCTTTGCAAAACATAAGCTAATAAAATAAAATAGCAGCCACAGGCAAAAGCCAGCTGATCTTTCCCCATATGAATATGGGACATTTATTTGAATAAGGAAACTTCAAAAGCTTGCACTCCAGCTAGCGAAAGTTAAGCTTTTCCTAAAATATCTTGATCGACACCCACTTCCTTTGATGAGACTAAAAATACAGTGTGCAAGCAAGTTCTTCCAGAAAGAAAGTTGGGGCAGTGATTTTTTTTTTTTTTTTTCCTACTGCAGTGTGGTGTTATCAGCAATGCCAGACTAATTCATCGGGCAGTGAGGTTCTCTGGCACACATGCTTATCAGTCTCCTGAAAGAAGTTTGTCATTTAGTGCACTATGGGTATTAGGAAAGAGTTACTAAGAGAAAATTCTGCCAAGAATAAAACTTTAAAAACCAGCCAATAAAGAAGGAGAGTGTTGTTTGAGTTTCAAAATCCATATCTCTAAAAGGAGACATTGGGTAGATATCTTAAAAGTGAAAAGGTCTCTTCCTGGCCAATCTTCAGTGTGGGCTACTCATTTTATTTATCTAAAGACCTGTCTTTCAGTCTTATTTTAAAGATACCAGCACAATCAAATCAACATTTTTGTCGGCACCTCAAGATTTTAAGGTCAATAGGACTTGTCCTCTGCATATGTATTATATATTTATTTACTTATTTACTTAACATGAAGATTTCAGAGAAATGGAAGCCTCTGAGAAGTTTCCAATAGTCTATTTTTAAGTACCATATAAATGCGCTCACATAAATACTGCTAGAGAAAGAGAATCGGGGCATGGACTACAGGAGGACAGTGAGATTCCACTCAGGCACAAAATTGGGGCAGGGGACAGGAACTAGAGACCATTACAGAAGCACAAATGCTAAAAGAGGCTTTTTACAAAACATGAATTAATAAGACAAAAAAAGCAGCCCCAGGCAAAGCCAATGGATCTTTTTCCTTATGAATGTGGGACACGTGGGAAACCACCATTCTGTACAGGGCCTCTAAGCATCTGACTGACTAGTAGATTCCACGAATTAAAGTGAGGTCATGCATTAATGAACATGAACAATGTTTTAAATAATAATTAATTAATTTTATTGTGTTATTGTGTATATTAAAGGCATACAACTTGATGCTTAGGATATATCGTATTCTAATACTTATTTTTAAAAAGTCAAAAATTTAGCCTGGTGTGGTGGTGCTTACATGGATTCCTGGCAGCTCCAGAGGCTGAGACATTAGGATTGCAAGTTCAAAGCCAGCCTCAGCAATTTAGGGAGGTCCTCAGCAATTTAGGAAGACCCTGTCTCAAAATAAAAAAAAATAAAGAGGTCTGGGGATGCGACTCAGTGGTTAAGCGCCTTTGGATTCAATCCCCTGTACCAAAAAAAAAAAAAAAAAAAAGTCAAAATTAATGCTGAAAAGAACATATTAGAGGAAAAAAAATCTAATTTTTAAGTAAGGAAAGGATCAATCTTACAGACTTCGATTCTTGCCTTAGGCTCTGAATGGCATGATTACGGCTTGTGATTTTAACTTAGACTTTGATGTTTTGCTTATTGTGGAATTTTTCTCATTTTAACTTTCTTCAATTTTTTTCCAATTTGTGGTTGACATCTAGTAATTTTACATATTGATGGGGTATATTTCAATACAGGTGTGACATTATCAATACAGACAAAAAATGTATAAAAATCAATAGTCCTATAGCACAGCAGGATAACTATCGTTCACAACAATTAATTGAATATTTTTAAATAGTGGAGAAGAGTTTTAATGTTTCTGATGCAAAGAAGCAACAAAAATCTGAGGTGACAGAATTCATTTTAATTTTTTGACGTTCAAATTCAATTGTTATTTTTCTTGATTACTGAGGTTTTTGGTGACCTCTTGAAGACTGAACCATGGCAAGCACTGCTGCTCACCTTATCCAGTCCCTAACAGGTACACACATGAACCCACACTCTAGGTCCTATGCTCCACCTGTAGCTTCACACCTGGTCCTCTGCTCTGACAGAGGAGGTGAGGACTTGGAAATTGACGATCACAGTGCTTTAATAACTTGCTCCAAATCACAAAACTATTAAATCAGTAGATGAAATGGGAACCCTGGTCTGTGTCATTCCTGGTTTCCCTCTTTTCCCATAGCTTTAATTGAGGAATAATTAACCATTGAGAACTGAATATATGCTTAAGGTACACAAGCTGATCATTGGGTATACACATCATAATCAAGCTTGTTGACATTAATGACCTTCCAGTTACCATCTGTGTGTGCCTGAGCACATTTGGTGTGAACACCAAATACTGGTCATCTTAGCAAATTTCCAGCACCATCCACAATGCAGTATGGTTAACTACAGTGTTGTATGTTAGATCCATAGAGATTTATGTAATTGAAACTTTGTGCCCCTTAAGCACAGCCTCCCTGTTTCCCTCTCTCCCCAGCCCCGGGCAACTGCAATTCTGCTTACTGCTTCTGTGCTTTTGATAGCAGGTTACACTTGTGAGATCACTCAGTATTTTAACCACAAGCATACATAGATCATCATCCCCTCTCTGGGGTATCACAATAAAATACAAATTTGATTCAACAAATAGCTATTAGGTACCTGCTTCATTTTATGGCACTTTGCTAGAAAAATTTTGTTGTTATTGTTATTTTGGTACTGGGAATTGAACCCAAGGGTGTTCACCACATCTTTAGCCCTTTTTTAAAAAAAAAAAAATATTTTATTTAGACAAAGTCTCTCAGAGTTGCTTAGGGTCTCACTAAATTGCTGAGGCTGGCTTTGAACTTGCAATCCTCCTGCATCAGCGTCCTGAGCTGCTGGGATTACAGATGTGTGCCATCATGCCCAGCTAGAAAATTTGATGGGAAATATGATACTTCTGTTTCCATAAGTTCATGACCCATTAAAACATACACAAAACCTTTTGACTAACCAGACTAACTGGGGAAATCCCCCTATGTGGCCTTCACTCACATTTGTTTAATATTTGATCCTCATGGAGGATGCATTGGGCTAGAGGGCAAGAACCAAGCCAGACCTGGATATAAGAACAGGAAGAAGAAAAATGATAAATGTTGAGCATGTCATCTATCCTAAGTGCTGTTACTCCAGGATGTCTACCTGGGACTTCACTTGCAAAAAATCCACATGTGATATGGATATCTGCATTTTTCTAAGGAAAAGGTCCTCCCAGATTCATAACTCTCTCAATATCACAAATATTTCTTACCAAGAGCTTTTGTATTGCTCCCCATACTAAGTGTACTATTGACTATCCTAGGAAAGGGTTGGGTGCTATGTCTAAGTACAGCTGCCCAGTCCATGTCCTGACCAGAAATGTTTTTGACAATCTCAGTCTAAGAAAGCCAAGGAAAGAGTGACAAGACAGCACCTCTCCAGGGAAGTTAGTTTTTGATCTTCATTGTTTGCTTTGGCATATTTCAGATTTTAAACATATACAATTCACAGCAAATGAGATATAGTGCCCCCAGCAAGAATTATTCAGAAGGCTTTAATCAGAAATTTCGCTCTCATTCCCAGTGCCCTGAAACCACATATCTTAGTATATTATCTCTGAATAAATCTATGCTGGCCCATCAGTGAGAAAAAACAACTTTGGAATACCTCCCATTGTGCACAAACTATGATGTGGAACAGTACAGCATTAGTGGTGGCAGAATAATAAGACCATTTATACTTTTCTGTTTGGTGATTCATAAAACCATGCTGTATCTATGCATTTTTTTTAGCATTAAGCTTTGCCATGTCTGTGGACATATGCTAATGAATGAAATCAACACATTTTTTTTTTATATCAACAAACCTTCTCTTGTAAAGCAAAACAAATCCCAAGCTAAGTCTCCAAATATATTTTCTTAACCCTGTGTGAAGTAGTCCATTATGTTATTTTAGAAATTATCTACCAAAAAGGAAAAGAAAAAAAAGAAAAACAAGTTATATCTATTTAAACTTAATAAGAAAATGTAATGAATTGATCATGTTGATTCTTGCCTGAAACTAGACTTAAATCACAGCATGGGATTAAAATTATTAATCCATAAGAGTAAAGATATAAAGAGGGCAGACAACAGTATGTAAATGATGGCTGCTCATTTTTTTTGGAAGAAAAATTTTTAAAAAAAAGAGAGAGAGAGAGAATGGAGGAAAAATGCCTGATCAAGCAAAGTAGCAGAAGCTGAGAGCAAGAATCCAGGGGGTTACTAATGAGATCAGCTTGTTAAACACCTACACCCTCAAAAGGCTCAGGAGCCTCAGGTGCGAGGGATAAGCAGAGCGCTTTCCACCTTGTGCAGCAGAAAAGGGGCCTAATGGAGAAAATGGACTTCAAATACCCAATGAGTGGGGACACGTGGCACAGGGATGAGGAATGAGTAGCTGAAATGAAAACAGATGTACTTAATGAAAGTCTAAACAAGCAAATGTGAATGCACACCTCTTAGACCTCTGCTCCTCCTGCTCATTATCCAGACATGAGGTTCCAGCACAGCACCAACCACATGCACTCCAAGGGGGCAGTGCAAGATGCTCCTCAGGAGAAATAGACCCCCCCACCCTGAAATGCCATGCAGATCACTGATTTATAGAACACTAGCTGCCAGGGAAACGCTAGTGTTCTATAAATTACTTTTAAAGGGAGGTTACCCAACCCACAAATTCTTTCATCTATCTTTTAACCTCTCATTCTTCAATGTGTATGCAGAGAAAGATCACCCCATGTTTGAGGAAAACCCTCATTATGAGAAGCAGAGACCAAGACAACTGAGGATACATTTCAACAAGAGACACTGACAGGAGTAGAAATCTATTATTTTAAAAAAAGAAAAGCAATAATTAATGACTTCAAAGAAGCAGAAACTAAAATGTACCTGTTTAAAAAATGTGTTGAAAACGAGCGAAGAAGAGATCAAGGAAATTAAAATTATGATAAGAATCATCAAATATCCAAAAAGGCATTAGAAGATAAAGTTGAAGATACTTCCTAAGAAGCAGAAATAACGACAGTGACATGGAAATGGAGAAACGATACCAGAATTTAAAAAAACAAATGTAATTTGCACAATTTCATATTTGTCCAGTGGGAGATCCAGACGAAGATAACAAGTTACCAAAAGACAAAAAAAAAAAAATTCAGAGACGAAGATGGGACACGTAAAATAAATTTAAAAAGGAGAAAGAGGACCTCTTCACTAAAGCATATCATGCCAGAATCAAAACATTTTAAGATACTGCTTTTTTTTTTTTCAAAGAATAAACATCTCCTTCATCATTCTCTTAGCAAAAGATTTCTGTCATCAATAGGGGGCAATGATTATCCTAGGGGACACCATGGAATGCAAGACCCACACATCTTGGAATTCTACACCTGCTAGAAACTTGAAAACTTCCAAGGGGACGGCTAATGGTATGCTATTGATTACAGATGCACACAGAGAAGGCCTCCAGGGCTGATGATCCATTCAAGGGCAGGAGGTCAAGGCCATCAGGAAAGATGAAATGGAAAAAGATGGATCAGACAGATTTTTCAATAGACCAGGTTATTGAAAGGTATGGAAAGAGTATCCCCCAAACCCTAATCAAGCGAAAAAATTAAAACTATGTTTACCTTCTGGAGAAAAAAACCACAAAGATATTATGTAACAATGAAAAAGTAATTATAGCCTATTTGGGTCTACAATAAGCAGTAGGTTTAAAGGCATAATGAAGAAAATCCAAAATATTAGTTTAAAGAAATCCATAATATAATTATCTTTGGAAGATGGGGAAGGGTGTGTGTGGTATTGACTTAGGCATTTAAGATACACTGTCTAAAATTATAAACCAGCCAAGTGTAATATACTCCTATGATTAGTAAAAACATGATAAGATCCAGAAGAAAAAAAAATATATATATATACATATGACAGAAAGTGGCAGCATTTGGTTAACAAGACCCCAGAATGAGAAATTTAGGGCAGAGTATTGATTTCGTCCGATATTGCTCTAAATCTTAAACCACTATCTGATTTTCAAATTATGGGCTGAGTTTGTTAAGTGAACACATTAATAAAATCCAAAGATCTTAATGGATACTTTTTATAACTGCATTACTGCAAATAAATCTCTCTGAAGGATAAAGGTAGGATCACTGATTTAAAAGGTCAACAAAGAGCCTCATTTTTCTGTTTTCAGAAAATTATTGATTTACATGTTTATATAAAAAGAAGAACAAAGCAAGGAAGGAAATTAAATTCTACCTATAGATGTAAAATGCTTAAAGTATTCAGCAAGGTTGTCATATTTTTATGGCATTTATCACATATACTGTGGCATGTTTGGAGGACAGAATTAATTTATATTCTCTGATCTTCATTATGTGACTTCTGGCTTCTTTTAACTGGGCAATGTCGTCAGATTATGGCAAAAGTATTAGGAAGACTAAATTTTCTTCAAGAGACTAGTCAGACCTTAAAATGAAAAATAAAGACCAAGATGAGGAGAACAGTATGCATTCTGTGCACAGGTGTCCATGCTTGGGAATGAGCAGATTGATGTGGGGTGGACATGAATTTCAGAGTAAGGATGTTAGATTCCATTCAAAACTCTTTAATGTTTTGATTTTAAAAAATGTGTGCATATTTAGCTTCTCTTCAATAAAAAAGTGGCTGACAGGCATGTCTTAAATGCCAATTTAACATATAATACTGGTTGGTAGTAAGATTCGGGGTGATTGCTTTTTCTTCTTTGTAGTGTTTTTGAAACATGCACATTTTCTTTAAACTTTTATTCATTTTTAAATAAATTCTTTTTTTAAAAAAAAGTAGAAAGAGGAGAAAATGTCATTGCTTTATCAGTTCTCTGGGGTACCAAAGATGTGCAGTCAGTCAGATGCAGCTTCTGGGAAGGGGAGGTGAGCATCTGGGTATTACATTTGCAGATGGACTTCATACCAAGCAGATGGGAGATTTTCTCAAGGAAAATTGTTGCTGTCGAGGCATGGGATGCTATTTAAACCTTGGCAGACTGTGTCTCTTTATGCTTGACTTTTCTCTCTCCAATATGTGAATCAGGCATATGCTCAGATTTTCTTAAGGAATTCCCCCATTATGGAAGTTAATTTTTTTTCTTTGAAAAGACTGTAAATTATAGAACATGGGATGTGATAGCTTGGATATATATTTTTAGTTTATCTTCCAGGCCTATTTATTTTTTCACTCTGCTTTCCAAGTAACCACATATGTTAGAACAAGGGCTAAGAAAACAACACAGTATCAATCAATACAAAGATAATACTTAGAAATAGTTGCACTTGAGCCAAGCAGGCAAAACACCATTTCAGAATAACGAGCGACTTCATTCTCCATTTACCAGAGGTTACAGTTCTAAAAATCACAAGCACTTTTCAAGGGAAGAAAATGCCTTTTTAAAGGTCAGTGCAGAATCTATAAGCTATATTGTGTGTTTTCTCTCCTTTCCTTAGGTATGTAAAGGGAACATGATAGAAGTTTTTTTTTCTTTTTTCTTTTTTGCCTTTATGTCTTTTCTGCAACATGATGAGGTAGAACAATTGCTTTGCTTCCAACTCAGTAAGTACTTTTGATCTCATCATGGGTCCATTTTTTTTTAAACAAAAACAAGCATTTCTTTAGTAGCTAAAGCTAAGAAACAGACACAAGCTATGCAGTACTGTGAGATGGACAGGAGAGAAGGAAACATCTCCTCGTGACCACAGTGACAGAAGTGGAAGGGAATCACAAAAGTATCTTCACTGCAGGTAATAGGCCCCTTAATTTTAGGGTGTTCAGATGAAGATTTCAGGAAAAATCCCGTCCCTGAAGAAGAAGAAATTTGGCTCCTTCAAATTCCCATCATGTTTTGGGGACAAAAATCTCTGCTAGTGCTTAGAGACTAGAGTCCCCCAGGGGATATTTTACAAAACATTAGCAGCTCTAATGGTTTTCATTATTTAATGGTTTCTAACATTATCCCTCTGAATGAAAACTAAAAGTTTAGAAAGTTTAAGCATTAACAACTCACAGTCTACTTTTTGGAACTAGATTTTGTAATTTTTAATAGTCTCTCTGTCCTTTCCTGAAAAAGATGATGATGATGATGATGATGATGATGATGATGATGATGATAATAATAATAAAGAGGGGCCCCAAATTTGGGGCTTCTTTCTTAAGTTGTATTGTTTTTAGCAGTTGAGTTATCTGGGCCTTAGTTTTCATATCTATAAAATGAAGGGATGGTTCATTCCCTCCAATGATCCTCTTCACTTTAAAATTCAATGACAAGGACATACTGTATCCTGTCTGTAGAGAAATTTGCCCCTTCCATTAAAATAAAGAGATGAGGATTTGTAGGTATTTGGTAAGTAACCTCTTCCAGCCTCTGGGGGAGTGAACTTCTAAGGAACCCTCTTACAAACCCCATGACAGCCCTTAAATGACCAAATCTGGCCAGTCTGCTGTCTTTTCAAATTATCTTTTATTGGAAGGTGTCCATACCTGTTTGTTTACTTAAGGTCATGGTGGCTTTCAGACTATCTTAGCACAGCTAAACACTGGAGCTAGAGACCACATAGCAAGCAAACCCGCCATGTTTATTAGCAGCTGGCCCTTTACAAAAAGAGTCTGTAGATTCCTGGTCTACAGGATCTTAGAATTGCTAAATACCTCCATTTCCTCTGGGAGTGATAGAAACCTGAAGTAGATGTACAGGGTGGGAAAGCAGGACACTTGCATATATAGCCAAGGGCAGGCCCCAGATTTGCTCTCAGTCACATCCTTCCAGCCCAGTCCTTAAAGGTGGCCCTCCAGTGCCAATGAAGTAAAAGTTTGATATCCAGCTTCTTAAGACCATCAGGAAGACTTTCATCTGGGACATTCCCCTATTATATGCCACAGTTATTTTTTGCCTATACACAGTAGCTCTCAATTCTCCTTGAATTGGTTGATACATGTTAACTGATCTCTGGCCAGCTCTCAATATTTTGGGTTGGTCACTGAACTTTAAAAAAGTTTCATTAGAGCTAGGGACTCTCTTCAGGAAAATATGCTTACATATGCAAACAAGATTTTTGCACTCAACTTTTAAGGTATACAGGAGGTGGCTAACATTGGTCTACGATTTCATAACATGTAGCCAAACACAGTTTCCAAGTGAGATAATTTGTGCAGTAATTGCACTACCAAAATATAGAACTGCATGAAGTGTAATATTGCAGGTAGAATATCAGATGACAATCCAGAAAACCAGTATATACATTGTCTCTAACATTAACCAGCCACACAGGCCATGGAAGCGCTTTATGTTTGAGTTCCTCATTTACTAAGTAATGAAAATAGTAAGTGTCCTATCTACAGACTATGATAAGAACTAAATGATGTGTTGTTTAAGAAAATATTCTGCAATCCTCACAAGTCTGTGCATTTTAGTGAGTGATTTTGAGAAACCACAGATGGAAAAAACAAAGCACCATGAATGGTTTTTTTTTGTAATTGTATTAAAAATGTGTTCTGGGACCAGCATTGTCAGCATTACTTGGAAGCTTGCTAGAAATACAGGTTTTCAGGTATTGACCCAGGCCTAGTGCATCAGAATATGCATTTTAATGAGATGCCTGATGAAGCTTAAGGAATATTTCCACATAAGTTTCTCTCTGCAAAGTACCAACCTCTTCACAAGATTGATCTCCTTCTGATAGAGAAACTGAGGCCCAGATATATGACAGGACACTGAGTTTTTCACAAGTCAAGTTGCACAAGGATGGGAGTAAAACAGATCTAAGATTTTAGAATTTTTTTTTTTTTTAAAGATAGAGTGAGAGGTGAGAGAGAGAGAGAGAGAGAGAGAGAGAGAGAGAGAATTTTTAATATTTATTTTTTTTAGTTCTCGGTGGACACAACATCTTTGTTGGTATGTGGTGCTGAGGATCGAACCCGGGCCGCACGCATGCCAGGCGAGCGCGCTACCACTTGAGCCACATCCCCAGCCCTAGAAATGTTTTTAAAATAGTTCTGTGCATAGAACACTCACCGCCTACTGAAAGACAGGCACAACATTAAATAGGCAAACATACGGTGGGGAAGCTTAGAAACAGTTTGACCAGTTGCTGAAACCCACAAAGGACTGCCAGGTATTATTATGAGGTCATGAAGTCATGGAAAAATCGTCAGGACATGGCTTCCTGTCTCTACCATCCCATTCGGTCACTCAATGCAATTTTCCAGGGTGGGGAACAGGAGAATGTGATGAGAAGTTAGGGGAAAAAATGAGAAGCTCTGAATCAAAAAGAGCCTAAAAGGAAAGGTGAAAATGAATGGACTTCAGATCATTGGAAACTTCCATTCTAGTGAGATCATTTCTGAAGATCTCTGAGACTCTGGGATATTTCTTGAAAGCTGGGGATGCCCAAGTACTACTCAACGGAAGGATAACAGAACGTTTGAGAATATCTTAAGCTGGTATAACAAAATACCATTAACCAGACAGCTCATTGGCAACAGAAATTTATTATTTGTAACTATGGAAGCTTACAGTCTAAGATAAAATAACCTGCAGTTTTAATATCGGTTGAGGGTTCATTTCTCGGTTAAAAAATGGCACATGTTTTCTGTGTTTCCACATGGTAGAAGGGGAAAACTAGTTTGGGGGAAGGTATCATTTTAAAAATTATTTATTTTTATTTTAAATTAAAAAAAAAATTTAGGTGTTGGTGGACCTTTATTTTATTCATTTATTTATATGTGGTGCTGATAATCAAACCCAGTGTCTCACACATGTGAGGCAAATGCTCTAACACTGAGCCACAACCCCAGCCCAGAAGGTACTTTTACAAAGGCACTAACGTTAATAAAATCTTGAGTGTGGTTTATGGCAGAAGGAAGAGGATCCCAAAATATGATAACACACACACACACACACACACACACACACACACACACACTGTTCAGGAGTATAATGGAAAAAGTTGGGGGGGGGGTAAGAAAAAGCCTGGATATAAACCCAAGTTCTGCTACTTATCTTGACTGTGATCTCATGTAATATGATTAACCTCTCTCAGTTTCATCTGAAGACTGAAAATACTCTCACATATCACAAAGTGTTATTATGGAAGATAAAATAATGATTATTAAATACTGACAAAGTATTGATGGCCATGATAGTCATTTCTTGATCTTTTTTTTTTCCCCCTTTGCACTAAGACATAGTTTGTAAGCCCGTACCGGCACAGTCGGCATCCACTGTGTGAGGTATTCTATCAATTACTCACATGACTCTTAAATATAACAAAATGAAAAACGATCTTAGTAAAGAACTGAGTGCTTAAAGTTTGAGTGTTCCAGCCCTGGTTGTCCTCACATCACCCTTCAGGTTTACTTAGCTAGAGACAGCATTTGCCTGCTCTAAGATCACCCACTGTGAATGGAAAAGCCAGCTAAGTCTTTTTCACATAATTATGTACATAGTCGCTAAAGGCCCCAGGGGCCCCATTGGTTCTCTAATAACCCAGAAGCCTGGAAAGTCTATGCCTCCCCAAATTACAGCAATGACAGGTTATGGACTCACCTCAGTAACAGATGGTTTTATTAGTGGCTACTGCCAGCCACTTAGCTGAGGACAGAGCACATGGCCATTAATGTCTGTTCAACTTGGGTGGAGTAGTAGCTGTGTACACAAGGAAAGCTGGGTCTGAAAATAATGGTCAGTCAGGGAGACAATGCACTTTTGATATCATCTGGGGTAAAAGCAAGCAAAAATGAAACAAGTCCTTTCCCATGGCTTCTGCAACAGGAAAAAGAAGCCCAAGCAATTGTGTTATTTCCATCCAAAGGAAGGTCAGGTTGTCTCCCAGTAAGTGGAAAATAAAGCAGGTGTCTGAGACTCAGTGAATTTGGGGAAAGGAATTCTGATGATAACTACTTGTCAAAGTTTTAAAAAGAAGAAAAAGAGCTGAATGTGGTGGTTCACTCCTGTAATCATAGCAACATGGGAGGCTAAAGCAGGAGGAATGCAAGTTCAAAGCCAGTCTCAGCAACTTAGCGAAGCCCTAAGAACTTAACAAGACCCTGTTTCAAAATATAATGTGGAGAAGGCTGGAGATGTGGCTCAGTGATTAAATGTACCTGGAGTCAATCCCTGGTACAAAATAACAAAAGGAAAAAAAACCAGCTTTTTTTTTTTTTTTTTTTTTTTTGCTACTGCTTTCCCTTCAAACTATAGACACTCAAATAAAGTGGGGAGGGCAATTATCAAACTGCAAAAGGAAAGATATTCTCAATAGCAAATAAAATATATTTTTCCTGATTTTTCCCATATTTTTAATTGGTACAAACATATTCTTTTTAACAAAACAAAAATTCTAATTCATAAAACTATAGTTAGCTGAAATGACACTTAAATGTATTTTAGAAATATATTTGAGAGAGCTCGGAGTCTATGGTCATCCACTCCATAGAAATGTATTTTTAGCAACACCAATGTAGCAAAGCCCATACAGCTCTCACTTTCTTCTTGTACTTGGTATCTGGATATAAATACTGTGAATTGTTGCTTTATTGTTGTTGTTCTTGGCATGAATTTCTGGAAGATTTCTCTGGTACTTTACAGGTACTCTAAAGTACACCTCCCTGCTGGAGTATCTAGCAATTGGTTTCAACTTTGTATCAATGTATTAAAAATTACCCCAAATTGAACAGCTTAAATAACTTATATATCCTAACCCATTCTATGAAGTCATTATCACTCTAATGCCAAAAGCATACAAAGACATTATAAGAAAAGAAAACTACAGACCAATGTCACTCCTGAACATAGATGCAAAATTTCTCAACAAAATATCAAAACATTCAGTCCAAAATTATACACTACTAATAAGTGGGGAATATCCACTTACTAATCAGCCAAAAAATAAAAATAAAAAAATCACAGACTCATATTGCAAAGAATATTTACAAAACAACCCATACCTAATATACTTCCTGATGGGAAATTGGAAACTTGTCTTTAAGATCAGAAACAAAGCAAGTGTTCCCTTTTGCCATTCTTCTTCATCAGTGAATTGGAAGTCTTAGACAATGCAATTAGATAAGAAAGGGAATTTTAAAAAAAGGGAAATAAAAGAAACAAAGATAAAACTGTTTTTGAAGTTAAAAAAGATTGTCTATATAGAAAATCACCAAGAACTAACAATAAAGATTCTGTAAGTAATAAGTGATTATAACAAGGGATAAACTTAACATAATAAATTCAATTGCTTTACTAGATACAGTCAATGAACCATGTGAAGTTTGAACTTTAATATTTACATTTGCACCTCTAAGATAAATACTTAGGCACAAATCTAACAAAATACACAAAAGGTTTATATGAGAAAAACTAAAACACTGATGAAAAAAATTTAAATGAAATGTAGAGATATCCCACATTCATGGATAGGGAGACTGCATACTGTCAAAATATCAGTTCTTCCTAAATTGAACTATACAGTCAATCAAATTGTAATTGAAATTCCAGAAAATTACTTTGTATATATTGTCAAAATATCTACAAAGGTAAAATGATTATGAAGTTTCTATGGAGTGGAAAAAATACAAAATGGCTAACACAACATTGAAGAAGAACAAAGATGGAGAACTGACAGTAATTCAAAATTACTATAAAGCTATAGTAATCAAGACAATATGGCAATAAGAACAAACCAATACAACACAGCCAAAGACAAAGCACAAAAACAGACCCACATAAATATGGTCAACTGATCTTTGACAAAGGAACAGAAGCATTAGAATGATGAAAAAACAGTCTTTTTTAAAAAATGGTACTGGAAATCATCAACAAGCAAAAAAAAAAATGAACCTAGATGTACACTGAGATCATTCATAAAAATTATCTTAAAATGTACCAGATCTGTACATGTAAAACCAACAGCAACAACAACAAAACTATAAAATTCCTTGAAAATAACATAGGAGAGGGGTTGGTGTTGTAGCTCAGTGGTAGAGCACTTGCCTAGCATATGTAAGGCACTGGGTTTGATCCTAAGCAGCACATAAATATAAATAAATAAAATAAAGGTATTGTGCCATCTACAGCTAAAAATATTTTTTTAAAAAAGTATAAAAGAATACAGGAAAAAATTTTTATAAGTGAGACTTATCAAAAATAGTTCTTATTATTATCTCAGAGATGTTGTAATATGGGTTATTAAGAAGATAAGTCATCTATAAAGAAATGGTATCTCTTAAACATCAAAAAGAAAATAGACAATTAAGAAATAGTAATCATTTCACAAGGGGAAACAATATAGTTTCCTTATAGATTGGGCAGATTTCTTTAACTATATCACACAATGGGAAATGACAGAATATAGGAATGTCTAATATATATATTTCCTTAAAGGTGAGGAAATTTTGCATAAAATCAAATTCATGGCTTATGCAAATGGTACACATTGTCTATTATAGTTTGTAATCCTCATATTGTCCAGGGGCTTATTCTTATGATATAGTATATATTTAAATACTATTTCCAGAAAGAGCACAAAATAAAAATGCCTTTGAGTTTTAATCATGGAAATGGAGTAATTTACTTAATAAATCCAATGCACTCAACATTATTCTTTTAGAGAGAATTTTTCTTATTGTTTCTAAAACAGCTTTTTTTTTTTTTTTTTGGCTTAAGACCTCTGAAGCAGAAAACTATGAGCTCCTTCAAAAAGATAGAGTAAAGCAATGTTATGTAATAGACACCTCCAAATAAATTATATGAAATACTTGAAACTTATCTTTCAGAAAAATAATTTTATTTTCAGAATGGATCATTTTGATTTGTAAAACATAACAGGTACAACATAAATGATATGCTCATGAATAACAGGCAGGGCAATTTACTCTGATCAACTCTATTAGACGATGATTTTTTACTCTGGAAGTAGGAGCATACTCTATAGAAACTGTTCTGGGACTCCCATGTTTTACCTGTGTAAACTGGTAAGTCACTTAATCTTTGAGGAGTCTTGGTCTTATTGCCTCTAAAATAAGAAAGAAAAAAAAAAAAAAGATGTCTGCCGCAATCTATCTACCTGTGCAGTTTAAAAACAAAATGTTTGTGAAATGCTCTGAACACTACTAGACTTAAACCAATGTGTTTTAGGATTTGTGTTCAGATGATTGTGGAAATGGTCCCTGTAAAAAAAAAATGTGGATGGATGCTTGAAAATAGGACAATGAAGAGGTGAAGAGAGGGAAGAACGGGACTTCTGGTAAAATGTTAGTCTCACGATCATCCTGGAAGAAGATTTGAGACATGTTAGGGTCTGTGTAGCCTTAGAATGAGATGTCTGCAAGTCATTGCTAAGGTGCTCCCTGCTCCCCCTGGGGAGGCATGAAACTCCTCTAGGTACTTCCAACTCTCTATATCAATGAGTAAAGGAACTCCAGGAACATAAAGGCAGTCCTTCACAGGGAGATGCAGGTATAGGTGACACTTTGAAATCAGAGGGAGGGAGTAAGAACTGATCCACTTAAAATAATAAACCTGGTCACACAGGATCTGAATACAGTGCCAAGAATGTTCACTCTAATCATCTCCCTTGCTATTTAATTTTCTTCTTAGATTTTCATTTTTTAAAGTTTTCTAAAAAACAATTGTCTGGACACAGTGTTTTTCCTATGTTAGTATAGATAGAGTCATTGCTATTGAATAAGGATGCTTTCACAACTGCAAACCAACCATGTTTCCAGAATGGAGAAGAAAACCTTCCTTTAAAAACTATCTTTTCAAAATGTTTCCATTTTCAGTTTAAATTTACGGTGAAGAAAATACATTTTTCTTAATAGCTACATCATTGTTGTTTTAGGACACAAGAAAAAACGTGTACCATCCCTGTCATAATTCAAATGAAATGTAACTTATCAGGACAGTCCATCAAGACATAATACATTTTTCTTAGGCATCACCCTTCCTTAGACTTCTGGAAATTGAACAAATACAAGTACTTATTGAAATATCTCCATATGCAACAGGGTTTCCTTTGAGCCATTTTCCCCCAGAATCTTAGAAAGCAAATTGGTGCAAGAGGAAAAGGCCTCCCCAGGTTCACACAGGACAATTAATCATTACTCAGTTTGGAACTGCACTCATTGGTGGCTCTGTCCTTTGTGAGCAAGACATTCAGCATTTGATTCAACAGGAACATTGCCAAATGCTGGAGAGTTCCATCTCATGTTTGGACAGTGAAGAAATCTTTTCTTAAAGTGTCTCAACTCATCCAAAACCAAAACAGTTTTTAAAAACGTATAAATAATCATTTCAGTTAACTTAAGAGCAGCACTGTCACAGGGCAAATTAAAATTTTCATACATTTTTCACCTATAACAAAATTATTTGGATACAATAATCAGTAAATTAAACATGTCTGATGGGGTTGTTTCAGCAAACAGAACAGAATTTATTTATACCACATTCTTTTTGTTCTCATTCATTGCCCTTTATGAATCTTTAATTTGTTTTCTTATACGATGGAATGTAACTTCCTTCTAGAATTGAAAAGGCTAAATAAGTCTCTGTTTGCAAACTATAATTAAGATGAATACATATGTGGTGGTGGTAGTTACCAGAGGAGAGTGAGGTTTTCAAGAAATCAATCAGATAAAAAGTGAAGTAAATATCACAAGGGACTGTGTCTCCAGGGGACACAGAATTCCCACATAGAAGAGATGATTCAAAAGTAGAGTGACGTTTCTTTTCCATGCATCCCCTTCCCCTGATATGTGAGGAAAGTACATTTGTACAATCAAAAGACAAAGACTGAAAATATCAAAAGACAAAGACAAAGACTCCACCTAAGAGCTTCGAATCCCTGGGTATTTTATTGTAGTCTCTCTTGCCTTCGTATTCTTAATTATTTACTTAATATAAGTAGTTGTTGATATCATTAACTTCATTTTACAGATAAGAAAACTGAAGGTCAATTTTTTTGCAGATCAACAAAAGATGAAGGTGGGGCTGGGGTATTTCAAGGCTATTCTATTTGCATTACTTCCACTTTCTCACACTATTAACTTCTATCACTATTATTAGAAAGAATGTTGCTTGGAAAATCAAGTTTAAGAATGAAAATTTAATAATCATCGTTATTTCTTATGCCTACGGCGGCATCCAAATGTCCCTAGACGGGAGAAATTTTGATTTCTATTGAACCCTGCAGGTGGAGTGCAGAAAAAAAGCAAACCAATAATGGTGAGGTGTGGCTCACATCCCTAAGTGGTTTCTATTTTCAAGCCATTAAGGGAAGAGACACTAATCATCAGCCTTTTGCTGCTTGGACCATCTCCTCCCATTTATAAGAATGATGTAGGAAAAACAGTACCACATGCAGTTAATTTAAGAGTAGGTTGTCTGCTGAGTGGCACTGAAAAATGGGGTGATCTATCTAAATTAGACTAATTTGAATTAAGGTGGGTATGTACCTGTGGTGTGTGGGGAAGGGACGGGGAAAGAATGTACATAAAATGCATGTAATGATGTCTATAAATTTATTGAAAATGTGGGTGCTTGTATAGAAATAGGTTGCAAATGTGGATATTTAGGTAAGGAAACTGGTCCCTGGCAGTTTTCCCTGTGTGGACTTAATATAAATCAGGCTCTGAAACGAATGCTGTTTATTTACCCTTAATGATTCATGATCACAGATAGTAAATGAATAATGTCTAAAATCCAACTCAAGTCAAAAGAGTCTCCTTGTGACCAGGAGAAAGAATAAAAGACCGCTCAGGATTCAGAGTTTTGACTCTGACTATATGATTTTGACCCATGGCTCCCTGGAGGACTGACGATGTCATTTATAAAATAATCAAGCAGAGCAATTGTTGACCATACCGTCTCTGACGTTCAAGTTCCTCCTTACCCTGTCCCAAATTTCCTCAGAGTTGCCAGGAGTATAGTAACACTGACAAGATTGGATTCCACTTTCCCTTCTCCTGTCTGTCAAATGGAGATGCTAATGAGCAGTGAGATGGCCAGATGCAGACGTGTAGAAAGAATGGTCAGCCTTTTGGAGGTTGGGGCATGGGAATCTCATAGAAAATGAACCATTTGTCCCTGAATAATTAGCATTTGGCTGAAATGCTGCCACATGTCTCTTCTACTTAACCGCCAATAGACCACAAGATGGGAACCTGGGAGAGGTCACTTTCAGAGTGTTTTGGATACCATAAAAATACAATGTCTATAAATAGACAGTATTTGAATAAGCAGCCTTGCATATAGCCTTGTTCTCATTTGCCTTAGGCAATTGATATCATGTCAGCCAAATAGCAAAACATGCTCCTTTGTCTAGTACTCAAGTGGACTACCTCCTTTCTTTTTTCCTTTCCTTCATTTTTTTCTCCTAATAACAATCTGAGGAATTTTGCATTTAGTATCTGAAAAAAGAATGCTATGAGACAAGGATCAAGCAACAATCCAACACCATTTTATCAGGACTCCTTCTCACTCTCATACCAAAATACTCCAAAGATCACATGCATCCTAACTCCCTCACAATAATTCCTACCACCCAATGCTCTGGGCTCCCGTTTTATTTTTTTAAACCTACTTCCACAGTAAATAAAATTACCATTTTATAATAGTTAATTAAGTCCAGAAGCAACTATATGAACTAGAGAGTAAATTTTATGGGTATTTGAGGTCATAAATAATGTATACATGAAGCTAGTGGTATTGTTATAAAGGAATAGAATAGAATGTCATTCTAGAACTTCTTCAAAACTACACATACCTAATTTTTGTAGATTTCACTGCAAGTATAAGGAAGCATATGCTACATAATAATGAAATTTTATGTTTTGTCTGGTTTTTATTGTGCCTCATAATTGTGCATAATGGTGGGATCCTTTGTTACATATTTGTACATACGTACAATATAATAATATAAATTGGACATATCATTTTCTAATCAATTCACCAAGTGTTTTGTTTGTATTTCCCTCTATTAGTAGTTTCCAAACTTTCCTTTACAGAAAACTCACCTGTGACTCTGGTTAAAAGTACACACTCTTGAACCTTCTCCTTGGCCTGGAATAAGAATCTCAAGGAGAGAGGCCTTAGAATCTGTGTTTTAAAAAAAGCATTTACAGTCATTCTAATCAGAGTCAAGTTTAGAAACCATTTCTTTACCTTCAAACAGGAATTTCATCACCCACAGATGCTTTTTCTGAAGTCATTCCCATCCCCTCTCTTATTTTTCTGATGAGAATTTAGCCATTTCACATTCTACACTCTGAGAAGAAATCAGAGGAAAGTAGGAGGATTCAAAGAATGCAGAGTAGCGGCATGCAATAAAAATCTAATGCCAATCATATGCAATTTTCAATTTTCAAGAAGTTGCATTAAAATAGTTAACTTTAATAGTATATGTAACTCAAGATATCCCAAGTATTATAATTTCTACATATAAGTAATATAAAATTATTGAGATATCTTACATTCTATTTTAGTGGATGAGGTGTTAAAGTCTGATTTATACCCAGAGTTTACCTCTTTTTTTTTATTTCTTACATACATGACACTAGTGGAATGCATTACAATCATAATTATCCATTCACAATACCATTTTTCATAACTCTGTATACAAAGTATGTTCACACCAAATTATGCCATTATACATGAGCTCTCTTATTATTATTATTATTGTTATTATTATTATTAATTATTATTATTTGCATTACAATTCTTAATACACCTTTATACCACAATTTGTCATATCTCTGATTGTATATAAGGTATGTTGACACCAAATTCACATCTTCATACATGTATTTTATATAATGATGAGGGTTTATCTCTATTTGTACTTGTTACTTTTCAAGTGTTCACTAACTAGTGTATCCAGTGCAGACTTAGAAAATAGTGGTTTCTCATACTTAAGAAAAAAGTAAGCAATAACTCTAATTTGTCTCATTCATTTATCTTAGAAAATTCTGCAACAATTTGCTGGCATCCTAATGATGATTTGACTTGCCAGGTAAAAGAAGAAACCAAGAACATAAATTACAAGAACAATAAGGCTTAGTTCTGGAGTTTCTAGTGGGTAATATTTCATTTTCAGCTTATGAAAAAAATTGTATTGAGTTAAGCAGTACAATAGAGACTTAATTCTCATTACTAGGTCTAAGGAATTAATTCTTAATATGCCAATAATATATTATGCTTAAAATATATTTAAATAACTAAGTTTAGTATTAATATAATGAAATCACAAAGAAAATGTTCCTTTAAAAATCTGTCATCTTGATTGTTTCTTTACCAAATAAAAGCATTGATGATATTATTACATATTCTATTATTTCTTAAGCTTTTCAGAATACTGACCTCTGTTTTTCAAGGTCATTGGTAAAATACAGTGAGTTTTCGGAAGGTCTCACTTCTGAGGAAGACCTCTGAGATGGTATTGCAGGTCTTACAAAAGCTCTCCTTAAATTTCCATATGTAATTTCTACCACAAGTCCCAGTTAACTTTTCTGTATCAATTTCATGAAAATAAAGTAAGAGTGTAGACTATGTCAAATATCAGAACAAGGACTTCAAGGTCAATCTATTTTCCTTGATATTAAATGAAGAAAAATTTACTCTCTGAATTTGACAAAAATCATAGAAAATCCTGTGTCACAGTTAACTAGTTTGTTTACTTAGTTCTGCATCATTTTGAGGACATAAGCTGAATTTACAGCAGAAGAATATTTCCAGAACCTTTGCACTGTGCCAAGAGTTCAGATCTTACTTTTGTGGTCTAACTATACATGTAGCCTAATGTGTTTGAAAGCAGAATTGCTACGTTGTTAAAATCATTTTTTTATCCTAACTTCCTCATTCAGCATCAATCCTGGACTGGTCAACAAACAAGAAGCCAAAAGCAGGATTGTAAAGGATAAAGGACAAAAATAAAATATAGAAATCAAAATTGGTACGCATAATGAATAGTGAGGGATAATTTCCTTGTTCTTGTTGCATATGTTTCCTTTTTCATATATATAAAAACACATTTTGTGACTAGCAAAGCTGCAAATTATATCACATATTAATATGAGAGAAATTAAAATACATCACTTTGAACAGAGGAGCACATATTTCTGACTAACTTCCAACTCTCTAGTCTTCCATTTTCCTTTACATAAAATCCTGGTTAAGTTGGGGTGTCAGTACTTCCCAACCTACTGTGAAGTTAGAGCTGTCCTGGTGACAGAGTGACAATGGACTGAAGGTAAGTAAAAGCTTCTTTTTTGGACATTTAGTTAAATCTTTTCCAATAAAAAAGACCTGGATAATTGATCTCTTTTTTCGACCACAGGTCACACTTCCTCTTCTTGCTTAGATGGAAGAGTGGTTGTCTGAAGACATATCAGCCCATCATCTCCATGTAATGGCATGAAAAATGGCTCAAATTAAGGATGTTGCAAAATCAGAATAATCATGGATTACCTAAGAGTATGAGGAATTACTTACTGTTCCTGCACTAGCCTTGAGCTACCCTTGTCCAGACTTCTTATGAGGTGAGAGGAACAGCAAAACAAAACAGCACCCAATGAGTTTCTCAAGATTCTGTCTGGTAATCCAATGAGCATGCAAGTCTCAGACTTGGATAAATAATACCACATAGGAAAATTATTAAGTATCGGTTCACATGTGACTGTAGACTACGGTAAATGATATTCTGACTTCTTTCACAAAAAGCTGAGACGAGTCCATTAGGAATATTTTCTGAAAATACGAAGGAAGTTTGAAAAAATTGGAATATATTTGCTACATCTTTTTTTTCAGAAGAAGCAGTCCAGCAGTCCAGTGATGATAATATTTTCTCCTCTTCATGACAGTTGCCTCAAATAGAAAAACACTAAAAAAGGCCCTTAATTCTCTATTTGCATTTTTAAAAAACCTCCATCACTGGTATAATTTTACAGATGGACATTAGCCTGAGTCTTATTAACACATAGAATGATGAAATTATAGATTGAAATCAATTATTAGGAAGTTTGAAAGATTTGCTCATGGGGATGAAACATATTAACAGGGTCATTGTGACTTTGCTAAGGCACTGAGTTGGGAAAACTAGAAAGCAGTTCACTTTGCTTCAAAATGTCTCCAAATGCTGTCAGAAACTTCCTACAGTGTCCACAAATAGAAGCTGCATTGTGCTGATAAGGAACAGAAAGTAATTTCTTACATATAATATATAAACTCTTTAAATTGATTTTTAAATCTGCTCTTTCTAAAGTGTCTATTCCATAACTCATCCTGAAATACTCGTTGCCTAGAAAGTCATGGGTGATGGTTATTGCATGCCAAGCACATTGTCTTCCCTTGACTTATAAGAAAACATAAGAGTGTGCCCAACACAAAAGCTTTTTCAGATGTGTGATTCCACAAGGAAGATGAGAGATACTGTCAGTCAACAATTTTAATATGCATTTTCTGAAGATAACTTTGCTCCAACTTACCAGATTTCTTTTCAAAACAAATAATTAGTGCTATAAAAAATTTTCATGGGTGAGGGAAAATATGTGTAGAAAACTTATTAGTTGAAGACATAAAGAGCAAATCAATTTGAAACAAATTTATCCCATTATAAAAATGTGAAACATAAACTGTATTAAGACATCAAACTGATAGTATATTCTTATATAGCACAGTTAATTACTAGTGCTTTAAATATATACATAAAATATCTAATCTATATAATATCTAATATATATGTGTGTATATATATGTATAGCACTAATTAAAAAAATAAATAGAAGGAAGATCAGTAGAGTCAAGGAACTGGATAAGGGAGCAGAAGATGAGATAAAATGAAGCTAGTGGGGATTACAATAGAACAAATTATATGCCATGCAAGTATGGATATGTCAAATTGAACACCACTATTTTGTATAACTATAATACACTAATAAAAATATTTTTTAAAAAACCAAATGTTCATTTATTCATCATTCTTGTGTGTTGTAATGGATTAATGTTTATATTCTTCTAAATTGCTATAATAAAACCCTAACCCCAAAGTGCTGGTATTTGGAGGTGAAGCCATTGGGAAATAAATAGGTCATGAGAGTGGAACCCTTGTAATTGGGATTAGTGCCCTTATGTAAGAGACCAGAGAGCCAGCTATTTATCTTTCCACTATGGGAGGATACAAGAAGATGGTAATATGCATCTAGCAGGGGTTCTTCATCAGAACTTGAACATACCAGTACCCTGGTCTCAGACTTCCAGTCTCCAGAACTATGAGAAATAAATTTCTGTTATTTATAATCCACTAAGTCAATGGTATTTATTATAGCAACCGGAACTGATCAGGTCATATATAAAATAAAGGTGATACAACATAAGAAAATGAGTATCATAATTATTTTCAATACAATATATAAACAGATTGGAAGAGGCATAAAATATTTGAGTTATATAAATAATATGTGCCCACAATTAGAATTGAATCTTCTTTAGCACAGTAGTGTAACTTTTGGGAAAAACAATCCATGATATATTTAAAGATGATGAGAAGAGTATGAAATACATTTAATGTCTGAAATGCCTAATTTGATTAATATTCATATTGTACAGATAGGTGTACACAATTTAATAAATAAATAAATAAATAAATAAATAAATAAAATGTGCAAACTTAAAAAAGTCTCCCAAAACATACTTTGCTTATAGAGGAACCTGGGGAATAAAACCCTTCTGAATATACCTATGCTATGCCACGTAAACATTTCAACTTTAAGACTTGATTTAACTATCAGTATGTTTATAGAACAATTGGGGAAACTTTGACTATTTTAATATTTGGATATTAGACAGTAGTAAGAAATAATTTTTTTTATATTCTGGTGTGATCATAATAGTGTGCTGATTTTTACATAGAACTCTAAAGATACACTCTGAAATGTTTATAGGTGAAATCAATAATAACTAGGATTTTTCTTAAAATGACCCATTAGGGCATGGTGGTAATGAAGAAACTAGAGTAAAGGTACACTGAAATAATATTTATGAGATCTCTAGGCCATATGTTAATAATTGCAAATCAGGGGTGCTGAACATTCATTTATAATTTTATTTTTTCTGTATATAGTTGCAAAATTTCCCTATTAATAGAAAAAGTCCTCTCTCAAAAAACATGCCAGAAGAAAGAAGGGATATTAAGGTGAATTGTGGAACAAAGAAATTGAGAAACACATGAATGAATCTAAAATAATATTAATTATATAAAACAACAAATGAATTAAATTTTTCATGTTGAAAATAAAACAGAATAAAGTTATAAGAGAGGCTGGCATCTACATTATTAGAAGGTGATTGACATTAATAATGAGTTCTTGTATTTTTCTGGAATGAGAAAAATATTTTTAAAATTTATACTTGGTTATAATAAATATGTTATTAAATGTTTTAGTATAAGCAAGAACTATCAATGAAATGGTATGAAAATAGAAGAAAGGCAAAAAGAGAGAAGAAACACAAATCAGGATATAAAGCACACAAGATGTTAAAAATGAATCCAATATACCAGTAACTATAACCAGTACAAATAGACTAAGCTCTGTAATTGAAAGAAAAATAATTGTCAAGTGAAATTTGAGAGCAGAGAAACTATATGCTCTTTGCCCAAAATTCAAATTTAAAACAAAATTCTGCAAAAATGCTTTGAAGTAAAACAACATGAAAAAAAAAATATATATATATAATATATATATCAGCCAAATATTGATTGCAGTCCTCCATTATCTGTGGTTTTATTTACTAGTCGTCAATCAGAGTCTGAATATATTAAATGGAAAATTCCAGAAATAAAAAATTTATCAGTTTCTGTTGTGAACTGTTGTGAGCAGCACCATGAAATCTTGCACCCCTGCTCTGCTCTATTTGGAGCAGACTTCGGGCCTTGGTTCAGCATACTCAGGCAATCAGCAGAAGGCTCAGTTAATCTATAAGGTGCTGCAGCATCATGGTACCTGTGTTGAAGGAACCTTTATTGACTTTGTAATGATCCCAAATACAAGAAAATAGAGACTCACAATAGGTCCATTGCAAAGAAAGGCTATCATGTGAAAGTTCTCAGGCTCATAAACAAAGACAACAATTGTGTTAGAAGGTAAGAATTCTTATATCATTCACCTCACTCCCTCTCATTCTATAGGGATTGCATTGTTTCAAATCATGGTCATAACAGGGTTGGTACTATCCAGTATGATATTTCAAGAAAAACACCACATCCACACAAATTTTACAGTATACTATTAAAATTTTAGTAAAGTATGTTACAGTATACTATTACATTTTTTCTGATTGCTATTGTTAATTTTTTTACTATGCCTAATTGATAAATTAAACTTTATCATAGATACATATGTATAAGAAAAAATATAATAAATACAGGATTCAGTATGATTGACAGTTTTAGGCATCCACTGGATAGTGGAACATATCCCTGTGGATAAAGTTGACTAGTGTACAAGGAAGATCTAGGATTGATAACATGAGAAAAATTATGTTGTAAGGAAAAATTTAATAGGAAAATATTTTGCATAATACTAACAGACTTAATTCTGTTGGAAAATAAATTCACATATGTACATGTGTGTATATGTTATATATTACTTCGAATTTATAAGGTGAATTTTGAAATAATTACAAGGAGAAGTTAATGATCACTACAATACAGGGTTTTAGTAATAACATAAGCATATGAGAACTAGAAAGAAGCTGAGCATGGTGATATATGCCTGGAAATCCAGTGACTCAGGAAGCTGAGGCAGGAAGATCCAGGTTTGAAGCCAGTCTCAGCACCATAGTGAGACCCTGCCTCCAAATAAAAAATTAAAACAACAACAACAACAACAAAAACCACTTATGTGGATAGTGTATAGTTCAGCAGTAAAGTGCTCCTGGGTTCAATCCCAGTTCCAAAAATAAATAAATCAATAAAAATAGTAAGAATATAGACTATGTAAATATCACATTTAATAAGCTGCTTTATCTGATGGACATATTTATTATAATTTATGTTATGCTTTATATCTAAGCTGGAAAATATCATTCCCATTGATCAAACTGTCTCACACATTGTGAAAAATAAGCATTGGACAGTTCACATTTGTAAACACAAAGTGATAAAATTAGAAATCAACAGAGATAAATAGAAATAAAAAATTTAAACATGAAAACAAAGCAATACTTCTAAATAATTCATGAATTAAAGAAGAAGCCAATATCAAATATTAAAATAGTTAAAATCAAATCATGAGCATACTGCACAGCAAAACTTAAAGCATGTAACAAAATCTGATCAAAGAGGGAGATTTATCACTTAATTGCTTATATTTTTAAATTTGAAGATGTTATATAAATATTCTTCATATAAGAATTTAAGAATAGAAAAATAAAGTAAACCAAACTATCCCAAACTGGAACATAGTAAAAATAAAATTAAAATAATGCAATAAAAAAATAAAGTTGGTTCTTTGAGAAGATGAACAAATTTTTAAAACCTTTTGAAAGAAAAATAGAGGAATGATACAAATGAAGAATATTGGGAATGGATGAGAAAGAGGAACATAATTGTCACTTCAGTTTGTATTAAAAGGACACTGAATCAATGAGGTACAGAAATGTGCAAACCTTATTAAAAAGAGCAAACTCCCAGAAAAATATTAATTAAAAAAATCAGTTCAAGAAAAACCTTAAAAATTTCAAGAATCCCACAAGAATGAACTAAATCAAATCAGTAATTAAAGCACTCAACAGGCACATGTGGTTTCTCAGAGGTATTTTACCAAACATCAAGAAACCGATAATTGGAATCATTTAAGTTCCATCTGTATGACGTTTTGTAGGGAAACTATTCAAACTAATTTTATGAGACATGGAAAACAGAAGGTAAGTTAAATATCAGGACCACCTCACTCATAAACATAGATGAAATAATCTTCAACAAGGGATAGACAAACCAAATCAACAAGATACTGAAAAATGTAAATCACTGTAATAAAATGATTTTTATCTCAACAGTACAAGGCTGGTTCAAGAAGAATATATATACATAATCACCCTAACATTGCAAAACAATTTCAGAATTTGACAAATTGTTTGAAAAGACTTTTACAATAAAAACTCCAACCTAATAAAAGTCAAAGGGAATTGTCTTTGGCCTATTAAAAAAAATTATAGCAAACATCATATTTAACAATGTAATATAAAACCTATTCATTTTAAATTGACAAAAAAAGATTTGAATGACATCTGACAGAAGAAAAAAAATTATCATACTTATGCAAAGATATAAAACTTCATTGGCAATCAGGAAGATACAAATCAAAATCACAAGGGGATGCCATTGCACACTCATCAGGCTGTCAAAAATGTAAGAGTTGGCCAAACCTAAATGATAATGAATTGACAGGAACCCCCACACCCTGTTCTTGGGATTTAGCATTGCTCCATTGTGCAAAGCATTTCACCATTACACAGAAAAATTATATATGAATCTTACAACACAGTGATTCTATTCTGAGATATATGGTTTTCAAGACAGTGGCATTATTAAAAGAAAAAAAAAACTCGAAAACAAGCCAAATGTAAGGCTATATCGCAAAATGGCTTTTGTGAACTGCGGTATGTTTACAGATTGTAACAAAGCAGGAAAAGAATGAACTATGGTGATATGCATCAACAGGGATGAATCTCAGAAACAATGTGGAGTGAAAAAAGAAAGTGACAAAATAATACATAGGGAAGCTTACAGTTATATAAACATCAAAGCAAGCAGGCAAAACTGCACAAAATAGTGCTTAGAGATGTCTGCATAGATTATAAAGTTGTAAACAAAAGAAAGGAAATGGATTGTTTAAAATTCAGGAGAATGGTTACCTGGGGAGGTAGCAGAAGAGATTGAAATCAAAAGGGACTTCAAAGACATAACAATTTTCCAGTTTTAAAACTGCAGAGTAGATACTCGGGTGTTCTGCTATTGTCATATTGCATGCATGCAATATATACAAAGAGAAATAGATACAAACAAATATTAATAATTTGCTATATAAAACCCTCAGATTGTATAGAGACTAGGTAGAAATTTCAGCATCATAGGTAACAGAGTTGCTTACACTTACATCTGATAAGTTATACAAATTAATAACATACCATTTGAGGCCACTTTAGTCTTAAATTATTGTAGCCATATCTTCACTATGGTAAATGTGAGGTTTTGGCAATTCCTATTTGTATCCTAAACACCGATTTATTAGGCTTTGCATTTATAACATGTCCAATGCATGTGTGCAACCTCTTATTCCCCTCTACTCTATGTGTTTGCAGTATATAAACACATTTTCTTTTAATTCACTTCTCTTTTCATCAGACATTACAGGCTGTCTCTGGGGATGAAGTCAAGCGTTGCTATGTTCAGATGAATTTTCTGGCCCAAGGAGATAATTTTGCACACAGTCAATAGTAATATCCCAGAAGTGAACCAGAAAACTCAACCAGTGAAACAAAATTCAATAGCAATATCAAGGCAGAGAACTCCTTAACCACAGAGGGTATGTTTTCCAAAAACCACACCAGTAAATGCAAATGGAGCACATAATACCTACATATGATCAAAGCACATTTTCAGATAAAGTTGCAGCAAAAGAAAAATCAAAATAAAACTTCTGCCTCTACAATGCCAAGGGAGTCCCTAATACTTAGGTTTATTGAAAGTCAATTTATGTTAATGGATTACACAGAGCTGTACTTCCAACCTCAGGAAGAGCTGCCATTTTATTGAGAAATCTTTCAATTATTATACTATTTAATGATGCATGAAAGTAAAATGCAACTGTGAAGAAGAACATTTCAGATATAGGATTTGCATTTTATTAATGCAAAATGGTGCACTTTTGTCAGTTCTCCAAACACAGCATGGCCATCTGTGAAAATCTGAAACTGAACAGAGATGACAAAAGGTGACTAATTAAAACACTGACTTCTTTCAAAATGTGTTATATCACAGCACAGTGCATTACCCAAGGCCTTGAGACTTCTGCCCAAAGCATTGAAGGCTTACCCCTTCAAATTATTTACATTAGCTTTACCTTCAAAACAATGCGTTTATGCCTTTGAGAATTTTTATTTAAAAGACTACCTAGCAATGGCAGTTTAATAAATACTACTGCTGGGACACACATTTGTTCAGGGCAAAATCTCTCTTTCCATGTCTTTCTCTCACACACAGACACGCAAGTATTGTACACGTGCACAGGAACATTCACATCCATATCTCACCAGCTCCTAGTATAGATCTAATCTTCTGATCTCATGTAAGACTATGTCTACTTACATCCATCTAACTATACACACATGCATTTATGCAGTTACATCTACAGCCTAGACTTGCTTTTAAGGAACTGGACACCAAATGTTGGTGAGAAAAAGGAAGACAACAAGAATAGTAATGAAATGAGGGCTGGAGACCAATTGTCTAATAAAGGCAAGGCCCAGGGTTCAAAACTGAAACTGCACAAAACTGAAAGAAAAAAAAATGGAAATGATTCTAATTGGTAGCAAGGTCAAGTAGGAATTTCAGTATGTGAGAAATATTACCTATGGATGAAAATAGAATGCTTTAATGTTTTGGTAAATGCTTTCCCGTGTTTAAGGAAAAACCAGAAATCATCCTGCAATTCCCAGCTGAGAAAACTTGATGATTGTTTTAACAGCCTAAGGAAACAGTGGGGAAATGCAGGCTTGCTCTTTGCACTGTAATGCTGATTGCAACTATAATATGATAATATGGCATTTCAAACAAAATTACTTTGGTAAAAATGTTACATATAAAGGCTTGTAAGGAAACTCATATATTTTAATATGGTAACAGAAACCCCCATATCATCTAAATATTGATCTGATTATTTAAAATTTTTTCAAAGTTCATGAATATTAGCACCACAAGTCATTTGCAAAAAGCAATTTTCTTCTACTGTTTAATTTTTTCCCTGAAAAAAATTTTAGTAAATATACACATTAATGCAAACTAGGAAAGGGCATGATATTTCCTCTTAAAGCATATTCTAAAATGATAAGCGTCCCTCATTAAAATGTCAAAAGGATCTTGGGGTCCAGTCAAAACCCCATGTGTCTTCAAAGCTTGTATTTAGCCCAGACATTATTTCTTTTCTCACAGACAGTATTTACTACCAGAACCGGTTTGCTACCTGAGTACACACTATTTTGTATTCTTCTCAAACTATTTCTAGCACTTGTACTTTATGCCCCTATATCAGCCAAACTAAGTTAAGACAGAAGAATTTAAAAATAGTTAGAAAGAAGACATAATGGAAGGTCAAGAAGGAATGGTATTAATGGGAAGCTCTACAAACTTTACTAGGACTGCAGCTCCCCAAGTCAGTGTCTCTCCTTGGCCAGATGCTCCTGAGTTTCTATGAAATTTGTAAATCTTGAAGCTATCATAAAATCACTCACTTGTAAAAATTACTTGTACACTGTTAATTAGTCCATTCAATAAACAGATGAAACAAAGAGAGGCGTGGTATTTTAAGAATCCTATAATTTAAGGGATCTTCCAACATCATTTACGGATCAGATAATGAAGACATGTCAACCTAAGAATCCAGAGAATGACCAGGCTACCATAAACTATGGCATGATCATCAGATTGACATCATCCCCACGGACCTGCCCATACTAACCCCTCACAAGTTTCCTTTAAAAGTAGAACTTGGGGCCCCAGAAGCATATCTTTTACTCTCCTGAGGGCCCACATTCTCCCTTCTTAAATTAATCTTTGTGTCTCTGAATGGCACATACTAAGATTTTTTTTTCTGTCATGTATAAACATGAACCCCAATTTTCTTGAGTTGAGTCCCTTACCTCTCTGGGAAATTTTGGGACTTCTTCCAATGACAAAACTACAGTTAGAATATGAAACTAAAATGGGCTTAAACATTTTAAGTTGTTGGCAAAGAATAAAAAGTAGAGAATTAGGTGGTTTTAGGGTGGAATCCATGGCTTATGAGGCTTATGAAAGACGCACCTTTTTAATTTTACTCTTTGTCCCTCAGTTCATTAGCATCGTCTTTTCTGATGACTACCAAATGGCTCTAAGAATCCCAGTACCTATCTTCTCAGTGTAACACTGTAAAGCAGGACAGAAGGGAGGGACAGTGAGAAAAAGGAGAATTAAATCAACGAGATCGTCTGACCCATCTCTCACCCTGTCCTCTGTCCAATTGTTCAGACTAATTTTTTCTCACAAGTGTTTTAGCAGAATTTCCCTAATGTCCCTTTGACCTGAAACATGTCCTATGAGCACTTCCGGGAGCAGATGATCTGGTAGTCCCTATTGTAGAATGCTGATTCTGACAATGGATGAGAAGTTTGATAAAGAATTGTGAAAGAAATTATGTCCCCAATGGAGTGGCCACTGTTCAATGCTGGTAGTCTAAGAGCCCACAGACTACGGGGACAATTCCAGTTGGTGGCACTGAACACAGGAAATATTTGACAAGTCAACGAAGAGGATAATAAATACAGTTTTTGGTATCTGAACCTTGGCAAGAGTGGGAAAGAGATGCAGGTGGGAGTCTATTTGCAGGTTAATCTCTTTCTTCAGAAAACATGAATGATCCAGGTAACTTCTCCCACTGTTCACACAGAGAGAAAAAGAAGGGGAGTTGGGGTGATAGACAGTAACTACAGAACATGTGGTACAACAGAAGGCATCCTTATACAACAATGGACAGTAAAACAACTTCAGAGAGAAGGCTAGAGACTTCGACACAATTAGCACAAACAGAGAAGAAATGGGAGAAGGGATAGAGAATCAGGAAAATAAAAGAAAACTCTTCTGCAGGTAAAATATGAAAGTGGTCACAGAGTCCCTTTCTGTACGTACCCATACTGAAGGGTAGGGCTTCAAGGTCACACTGTCTGAGCCCAGAACCTGGCTCTGCCATCTACTCAGCTGTTCAGCTTTCAGCAACTCACTTCTCCAATCTGTGCAACTGTTTCCAGATCTACACAGTGGGGATTCTGATACTGCCCATCTCACTGAGTTATGGGAAGGAGACTAAAGTAATACATACACCATACTTTCAACACTGACTGATCCACCCTAAGTATTCGATACTTTGAGCTTCAGGCACCACCCATGACACTCTTAATCCATACCTGCCTCAGGATTTGATGGACCTTCATGAAGAGACTTTGAATAAATACTCAACCTCCCTAGATATGTTATATTATGCAACTAAACTACTGCTGAGTGATTATACATAAATGCACACACACTCACATGCATACACATTTGTGTATATGTATATGAAGATGCATACACAGACACACATAATTAATTAGTCTAAGCTTCTTATCTTTTCAGAGTTCTGACTTACAAGGATTCCTTCACATACTTTTCAAGTGATCAGCTGACACTTGTGGGCAAGCAGCACCTGCTATAGTGAGAGGTTGTTTTAAGTTCACTTGTGTGTCAAGATGCCACATGCTATGATAGAGTAGAAAAACACTGTTGAATTAAATTCACCATGATAAATAGTTTAGATTTCATCCAGATTTCAAAATATTAGTAATTACCCGAATATTCGCTTATATTAATATATTAACATCTTTAATACCTAAGATATTAATATATTTGATTTACTATCCTAGATATTAAATGTAAGATATAATACTAAAATGTTATGTCTAAGATACTAATTGATATAATATATTAATATATCTGTATTTGGAAGCATTCCAAGTAATCATGGAATGCTGAAAGAATACAAATTACCAAAAGAAGGATTCCCCCAAGAGTTGCAACTCTGAGAAAGAATTCTACAAAATGTGGTTGACATTTGGCTCTTCATTCAAATGCAGATCCTTTTGAAGTTTGCCTTTCACTAGTTAAATATATAGATCAGAAAAGAACATGCTGAATTTGTAGCATATGTTTCTTTTCTGTTGAAAGAGCACTGGTAGAGGGCTCAACATATTGAGCACAATTAATCTTAGCCTAGTTTACGTGGAATAAGTACCATTATGAGTCAGTTATGTTAGATGTTAAGGAAAATGACTTAAAATTCATGCATTTTCTTCTGGTTACTTTGCCCCCCTTCCCTACCTAGTATTAACAACTAAGCCCAGGGGAAGTTTATATCAACATACTAATCATAAATGAAAACTGGATTTTACAAAGGGAAAAATGTGCACATATAAAATTAGGCTATAATTTCTAATGACCAGAACCACATTTCCCAGACAAAATTCTCTTTAAACCAATTCATCTACTTGTGTGCAGGAGAGGTTTGCAGTTATATAGTCACATATGTATATCCTGGACATGATACCCTTGATTGACAGTTCCAGGTGTTCACAGGCAGTGTTCAATAAACCTATAATTCAGCATATTTAAATGTCTTCTGAAGAATATAATCAACATATATTTCACTATGCTTTGTTGCCTATCAGAAAAACAAACAAAAAGAATAGTGTGTGGATTTTTAAATATGTGGGACTTGTAACTGCAGTATTACTTATATACAGCCTAAACCCTTTGGACATCCATGTCTTCCCATAAGGACATATCGGCATGTGACTCAACCTTTGTTTGTTCTATAAATATTTATTTAGCACCATGTATGTGTCAGGCAGATATGGATATGATGGATTCAGAGAAGAACAAAACAACCCACCTCTATTAATTGCCTATTGCTGCCCTAACAAATTATCCCAAACTTATTTGCTTAAAATAACAAATTTATTTTCCTCACAGTTCTGGAAGTTAGATGTATGAAATTAGTTTCTCTGGACTGAATTCAAGGTACTGCCAAGGTTGATTCTTTCTGGAAGCTCTCTGAGAGAACTGATTTCTTTGCTTTTTCCAGTTCAAAAGGTTACCTGCCTTCCTGGACTCCTGTCTCCCTTTCTCCAAGTTCAAGGAACTTTGCTCCAACTTCTGGTTCTACCCTCATGTCTTCTTTACTGACTCTGACCTCTGGTTGCCCTCATATAAGAACCCTATGATTCCACTGGGCTTACTAGAATAATACAAAATAACCACCTCAAGGTCATTAACTCAAATCACATCTTCAAATTTCCTTTTGCCACAAAAATAGATTTTCACAATTTCCGAGGATCAGGATACCAATGTCTCCAATGCCTGCTTTATCATGAAGTTTACATTTTAGGAGGAAGACAGTAAATACAGAAATAAATTAACAAATTAATAAGCTGTGTGATTTCAGGAATTATTATATACTATGAAAAAATTTTTAAAGGCAATAGGAGAGTGAGTAGTGAAAGATGAAGTGATTATTTTTATCAGAGATGAGGAAAGGATGTCACTGAGATGTAAGAGTTGAGATCTGAATGATATGGGGAAAGAGCTCTCTAGATGGAAAGCTCACCAAGTGCAAAGAGCCAGACTGTTAACAATCCTGGGTGTTTTAGGGCAGAAAAAGGCCACTATGACAGCTTAGAGAAAGAGTAACAGGACCAAGTAGTTGTATGTGGTTCATGGTAAGGAGCTTGAATTTGTCTGACTCACCAGAGAAAGCAAATAAGAAATTAAAACAATGGGAAGGTATGATATGGCTTATCCTTTAAAAAGATAAGTTTGGTTGCTGTTAAAAATTGTAGATTCTACAAGGTCAAGCTGATAATACTGAGGTAGGATGGGAGGAGGGTTCATGTAGAGGAGGCAATGGTGCCATGGATTTTTCATGGTCGAGATGCTAAGAAATTCTTGTTATACATTCTCCAAAAAAAAACTTGTGTATAAGCCTCTCATTACCCAAATGGGAATTCATCTATGTATTTACCAAACAAGAACTCTGTCTATTCTGTACATGCATAATGGACATGAGTATTTGGGGATTGTTTTTTAGTTTACTTGGTTAAACAGTTGATTTGACTGATAGTTGTTTAACGGGGTTGACCAGTTGTTTGACCAAACTGATTGGCCTGATCAGTTATTTTAGCAGCATTTATGGAGCTATAACCATTTCTAGAACACCCTATACCCTGCCCTTAATTCCTCTGTTACAAAACTACTTGTTGATGTCGCTCTTGGCTATACATATAATTTGTCATGATGGTTGTTTGATGTTGACTTGATTTTGTAGCTAAAACTGTATTTGCTTAGTCACTCTTACCCAGTGTTTGTTTGCTTTCCTTCTTTGCTTCCTGGCCCCTGTCTGTCCACAATCTGGCCAACAGCTTGCTCATAGTATCTTTATTAGTAGAGCCGTGGGAGGTGCACACCAAATTTTAAGTAGGTGTTCCTTGTTGTGATTTCTTCTCCTTAGCAAATGTTTGTGTCTGGGAATTTTATTAGCAGTGTACAAAGAAACCTTGTACTCTTGAGGAACAAAACCAAAAAAAAAAAAAAAAAAAAAGCATGCCTATGTTTGTCATTGCCTTGGGATAGACAGAACCCCTGGAACAGATCCCAAGGAAAACATTTATGCCACGGATCCCATTTATTCACCCCAATTCATCGAAGGATGCCATGGTATTAGTTGACTTCAAAAGCCATTGAATAAAGTCGGCTCTTAAAAATCAGTGTTTGGGTTTCAAGAGTAAAGGAAAGAAAACAGAACAGGTCAGATTCCAGGACTTCAGAACTTGTACACAGTGAGACTGGAAACTAAATCTAAGCATGAAAGGAAATGTTTTCTTGACATTTCTTTTCAAAACAAATCAACACTTGAGGTTGTTTTTAGAGGCACAATTCAATAACTCTGTAAAAACATTCTACTTAAAAAAAATTCCTCTTCTGTGCTACCTGGAATGCCCTTATTCTTATGTTCTATCATTTCCTTCAAATTTTAAGCGTTTCAAGACTCTGCCTTTATTTACCTTACGGGTAGGTAAGAGGAACAGAAGTCCTATTTACTTCCTGAAATGCTATGATGGAAAAGAAAACATTCACATAGTAACATGGCAGGAACCTAGTAGGTGCTCAGAAGTGTTATTTATTTTCTTTTATGTATTTTGAATCCTTTAGTAGTTATTTGAGTCACTTAAGGACAGCTTTGTGGTTAGGCTGGAGTGGGAATAAGAAATGCCTGTTTCATTCCAAACTAGCAGTAGCTCAACATGAACTCAGACCTTTCTACACCTAATTCAAAGGTCATCCACCCCAGGTAGCTACTGGTTCACACAATAAATATTTCCCGGGCTTCAGTCTGATTTTAATTGACCCATTCTGTCTATGAATGGAACCTTAGATAAAAGGTAATTGGAACTCTCACCTTGTTCTTCTTACCATTGCTGAGGTATATTACTTTCCCTTCTGTTGGATGTCAATTGCACAGGACTCCTTCATAAAACAAAGTTCTAACACTGGGGTCAGACAGCTGAATAGGATCAATTCTGGATTTCTATGGTTGATTTCACCACATTGAATTTCAATGACTTTATCTTTAAAATCGCGTGACCTCATGCCATTACCAAAATAACAGACAAATTGAAAATAGTAAAAGAAACTTTCACACTATTTACATTTTTAAAAGTCACATTAGTTTTATTTTATTCTAATTTATTATATCTGACAGCAGAATGTATTACAATTCATATGACACATACTGACCACAATTTTTCCTATCTCTGGTTGTATACAAAGTATATTCACACCATTCGTGTTTTCATACATGTACTTAGGATAATGATGTCCATCTCATTCCACCATCTTTTTTATATGTTTTTAAAAGTACATTTATTACTTTTTTACTGTAAAAAGTAATAAATGTACTTCTTAAAACATATAAATGTTTCACATTAAAGTGCACTACTTCAGGGCAGTGAATATAGCTCAGTGGTATAGCAATTGCCTAGCGGGCACATCGCCCAGTGATTAAGCCCCACACTGGAAAGAAAACAATGCTCTACCCTGTAGCTAGTAAGGATATCATCATTACAGATTAATTTATAAAAACCTTAAAAATCATCCCAGTAAAATTTGGGGATAATGTTGTTAAAGTCATCTCTGTACACTTTTTCCTTGTCCTCCCCCTCAAACTCATATTTTTAAAAATGTTTACTTGTGGATAAATTTTATAACGCTGATCATGTTAACAAACCATGTCTTTTTGATTCCTTTCCCTGTCTACTTTCATAGAAAAAAAAAAGCAGTCATAAAAGAAGAATTATGCATTTTCTCAAATATATCAATCCTTATAAGAAAGCAACACCTCTCAATAATGTCTGTGGTTTAGCATTTTATATGTTAGACTCATTCACATGGTGTTAGGTTTATATGATAAATAATGAACATTTTTAATAAATAATTTGAAAATTATTGTGCTCAGTTGTCATTCCTGAGTAGAAATTACTTTCTGTTTAATATGGTACCATAATCTCAAGGACCAGGCTCAGTCAGGGGGTTTGCTCTCTCTTTTCTAGCGGGCCTCTCTTCACAATGTGAAAGTCATACATAGCCCCACCACCACCACCACATGCCTGTGTAAAACTGCCTGCTACTTTGGTGTTATCTGATTTCTCATTCTTGGAACAGTCCAATGTCAAAAACGGGCCGAATGGCAAGGTGGTGTAACCCTCAGTACCGGGGGAGGGGGCATTAAATGAAAGCTATCATTGTTTCATATGTGTGATCAACTGTCACTGGGTGGGAAGTTGAACTAGATGATTTGAAAATTGATGATTACCAGGCTCTATGAGTGTTTTCCTTCCTTCCTCCCTTCCACCCTCCCTCCCTCCCTTCCTACCTTCCTTCCTTCCTTCCTTCCTTCCTTCCTTCCTTCCTTCCTTACTTCCTTCCTTCCTTCCTATCCACAATAGGAAAATGATCCATGCACTAGATATTCAGTTTTATGTCTGAATCCACTTAAAGACATCACTCTGGCCAACAATTTTTTATAAGATTATCCAAATACCTTATATAAAACCAATCTCACTTTCTTGGCTAGGATCTTCATCTACAACTTCAGTAATAGGGCACATCCCTTGTCTCCTGACACTTTCCACTCTGATATCCTAATGCATTAATCCCTTTGCCCATTCATCAAATGTTTATTGAGTATCCACTCTGTCAGACATTGTCCTGTGGTATATACTAGGGATACAGAAGAGATGGAGATAGACAATGATCCTGTATCACTGAGGGTTTTTTTTTTTTGTTTGTTTGTTTGTTTTGTTTTTGTTTTCTCTTCCTCAGTGCTGGGAATTGTACTTGCTAGTGTTCTACCACTGAGCAATAGTCCCAGCTCAGTGACTTTTCTTTTAGTAAGGTTTTTAGGGTGGTATAATCAGTGGGCTAAAAGGTAACCCCCAAATATGTGTCTACTTCCTATTCTCTAGAACCTATAATTGTATTATATGGCAGAAGAGTATTACCTTATATGACAAAAAGATGGGATTAAAATAGGGATCTTTAGAGAAGGCGGGTTATCCTGCATTATCACATGCATCCTTTTAAGAGAGATGGCAGATGGTATCACTATGTGTGTGGAGGATTAGTACTACACATACAGTAGAGAAAGTGATATGAATGTAGAGCAGAAAGAGATGTTGAATGAAGCCAAGGAATGCCAAAAATCACCAGAAGTGAGAAGACACAAAGGATGATTTTTCCCCTAATCCTCCAGGAACAGCATGCCTGCCAAAATACCTTCATCTTGGACTTCTGTCATTCAGAATTGTGAGACACATTTCTGCTGTTTTAAACCATTCATTTCACTGTAGTTTGTTACAACAGCTCCAAGAATCAAAATAATATAGAAAATCAGGGCTTAAGAACAAAAATCTTGGGAGTAAACTCTCAAATCAGTAACCTAGTAAATGAGGAACACTAGCCAAATCACTTCAACTCCCCAGCTCTTATTTGACTCATCAGTAAAAAGGGAAAATACCAGATTCTTCTCATTTACTCATTAGCTTAAAAAGCTGTATTTGTTTGAACGACAAGCCTAGACCACAGAGAGTATACAGTCATGGTATACATGTGAATATGCTAGCTACTATAGTCATTTTTTTAAAATTTAAAAGATAGTTATTTTAGAAGAGTTCTTCAATTGAGAATATGAATAATAATTTCCATTACTTTTATGGACAATGAGATCAGCACATCCAAAATATTTCATCTCTTTGTGATTTTTGTTACAACAAATGAAAAAGAGGAAAATAAAAGAAAGGGGGATAGCCAAGGTCTTGTCCATCTCATAGACACAGAGCTGACAGATGAGCCATCCGCTCCCTTCTCCTCCTTTTCTGAAGCACCCTACTTGTGTCCAAATAGTAACACAGTTCATGAGTGTCAGAGCTAAGCTCACACTCCAAGTCTAAGCAACAAATCTCCATGCATTCAGAAAGGATCAGGAATAGATACGTACCATGGTTTGACCAAGGAGACAAAAGGGATTCATTTGCCGAGAGCTTCTTAGTTCAGTTTCTCAGGGAAAGATTCTAGGGCTGTAATTTTTCTTTCACCCAAAGTAAATAAGGAAGAACGGCCCTGCTCCATTCTGTGATATTTTACGAAGAAGGGGGCTCTGTGGACTGCAGAATGCAGGAATGGTTGTTCACATTAATGACCCACTGAGTCAGCCAAGAGGAACTTTACCCTTACATTGTATTCCCATTTAAGTGAACCATTACAATCCTCCATTTTTTGGAAAAGGTAATTTAGAAATATATATTCAGCTATTTGCAAATATCCTAAGTGATCCAATAAATGCTAGGCATAGCTTTGGCCCTAAACAAACACACTTGTTCAACTGGCAAAGGTTCATGGCACACATAAACAAATATTCACTAGAACTCAGTTATTTTTAAAATTTAAGTCTACTAAAGGTAGTATCCTATATAAGAATTGATGAGAAGAAAAAAGATACTTAATGATGAATAAGGGAAGATGAAATACTAGTTAGGATATTTATAGTTTCCATTTTTTTTCTTTTTCAGATTCTGGGAAAAGAAGCAAAAAAAAAATATGTAGTTTTAAGTTCTATGTAAATAGACACCGTGGACTACATAGCAATTGGCTCATAACCCTTTCATTGTAAAATCTGCCGAGGACGTGTTTTTCCCTCCAGAAAACTGTTTATGAGAACATATGTCGCCTCAAAAATTCTCCAGTTGGATAATGTTTCCTGCTGAAACCCTTAGTCCTCTTAGGAATGTAGTGAATGCAATGTGATTTGGGGGATAGATCAAAGTAAGAGACCATGTTAAAAAATACCTAAACCAAATGCATATGTACACCAAGGTAAAAGGCATATGCAATAAATACTAGTATATCATCTCATGTGAAAAGCTGAAAACCATAGACAGAGGCAGGTTGCCTGAAAGTTGGTACGATCCTGTATGTTATTTGAAAGGGTTCTTTGTAAGTCAGACATTACACTTGAAACTGCATTGTTACCAGGAAAGAGAACTTGTTTTCCCTTTCCCATTCATAAGCGACATTGTGTTATTTTCAGAAAAACAAAACGTTTTCTTCCAAGCGCAACAATAATTGTAAGAGTAACTCTTTCAATTTGGTATCCTGAGATTATACTCCATAATCTTTCATTTGTAGAAGCGACACATATTAATAGATTCTGAATAAGATTTCAGAAAATAACAGGGTGCTTCAGAAGCACCTTTTCAAGTGGGGTTTGGGAGGAGACAGAATCTTTGGATGTCTGGAAAGCTGGACAGTTAGACAAGGAAGACTGTCACAGTAAATTTTGGAAAACATTTTATTACAGATGATGAAAAAAATTGGAAAGAAAAAAGAGGTTTTGTTTTGTTTTGCTTTTAGGACTAATGCCATTAGCTGTTTGTTATTTCAGCTCCTTTAAAGAAACTTTGATCTATAAACAAAAGGGAAAGTTAATAAGGAGTGAGGATAAGTCACATTGGTGTCACGTTTTCAATTAAACTATCATCAAACACTTAATCTCTGATCTGCTGTCCTCTAGCTCTATCTCCTCCCGCATCTCTTCCTCTAACCCAACAGGACATAAATACTTCTACACTTCTGCATGGTGAGGACTGTGAGGGTCAGGTGGAGAGTCAGCAATGTGTGTTTATTTGTAGGTTCAAACACACTGCTGTGTGATGTAACACATAAGCAAGAAACAAAAAAAAAAAAAGAAATATTCTCAAATCTGCATCCCGCACTAAGAGTTGCAAAGCTTGTGAACAAGGAGCCAGATCCTAAACATTATGGATTGCATAAAACCTCTGTCAACACTACTCAGCTCTGCCATTGTAGTGAAAACGTAGCCACAGACAATATGTAAGCAAAGGAGTGTGGCTGGGCTCCATAAATATTTACACACTGAAATACGAGTTTTATGCAATAATATAATTCTTCTTATTTTCTCTTTCAACTGTTTAAAACATGGCAGAAACTGCTCTTACCTCATAGATGTATAAGAACTGCTGGACATGCCAGTGCATGCCTGTAATCCCAGCAACTTGGGAGGCTGAGAGAGGAGTATTGCAAGTTGAAGGCCAGCCTCAGCAACTTAGTGAGACTCTCAGAGTTAGTTAGTGAGTCTCTGTCTCCAAATAAATATATTGGACTGAGGATGGAGTTCAATGTTAAAGCCCAACATATCTTAAATATCTTGGATTGGTGAAAACTAGAAATAATTCAACTTATTCTAGGCTTCTTTCCTTTTTTACTCATGTCCCCTCCATATGTCATAATATGAGAGATCTTTGAGGAGGAACATAAGACTTGCTTTCCAACTGCCATTATGTGAGCAGCTTTGCCCTGCCATGGCCTTCTGCCATAATGTTGTACGTCACCTCAGGCCAAAGCAATGGAGTGTCAACTTTATACTGAAACCTCTTAAACTGTTTGCTTTTCTCAGGTGTTTGATCACAGTGACAAAAAGCTGACTATTACAGAGGTCTAGTTTCATTCTTCTACATATGGATATCCAGTTTCCCTGACACCATTTATTGAACAGACTGTCCATTTTCTAATACATGTTGTTTGCACCTTTGTCCAAAATCAGTTAGCTATAATACATGCATTTATTTTGAGTTCTATATTCTATCCCATTGGTCTTTATATGTGTCATTTTTTCTTTTCAAGTACCACACTATTTTGGGTAGTATATCTTTATAGTACATTTTCAAGTCCAGTATTATGATTCCTCCAGTTTCATTCATTTTGCTCATGATTGCTTTGGCAATTCTGGCTCTTTTGTGGTTCCATATTAATCTTAAGAGTTTTTTCACTATTTCTGTGAAGAATATTAACGGTATAAGAAAAAACAGAGGAAACTCTTCAGGAAAGTGATAGGGAAGTAGACATTATGAATGAGTAAAAATTAACAGGAAAAAATTAAAAAACAAAGGTAGAAAATAGACAAATGGGATTGTATTAAATTAAAAAGCTTCTGCACAGCAAAGAAAACAATCACCAGAGTGAAGAGCCTGCCTGGAGAATGGGAGAAAAAAAACTTTAAACTATCTGTCAAGGATTTAAAATCCAGAATATGTAAGTAGCTCAAACAACTCAATAGCAATAATAATTATTATTATTATCTAATTTTAAGATGATCAAATTACCTGAATAGACATTTCTCAAAAGATGACACACAAATAGCCAACAGGTATATGAACAAAATGTTCAACAGTACTAATTATCAGGAAAATGAAAATCAAAAGAACAAGGTGCAATTACCTCTCTCCAGTAAGAATGGCTATCATAAAAATAAAAAAAGACAAAAATGTTAATTCTGGGGAAGATGCAAGAAAAGGAATGTTAAATACTGATAGGAATGTAAATTAGAATAGCCATTATGGAAACCAATATGGAAGTTCCTCATCTTGAGAGCTAAAGATAGAACTACTGTATGATCCAGCAACCCAAGTAATGGGTATATATCCAAAGGAAACAAAATCAATGTATTCGGGAGACACTTGCACTCCCATGTGTATCCCATCACTTTACAGAATAGCCAAGATATAGCATCAACCTAAGTTTCCATCAGTGACAGATGAATTGATAAAGAACATATGGCATATGCACACTATATAATATTGTTCATCCATAGAAAATGGAATCCTGTCATCTGTAGCAACATGGAGAGAATTGGAAGATACTGTGCTAAGTGTAATAAGCCAGGCACAGAAACACAACTACTGTGTGATCTCATGTGGAAGCTGAACAGGTTGTTTCATATAAGTATATAGATGAATAGTATAATTGTAGGGAAAGGATATGAGGGAGAGATGTTGGTGTTTGGGTACAAAGTACAGTTAGACGGAATAACTTCTAGTATTCTGTAGCATAGTGGGGTGATTATACTCATCAAAAATTTACTATAGATTTCAAACTGTCTGGAAGGAAGGATTTTGAATGTTTCCAACACAAATAATAAGGGTTTCAGATGCTGGATATGCTAATTAGCCTGATTTGATCATTACATATAGCCTACATGTATTACAGGAACTTACTTTAGGTCAGGGGTATAGCTCAGTGGTACAGTGCTTGCTAACATGTGTGAAGCCCTGGATTTAAACTGCAGCATTGGAAAAGTTAAAAAATACAATAAAATAACACAATTTGTCCCACAAATATGCACAATTATTATGTGCCCATTAAAATTGCTTTAAAAATTATAAGTATATTGTGAAGTTTTTATGAAAGAGCTATAAAACTCAAACCATACATCTTTATCCCTATATAAAGTCTACATTTTTTAATGTGTTGTAAATGTTGTAGTTCAGAAAAAAAAAGATGAACTCTTTTTCATATTTCATTGTAAGGTTTGTTCCTATCATTCCTTTTAGTAATTCAGAGAAATGTATTTGAAAGCCTGTTGAAAGCCTGTGACTCCCTTCTGTCAACTCTGGGTGTGTGAAAACCTCTCTAAATTTAGTCTTCAAATAACAGTAATTTATAACAGTCATCTAGCAGAATGGTGAGTTGGCTGTGGTATTCTGCTAGCCTTTCTTGGGCTTGCTCATGCAGCTGTGTTCAGTCCCTGTGCAAATAATTGGCTGGACTCAACTGCTACAGTTGGAATGGTGAGACCTCTCTTTCCATTCTCAGATTTCTTCATGGTATGGTGGCCTCAGAGCACTGAGGAGCATGCAGGCAGTAGCTGCAAGACCTCTCAAAGTCCAGGCTCCCGAATTTGAATTACATCATTTTCTCCACATACTGTTGTTCAAAACAATACCAACAATACACCCTGAAATTAACAGGTTAGAGAAACAGACTTCACCTTGGGTGTGGTAAATTGGCATAAACTGTAAATGATATGAGTACAAGGAAGAAGAGGAATTTGTAGGACCATACAATCTACCATATCATACTTATCTCAGGGTTTGTGGCTCCTTTGACGTCCACAACGACTTATTAACAGTAATAACTTTATTGTAAACCTTCAAAATGAATTTTCAGACTAGCACATGAAAATAGCATTTATAATAATTCATACTGTCATATAACTGGTTTGTGTTGGTTCTTGTGTTTGGTAAAATTGGAAATAAAAGTTTGTCTATGGAAAATATAGACCATGAGTGTGTTCAAACATGTCATTAAAAGCATTTAGGTCAGGTACTTGGGGCATCTGATGGAAGAAAGATTCAGTCATGTATCATAGATTGTAGAGGCAAAGGTAATGGGAATATTTTGGTCAAAGTCACAGTCAGAACTGTGCTCAAGAAGAGCTCCCAAAAGATGTCAAAGTGAACTCAGCCATGAGTCAACAATGAAGAGGTCAGCCTTATTGTTTGGAATATCACACTACCTCTTGAGGACACTAGAAGAAAAATTTTAAAGGCAGCGAGGAGACAACTGTCACTTTTAATACTTGGAGTGATGGGAATTAGAAGTTCTGCAAGTTACAGTACTCCTGAAGGACATCAAAACTGTGTCCATTCATCCATGATGCTCAATTGAGCCCCATCCAGAAGCACAGTCAATAATTACCTGACATGCTGATTTATGTACCATTCAGTACCTATAATTATAATGTATCACCAATTTTTCGGTGCATTCTGGATTCAGAGGTAAGATATCAGAAAACATGCTTCTTATAGGTGAGGCAATATTCTAGTTATAATAACAATACCATGAACTCAATAATAACCACAGGAACATTTTTCACAGTGCCTATAATAGTCTGAGGTAGTTATTATTATTATTATTATTATTCCTAATATATGGATGAAGCAACTGTGGCTAAAGACATTAAGTCACCTGATCAACATCAGATAGTAAATGCAAAGCTAGAGCCTATCATTAGTCTAAATACAAAGCCAGACCCTTGATCACTAAGCTCTATGACTTTTCCTGAAAAAAAAATTTATTTTTTTAGTATCAGAGAACATAAAAAAATTTAAAAAACAGTTAATCATCCAACCAAATTTTAAAATCTCATATTATAATTTTTCAGAATATATGTTAAGCACCAGAATATATGAATGTGCCTTTCTCCCCATATCCTTTCCAACACTTATTGTTGTTTGTATTCTTAATAACTGCCATTCTGACTGGAGTGAGATGAAATTTTAAAGTAGTTTTGATTTGCATTTCTCTAATTGCTAGAGATGTTGAACATTTTTTCATATATTTGTTGACTGATTATATATCACCTTCTGAGAAGTGTCTGTTCAGTTCCTTGGCCCATTTATTAATTGGGTTATTTGTTTGTTTTTTTTTTAGTGTTAAGATTTTTGAGTTCTTAATATATTCTACAGATCAGTGCTCTATCTGATGTGCATGTGGTAAACATTTGCTCCCATTCTTTAGGCTCTCTATTCACCTTACTGCTTCTTTTGCTGAGAAGAAGCTTTTCAGTTTGAATCCATCTCATTTATTGATTCTTGATTTTATTTCATGCACTATAGGAATCTTATTAAGGAAGTCAGGGCCTAATCCGGCATGATGAAGATTTTTGAGCCTACTTTTTCTTCTATTAGGTGCAGGGTCTCTGGTTTAATTCCTAGGTCCTTGATCCACTTTGAGTTGAGTTTTGGTGCAACCAATATGGAAAGCAGTATGGAGATTCTTTGGAAAACTTGGAAAGGAACCACCATTTGACCCAGCTATCCCACTCCTCCTTTTTATTCAAAGGACTTAAAAACAGCATACTATAGTAACGCAGCCACATCTATGTTTATAGCAGCACAATTCACAATAGCTAAATTGTGGAACAAACCTAGATGCCCTTCAGTAGATGAATGGATAAAGAAACTGTGGTATATATACACAATGGAATATACTCAGCAGTAATAAAATCATGGCATTTGCAGGTAAATGGATAGAGCCGGAGATTATCATGCTAAGTAAGCCAATCCCCCAAAACCAAATGCTGAATGTTTTCTCTGATATGAGGTTGCTGATCCATAATGAGGATGCAGAGGGGCATGGGAGGAATGGAGGAACTCTAGGTAGGGCAAAAGGGAGGGAGGGGAAGGGAGGGGGCAGAGGTGTAGGGAAGACGGTGAAAAGAGGGGGACATCATTATCCCCAAGTATGAAGACACGAATGGTATGGCTCTACTTTGTGTACAACCAGCGATATGAAAAATATATGTGTACTATGGATTGAAATGCATTCTGCTATCATATATAACAAATTAGAATAAATAAATAAATTGCTAAGTTAAATATAGTAATGAAAACGGTTTTGACTCCTCAGTCCAAAAGGTCTCAATGTATTAGGAATTTGTCATAAAACATGATGAAACCAGAATAGCCATCCCTTGGTCCCAGATGCTGTTCTAAAATCCCTCACTTACCTAAAGCTATGTCCAGTTCCAAGGTACAATTATAAATCTATTTGATGTAATTCATTGTCACCCAAGGACGACCCAAGCAGAAGAGACTGTATGAGTCAGGAGAGGCTAGGTTTCCTTATGGTAACTAAGAGGACGACAATCACAGTCACTTCCAAGAACAAAGATTTATCTCTTGTCCCTCACCATGCCCTTTGTGGGTCAGGGAGGACTTAGCTCTGCATCACTTCACTTTCGCTCCTAGATCCAGTGACAGAGCAGACATTATTTGGCACATTTCCCAGAGGCTGTGGCAGCGGGTAAAAGCAAATCCTGGGGAATTATATACCAGCAATCAAATGCCTGACCTGGACCCAACCTTCATTACTTCCACATATTACTGGCCAGAACTGGTCTCTAGACCTCCCTTTATCAGAGGGGTCAGGATTTGCCTGGTGTGGTATACCTAAAAAGCGTGACCTGTGGTTGAGAAACTCTTTCAATTATATTCAGAAAAACACTGTTTGATATTTAGGCCTATACTATTTTATCATTAAATAAGTTCTCTCCAACAGTTTTGAGTGTGAGGACCCCTCTAGAAAGGGAAGAAAAAAAAATACAACAACCTTTTTTGATAGTAACTTGCTTGAGAAAGTGCATGTGATGGAAAGTCTACATGAATTCAGTGATGCTTTTAACTGAATTGACATTTCAGTGATGACAGGCATGCATTTGAAAGTAGCAGATTGGTAGGAAATATTCCTTACATGGAATGTTGCGTTGCTGAGGTGCTAAGTCTATGAAATGATTAAAGATGTCAGACATGGGGTAAAGAGGAACTAACAAATGAAAAAAAAATGCAGGATTCAAAGACCTAAAATTAAAACACAATAGAGAAGAGCTGCAAGCCAGTGGGATCACTTTTACTTCTTCCTCTTCCATGCTCTGCATAGAAGTCCAACTGCCCTCTATCCCTACCCATGTTCATGTAGACATTTCATTCCTTCCTTTTATCTAATCCAATCATGCTTGACCTTCAGCAAGGATAAGAATCACTGTAAACACAATCCCCCAATTTTTGTAGTTTCTTTACCATCAAATTTGGGAACTTTCAAAAAATGTTTATTTTTAGCCAAAGTCTGTCCCCAAAAGTACTCAGGATTTTATAACCCATAAGCTGGAATGCACTGCTTCAACATTCCCATTTCTAACAGATGATGTTCTTCAGTGTTTGATGTTCTATGTGATTCAAATATTCTACCATTACTAATTTGGTCATTAACTTTTGGAATGTGGCTGGATCATTATTTTTTATCCCTTCAACAAAGTTTGATAAACTATCCTTTAATGTCAATTACTACATCTACATATCTTGAGATGCTGAAATGAAATATGTAAGTCCCTGGCTTTGAAGAGTTTCCTGTCTAACAGAAACCAAGAATTGAATAAAGAGCCACAACTGAGATATTCTCAGGATAACCAAAAGGCACAGGTGATGGATCAACAGGTGGGTGATGAACCTTGGTTCATCAGTTGGGTTTCACTGACAAGCTGAGGCTCCTGCTGAATATATAAGGATGCATAAGAATACATCCAGACAGATGGTGAGAGATAGCTTGCAAGTGAAATCGGGAAGCACAGTCATAGACAGGTAGGCAAAGATGGCACCAACTATTCATTCACCCACCTAGGCACCATGAGCACACAACAGACCAATGACCCAACTTATTCTTTTCATAGGCTCATAGTAATCTCAAGAATAGATGCACATTATTTGCTGGATTTTTCTTCTGCTAAGGGACATTCAGATCACTTTCAGGGTTTTTCTACTACCAATATTATTATTGGAAACTTCCATTTTTATATAACTATTTTATTAGTTACACAGAAAATAAAGAGTTATATTTCCCATATGATCAATTTCTAAAACTGGCATTTTTGAGTCAAAGAATAATTTATTAAAATTCTATTGTCAGGTTCCTTTACCAATTTGTCTTCCAACCCGGCACGGTAGGCTACAAGTCTTACTACATTTTGCTCATTTTATGAGCACAGTATCTTTTCATTGTAATTTGTATGATTCTGACCACTGATGAAGTTGAAAATGTTTTCTTTTCTGTGATTAGCTTGTTAATATCTGCTAACCATTTCTGTATTGTCTTTTTCTGGTGTTGAGGGGTTATTTTGTATGCTTGGGTTATTATCCATAAAAGTAAACATAAGCATAATTCTTTGAAATTATATACATTCTTCCCTTTGTTTGCCTTTTGAATTTGTGTATGAAGACTTTAATTTTATTAACTTACAATGTACTGTGTTATAAAATTGTTTTTAATTTTTATAAATGCACATGCATTATCCTTTGCCTTCATATATTTTATTTATTAATTTTGTTTTTGGATCTTCTCTGGAAACTCAAGGTATACAAATATTAATATAAATATGAATATAAATATTAATATAAAGTGTATTGTATAATATTTTATTATTTCTGAAATTTACATCTTTTGTTTATCTTACACTATGCATCATTTTAGTGTTATTTTCCCTTTCAGAGAAAACACCAAGGAGAGAGAACTGATTATGATATCAGTAATAATTAAATTTATAATCTTTTCTCATTACTGCAATTCAGCTGGGACTCTGCTCTGCTCTAAGGTCCAAAATGATTGAGGAATTACTCTCTGGAACAACAGGGATAAAAAGTGGATTATCTCTCATTTTGGATACATGTGCCGATAGGGTATCGGGAGGAAAAACGGGCAAGATGGGAAAGACAAATGATCTGGGCCTAAGAGCTGCTTCCTATCAGGTCTGACTCCTGTTGCATTCGTAGGTGCCCACACTGTGACTCCAGTAATTATGAATTGAATTTGTCCTGTTTGTGAAAGGCCAGGCAGCAAGTGGTAGGCATAAAAGATGACCCCAAACTCAACCTAGTTGTAGGCTCTCTGGAGCCACTGTTGATGCTCATAGGAGTATTTGTTAATATTAATCTTGTAATTGGATCTTTGGGATGGTCTGAGGTTATGAATTCATACTCAAAGGCCTGTTTTCCAGTTGTAGATCTTTGTTCCTGGAAGAAAAGCCTCTTATGTTTAATTCAGCAACACAGTCAATCTATCAATTTTTGAATGCCAAAATGGTAGAGAAATACAGTATTTTCAGCTTTGGTTACCTCCACATTTGATCAGCTGTCAAACGGCAGTTAAGCTGATGCAGGAGGATTATTTTGATAAGGCCATTTCTGAAGACAGAATTCAAAACAAGAACATTACGGTCTTTCCCATTAATGTCAAATAAATAGTGTTGTGCCAAACATTGCTGGGTCACTTTTGAAAGTCTGGTCTTTTTCAAATCTTAGTGTATTATATTTTCTGCAGAATGCTCGATCCTTGTTTGAAATAGTTTAGAGGAAAAGATTTTAAGAACAGATTCTTTAGAAGCTGGGGTTAGCTTTTATTGCAAAGTGTAGTTTATCCTGTAGAAGAGTTCCTGGACAACTGCTAGGAAGGATCTTGGTTCCATTTTAGAACAGGGTGAAGAGAACCAACCTTGTATGGGGAGTTCTGAACAGTTAGAAGACACCGAGTGGAAGGAAAGGAGTTTCAGAACTGGCAAAGTGAAAGCACTCAGGAAATTCATCTTAGGTCCTTTTTTACTTTATCCTTTGCTCAGTCTTAAAATGGACCAGTTAAGAAGACCACTAATGTGGCATTAGTGGTTCAAAGTCATTCTGGCCATTTGATTCATCTTTAAGGATATATTTCAGCAAAAGAGAAATGCAAGCCTATTGTTTGTTTTAGAAAAGTGGGCCTGAGGAATACAAAGCCATTTATATTTATCAGGCTCTGAAGAACAATCAAATAAGAGATTGACCCTAATTCCAGGCTGGCAGCCATACCAACATCTATTTATTTGTTAATTTAACTAAAATGTATGGAGTCTTTAAGTTATACAAGATACTATATTTGGCATTTTGGGAAATACAAAAAATGAGTAAATCCAATCAATTATCTAATGGTGGGGTGCATTAAAGTCAGAAGATGATAAACAGGAATAATCAAGGCATTACAATTTCTGAAAAAGAAAGAATACCAAGAAGATGGTAAATTCTTAAAGAGGTATTCTATATAAAGTGACAGGAAGAAATAATTCTTAGGGTCCCTGGTAGAAGCAGAAGGTCTGGGATCTTCCAGGTAAGGGGCGAGTATTCATTCTGCCCTTTATTCCAGGGATCACTAACTCCATTCAATGCATCGTGCTTCCTGCTAAAGGGACAGGCTTCAAATTGATATGAGTAGTTCACTGGAGGACCTCCAGTAGGGAGATAAGCCACAGGCATAAATAAAATCTGATAAAAATTAATACAACACACAGGGAGCCCACACATCCTTCTTCTGGGAACTGTGTTGGAGTGTAGAGAGATGATATCTGGTTGTAGGAGACCATACATGAGGGATTTGAAAACACTTAACATCTGAAGCATAAATAACCTTGTGTTATTTAATTTTAACCTTAAACCTCCCACAAGTTAGACAGTACAGAATACACGAAGATTTGACATCACTCTTTTACAAAGGAGGAAAGTCAGACCAAGAGAGATGCTGTTTTGTTGTTGTTGTTGTTGTTGTTGTTGTTATTATTATTATTATTATTATTATTTTATATTATAGTTTTATCTCATTCCCCAAAATGAAGTTTCATAAAGAATGTTCTTATTGAGGGAATTCATCCTGATTTTTTATAAGTAGGGCCTTATTTTAGCTCATGAGAGATTTTCATTATTTGCATTTTTGATGAATAACCTGGATGCTGAAGTCATATGAAACTTAGTTTCCCCATGTTTCATGTGGGGCTTATAAAATCTGCCCTGCATATAAAAAATCAAGTGGGAAAGCCCTTAAAGTGAGACAGCACCACACAGAAAGGCAAGGTATTAAGTTTCTCATGGTGGACTTCATTCCAGATTCAGTTCCATAATGTCATGTTTAAAATTCATCCTGGTGCAAGATGTTCAAACTCTGAAATATTGAGGCCTATGGGGAATTTGTCACAATCAGCAAAATTGCACTGTCACTAAATTGTTCACATTCTACTCGGAGCTAGTATTTTCAGTTAGCTTCGAAGGGTAGAAAAGATCAATTTTACTGTAATTTTTCAAAGCTGCCTTGCTCAACCTCACAAACATAAATATCAGTGTAGAGTATATACTGAGATGATAATTTAAGAGATCCTTGCAGACTTCAGAATTGGTTGTATAGATGTTGGTTTCACTTCCAGTACTACTACATTGCTAACACTTTAAAACATGTGTTGATGTACTGCTAACTCATGAACAGAGGCAAAAGAAAAAAGACAAAGAAATAGAATTCATTAATGTTCACACAGGTCTTAATGTTACTATGCAGCATTTTTTCTTTAAGAGAATCACTTAAGAGTTAGAATGATTGGAACTATTAATAGCAATGGTTTTCTACCCTACCTCTAAGAACGGCCCATCACAGGTTGCATATCTATGCTACAAATTTGCTGTCTGTAATAAAATAGACCCTCCTGAGATTAAAAATGAAAAGGAAAATACCTCCCAGTGGCAGTATTTTCTACACAAATATGAATTCTGGGGCAATGGACTATAACAGGCATGATAATTGTGGTTGTGGCATGAACTTGGGCATCAATGCACCAAGTGCATAGTAGCTCCTATAACTACTACTGTCATATTTTTCTCCTTTCTCCTCCTCTTGTTCTTCTTTCTTCTTCTTTTCTCTGTTTTTAAATACCTTTGCAATTAGGAAATCTACCCCCGGACTAATATGAAGATTTTCCTAAGCAAAAAATAAATAAATAAATAAATAAATACAAATAAACTGATTCGTTCAGTGTTGAATTTTAGAGAGAGAAATGGAACAAACTGTGCTGGTTCTCATTTAATCCATAATGTCTTTTGACATTAAAATCCATCTCCAATCCCCACATCAGGAAGGTTTATTTTATTTTTTCAGTGCTATGAGTGCTAAGGATGTATAAACCCACCCTCCTGAAAGGACATCTGAATTACCTCAGCCACATTTTCCATCACAGTGTTCCCTGAAAAGACCTGATCATTAGAGATGGAATTTTCGTTGGTTAATGAGAGCTTCTAAGACTCAGTGTCTGACTTTCACAGGAGAGAGCTTGACGACAATTTCTTCATCAATGTCAGCTCATGAAAGCACACCTGAGCACAGAAAAATATTTACAGGTTCCCACACAAAAAGGAAGCTATTAGAGAGTAAAAATAAATAAATCTTATTGATAATGGGAATGCATAAAGTACCCAAATCATGTCAGAGCTGAGACTTCCATTTACAGTTTTGAAGGCTGGGGAGCCTGCTAACAGCATACAGAGAAAAGTTCTGCTCCAGAATCAGAATGAACAGGTAACCTGGGCCATAGCAGTTGGGAAAAGAAGTGCAATTACCCATGAGCCTTTGTTATGAAAAGGCTCCCTATAGGGAGAAATGGGGCCATGACAATAGAATGGAAGAATCTGAAAAAGTATTGGAGAGATGACTCCCAGATCTGAATATCTCTAGATGCTCAGTTCCAATTAATAAATCCTATAGCCTTTTACATTTTCATGCTTCCATGTCTCCCCAACCCTTCATGAGTATTGTCACGCCTTTTTTAAAAAGTCCCTTCATGTTGGGATATGGTTTTACGTATTTAAAATGTACTGTCCCATAAACTGTTAGAGAGAGAATATTACTGAATTATTAAATTATTTGAGTTTAGGCAGGTAACAAGAGTTTGCAATATAATGCTTTAGGACTTCTACCACGACTCAGAGGGAAACCAGCTGTCTCTTCCAGGCATTTGAAAAACCAAGAATTTATTGGAAAAGACTGTGACACCTTGTTAGAAGGGCTGGGAGCAGCAGTGTATCATTTTGATGGCAGGGAGACCTAAAAGAATGGAAAGTGAGGGTCACTTCCCTGGGTCCCCAAGCTGAATTCCTTAGCATGACCCATCCCCAACATACACTCCAAGGATAAAAGCAGTGGTTTATCAGGGACTTAGTGGTGTGCCTAAAGGAGTAAGAACCTGGTGCAAATTGTACCTAAAAATCATAGACACCAGAGACCCAAAGGGACCTTGCAGACCAAGACATAGTGGCATCTGGGGGACAGGGGTTGTAGACAATTAGTGGTGCATCTGATTTTCACAACCCTTGCAACTGATGACTTAACAAAGATAGAGTAAAAGTAAAAACTCAGACCTTCTTAATTTCTCTGTGTAAGAGGATGCCAACCTTGACTTTTCCTGTTAGAGCTATTTCTATACTCTAATCCCACATCAGCTGCCAAAGATTTCACTTCTGAAAATCCAGCTGTTAAAAATAGTTTTCACAAGAAACATAGAAGAATTTATATATTTTGTGACTCATTTCCCAGAGACCCTAAATGAATAAAAAAGGTGCTATAGGTAATAGGCTTTTTTAGTTGTTTGGAAACACCCAATTTTCTATATTCAAAACAGCTGCTGCTGGGGTTCCTCTGCTTCAGACCATGGAAAGTTCAAGAATATGACAAGGAGTCTATGACCTATTATCATGATTTCAAAAAAAAAAAAAAAACAAATAAAACTGCAGCTTATCTTACATGTAGGAATTCCTAAAAACTCCACAAACAGCCCATCAGAACTAACAAATGAATTCAGTCATGTTATAGGAAACAAAGTCCACATACAAAAATTAGTTGCATTTCTATACATTTATAACAGGATTTCTGAAAAGGCATCTGGCAAAATACTATGCTTTACAATAACATACTATTATAAAATTCTTACGAATAAACTTAACTAAAAAGGTTAAGGACATGTACATTAAAAAAAACTACAAAACATTAATGAAATAAATTAAAGAATATATAAACAAATGAAATGGAACTACATTCTATGTTTGTGGATTAGAAGACCCAATATTGTTTAAAAGGTAACATACTGCTTCAATCTAATTCATATCAAAACCAATAAATCCAAAAAAATTCAAAAATAAGGGAAAGAAACAGAATAGATGGATAAATAGAAAGCCAAGAGCAAGGTGGTAGACTTAAATCTAGATTTATCCATTATTACATTAAACATAAATAGTCTAAACATACAAATTTAAGTGCAGATACTGTAATATATTTTTTTAAAAAGTAGAAACTATGCATATCCTTTAAGTAATGCACATTAAATATAAAAAAAACTGAGAATGGTTAACAACATATGAATAGAAAAAGACAGCACACAAGTAAACATAAGAAAGATGAAGTGATCATCAGAGAGTTTCTCTACAAGAAACTATTACCAGAGGTGAAGATCAATATTTGTGATGATAAATCTGATATGTGAAATTGGAAGAAAGCTATGACATTTGTAGAACTCTACCAACAGGGGGAGAATGTATGCTCACTTTAAGTACACCGGAAGCATGCACTATAATTGAAAGTGCTGGGTCATAAAACAAGTCTCAGAATTTAAAATCAACATTTCAAACATCAATCCTACTTAATATTACACTAGAACTTCTGGACAGTGTATCAAGGTAAAAAAATAGAGAGAGAGGAAAAAAGTAGGAAAATAGGAGGTAAAATTATAAGTGGAGAGGACATGGTTGTATTAATAAAAAAAAAACTAGTAAATGTACATAAAGTCACTAGAAATAATAAGCAGTTTAGCAATATTAGAGAACAATGACAGATGTAAAAATGGTATCATAAATGAACAAAATGTTAAAATTGTTTTTTTAGTTGTATATGGACATAATACCTTTATTTTATTTATTTATATTTATGTGGTGCTGAAGATGGAACCCTGTGCCTCACACATGCTAGGAAAGTGCTCTACCATGGAGCTACAACCCAAACCCTTGAACAAACTATTTTTAAAACATAATTTTAAATCATTAAAAAGTTTAAAATACTTACAATAGAGACTGATATAATAAAGATATGCAAGAACTTTGTGCTAAAAGGAACAACATATTGCTTAGAAAAACTAAAGAAGCCCCCCCAAAATATGGTATAAGCAATACAAATGGATAAAAGACTCAGTACTATTAAAGTGGAAATTCTCCTCAAAGTGATCTGTAGATTCAGTGACACTCCTTTGAAAATACATACATGCTTCTTGGTAGAAATCAACACTGTGATTCTAAGAATAACACAGATATGCATAAAAAATCATGAATTTCCTAAAACTTTTTGAAAAATCAAAACAGGATTTATACATATCTATTATATTAATGAAGACAATGTAGTGTTTTTGATGAAAAATACATTTAGATATATTTCAGTCTTTGGAACTGAATAGAAAGCTCCCAAATATGTTCACACATAAATGGTCAATCAATTCTCAAAATGCCAATGTTATGAGAAATGACAATAAAAAAATTGAGCCTGGATTCTCACATTACACCATACACTAATGTATTGAAGATACAAGTTCAAAAGAAAAATGACAAAATTTCTTGAAGAAAGCTTGGGATATTTTCTTACGTTGGCAAAGACTCCTTAGGTCACAAAAGGCATTCATCATAGAAGGAAAACATGATAAACTGTATTTAACTTAACATTTTTTCAAAATTTCTTCTTAAGAAAAAAATTTAAGCCATGGAATAAAATATTTCAAATGCACACATGTAAAATATTTATCTGAAATTCATCAAGAATCTTACAACTCCATAATAAAAAAAACTGAAAAAAAATGCAAATCAAAACTACTCTAAGATTTTATCTCACTCTAGTCAGAATGGCAGTTATCAAGAATACAAGCAACAATAAGTCTTAGTGAGAATTTGGGGGAAAAGGCACATTCTTACATTGCTGGTGGGACTGCAATTGGTGCAATCAATATGGAAAGCAGTGTGGAGATTCCTTAGAAAACTTGGAATGGAACCACCATTTGACCCAGCTATCCCACTCCTCCATCTACACCCAAAGGACTTAAAAACAGCATACTACAGGGACACAGCCGCATCAAAGTTTATAGCAGCACAGTTCACAATAGTTAAATTGTGGAACCAACCTAGATGCCCTTCAGTAGACGAATGGATAAATAAACTGTGATACATATACACAATGGAATATTACTCAGCATTAAGGGAGAATAAAATCATGGCATTTGCAGGAAAATAGATGGAGTTGGAGAACATCATGCTAAGTGAAGTAAGCTAATCCCCCCAAAACAGGGACCAAATGTTTTCTCTGGTAAATGGATGCTAATCCACATTGCGGGAGGACATGGAATGAGTGGAGGAACTTTGGATGGGGCAAAAGAGGGGGAGGGAGCAAGGGAGTAGGAAAGATGATGGAATGAGACAGACATCATTACCCTAGGTATCTGTATGATTGCACAAATGGTGTGACTCTACTTCATGTGCAACCAGAGAAGCGCAAAGTTCTGGTCCATTTGTTTACAATGCTACTGCCATGTATAACTGATTAGAACTAATCAAAAAAATGCCCCTTTTAAAAAAAGTGGCATAAGAGATATATTTGTTGATCAATTGTATTTCTTCTTCTGTGAAGTGTCTCTTTAGTTCCTTAGCCCATTTATTGATTGGGTTATTTGTTTTTGGTGTTAAGGTTTTTTAATTTTTTAAATATCCTGCAAATTAATGCTGTATCTGAAGTATACATGGTAAAGATTTTTGCCCATTCTTCAGGCTGTCTTCACATTCTTGATTGTTTCCTTTGCTGTGAAGAAATTTTTAGTTTGGTTTCAGCCTATTTATTGATTCTTGATTTTATTTCTTATGCTTTAGGAGTCTTATTAAGGAAGTCATTTCCTAAGTCCACATGATGGAGAGTTAGGCCTTTTTCTTCTATTAGGCGCAGGACTCTCTGTTCTAGTGCCTAAGTCCTTGATACACTCTGAATTGAGTTTTGTGCAGGGTGAGAGATAGGGATTTAATTTCATGTTACTACATCTTTCATTTCCAATTTTTCCAGCACCATTTGTTGAAGAGGCTATTCTTTCTCCAATGTATGTTTTAAGTGTTTTTGTCTAGTATGAGATAACCACATTTATGTGAGTTTGTCTCTGTGTCTTCTATTCTGTACCACTGGTCTACATACCTGTTTTGGTGCCAATACCATACCATTTTTGTTACTATGGCTCTTGCATCACTTTTCTTGCTAAGGATTGCTTTGGCTATTCTGGTTCTCTTACGTTTCCAAATAAATTTCATGATTGCCTTTTCTATTTTTTTTGAGAAATGTCATTGGGATTTTAATAGGAACCATAATTTAACCTAGTTAACCCACTGCTTGGTTTATACCCAAAGACTTAAAATCAGCATACTATAGTGATACAGCCACATCAATGTTTATAGCAGCTCAATTCACAACAACAAACTATGGGACCAAACTAGGTACCCTTCGACAGATGAATGGATAAAGAGAATGTGGTATATATTCACAATGCAATCTTACTCAGCCTTAAAGAAGAATGAAATTAGGGCATTTGCAGGTAAATGGATGGAGTTGGAGAATATTATGCTAAGTGAAGTAATCTAAACCCAAAGAACCAAAGGCCAAAAGTTTTCTCTGATATGTGGGTGCTAATTCACAGTTTCATGGTGGGGTTGAAAGGGCTAGGGAAAAATGGGGGAGTGAAGGGAGGAAAAGGGTTCTGGGAGTGGAAACCATAGTAGAATGAATTGGATATTATTATGAAATGTGTCAGTCTACATCATATACAACCAGAAGAATGAGAAGTTATACTCCATTTATATACGATGTGTCAAAATGTCTTCTTCTGTCATGTATAACTAATTAACACAAAGAGAAAACATAAACAAGCAAAAAAAGTGGCATAAGATTTCAATACACACTTCACAAAATAATGTGTATAAGTGGTTACATGAAGAGATTCTCAATCCCAGTGGTCATCAAGAAAATGCAAATTGAAATGATAATGAGAGGCATCATCCTATACTAAGAATGGCTAAAATTAAGACTTCTGAAAATAACAAGGATTAGTAAGGAAATAGAACAATTTAGTAAGGAAACAGACTCTAACACATTGTTGGTGAGAGTGTAAACTTCACAGCCACTTCAATTTGGCAGCTCCTTACAAAGCTAAATATATCCTTAATTTATATGACATTCTACTCCTCAGTATTTACACAAGGGAAGTAAAATATATATCTCCACAAAAAGAGTTGTATGTGAATGTTCACAGAATATTTATTTAAAATACTTCAGTATTTCTGGTTTTAAACCAGAAATCCTTCAAGTGTCCTTAAAAAATAGATGGAGAGACAAATTATAGTATATTCATGAACTATAATTGGGATCCCAAACAGCAAAACGAAGGTGGGGGGGGTCTCTTGTGGTCATAAGACTCCATGTATTAAATTTTTTGTGATTATTATTAATAAATGCTGATCAAATAACATAGAATAAATATTGTCAGTGTTGTAAGTTTTAAATTTAATTCTCTCTTTTTTGTTTATAGATCAAGAACTGAGCATTATATTCAAATGCATATGTAGATAAATGAGTAAAGACAATGGGGATTTGATACAGCAGTATTACTCAATTACCATGCCTCTCTCTATGCCAATAATCACATTGTAACCTATCTAAATGCACTTTTTTTAAAAAATAGTTTTTTTAGTTGTTGATAGACCTTTCTTTTATTTACTTATATGCGGTGCTGAGACTTGAACCCAGTTCCTCATACATGCCAGGCAAGGGCACTACCCCTGAGCCCCAGCCCCAGCCCCCCTAAATATACTTTTAACAATGTTGTTAAAGTGAAGAATCTAGAATCACCTGATTTGCAAAAGGATCTGTTATTCCATAACTCAATACCATGATTTAGATTTTAAATGTCCTTCAAAAGCTCATGTGTTGAAAGCTTGATGTCCTAGGTGTTGTGAGGTGGTGGAAATACTCTAGAGACAGGACGGATGTGGACCATGCATGTCACTGGTGGTGTGCCTGGGAAAGGTGTATTTTGTCCTGGGTCCCTGGAGCATTCCCCCAGTCTCCCCCGCCCTCACCCGCCAGCAAAGCTGCTCTTTGTATAGTGCTAACAACGTACTCCCTGCCATGATCTGCCTTACCACATGGCCAGAATTGACAGAGAGAAGCAAGTAAGTATGAACTCAAACCTCTGTAACAATGAGCCCAAAATAAATATTTCCTCTTCTAAGTTGATTTTTTGCAGGTATTGTGTCACAGCGATAAGAGGCTAACACACTAGAGTCATTCACTTTTTTGGCATCCAAACAGGATGTCCCTCCATTGGGTGTCCGAGAGGGGTTTTCCGGAGCAATGTATCATGGTGTATAAGAAGGGAGCCTCTCTCTTATAAATGATGAGCTAGAACACGAGAAAACAGAGGATGCATAGAGGATTTCCAGGAAGAAGTATTTTAGAAAAGAAAATAACACATATGGAATTTGAGACATGGCAAGTTGATTCCCTTAAAACAACCATGCCACAGAGTACCCTGGAGAATGCAACACCCCCAAGGGGGGGGGACCTCCCTGCCCTGAAGGCTGATGCTTTAACAGTTTCTTCATTCTTAACTTTTTGCCTCTTGTGACTTATTCACTTGATAGAAGTGATACTTGGGGCCTTAAAACTCAGATTTGTTTTTGTTTTCCTCCAATGCTATTCTTTCAAAGCCCTCCTATACGTTGCCACCGCAAGTGGAATAAAGTTCAGACACAGATCAGTCAGCCTTTTGTCTCATTTTGTTCTACTGTCTTTTCCTTCATAAGGATCCAGATATAAACATCCTTGTGTGTAACTAACGTACCAGGCTTATGCTTGTCTTACATTTTGTTTCCTGGTTGGTCAACCCAAAGCTATCCCTGGGGATACACTTTGTCTGATGGTCCTGCTTCACTTTCCTATTATTCATCGCTGCCTAATATTGTTAGCCATTTTCATTTTTTTTAAATAAACTTCATGAGAACAAAATAAAAAATTCTTGTCTTCCCCTCTCTCCCTCCTACCTCCTCCTCCTCTTCTTCTTCTTCTCCTTCTTCGTCCCACCCCCATCTCTATCTCTGTCTCTCTCATGCCTAGACCTGTGCCTGTTGGGTTCTCAAAAGATATTTTCTGAATGGATGAATGAGTGAATAAATGAACACTAAATAACTGTTAAAATCATTAGTTTTTAGAAGATATTTCGATGCTCCTGAAAAAGTAAAAATTGCTCCTTTTGCCAGTGAGCATATACTGGTCCCTCAAACTACAGGATAAAGTTGGTTTCTCTCTCATTTGGCTGTCCATCTCTAAGGAATCTTTGCACGACAACTTACAGAAGGCAGAAATTTCAGCAAGTTCAATTAATTGCACAATACTTTTCCTTAGGACATTTCAACACTGTTCCTAAGTCTTAGTCACAAAAGATTCCCTAAGTGACTGTAATAGACAGCGTTCGTTTGGAAACTGTCACCTCTAGACCTGTGGCTTTATTGATTTTACATTGCTTTTACTTTTGAGGCATCAAAGTCAGAAACAAAATGAATATCATGCTAAATGGGTAATTGGTTGAGGATTATTTTCTCTAAGGAATTTGGAAGAAACATTGCTATTCTGAATAGGATCAGATTAGGCAGTAATTACTGTCCAGAGCTGAGCAGAGTTCTGTTGTTTCTACAGTGCTATTTAGGACAAGATGATCCTGTAATTACTAAGAACTGATTAAAAATAAAATTGAGGGTAAGATGAGAAGATATGAACTGAAGATCTACTTCAAGGGATAAAAGTCAGTATGAAATAATTGAACCTAAACAGGAGGGGGAGTAGAGCAGGGTTAGGGTATTAGAAGATAGTGGAACAAGAAGGAAATTTTATCTGTAGAAAAAAAAAATTCTCTAAAACCCTTGATTAAGTCATCACAAAGTACAATGAAATTATCACATGAAGAAAATCCATTGAATATCCAAGCTTGGAAATACTGGAAACACCTTAATTCAGTTTTAATTTCTTCCATTAAAATTTCTTTGAACCGTTTTTTCAGATCTACTTCTCCATTAGGTAAGGCCAACTACGTTTTGACTACATTTCAAGAAAGAAGCTTCCAAAGAAATAGAGAATGGTCTGTGATAAAATTGAAATAAAACAAAATAACAAAAAGATACAGAGTAACAAAAAAGCAAACATATATTAAAATGAGGTGCGACTGAAGTTGTATATTTGTATCTACTTTAAGTGATAATTCTTTTCTTATGGTGGGTAAGAAATTCCAATAATTCTTTCCAGTGAAAGGCCAGTAAAAGCACTGGAAATTCTTTCTTCTTAAAAAAACAAACAAATAAATTTTCCATTTGGTGGTTTAAAAAGTTTTTTAAAACATCATTTTTTTAAAAAATAGCATTGATTAACTTAGAAATAATGTTTAGTAAGTTAATTTACTTTTCTATTTGTAGCATGCTAATGATCAAGGTCAATATAATTAGTGATGGTAATGTTTTTCAAGTGTTTTTAACTTTTTAAAATTTGAAGTCCTGTTTTTTTTTTTTTTTGAGTTATAGAATGTCACTTTGCCTCATCATAAATGTCCAGGTAAGCAACTGAGGTTAAAAAAAAAAAAAGGAAAAGGAGAGGACAGGACATTTAGAGTTGGAAGAATAGATTCTGCACCTCGGTTTTATTTATTAACCTTGTGACTCAGATTATTTCATAATTGACCTATTGACTTATTCATAAAAAGGAGGGCTAAAACTTATTTCCTTATAGGATCACTGTGAGTATCAAAATGAAAATATAACTGTGAAGTTATTCCTTAAAATGTAATGTGAAAAACAGAAGGAAGAGGGTATCCTCGATAATTTCATTATATGAAGTTCAAGAAAGTCTAAATTTATGTCGAGTTAACTAAAATCACAGCAGGAATTATGGGGAAGTAGGTTACTGGCTGGAAAGGAGAAACAGTGGGAGATTTCAGAAATGGTAAAATGTCCTGGGCTTACAGGTGAGAAGTTAAGGGGTATATGCACATATAGATCACCCTGATGTACACTTAAAATTCATGCAATTTTTGTAAATTAAATCTCAACAAATCAAAGAGAAGATAGTGTTACAGCGGTATTTCTCCACTTAGCATGACCAAAAGGAGTCAAGACCTGTTCCTTACTCTCCTTTTCTACTCTCTGCCCAGTATTATTCTCTTTCCCATCTATATGGGAACCAGTCATCATTTCCTGGCTACTATATTTGTCTCTTAACAGTTGAAAAGAAATGGTAAAATCTGCAGCTCTGCTTATACTGATCCTATTCCAAACCTGTCACGCAAACTTGACAAAACAGCTCACGTGCCTCTCATTTCGGTATCTACATAGATGGAGATCATCAGATTGTCCTCGTTTGTAGGGTGCTTGGTTCAATGCTCTTCTGTAGCTACCTTGAAATTCTTAACATGTTTTCAACAAAGAAAGATTCATGATCATTTTTTTTTAATACTGGGCCCTGAAATTATGTACCCAGTCCTGCTCTTTGAGGACTGTACCTGTACCAGTATCTTGTTGATTAGGATTTGTTATTTCTTGCTTAATTCCTTGATCAAAAACACTTTTAACATGATCACTACATGACTACAGTATTCCCAGAAAGGGCATAACTTTTAGTACTTAGTGAACAACTATGTGTTGACTGACTGATTAACTAAATAATCGACTTATTGGATGAATTAATAATTGTGTTATTAATGTGACTAGGTGAGAAAGTGATACAGCAAACTAAAAAAATGATAAATAGATTTTAGTAGTAAACTAAAAACTGTAGTTTTTTTCCATTAACCTGCTTTGTAAAGTCATTCAAGAAACATTAAATACCAACTTTGTGATAGGAAGCTATTACATCTGTCCTTTCCCTTCTGAGTTGCTCCCCTTAGACCTGGGCTGAAGCAATAGAGATGATGATCTCTGTGCCTCCGGTCTGCTGAAGATCAGCAGAAACAAAAAGTAAAGTTAGGCAGAATCAGCAAGCTTTAAGCATTCCACCATATATATATTTTTTTCAATCTAACTAATATTGAAAACAGTATTCTTCTTCAATCTCCATGAAATCATTCCTCAGCAACCATTCCTTGGCCATGTATCCCTTATTAGTGTGCAGGACACAGGAGAAATCGTGGAGGCGTGGAGTACATGGGCAATACCCATTTTGTTTTAGAAGCAAACCCTCTCTCTACAAGGAAACTGTCGGCGAAGCCATGATTTTTAACCCATACCCACCTCTACACCAGTTCTCAGCCTTTCTTTGTGGCTTCTCCATCTTCTATAACTAGGCAATTTTGTGACCAAGAGCTCTATTACCACACACCACACCTATTCTCCCTACTCATCCCTGAAAGTGAGTTAACATTCATTTTCTCTTAGAATTTGTTTGCAATCTAGACTCAAAATAATTTACCCTTCCTTCAAGAACTATTTGGTTGGTGAAAAAATGTCACTCTTCGCATCCCAAACCACATGCTCAACCCCACCTGGATGGCACTTGGACCACGACAAGATGCACTCTCTCCACAGGCTGCTCAGGAGTTGCATCCCTTTATGAGGAAATGGCACTACATGCTTCATGTCATCCTTCCCTTCTCTGTGGAACTATGGTCTTCCTGGGTATTTCCAGTGTTTTAATCCTATGGTTTTAGATTCCATTTCTTTGCTATTTCCAAGGAAAATCAGAATAGAATTACTGCATCAATCACATCCTATAGAAAGCATAGTTCCCAGTCTTCTTCCTTCCTACACTTATCAGAAAAGATCCTCCAAGAGAGGTGCACATCAGGGAAAACCCGGAGCCCTGTCACTTGCTAAGTCACCATTTAGCCTCTCCCAAAGGCTTTGTCAACCAGTGGTGCTAACAGATAAAGAAGACAACTTGCTTCTAAAGTAAACAAAGTAGTAACTTACATAAGCCTGTATGAAATGATTTAATATGATTTTCTCTGCCTCAAGGGTTATAAACTGATCTAGATAATGTTTGAATCTTTACATAATAAATTGTGGCAATAAATATAATATATTCTGATGTTAATCCATTTTATTTACATCTTGCTGAGGTTTTGAGAACAGGTAGCTAATAAGAAGGTGTCACCAAACTCAGAAATGGATGAAATCTATCATCTATTTATCCTCATACATACATAGTATATGCTATGTTAGTATATGGATGTGTGTACAAATACATAAGGGATACATGTGCATGTCAATACTTTTCCATATGTAGTTAACATGTTGGTGTATGTATATCACCTGGTTCTGAGATTCCTGCTAGTTGTAGCGTAAGTGCAAGAATTTAAGTTATGTAGTCCTCGTTATCTGAGAAGACAGACTCTGTCATCTTCAAGATAAATTATTTACATGAGGTATGAAACAGTTTGGATATGGTTTGTTTCCACCAAAACTCATGTTGAAATTTGATTCCCAATGCAATAGTTAAATAATGGTGAAAACTTTTTCACCTTTAAGAGGTGATTAGGCCTTCAAGAGGGTTTAATGCTGTTCTTACAGGAGTGTGTCTCTTCTCCTTCAGGACTGGATTACTGACCTTGAGAATTGGTTGTTATGAAGTGAGGCTGCTCCTTGTGTTTTCTCTCATTTACAGATACTGAACTGGCCTTCTGCTTTCCAACATGGGTTGAAACAGCATGAGGCCCTCACTGGCACTATGTTCTTGGACTTCCCAGCATCCAGAACTGTGAATCCAAATAAACTTCTTTTCTTTATAAATTATTCAGTCTCAGGTATTCTGTTATAGGAACAGAACAGACCAAGAGAGGTACTTTATAGCATTTGTTGACATTAATTTTTCTTAGTGTTGTTCCCTCATTGATCATTTCCTCAGAGCTTCTTTGCTGGGTTTGTTTCAGCTATTGAAGTTTAGACTTTGGACTGTCCAGGATTATGTCCATGAATCCTTTTTTTTTTTTTTCCACCCACATTCACTCTTCCTGTCTCCTCAGTTAGTCCCTTCAATTTAAGTAACATTCTCCAATTTTCTTCTTTTTTCCAGACCCTTTCTCTGAACTCCAAACTCAATTACCTCTAGGGCATCTCCACTTGAATATCAATAAACACTCGCGAATTAACATGTATAATGTGAACTCCTGATTTTTCTCTTCAAATCCACTATAATTGCTACCTATCTCACCCTTTCTAGTGCTCAGGACACCAACCTTGTAGTTTTCCTCTCCTATTTTGTCTGTGTCTTTCATATAACTCTTTAGGAATTCTGTTGACTCTAAATTCAGAATAAATTCAAAATAATGTCCACTCACTCCTTTTCACCATCGCTCTCCAATCCAAGCCACCAACGTCTTCTGCCTTGATTATAGTAGGGACCTGTTTTTTCTAGTGTCCCCATATATCTGAGAAGACAAATAAGGAAGACCAAGCTCACAGATGCTCAAGGAAGAACTATGGAACAAATGTGACGCAGTTTCCTTAAGACATGGTTCAAAGGAAGCTTAGAAATGGACTCAAGTGACTATTTAGAAATATTATAAAAAATGAAGAAATAGAAATGGTAGGCTTAGAATGAAGACTCGGGGGAGGTAGTTCTAAATGGAGCTAAGGTAAGTGAGGTAGTTTTCTCATGTTCTCACATGATTCCACCTAACAAGGTCTCTATTCATAGAGGAAATACAACATCCAAGTCACATATCATGTTCTCATGGAATCCTACCTCACCACAATATTTAAAACTATAGTAATCTGAACTGTGTGTGTGTGTGTGTGGGGGGGGGGGCTAAGGCAGGAGGATCACAAGTTCAAGGCCAGTCTTAGCAACTTAGCCAGAACCTGTCTCAAAACAAAAGAAAAAAATAAAATAAAAAGGGCAGTAGCTTAGTAATAAAGCATCTCTGGGTTCAATTCCCCAGAACCCAAAACAAAATGAAACAAAACAACAAAACACTAGAGTAATCTGATCTAAGCCCTCACCAATGTTCACTCTCTCCTTAATATATATTTTTTGTCACTTTATAGTACCAAAACCATTGTATATATTTAAGTAAGTTGCTTCATGACACCCTCAAAATATTTTACATTTAGTTATTTGCTGCTCTATATTGTTTCTTTCCTGTATTACAGCATCACAATACAACAGCCAGAGGTTTTGATGTGTAGTTCACTGCACGGTCCGGGCTGAGAACAGGGCCTCTCCATTCCAAGTGGTGCTGTTCAGATTCTAGAGGGAGATAGAATTTCATTCAAATGAGAAGAACATTGGTTTTTCTGTACAAAAGGAAGTGTGGTCAGAATTCAGGAAATCAACCAGGTATTTGGGACACCCAGACATTAGCTACAGTGGGAAAGTTCTTGAGCCTGAGGCCTTCAGAGAAAACTGGGAAGTTAGAGAAGCACTGGAGTTGGGTGAATGCTGACCACGTTAATCAGTCAGTCCCTGGAGGAAGTTGCAGTCCTGGAGGGGAAGAGAAGGGCCCCCATCATCTAGTCTACGGCAGCAGTGAGGCAGTGGGGTGTGATCCACTCACCTCCGCTGTCTCCTACCCTGGCTGACCTGTCCGTGCTGCCCCCTGGCAAAACCCAGTGGAAGGCAGAGGTGAAGGGAGCCCCGCCAGTCAGGCTAAAAGCTCAGCTTCCCAAGGCACAGAGCCAAGCAAAGAAGGCTGGGACCACAGAACAAATGACACAAAGGAACTTAAAAAAAAATAGCCACAGAACAAATGTGAGGCTGTAGCCTTAAAATATGTTTTCAAAGGAAACCTAGAAATGGAATCCAAAAGACTGTTTATCTCAGGGAACTTAGAAAAGAAAAAGGAGTCAAGGGCATAAAATAAAAATAAAACTCAGAAGAGGAGATTCTGAGGATCAAGTTGTTTATTTTAAATGTATATTTTTCAATTGTATTAGACACGATACCATTTATTTATTTATTTATTCATTTATTTATTATTTATTGTTATGTGGTGCTGAGGATGGAACCCAGGGCCTCGCCTGTGCTAGTTGGGCTCTCTACTGCTGAGCCACAATCCCAGCCCCCTGAGAGGAATTAAGTTTAAGGAAGTAACTTCAAAGGCTCCATCAGCAGGTACTTAGGAAGGGTTATACCCACAGTGGACACCACAGACAGATTCAAGTGCACCTTCCCGGGTTATCTGAGTGCTTGTATCGCTCTTCAACACCCAACAACTTACATGTTGAAACCTAATCTCCCGTGTGATTGACAGAGGTAAAGGCACAGGGCCTTTGGGAACTGATTAGGTCAGATGGGATTAGGGCCATGATAATAAAGGCCTGGAGGACTTGTTTGGTCCTTCCTCTGGGTGGGGACAGGGTGAGAAGGCACTGTGCATGAGAAATGGGCTCACAGTGGATACCATATCCATTAGCCCTCTTCATCTTGGACTTGCCAGCCTCCATGACTGTAAAAAATAACCATCTGTTGTTTATAAGCCACTTGGTTCATCATATTTTTATTAAAGTCGCCCTAATTGACTAAGGCAGCATGGTTGGGGGAGATATTCATGTTTCCAAACTTCATAGTTCAGTAAGTGTTCTCCCTGTTCCTCCCTCCATTTAACTACGTGGCATCCCTGAACTGCTTCATTAATTCAGCCTCCAGCCATGGGGCAGCTCTAGGCTGCTCTCTTCACAGTGAAAACCCATCAGTTAACAGGGCCAATCTGTAAACACCACATGGCCTCTGTTTTCCTTGATTGTATCACCCCCCCCACACACTGCTTCATCTCAAGAGATCTAAGAATTGATTTGATATCATGAAGCTAGAATAGCAGACATCACAGCCATCGCCCCCCCCTACATGTGAGTGGGGGCAGAAAAGCCTTAGCTTTCATAGCTTCAGTTTAAGGAAGGGGTTCTTTTAAGTAGCAATGTCACCTGGAACTAAAATTTATCATTTCTGTAAATAGTAAGGGAACAGAGAGGTGAGAGATGAAAAATGAAGGAAAAAAATTAAAAAAATTAAAAACAAAAGCTCAAAGAACTTCCTTCAGTAAAACTGCACTTTATACTCTGTCTGCACATTCACTTCTGCTCAGGAAGAAAGTCTAGGGCAAAAAGAAGCCTGAGGAGAGCCCCAAAGTTGGAGTCTGGGGTTATGCCTGTGTGCATTTATCTTTCCTCTCAACTCGTTGGGTTTGGAAAGATAAATAGAAAAAAGACTGAGAACGATAAAGGGAGAACCATAGTTGCCCCATTTCTAAGGTCATGGAGATGAAAAGAACATTCTGCTTCTCTTCTCTTTGCTCTCGTCAGAGGCCCCGTGCAATAGGGCATTCATGTCTCACACCATGTCAAGTAGCAAGCCCATCAGCTCAGCGGCCTGCAGAGTTCTGCCTGCACAGGGCAGCTGCTGTAAACATGATTGTTAGCTTTGACTTGGGAAGCTCCAAAGACATTTTTTTTTTTCTTCTTGTAGCAGTGAGGTGCTGACCTCACTGCTGGAACTGGAAGATAAGAAAAATGTTTTAATCCATATGTTAATTATTGAAATTAGAACTGCAAACAAATATTTTGGAAACTTCATGTTGCTTCCAAACATGGCGCTTTCCATTTTAAGCCCCAAATTTAATTGTGTATTCAAAGGCTCAGATCTTCCCAAAGATTCATGCATTATGTATGCTGTACTTCCCTGGGACACGGAGGATGTCACGCTCCACATCCTGCTGAAATGGGGAAATAATTTCAGACAGAGTTTGACTTGAAAAGTATCAAAACTTCAAAAAGAAAAGAAAAGGAAAAACTTTGGAACACACTTTTTTTTGGGGACACAGAAACAGTCATGGAAAATCGGAGGCTCTTTGGGGGTTAAAAATTAGGAAATTGAGGAAACAGTATATTCACAGCTACAGGAAAACTTTTTTTATGCAAAAAAGATCTGAGAGAGGTTGATACTGATGAAGGGTTCCTCACGCTTTTTTTTTTTTTTTTTCATGAAACACCAGCTACTAAAGCTTTAGGCTTTGTGGTAACATCATAACTCTTCAACTCTATCCTTGTGGTGCCAAAAGAACAATTTGTAAACAAATGGCCAGGACTGTATTACAATTAAAGTTGACTGGCCAAGATAAGTGGTCAAGTGAATTTGGCCTGCAGGCTGTAGTTGGACCACCTGATAGATGTTATATGTTACAGAGTAATTAATATTTTTATGAGGCAAGTTAAGTATTTTGAAAGCATACAGTGCTGCCTACTTTTATAAGTTGATTATTCCACTTATTAATTCCTGGCCTTTTTCATCAGTTGGATAAGTACAGATGTCCCCACATCAACATCAATTAAAAAGGGAGACATCTCGGCTGCCAGCATCAAAGTGCTCCTGGGAATGGAAGCAGATCAAGCATTCTGACTGTATTAGGTCTAACATTTCCATCGTCAGATTTAATAAAATCTTATTAATAGTTTTCAAAGCCAGGCCTACATGCCTTTTCTCCAAACTTCTACCTCAAATCACATATTAATTTCAGCCTCTGGTACCCAAGGCGGTTCTAGCTCAAAGGCTTTCTGCTGCTCCAGGGAAGGCCAGGAGAAGGGGATCTGAACATCTGTCTGTGGCAACTGCGCTCGGAGTTTCTACTCAGAGATTCTTGTCAAACCAAATGAAAAGGGGCAGAACGTAATAACATCCATTTAGATTTGCTGCCCGATTCTCATTCAGTTGTCCTCATTTCTTTTTCGTCTCTGGGCACATCTGCCAGTGCTTATTTTTATGGCTGATTTATGGTATAGGTTTGATTAAGACACCTCTCTACCTTGCAATGCTTAAAGTACACAGCCTGCGGCAGCCAAGAAGAGCAGTTAAACCCCATGGGTTCAAGGTCAAACAAAAATATTTCAGTTCATCCAGCCAAGCCAATGAGGTTGGCTAACTCACTGGTCTCTTCACACAACAGCCTCCTGTTTCCATCCTCAGTGCATCTGGGAAAGCAAAGGAACAGATTGCTTTCCAAACAAGTTCATTTTTTTTTTTTTTTTTGCCATGCTACATACAGTACAGGTGTTTCAACTGTATCAATACAGTCTGTCATCATAAACTGGAAAATTCAGAAAAGTTACAATTTTGCTAAGTTCAGAAGTTAGTAGTGATTTTGACTAGAGGATTCAGTTGCTGCTCATGAACGAACATTTACCTCCTACTTCCACTCCTACCACTTAATGTGCTGTGCTTTGGTAACATTTCTCATATGACCTTAAAAACAGGTAAACCCCATACACGTAGAAATTTAGATGAGTGCCATTAATTAAAATGGGTGCAATGAGAACTTGACCAACATATAATTGATTTAAAACAGCTGAACGCTGAAATCATTGATTAAGCAGTATTGTTTTGTAAGCCTGAACCGAGAAAGGCAGATGGCATACTTTGGAAAATTCCTTCCAATAGCCATAGGTAGATGTGGCTTCAGTAGAACAGGAGGATGTGACAGATATTGTGGTGGTTTTCCCAGGAGCCATTCTCTCTCCCATTTTATAAAATGTGAGAGTTTGGGGGGTTGTGGGAATTTGTTTTACCCAACCCAAAGAATTCCCTTCCCTTGGGCACAGTGATTGTTTGAGGTAACTGGTTCCACGCCAAAGAGTGCATAGCATTCCCCACACACTCATGGCCAGTGAGTTGTAAAGAAAGTTCTAGTCCCCCTATGAGAAAGAAGTTACTCACGCTTCAGGAAAGCTGTGCCTTTAAGACATCATTATGCAGTTAAATCAAAGGAATCCTAACAAGAAAGTTAGACCATCTGATCACATGTGCTAAATAATGTCCTTTAACTGTTTTATAAGTGTAACTTATGATTTGAAATTATTCAAAATATACAGAAAAGTGAGTCAATTCTAGGAAAAAAAAAATAACTCAGTACCTCTTATATTAAGAAATGCTAACTCTTGTCTATGTTGACATTAAATCCTTTTTCTAAAGGAATCAAGTGCTGTGTGAGGCCCCGGGTACAATCCTCAGCACTGTGAGGAAGAAAGAAAAGAAAAATTCTTAAGAATGCAGAATTTCTTAACTCAAAACTTCTCTGTGCAAGTAATTAGGAATAGAAACAGTGCCACCACCGAAGCATCATTGATGGATTCTGAGTACCACAGACGGTGTATTTCCACCGTCTCTGAAGCTCAGATTAGAAGCTTAAGATGTATGTAGTAAGTGTAACAGCTGTGACACTGAAAATATGACAAAAGTGGTGAGAATCATCGTGGAATATCATGGGCTAATTTGAGCTTCTTATATTAGACTAAGGTTCTAAAAATGCAAAACAAGTAATAGAAACAAAATGTCTTTTCAATCCTGACCACTGATTTGTCCTAATATTAACAGGGCAGACACTGGTAACTCCCCTTATTGCCACACCCTGTGCCACATTTGCTCGGGAGTTCTATTCATGTCCATTTTCTTACGTGTGTGGGATTCTAGCACAAGGACTTTTGCGGAAGGGAGGTGATTTAGATTAGAATGAGCCCACAGGCCTTGGATGCCTTCATCCTATAGCCCAGGTAGCGTTGTACAGCCAAGCAGCTGCATCCTCCTAGGCTCCTCCCAGAGCCTCTCTTCCTGCTTGTGTGGACCCTGCTACATCTGCCACTACAGAGCAGAGACTCTTGTGCCAACAACTCTAATGACTCAAGACACACCTAACTTCAAGACAGGCTGAACAGTTAGCTCAATTACCAGTGGTCTCCATTGATTCCAGGATTTCCAGAGCCTAGTGAAGGTCGAGTTCTACATCCTGCTCCGCCAAATTTATTGTGAAAAGCCCACTTTCTCTTTGTTCCCTGACTTTACCTCACTTTGTGTACAAACATATGAAAAATATATAACTACTATGTTTGTGAAGGGGTTTAGATAATTGAAAATACACACATAAATATTTATAAAGTCCACTGCTCTCAAAATCCCAGAGGCCAATAGCACAAAATCATGTTGGGAAACCATATGAGAGTTCTTATCTAAGCCAAATAACCGACAGTATTACATTGAAATTTCATTAACCTAAAACATATATACTAACACTTTTAACTAACACTTTTTCCCTAGATTTTACCATTTGCTCATTTACTTCAATTTTATCAAGCTAGATGTTAAAAATCATTGACATTCTTTTTAAAATGGCAGTGTTTGATTTTATTTTGTAATATATTTTCTCTTTTCTTGAATTTGTAGACACCAATGTAGACACCAATGATTTGTTGGGTGTATAGAAGGATGTGTAAATTAATGAATGTCAAAATATGCTCCTAATAAATATTTTTCTTCATTCTTTGAGCACTGGCTTAAGAAATAAAACTCACATGAGCACATAACACCTATGAAATGGTCAAAACTTATTGGTTCCTATATTTCCCAATGCAAGTCAGTGTTTAACCTAATGGTCCTTATCTCAAAAGTTGGGGAATTTTAATAATGAGAAACAGGAGCCTACTGGAGTAGTGCAAGAGAGATATTCAACAAAGATTTCACTCATAAAAAGGACAAGGACTTGCAAAAGAAGACAGTTGATATATGTCAGCATAACTTATGCAGACGGACTGGAATTTTAAAGCCTGGACTCACGTTTCCAGTAAAGAAAGAAAACTTACAGTATTGGTATATCTGCATAGACACAAAGAAGTGGCCAACCCTGATCCACACCTTAATAAAGTTTGAACATAATGAGTTTCTCAAACATCAACCTGCACTTGAATCACCTGGGAATTTTTGCTTTGTTTTGTTTCAAAATGCAGATTCCAATCCATGATATGTGGAGGAAGATGCTACATTTCAAATAAGTTTCCATATGATGCTGGTTCATGAATCGTACATTGGGTAGAAAAGAAAGTTTCCTCACAATCAATTCCTCACAAAGGAATCCAGGTAAGGACAATATTTTTGCCAGTATATATATATGCTTTGTGTGTGTGTTCTTCTTATGTGTGTGTATACTCGGTTCATTCAGTTCTCAACTAGTCCTTGTGTTGCCATTTTGAAAACCTGATTTCAACACTCTACATCTTTTAAAAAAAAGATACGATCCCAGCAGCTCGGGAGGCTAGGCAGAAGAATCATAAGTTCAAAGACAGCCTCAGCAATTTAGTGAGGCCCTAGGCAACTTGGATAGGCCCTGTCTCCAAATAAAAAAAGGGCTGGGGATGTGACTCAGTGGTTAAGCACTCCTGAGTTCAATCTCTGGTAACAAAATAATAACAATAAAAAGGTATGTTTCATTTGATTCTTTCTTGCCCTCTGACTGGTTGACTAGGTAGTCATTCCTTTCATATCTATCTCCTGATGGAAAAAGGACTTCTTTGGATAAAGGGTCTTAAAGTTACAAGTTCTCTGAGCATCCATCACATCATCTGTGAATTGGAGCCATTTGCCTCACCTATCTTAAATTCCTGCTCCTCTAATCCTGGTCATGAGACTGGAAACTTGTCTAATCACTAACAATCTTGCTTTCTCTATTTCCAAATTATGGATAAAAGGCATACATTTGAAGATTAAACATGCCAGTACACGTAAAGTGCTTACCACAATCTTTGGCACGTCATGAGCATTCAATAAATGACAATATTTTAAATAATAATAATTGATCAAATATGACTGTTTGTTTTCTAAAAGACTATACAGGTTTATTATTATCATTATAACCCCAAAATTAGTCTTCCGGCAGCAGGTATGCCTGAAGATAACTATAAAGTTTCTATCTCATTCTTCATTCCTTTCTGTCACCTGTTTAATTCTATTCATTGTATCTTCTTACTAAGAGGCTTAGTATTCAAGGCTAAAAATGTCCTCGTAAAATATTGTTCCTTATTATGCCAATAACTCAGAAATGTAGGTCAAGTAAATACAAGTGGTGTGTGAAATGAAGCCTTCAGAGTTTATAGTGCTACTGACCAAACAGTCAAACATTGTTAGTGTGATTATAAAGGCCCAGAGGAACCTTTCTACCTTTGGAACAATGCTTGTCTTTGCTTTTGCAGCACATGCTCTTCAGGGTGAGAAAAGGCACTTTTGATTTTTAAAAAGGACTCTACCACTTGCTATATCTGCTTTCATTTGGTGTAATACAGGGTTTTTTTTTCTTTTTTCAAAGTCATTATTTGTATGATTAGGCTATGCAAGTAATTAGAGCATTTACTACTCATAATGGGCTTCCGGAACCTTATGAGAAGTCATGAATCTGCTATACAAACTTATAAATAGATGGAATCAATACACACTGAAACCTCAAAAACCCATAGCATGCTAGTTTAGTTTAAAATTTTGCGATTTATCAGACACAGGTCTGGCTGAACTTTGCTTTTGCATAATATGTGGATGGAAAAATTTCTTATTAAGCAATTTAACAAGGTCATTTACCATTCTTAAAGAGTGCATTATTATTAAGGCTTTTAAATAGGTCTAGGGGGATACAGTGCGTTAATCATCAGCTATCAGTTCATTAAAGCAGAACTTGCAGATCTTCTAGCAACAATATCATTAACGTGGATTCTTGAATATTAAAAAATAAAATTTAAAGAGTCCTTCAGCATGGCTTTTTTGGGAACTAGCTTCAGAGGGGTAGAAAGATAAACACTGTTAGATAAACTATTACATTAGAATGTCTTATATAGCTTGAGGGACTTACTTTGAGAAAGAACTTGAGTTTTAATTGACTGACTGAATTTCATTCCCATCAAAATTATTTTGTTCAATACCAAGGTACTTGAAATCCAAGCACCACATAATTGATCTAGTCACTTTATTCACATATGTACTCTCTTCTACTTTGATATGAACAAAATTGAAGTACAAATATAAATATATCACATTTGCAGCTTAGAGCTGATTTATTCTGTTTAACAGACACAGTGACAGTGCAAAGGACACTCAAAGAAACTTACAGCATTGGGATTTAAGTGACTAAACACTAGCTTGAGAAATAAGATTGGGTGATTTAAATTTTTAAATATAATATTGTGGCATACTTTAATATGTATGTGTTCATAACATTACTACACACACACACACACACACACACACACACATTGGTGATTTAACACATAGTAGGAAAAAGTAGAAAAGTGATTTTATAAATATGGTAGTTAAAAAAATACCATCAGATTTTATGAAGGTACCACTAAGTATCTATAGTGGTGGTTTCTGAACTTACGTTTGCACCAGACTCGATTGGAGGAAGGGCTTGTTAAAAGAGGACCTGCTGGGATCAGATCCTGGAACCCAGGTTACTTTTCTAACAAGTTTCAGATGATGCTGTTGCTGCTGATCCTGGTACTGTCCTTGGATCTATTGATGGACAGCACTTTGTTTTTATTTGGCATAAATGGAAGCTGGATATTCTTTTTTGCCCCCTTTTCTCTCATCATAACAAATATCTACAGAATTTATTACTGTGGTATTGTCATTTTCTTTAAGTCAGTAATGAGAATCATCTGGATATTATATTAAATGTGAATACCTGAGTCCAACATCTTTAGGCTCAAGGTAAGGGCAGCTGTGCTACATCAGTGCTTTGAGGACTATTAGGATCTTTTGGGGATCTTTTAAAAGTCCTGAAGCCCAGGCTGTATCACAATTGTCTTAGTCTATTTTGTTGCTGTAACAGAGTATCTGGGACTGGGTATTTATAAAGATCAGAAATTCATTCCTCATCATTCTGAAGGCTGGGAAGCCCAAGATCAAGGTCCTGGCATCCCATTTCTGGTGAAGGCCTAATTTTTGCACCATCCTATGGTGAAAGGCACAAGGACAAAAAGAGGAAGAGGATTAAACACTGGATCTTCACATTACAGAAGACAGGGAACCCACTCTTCAGCCCCCTCACTTTTTGGGGGGTACTGGTGATAGAACCCAGGGCCTCATACATGCTAGGCAAGCACTTTACCACTAAGCCATACCTCCAGCCCTTTTTAAATTCCATTTTGAGAGAGGATCTTGCTAAGTTGGTCAGGCTGACCTTGTATTAGTGATCCTCCTGCCTTAGCCTCTGAAGAGCAGGGGGTACAGTATGTAACGTAGCCCATCTTCTTAAGCCATTATTGTGAGTCCTCATGAACTCAACACATCCCATTAGGTCAGACCCCCAACACCATTGCACTGGGGATTTGGAAGTATCTAAACCATAATCTGGAGGCACATTCAGACACTAGACACAATTAAATCAGAATCTCTAGGTGTGGGCATCAGGCCTCACTAGACAGACCTCCAGGTAATTCCAGTGTGGGCCAAAGTTGACAACTAATCAGTATTTGCCAACTGAAGCTTCAGGAGTCTGTATTCCAAAGCCACCTTTCTTGCTCTCTGCCTATAAGGATCATAACAATGACAGAATTCTCTGTTTTGCTTGTCTCTCAACACTCCAATTGATCATATCTCATTATTTGTAGTTACTTTATTCAAATATAAATTTCTAGGTTTAAAGTATATTAAAATGCTTTGTTTGAATTACATGCATTCTGATGTCTATATTTAAATGATTTGCAGGCTGATTAGCTTATTTCATGCCTTTGGATTTCTCACTTAATGCCAAAAGGCAATATATTTTAATATGAAAAAGGTCCAGACTTTTGGCCTGGGGATGTAGCTCAGTGGTAAGCTTACCCAGTATGTAGGAGACCCTAGGTTCCATCCCCTCTACCACAAAAAAACCAACAACAAACAAAATATTTGTCAGTTTTGAGACCTTAGGTTAGACATGTTCAACAGAAATTTCTGACATGATAAAAAAAAATCTTAGATATTCTCTAATACACTACCCACACGAATCTTTGAATGCTTTAAATATGGCCAGTGTGCCTCCTGAACTGAACTTTCAATTATGTTTAACTCTGGGGCTGTGGTTGTGGCTCAGAGGTAGAGCACTTGCCTAGCACCTGTGAGGTTCTGGGTTTGATTCTAAGCACCATATAAAAAAATAAATACCCTATTTGATTCAAATATATGATATGTCAAGATCATTGTATTGTCATGCAAAACTAATAATAAACAAACAAACAAACAAACAAACAAATAAAGGTATCATGTCCAACTACAACTAAAAAATAAATATTAAAAAACCCAAAATAATTGTTTAACTGTTATTTATGTTTAAGAGGTACATGTGATTAGTAGGTACTATTTTGTACAGTAGAACCTTAAACAATAAATTGAATTTAGCACAAAACTGGCCTGCCAGAGTAGTAGTATTTTTTTTTAAACATATTAAGATTTACTATATGCCATGTGCTGGGTTTAAGGAATATACATTTTTTTTTTTCATTTGATTTGCATGATCAGCATTTGGCACAATTCTTCTGTATAGCTAGAGAGGAGAATCAAGAGCTTATAGACCATGGAGTTTCTGTTGCAACTTCTTAACTCTTCTGTTACAGTGAAAGCACCTTCATCCAATCCAAGTATGAATAAACATGGCTAGGGACCTAGGAAAACTTATTTGCAACATAGGCAGCAGGCAAGGTTTGGCCCTGGCACATATTTTAAGACCCCTGTTTAGGATAATCCTAAACTATTATAGTTGAGAAATTAAATGAGTCAAGGTCTTGTTTCTAGTACAAATTCTTGCTTCAACCTTTGCTTCCCCACTTCTGATTATCCTTTTTTTTGGGACCAAGTGAGGCAACTTCTTGATGCAAATTAGGCTTAATATGGAACCCCTTCCTCCAATTTTCTTCCCAGTCATCTGTTCAGGGAAATTTGTTATTTTACTATCATTTATTCAATAATGGCTTAATATTAAATAATATATTATTAAATAAATAGTAAATAATATATTTGTTATTATACTATTTATTTATACTATCTTAATGTGATAGTAAGCTGCAATTTTGTGGTATAACTTCTGGTTCCAACTACTGACAGAATAGAGAGTTATTACATAGCAATTAAACATTTGTGTGGCTATGGGGATGCCATAGTTATGAAACACCACCCTGTCATGTCTGTTTGTTAATCCATCTAACAGTATTTAAATACTTATTGTGTTTAAGGTACAAAGCTGGGTACTGTGGTGGAACCAGAAGACAGCATAATTCTTTCCAGAAAACTTAAGAGTCTGAAGAGGGATATATCAGGCCCATAAATAACTTTTATACAAATTGACTTAGGGGAGGTAGAAGCTGAGTAGTTCAGAGTCCAGAGAAACTGGAGGTCACATGTCACTAGAATTCAATTCAGTCCAATTAATGGTCACCTGCATGAATATCTATTTTTGCCCAGAATGTTATTAGTCTGCTGTCAGGAGACAAAAGTAGGAAAAAAAAAAATTAGGTTTCTTGCTTCTGTATTGCAAGGTATTATTAAGTAGGAAAAGCAAGAATATGCTCTTTAAACAACTGAAAGTAATCCCAAGGGGCTAATTTCAAAAGTTCCCTATAAACTCTTCATCATAGAAGTCAAGGCAATTAAAAGTAAGGAACAAACCTCTGCCTGTAATTAGGCTGTGGAGACTCACATCCTACAGAAGGACCCACAGACAGGTCTCACAGTCTTGGTGTTTACAGAGGAAGCAGTGTCAGAGTCTATTATCATGTAGACTTCTTGGTTTACAAAAAAATAAGTAGGTCAAAACGACACACCTGTCATGATTAAAAAAAAAAAATCAGTGGGGTCAAAGATCATCAGGTCTTTACAGTGAATTATCTATGTAAAATGTGTATAGTGAACACATTTTAAATCTTTGAATTCTTATGGTAGAAGTGTATATAGCACATGACATGAAAGCTTTTGTGATGATTGGGAATGGAAGGGGGCCAGTTATATGGTCAGTAAGTGCTGGGACAAAATTTCCTCTGGTGCTTATCTGCTCCAAATCACACAGAAACAGACAGTGACAGAAATGGAATAGTAACAACAATATTTCCATTGGATATTAGGGTCAATGGCAAATACACTAACTTTTCTATTTTTTCTTTCTTTTGTTTTTTATTGTTTTATTTTGAGATATGGTCTACTGAATTGCTGCTCTCAAAGTCTGGCCTCAAAATTGCAATACTCCTGCCTCAGCCTCCTGAGTTGTTAGAATTATAGGCATGTGCCATCATGCATGGTCATCCTCATTTAAAAAATAAAATATACTTCAGTATATTTTTTGTTACTTTAGTATGTTAACAAAATACTTGCTGCTTATATCTTCTCTACCTCTTGTTATTTATTTATTTATTTTTCTCGTCCTCCCATTCGTTTTAAATATACCTGTTTCCATTTTCAGGGATTGCTTGGCAAATCTTTGACAATTGTTACCATATATATAGTTCTAAAAAACATTTCTATTAATCTAAAATATACATTTGAGAATATCATGGCAAGGTGAAGTCTATATTATTTCACAAATGCAAATCAGAAAAAAAATCTAAAATATTTTACAGCATCTCCATGAGTTCATAAATGATAGTGTGTTTTTTTCCTGAATAGAGAGCACAGTTTCTCAATTATAGCAATACTTTCCTCAACTGCATTCTTACTGCATTGTGGATATGTTATCCATGTGTTACGTGGACACTTGAGACAAATTGTGTCTTCCTATATTTAGAGGTGAAATTTTATGCTGTCTCTTATTCTATACATTGCCTAAAACAAGATTGCTTAAAACATGAAATATTATGATACAGCAACATCAGTTAGCAGGAATTATGGGAAAAACAAGATTTCGCCTCTATCTCACTCAGTTTATTATTTATTTTTTTCATCTTAAAGTGCCTGTTTTCCCATTTAAAAAAAGTTGTGTGCTGTATAACAATGCTTTAAGGAACCCAGAAGCAACATTATACAGACTTATCAACACACAGATTAAGGCCATCTCTCCAATGCTAATGGCTTGGCAGATTTTGATGGGGTAGAGTTACAAAGTTAAATAGTAAAACATCAGCATGGGGCTTGAAATCTTATTCAGAGGAAGACAGAGGTCCTCCATCACCAACATCCCTAATTCATGCTTATCAGAATAGGTTTCTGCATTACTTTATTATTACTGACTACAGTTTCATACAGAAACTATCAGAAACCTTTAAATCTAGTATTTTGCAACATGTGATTCCCCACCCCAGGGAAGGCATGTGCATCCTATGTGAGGAGCCACCCTGATACTGACACAAAGCAACAAACTGCTGAGAGCAGAAGTTCTACAAAATCTACTAACTTGTGCAAGCGCCATTAAACTATATTCTGAGGGATCAATAACAAATAACTGACAAGTTAAATACAGGCTTAAAAAGTATCCCTTGTCCTGAGTGATGTACTTGGAAGCATGAGGAAGGTGGCTTTTTCTGTTAATATATAAGAGAAGAAAAATATTTCATGCTCTTTACTCATTTATTAATGTCACCTATTTAAAAAATAGTTTAGAGTTTTGCACCGTAAGGCAGAAAATTAAACCTGGAGCCCATCTAAGATTGCATTTAACTAACTTCTCACCAAAGCAGTTAAATAAAATAGGTGTGGATCTCTTACAGAACTGTAAATTAGCAATAAGGCAAAGTTTTCTTCAACTTAAATGCAAACTGATGAACTCAAAATTTAAATGAAGATTTTATACACAAAAATGAATAATGCAAGAAAGATAACTAGACTTTTATATCTTGCTGTGGAATAAAAAACTCTCTCAAATGTACAAAACATATATTCCCATCATTAACTTTGAAATATCATTCCAAAAATACACACTAAGTAAATTATAGCTTCAGACTTAGGGGACATTTCAATAGCTAAATATTTTTATTGTAATTATTTCCCTCCCAGTTTATATTCTTTCTGTTCAATATCCCAATGGTCAATCTGCAACACCTGAGAAGATTTAATGCCTTTTAATCAGTTATAATTTTAAACCTCAAATCAAGTTGTTGAGAGACTGATTCTTTTAACTTTTAACTTTATTTTTAATTAGCAAATGATCTTGTGTATAAGGTGACATTTTGGCTTATGTGTATATTACAAAAAGATTCAATCAAGTTAATTAACATATCTATCATCTCACCAAATTGTCAGTTTCTGCAGTGAGAATCTTAAAAATATGTTTCAGCAATTTTGAAATACACAGTATGTTATCACTAACTGTGGTCATAATGCAGTGTAATAGATCACTGAAGTGTATTCCTCCAGTTGAATTAAAATGTTGTACCTTCCCTCCTTAGTCTTCCCCTTATTTTCCCCAGGCTCAGGGAACCACATTTTTTACTCTCCTTCTACAAGATTGACATTTTAGTTTCCACACATAAGTGAGATCATATGACATTTGTTTTACTGTGATTGACTTATTTCACTTTGGATAATGTCGTCTAGTTCCATCCATGTCGTCTCCAGTGACAGAATTTTCTTCCACTGTGGTGAATATACCACACTTTCTTTGGATCTTTTTAATTGACACATAAATAGTTATAGGGTATAGTGTGATAATTTGATACATGTAGACAATGTGAAATGATCAAATCAGGGTAATGAACATTTCTATCTCCTTAAACACTTAACATTTGTGATTTATTTAGATTGGGAACTTTTATAGTCATCTATTCTAGTTATTTATAAAATATATAATAAATTGTTGTATACTAAATTACCCTATGCTGTAGTACCTTAAAACTTATTGCCCCGATGTAACAGTATTTGGGTACCTGATATTCAACCTCCCTTCATCTCTCATCTCTTTTCCCTCCTAACCTTTAGTAAACATTCTTCTATTTTCTACCACTAAATCAACCTTTTCAACTTCCACATATGAATGGGATTAGGCAGCATTGGTCTTTCTGTGCCTGGCTTATGTCATTTCCATCCATGTTTTCTTTACCCACTGTCCACCGATGGGTTAGGTTGCTTCCATATTTCGGCAACTGTGAATAATGCTGAAATGCACATGGGACTACAGATGTTATTCTTTATATACTGATATTGATTCCTTTGGATATATATCCAGAAGTGGGAATGGCCAGATCACCTGGTAATTCTATTTTTAGTCTGAGCCCTGAGATGAAGGGTAAACTTTGGTTTCAATATGCTAACAGTAAGACCTGATTCAAGACATGAATACACTTCTTTGCAGTGTGGTTATTTGAGCTATCACTGAACAAAGAAATCGTTGCTGATAGTTACTCTACAGCAGGTACTTAGTATGATTCAGGTAACTACCATATCTGGTCTGACTTTAGAACTTGGAGTTGAGGTTCATATTTATAATAAATAATGTCTTTACCCATGGTGTCTTAATTAGTAGGGCATGAGCAACACATAGTTTTTTTGTTGAAGCACAGTGTCACTAATATCAAACTTCACTGTGCATCAGAAACATCACATTTACATGCCTGTGTGTATTTATGTGCACGCACATGTACGCACTCACACACCATTTCCTTTCCGTGAGCTGCCATCAGTATTCTCTGGTATAACACAGCTTCTTAGAGTAATATTTATGTACATTCCTTCTCTTTCACCCTATATTCAGAATCTAACTAGACCTCCTTTCTCCATCACTATCATTCCTGTATAAGCTACCTCCTTACCACCTAACAGGTCTTTCTCCGTCCACTCATTTTTCCTTTTTGTACTGGGGATTGAATCCAGGGACTCTCAACCACTGAGCCACATCCCAGGCCTTTTTTTATATTTTATTTATAGACAGGTCCTCACTGAGTTGCTTAGGGCCTCTCTAAATTGCTAAGGCTGGCTCTGAACTTGAGCTCCTCCTGCCTCAGCCTCCCAAGCCACTGGGATTACAGGCCTGCACCACCACACCCAGCCCTTGGTCCACTCTTAATATAATTGGCCATTGTCTGAAGAGTAACCAGACTACTCCTTATCATTTATTCATCATTTAAAATATAAAATGGATCACACCACTTTTCTACTAAAAATGAATGGCTCACTCTTCATCATCAGAATAAGCATTGCTTTCAGACCTTAGGTAATCTGTCTGGAGCCCCTTCCCAACTCCATGACACCATTCCTCAGTACAACTCCACTGATTGCTTTATTCTAGCAACATTGTGCCATCTCTAGTCTTTGAATTTCTTGTGCCACATCTTTTGCACACGTAGCCTCTCTACCTAGAACTGGATTTACAAGTTTAACACTTTCATTTTCTTTGGACATCTTCCCCAATATCACCTTGTCCAAGATCTTTCATTGTTTTGCCTTTACCACCCAGCACCCTACCTTGGCTTCTTTTGCTTAACATTTTTATGTCATCACTTATCACTACCTGAAATGCTACTGAACATATATAACCATGTGTTTATTGTCATCTCAGTTCACTTGAAGGGTAAGCTCAAGGGTAGTAAGTCTGTCACATTCATTGTTCTATCCTTTTAGTTTTCAACAGCTCCTGGCATGTAGGATACTCAATAATTATTGAATAAATCAATGTGTGAAAGAATAAATGACTATAATGATTTAGTAGTCTAGTTCATGGTTGTATCTTCTATTGGCTCTATTCTTCTTTAAAGAGATTTAATTTAAGATGGCAATTTCAAACATTTTTTTCAGTATAAGAGATTAAATTCAGGGTTACTCTATCACTGAGCTTCATCCCCAACCGCCCTTCCCCAGCCTTTTAAAATTTTGAGATGGCATCTTACCATGTTGCCAAGCCTGGCCTTGAACTTGTGATCCTCCTCCCTCAGCCTCCCCAGTAGCTGAGATTACAGGTGTGCACCATCCCAGACTTTGAAATCATTCCCTAGTTTTGATTACTGATAATTTTTGATGAAATATTTTATTTTATGATGAACAAATATGACATGAATTTAAAATGTGATTTATATTTTTTCATACTATTTAATGTCTACTTACTAAGCACATTAGTATTAGAGCATAGATACATAAACATACTCATAATAATCACAGAATAGAAATGACTGATATGGGAATATTATTAAATAGGTGTGAAGACAACAACCTTAAAAGGCTTCTTTCCTTTTTTTAATTAGTCATTTTTATTCATGTGTGACAGTAGAGTCCATTTTCATAAACTTATACAAGGATTGAATGTATCTTATTCTAATTAGGACCCCATTCATGAGGGTGTACACGATGGTGGGATTCATTATGGGATATTCATGTATGTATGTAGGGAAATTATGTCAAAATCATTCCATTGTCTTTCATTTTCTTCTATTTCCCCTCCCTTCCCTTCATTCCCCTCTGTCTAATTTACTGAATTTCTATTCTTCCCCTCCTCCATGCCTTATTATGGTTTATTTTCCAAAAGTTAATGAAAATATTTGACCATTGGATTTTTGTTACTAGCTTATTTCACTTAGCATGATAGTCTCCAGGTCTGTCCAATTACTGGCCAATGTCAATTCACAATAGCTAAACTATGGAGCTAACCTAGGTGCCCTTCAACAAGGAATGGATAAATAAAAAGTGATATATACAAAATAGAGTATTACTCAGCCATTAAGAAGAATGACTTTATGACATTTGACATAAAAGGATTACTTTTATTTGACCATGTTTGTGGTTATATTTTCCATATGATGTTGTAAACTCTTCAAGGGCAAGAACCATATTTTACTATATGTATATTCCTAGCACTATGCAGAACTAGAACTCAATCTGTGACTTTAAGGAATAACATTCATTGAAATGAAGATACTGAAGGAATCTAGATAAGGAAACAAGAATACAGTGTTGGACTTTTACAATGACAGCATAAGAGTTTAAAATTCATAGCACTTAATCTAGAAATCTTCAAATAGGACAGTTTTCTGTGTCATCCTTATAAACTTGGTTACTATGCCTCAGAGAAGTCTTACTATTCAAACCCTAACATCATAATGAAATGGTTGCTATTCACCGGGTGGCAAAATACCCTGAGAGAAACAGAGTTTGCTGAGCTTTGGAAGGGAGAGAAACAAACCTAACTGCCGGTAAATTTTATAGCCAGTGCTATCTGGTCTGGATCATACATTTTTTTCTAATATATAACTGGATACACATAATACAAAATTTTTGAGCATGTGAAGCTGATAATAATGTTAACGTTAATAACAGAAGGCACTCCCCCAAACTGTTTTAACTTGTATTTATGCTTGGATAGCTATATTGTGTTTCCAAGACTCGATGACACAACTATTACTGCTATTTCCTGCCAGATGATATATACACCCAGGTCAAGTCAAGTTCACTGCATCACAGAATTAAATCTAATCCCCTCTTTTAAAGTTTACTTTCTTTGTATAAAATGAATTTTATAAACATTAAAAATTTTCAGAATGAAAATGGTATATACAATTGGTAGATAATGCTACTGATACATAGATATACATGGATATATATGTGTGTGTGTGTGTGTGTGTGTGTGTGTGTGTTCATTCTACATTTAATGGGCTACTTAATGATTAACATATGACTTGAGTATGTGCATATCATATGTCATAGTATTCCATATCACAGGGGCCCCATGGGTATATTTAGAGTTAGATTACAGATAAACTGATCTCACTAAATTGAAACTAATTATCCAAAGGCCCATAGCTACTCAGTGCCAAAGCCCAGATATAACTTCAATTCTTTACCTGTTTTCACATGTAATGTACTGTAGTGCTTCCTATATTTCTATTCATCATTAGTTATTATATTTTCATGGGAAAACACATAAGAATTGCCCTCTCCAACTTTATTTGTAATACACAGTATTCTTAAGTACAAGTACAATGTTCTACAGATCTATGGAACTTTTTCATCTTACATGATATAATCTTATACCCATTGACCAGAAACTTCCCACTCCTCTCTACCCTTAGTGCCTGGGAACCACCATTTTCCTTTCAGCTTTGATTAATTTGATGACTTTAAATCAGCTATAAAAGTAGAATCATGCATTATTTGTCACTTTGTGTCTGGTTTCTTTCACTTAGAATAATATTTTCAAGGTTCAAACATGCTGTCACATATTGCAGGACTGTGTTCATCTCTGTGGTTGAAAAATACTTGGTTGTACATGCATGTTAGATTTTCTTTATTCATTCATCCTTCATTGGACATTTAGATTGTTTCCATCTCTTGGCTTCTGTGAATAGTGCAGAAACAAATATAGGTATAAAAATATTTCTTCAAAATCCTACTTTCAATTTTGGTTTTGGATACACATCCTGAAATAGGATTGTTGGATCACATGATAGTTCTATTTTTAAATTTTCTTTTGGGTAACCTCTATACTGTTTCCAAAGTAAACACACCATTTTTCATTCCCACTAATGGTGTACAAGTTTTCTAATTTTTCCATGTCCTCACCAACACTTTCTACTTTCTCCTCCTCCTCCTCCTCCTCTTCTTCTTCTTCTTGGCCATCATAACAATTGTAAAGTGATCTCTTATTATAGTTTTGTTTCACATTTCCCTCATGATTAGTGATATTGACCATCCTTTCAATACACCTGTTGGAAATCTGTGTATCTTCTTTGGACAAATATCTAAGACTGTGATCCATTTCTTAATTAGGCAAATGCTTTTTTGCATTTCTTTTGAGTTATAGAAATTTTTATTTTTATTTATTTTTATTTTTTGGTTTTTGTTTGTTTTACTTTTTATATATTAATCTCTTACCAGACATAAAATTTACAAATCTCTTCTCTCACTGTTTGTTACCATTTTTCACTGTTCACCGTTTTCTTTGATGGAGAAAATATCATTTATTCTAGTCAAAGCTTTACGTGTGGACTCTCTGTTCTTTTCCATTAATCTGTACATCTGTATTCAGGACTATCCATACTGTTACAATTACTGTAGTTTTTTCATACATTTTGAAATGAGGATGTGTGATGCCTCCAGCTTGTTTTTTTCCAAGATGTTTTGGGCTATTCTGGTCCTTTGCGGTTATGTATGAATTTTAGGACTGTGTGTTCAGTTTCTGTAAAAAATGCCATTGGTATTTTGATAGGGCTTGCATTGCAGCTTCCTCAGACAGTATAGACATTTTAAAATATTAACCCTTCTTATTCATGAGCAGGGGATGCTTTTCCTTGGGTTTCTTCTTAATTTCTTTTAGTAATGTTCTGTAGTTTTCAGTATATAAACCTTTACTTTTCAAAATTTTATTCTATTTGATACTGTATTAGTCAGGGTTCTCTACAGGAATAGAACTGATGGGATAGGTATAATTATTAAAGGGGATTTATTAGATTGGCTTATACAATCAGAAGCTGGATAGTCCTGCAAGGGCCACCTACAGGAACCAATAGTAGCTCAGTCCACAAAGCGGAAGCCTCAGCACAAGAGTGACCAATGATGCAGCCTAGACTAAGACTGGATGCTCGGAAGCTCTCTGGAGAGTCGCTGGTCAGAGTCTACCTGAACAGTGAAGAAATTGGAGTCCAATGTCCTGGAGCAATAGCAACAGCAATTGAAGCACCTGCTCAAGAATAAGATAGCTTGCATCCACCTTTGCTTCCTCCCTCTTCCACCTTTTGTTATATTGGGGTCCCCAGCCTATTGGACAGTGGGTCTCATTCTTCAGTTTGCTGTTACATATATCAGCTATCCCTGGAAACACTCTCACTAACACACCCATAAGTCTCTTAATCCTAGGCATCTCTCAATCCAATCAAGTTGTCAACCCAGATTAGCGAAAACAAATGCTAATTTAAGTGAGATTAATATTTTCTTTTCAAAATTTTGTACTTGTTCTTTTTAGTTATACATGACAGTAGAATGTATTTTGACATATCATACATACACAGAGAATAACTTCCCATTTTTGTGGTTGTACAAGATGTGGAGATGCATTAGTCGTGTACTCATATATAAATATAGGAAAGTTATGTCTCATTCATTCTACTGTCTTTCCCATTTCCCATCCCTTCCCACCAATAGCCCTGGCCAATCTGGTGAAATTTCACTCCTCCCCCAACTCCCATCTATTGTGAGTCAGCATCTGCATATTAGAGAGAACATTAGGCCTTTGGTTTTTTTCAGATTGGCTTATTTCACTTAGAATGAAAGTCTCCAGTTCCATCATTTTACCAGCAAATGCCATAATTCCATTCTTTTTTTTATGCCTGGAGTAATATTCCATTGTGTATATGAAACACTAAATTGGTTTATGTTCTTAACATTACATCTATTAAACTGCATTGTTATTTTAACTTATGTCACATGAAGGTGCCAAATGTACCATCCCTAATCTGATTTTTTGTGGTAGGACTTTGCGTACCTTGCAACTTTTCTGAACTCAGTTGTTAATTCTAACACAGTTTGTGTGTGTGACATATAGGATCTTGTGCATATTACTTCATATCATCAGTGAACAGAAATAACTTGACTTCTTCCTTTTTTATTTGGATGTTTTTACTTCATATTTCTTTTTACCTGAACTTCTTGTACTTATTTTCGTAGTTGCATTATCTTTCACTCTTTGCTTTTTCCAGTTGTCATCATGACTTCCATAAGATCTTCCTACATTATATTTCTATTCCCTTTGGATCTCACTTGAGTCACTCTAGCGTGGGCTCTGCTTGCTGTTTGTTTATTCTGCTGTACTGGTGAATGAAACCAGGGGCACACCATGACTGAGCTACATCCTCAGCCCTGCCTTTTTAAACATTATTCTGATGATGATGAGACAGGATTTCACTAAGTTGTTGAGGCTGGCCTCAAACTTGCAATCCTCCTACCTTAGACTCCTGAGTAGCTGGGACTACATTCATAAACCACTCCCCTCACTCCCCAGCTACTTTAAGCTTTTTTTTTTTTTTAACCTCCTCTCTTAAATATCAAACAGCATTGCTTTAATGTATCTCACCTGAGTAGCATCCCCAAACACTTTAAATAACTGTTTACTTATTTTAAAAACCCCAATATTCTGCAGGACCTGGTCCTCCATTGTTATTTTTAGAAGTTCTCATATCTGCTCCAATACAAATTGGTCCTGAGGGTTCCATAGGATTCTCATGTCTCAGGGTTTTGATAAGTGCAATGTACTCTTGCTTCCTCCTCAACTAGCTCAAAGCCAATTCAGTCTTTGAAACCTATCTCTGGGCCATTCCAAATAGTAGCAGCAGTGTCATTTATCACTGCTTCTGTCATTGTTTTGTCAGCTTCTTATACAACTTCTTACAGCAGTGCTACACAAAGAGGTGATCTGGCAGAACCAAGCTTCCCAGCAACCTCCCCAGAAGATAAAAAGTGAAATTTACGTGCTCAAAGGAAAACCTACATAGAACCCTCCAGTTTCACTTGCTTTTTGTGGGCTTTAAAAATTACTCATTCTGGAGGTCAGGCAGCTGAGCAATCTATTATTACCTCTGCGGCAGACAATACTTCTGTGCTGGGGTTACAGTGGTCATGGCTACACAAGTTGTTTCTCAGGGTCTTAGAATCTACTTGTGCTGAAACCACTGAACCTTCACTTGGGCCTGCAGGAATCCAATGGGTGACTAAAAGCAGGATAAGAAGGGCAAACAGCGGCCACCATCTTAGAGAGCTGAAGTATCCACCGCCACTCTCCGACAGATTGCAGCAACAAAACAGGTGTGTGTGACCCAGCCCAGCCCCCATACTTAGGGGGATTTCGCATAAAATCTCTCCTAGACTTTCAGGGGGAGGCAGTATCAGAGTGAGCCTGCATAAAGACTAAAGGGGAGCTAGAGGCACCTGACGCTCAACCCCCCTCCCATCAGCGGACAAAACAAAACCTGCCTAGCCAGCGCTGGGGGAGGGGCAAGCAGAAAAAATCAAAACCACAGAGTGCCGGGGATCCCAAAAGCCAACGGTGTGACCCCGGAGATCCAGGCTGTCTGATACGCGCGGCCTGCCCCGAGGCTACAGAAGGCGTGGCGCCGCAGAGAAGGGGTTAACCAGTCAGCAGGGAATTAAGTGGCTGCGACACGGTGGTATCCCACCAGCCAAGCCCAAGCCCGCACTGACCCCCGGGCTGAGTTCGGGATTGCAGTCGGGGAAGGAAGCCGGTAAGGCCCCGCCCCCCACAAGGGACACTCCGCTAAGGCAAACAGCGGCCACCATCTTAGAGAGCTGAAGTATCCACCGCCACTCTCCCACAGATTGCAACAAAACAGGCCCAGAGTACAGTTTGAACTGCCGAGAACCATCACTGAGGGGAAATCTGGTCTAGCAGGAGAACCCAAGCCTGGCACGAGAGAACAGGAGACTAGAGGCAAGGCTCTCGTGACTGGGCAGCTGTAAACTGCAGGCCCGCCGGCGACAGTTCATCCACTGCCAGCGTAACTGGGCGGTAGGAAAGCGCCCTCCCGCTGGCGATGGATCACCTGCCCACGGCCTGAGATACTGGGCGGCGGGAGTCTGCCCGCCTGCCACGACCGGGTGCTGAAACTAAACAGAGACAGTCCAGTCACACCCCCCCATTAGGGCACCCCAGCAAGGAGACTGGGGCACGGCATAGCAGAGTAGTGTCGTCACTGGAGCTCGGACGTCGGAATTCCTTCCCAGCAGAATCCACGTTAGCAGGCATAGTTCAACAACACAAAGGAGAGACATCAGAGTAATACAGAAACAAAACAAATCTATAGAAGAGAGCAGAAACACGACAATCAAAAAGAGCTGGAAAGTAACGTGGACAACATGAGAAAACAAGGGAAAAAAGGATTTCAAACAATGCAAGACAACTCAATTCTACAGGAGGACATAGAAACTTCAGAAACAGGGATATGGAAAGAACTCAAGGGATACCTAACTCGAATGGAAAGGAATATTAGAGAAGACATGAGACAGCAAGTCCAAGAAATAAAAGTATATTTTGAAAATGAATTAAACAAACAAATTCAAATGGCAAAGAACGAGATCTACCAGGAGATAGAGATCTTAAAAAAAAATCAAACAATAATCCTAGAATTGCAGGAAACTATAAACCAAATTAAAAACTCAAACGAGAATATTACAAATAGACTTGATCAAGTAGAAGTCAGAACATCAGATAATGAAGACAAGGTTTATCAACTTGAAAAGAATATAGTCAACACAGAAAAGATGCTTAAATCCCACGAACAATCTATTCAAGAGTTATGGGATGTCATAAAAAAACCAAATCTGAGAGTCATAGGGATAGAAGAAGGCACAGAGTTTCAAACCAAAGGAATGGACAGCATATTAAATGAAATAATTCTAGAAAACTTCCCAGAGATGAAAGATGGAATGGATTGCCAAATCCTGGAAGCCTACAGGACCCCAAACATTCAAAACCATAATAGACCAGCCCCAAGACATATAATTATGAAGATAGCCAACGTACAGAACAAGGAGAGAATATTAAAAGCTACAAGAGAAAAGAGGCAGATTACTTTCAGGGGTAAACCAATTAGGTTAACGACCGATTTCTCATCACAAACTTTGAAAGCGAGAAGATCCTGGAATAATGTATTTCAAACGCTGAAAAATAATGGATTCCAACCAAGAATACTATATCCAGCAAAATTGAGCTTCAAATTTGACAATGAAATTAAAATCTTTCATGATAAACAAAAGCTAAAAGAATTTGCAGCAAGAAAACCAGCTCTGCAAAGCATTTTGAACAAAACACTACAAGAAGAGGATTTGATAAATAGTGCCCAAAACTAACAGCAGGAGGTATCTCAGTAAAGGGGGAGGAAAACAACCAAAAAGCAAAACTAGCCAAACTAAAATAAATAAATAAAGAAGCATGACTGGAAATACAAATCATATCTCAATTGTAACCTTAAATGTTAATGGCCTAAATTCACCAATCAAGAGACATAGGCTAGTAACCTGGATCAAAAAAACAAATTCAACAATATGCTGCCTTCAGGAGACTCATATGATAGGAAAAGACATACACAGGCTGAAGGTAAAAGGTTGGGAAAAATCATACCACTCATATGGCCCTCGGAAGCAAGCAGGAGTGGCCATACTCATATCAAATAAAATCAACTTCAAACCTAAGTTAATCAAGAAGGATAAAGAAGGTCACTATATACTGTTAAAAGGAACCACCCACCAACAAGACATAACAATCATCAATTTGTATGCACCAAACAATGGAGCTGCAACGTTCATAAAACAAATTCTCCTCAAGTTCAAGAGTCAAATAGACCACAACACAATAATTATGGGTGACTTCAACACACCGCTCTCACCATTAGACAGATCCTCTAGACAAAAGCTGAATAAAGAAACTATAGAACTCAACAGCACAATCAATAACCTAGACTTAACCGACATATATAGAATATATCAACCATCATCAAGTGGATACACGTTCTTCTCAGCAGCACATGGATCCTACTCAAAGATAGACCATATATTATGCCATAAGGCAACTCTTAGTAATTATAAGGGCGTGGAGATAATACCATGCACCATATCTGACCATAATGGAATGAAATTGGAAATCAATGATAAAAGAAGGAAGGAAAAATCCTACATCACATGGAAAATGAACAATATGTTATTGAATGATCAATGGGTTGTAGAAGACATAAAGGAGGAGATGAAAAAATTCTTAGAGTCAAATGACAACACAGACACAACATACCAGAATCTATGGGACACAATGAAAGCAGTTTTAAGAGGGAAATTCATTTCTTAGAGTTCTTACCTCAAAAAAAGAAAAAACCAACAAATAAATGAACTCACACAACACCTCAAAAATCTAGAAAAGGAAGAGCAAAACAACAGCAAATGTAGTAGAAGACAAGAAATAATTAAAATTAGAGCAGAAATCAACGAAATTGAAACAAAAGAAACCATTGAAAAGATAGATAAAACTAAAAGTTGGTTCTTTGAAAAAATAAATAAGATAGACAAGCCCTTAGCCATGCTAACGAAAAGAAGAAGAGAGAGAACTCAAATTACTAACATACGGGATGAAAAATGCAATATCACAACAGACACTACAGAAATACAGAAGATAATTAGAAAGTATTTTGAAAACCTATATTCCAATAAAATAGAAGATAATGAAGATATCGATAAATTTCTTAAGGCATATGATTTGCCCAGATTGAGACAGGAAGACACACACAATTTAAACAGACCAATAACAAAAGAAGAAATAGAAGAAGCCATCAAAAGACTACCAACTAAGAAAAGCCCTGGACCAGATGGCTATACAGCGGAGTTCTACAAAACCTTCAAAGAAGAATTAATACCAATACTTTTCAAGCTATTTCAAGAAATAGAAAAAGAAGGAGCTCTCCCAAATTCATTCTATGAGGCCAACATCACTTTGATCCCAAAACCAGACAAAGATACTTCAAAGAAAGAAAACTACAGACCAATATCTCTAATGAACTTGGATGCAAAAATTCTCAATAAAATTCTGGCGAATCGAATACAAAAACATATCAGAAAACTTGTGCACCATGATCAAGTAGGATTCATTCCTGGGATGCAAGGATGGTTCAATATACGGAAATCAATAAATGCTATTCACCACATCAATAGACTTAAAGACAAGAACCACATGATCATCTCGATGGATGCAGAAAAAGCATTTGACAAAGTACAGCATCCCTTTATGTTCAAAACACTAGAAAAACTAGGGATAACAGGAACTTACCTCAACATTGTAAAAGCTATATATGCTAAACCTCAGGCTAGCATCATCCTAAACGGAGAAAAACTGAAGGCATTTCCTCTAAAATCTGGAACAAAACAGGGATGCCCTCTATCACCACTTCTATTCAATTTAGTTCTCGAAGTACTAGCCAGAGCAATTAGACAGACAAAAGAAATTAAAGGCATAAAAATAGGAAAAGAAGAAATTAAACTCTCGCTATTTGCGGATGACATGATAATATACTTAACAGACCCAAAAGAGTCTACAAAGAAGCTGCTAGAGTTAATAAATGAATTCAGCAAAGTGGCAGGGTATAAAATCAACACGCATAAATCAAAGGCATTCTTGTATATCAGCAACAAAACCTCTGAAATGGAAATAAGGAAAACCACTCCATTCACAATATCCTCAAAAAAAATAAGATACTTGGGAATCAACCTAACAAAAGAGGTGAAAGATTTATACAATGAAAACTACAGAACCATAAAGAGAGAGATAGAAGAAGATCTCAGAAGATGGAAAAATGTACCCTGTTCATGGATAGGCAGAACTAACATCATCAAAATGGCGATATTACCCAAACTTCTCTACAGGTTTAATGCGATGCCAATCAAAATCCCAATGGCATTTCTTGTAGAAATAGACAAAGCAATCATGAAATTCATATGGAAAAACAAAAGACCCAGAATAGCAAAAGCAATTCTAAGCAGGAAGTGTGAATCTGGAGGCATAGCGATACCAGAGGTCAAACTGTACTACAAAGCAATAGTAACAAAAACAGCATGGTACTGGTACCAAAACAGGTGGGTAGACCAATGGTACAGAATAGAAGACACAGAGACTAATCCACAAAGTTACAACTATCTTATATTTGATAAAGGGGCTAAAAGCATGCAATGGAGGAAGGATAGCATCTTCAACAAATGGTGCTGGGAAAATTGGAAATCCATATGCAACAAAATGAAATTGAATCCCTTTCTCTCGCCATCCACAAAAATTAACTCAAAATGGATCAGGGAGCTAGGTATCAAATCAGAGACACTGCGTCTGATAGAAGAAAAAGTTGGCTACGATCTACAAATTGTGGGGTCAGGCTCCAAATTCCTTAATAGGACACCCATAGCCCAAGAGTTAACAACAAGAATAAACAAATGGGACTTACTTAAACTAAAAAGTTTTTTCTCAGCAAGAGAAACAATAAAAGAGGTAAATAGAGAGCCTACATCCTGGGAACAAATCTTTACCCCCCACACCTCCGATAGAGCCCTAATATCCAGAATGTACAAAGAACTCAAAAAATTAAACAATAAGATAACAAATAACCCAATTAACAAATGGGCCAAGGACCTCAACAGACACTTCTCAGAGGAGGACATACAATCAATCAACAAGTACATGAAAAAATGCTCACCATCTCTAGCAATCAGAGAAATGCAAATCAAAACCACCCTAAGATACCATCTCACTCCAGTAAGATTGGCAGCCATTATGAAGTCAAACAACAACAAGTGTTGGCGGGGATGTGGGGAAAAGGGTACACTTGTACACTGCTGGTGGGACTGCAAAATGGTGAGGCCAATTTGGAAAGCAGTATGGAGATTCCTGGGAAAGCTGGGAATGGAACCACCATTTGACCCAGCTATCGCACTTCTCGGACTATTCCCTGAGGACCTTAAAAGAGCGCACTATAGGGATACGGCTGCATCAATGATTATAGCGGCACAATTCACAATAGCTAGACTGTGGAACCAACCTAGATGCCCTTCAATTGATGAATGGATAAAAAAAATGTGGCATCTATACACAATGGAGTATTATGCAGCACTAAGAAATGACAAAAATCATAGAATTTGCAGGGAAATGGATGGCATTAGAGCAGATTATGCTAAGCGAAGCTAGCCAAGCCCTAAAAAACAAATGCCAAATGTCTGCTTTGATATAAAGAGAGCAACTAAGAACAGAACAGGAAGAAAGAGCATGAGGAAAAGACTACAGTAAACAAAGACGAATGGGGGGAGAGAAACGGAGAGAGAAGGGAAAGCATATGGAAATGGTAGGAGACCTTCAAGGATACATAAAATTATAAGAGGTTATGAGGGGCAAGGGGGAGGGAAAAAAGGGAGAGAATTGAACAACAGCAGGGGAGGTAGAGAGGGAAGATGGGAGGGGAGGGGAGGGGAGGGGGGATAGTAGGGGATAGGAAAGGTAGCAGAATACAACAGTCACTAATATGGCATTATGTAAAAATGTGAATATGTAACAGATGTGATTCTGCAATCTGTATTTGGGGTGAAAATGGGAGTTCAAAGCACAATTTGAGTCTAATGTATGAAAGATGATATATCATGAACTATGTAATGCGATAAATAATCAATAAAAAAAAAATTAAAAAAAAAATAAATAAATGATCAATTTGTAAATCAATGGAAATGTAACTGATGTGACACAGCAATCTGTATACGGGGTAAAAATGGGAGTTCATAACCCACTTGAATCAATCTGTGAAATATGGTATATTAAGAACTATGTAATGTTTTGAACGACCAACAATAAAATAATTAAAAAAAAAAAAAAAAACAAAAACAACAAAAAAAAAAAAAAAAAAAAAAAAAAGAAGCCTTGCTTCTACGTTGCCATTCTGAACTTGGGGTCAGATTTCTGCTCAACTCTGCACATGGACATGGTCCTCACTTCAGGAGTGCTTGTGTCAGACACTGTCAATCCGGGGATGACCAGCCTGAAATTGACCTAATCTCTCTTCTCTCCCTTTAAGATTGAGCACACTAAGATGAGTAACGAAGATATTTTCAAGATTTACAGGGACTTCCTGATCAACAGATGATCCGTCACTAGCTCTTAGAGGGTCCCTTTTCCAGACCACTGGAATGGCGCACTGAGGTCTGATGTCATTGCCCTCACTTGAAGGAGGGACCCAAACATTGGCCTAACTCACTCCATTTTCTTCCTCTGACCTTTTCTTTCTTTGAATCATTTCTCCTGGCAGCTTATCTTAAATTCTTCAGGCATCATCTCCGGATGGACACCAAAATCGCTTCACCCCATCAAGCAGTGATGACCCTGTTGGTGGCGGCGGAGCCCTGCACAACCAGGCCTGAGATAATGACCGCCCTGACCGCAGCAGTTTGACTAAGGCTGCGTGACTTTCTCCCCCCTGCCCTTGTTCTTTGTCTGTATAAATCTTGAAGCTACTATCAGTACCTCAATGTCAGATCTTAGGTTACTACACTGGTGTTTTTGGTCCCACCAAAATAAATTCCTTTTCTGTTTTACCTCCAATTCTCTCTCTGCTATTGGGATTTTTTTTTGGGAGAAAATGACTTCTTTAGAGAACCCCCAGAGCTGGGCCTCCGGTAACATTAAGAATAAGTATTTACAAATCTCTGTATTAATTAGCATGGTTATGACATTGACATGTGGTGATCTGAACATGTCAATGCTCCATAAATTGTCAATTACAAAATGATAAAAAAATGCTACCACTAAATTTCGTCATAGATGGCTTTGGAAATATTGCCTTGCCGTCTCTCAAAGAATTTCCTCACACAATGTTATAGTCAACTCATGCTGTGATTTTAGGAATATATTGTTTGCCTCTTATAAATTCTTTTTTTTTTTCTGGAGAAAAACACGTAATTTATTAAAACACACATCTTCCGGACTGAGTGACTCACACGTGTAATCCCAGAGACTCTGGGAGACTGAGGCAGGCGGATCACAAGTTCAAAGCCAGCCTCAGCAAAAGGGAGGCATTGAGCAACTCAGTGGGACCTTGTTTCTAAACAAAATACAAAATAGGATTGGGAATGTGGCTCATTGGTCAAGTGTCCCTGGTACCAAAACAAAACAAAATAAAACAACAAACAAACAAAAACACATATCTTGTAAGTGGTTTAAAAAAAAAAAGTTTATTCCAAATCTGATGATTCATCATTTCTTTTTCTCTTATGGCTTACATAACAGAAGAACCTCATAATGATTGTCCCCCTATATACAGCCTGATTGAAATGTATTAGATAAATACTTTGTAGATTATTTGAGGATTACTAAAGAGCCACTGGCTGCCTATGCAAGTTTTATCTCTTTATACAAATTAACCAAGTATTTATCTTCTCACTGACTTACTTTCTCATTCATTCATCTATCCCTTCAACCAATTGACATTTAATATATTTATTGAACACTTTTGGGTATGTATGGAGAACAAAATAGCATTTCATCCCTGATTTCATAGGTAGAAAATAGGACAGGGGTTAGGATACACTTTCTTACAATTTGCATATTTAACATTTGGAATCATCCCAAACTCAATTTTCTTGTTTGGGAGTACCAAAGCTTTGAAAGGATTCCCATCTAATGTGGAAATAAAATTCTCCACAGCTTTACTCTGCTGCAAGCTACTAAGCATTAGCTTCTGTCTAATGGTTCTTTCTTTCTCTAATTGCTTTCCTTAGGATCGCTAATCTTCCCAAAGAATCATTGTTTACATTATGCCTTTGCCCATTAACCAGTGAAACACATCTTTCCACCTTTTCCCCATTCCAAGGAAGGAGTAAGAGCAACTGTTAACACAATTAAAGCTCAGTTTAATTTCTATGAGCCATTTGTATTTGCAGTAAAACACCATGACTGGGAACTAGGGGGAGGGTGGTTAAATACCATGGGGTGAGTTTATTCTCCTGTCCTAAGTGACCTATTCAGCAAGAAGGCAGGGCTTATCATGTGGAACATCAAAACACTCAGGTCCACTAAACAAGGTCATTTTGGATGCTTTTTCTGTTTGCAAAGGAAGTGGTATTTTAATAATTACCCTGCTTTGATTCTCTATGATAAAGCATCAAACCCAGCAAGCACTGTACTCAAATATCTACTGCCGCCTGAAGTAGTCTCAAAAGCACAGTGGCCTGGAATTTTGATCCACTAAGGAAATCAATTCAAGAGCAGATGCCCTCAATGTGTGACCCATTCTCTGGGCCTGTGATTCTAGGGAGCAGACACATCCCAGAAACGTGTTAGATTAGAAGGATGACAGTGGTGTCACGTGGACTTTGGTAGTTACTTAAAGTTAATTAATTTAACCTGACCTTTCCATAAAATATAAGGTACAATAGAGTACTAGTGATAATTGATTCTGGAGAGCCTCCGAAACGGTTCAAGGAAAACACAGCTGTGCTGTGTAACAGTTCTTGTTTGCTCTGGATTATAACCTATTTTTAGTACTTAGTTAATAAAGCTGATTTTCTTAAGGGGCCTCTGGTGGAATGCATGAGCTGCCGTGTCAGATGCTGATGGAATTGGGATTTGCAATGGATGAACCTGAGAAAATTAACTCCACCGATGCTGACTGAGTTTTAGATCTGAGGTTTCAGCGTGCCTGTTTGTGCACGTACCTAACAGAAATTGTTAGAGCCTACGTCATAGTTTCCCCAAATACACCTTCGAAGGTACAGATAGGTTCAATAAGTCTGTTATTGCTCTTTAATTTATGGAGTGGTTTTAATTGTATTAGCACTAAAATGAAGATTTCGGGATGTAATGATAAGTATTATATTAAGTGCTCCTTATAAGTGCATTATAAATACAGTGTTTTTTTTTTCCATTTTAAGATGCTCACATTTTCCCATTTTGACATTTGAAATTGATGGTGTTTCATAATAGTGGGTCTTAGAATCTCTCATATATTAGGTTTAGTAAAATATAGTAACCTATGGAATCCTCTAATAAGCTTTCAAAATGAGGTACTTACTGTCATTACTCCCATCTTAGAGATAAGGAAACTAAGGCATAAAAAAAAATCAATTAACTTGTTCAAGGAGTTATAGCTAGTAAAGAGGACAGTTGGGATTTGAATCAAATTATCAATTACCATAAAATATTTTCTTACAGATTCACTTCTATATGACTGGTCTTATAAAGGAACCACCATCGTCAGTTTCATGTATGTCCCATCTGTATGAAGGAAACATTGATGTGCATAAAATAGAAAATAAGTTGTCCTGTTTACAGAAAATAAATAGTAAGTATAATACTATGAATTTCTATTTTGTTTTTGTCACACAATAAAAATATTTGCATGTAGTCATGTTGACCTTTTAACTCCCCTCTTAAACACAGCAGAGAATTCCATGACATGAAGGGATACGTGATTTTCAGGTGCCCATTATTATAATTAGCAGTGTAATGCAGCATATTCAAGTGCTCTCAATTTCACAAGTGATTCACTTGGTTGCTTCCAAGAAGTGGAGTTTCTGGATGTGCTTCTATTTTATGTATAGAAGCTGTATATATTTTAGGTACAATCAAAAAGCTTGTTGTATAGTATATTCTGTCTAAGATCAATAAGCTACTTACAACACTGTATAATTATTTTTCTCAAACACATTTGTAATGTTTCTCTGCAGTTATATGGGTAATCCCTCACAATATCAATAATAAAATAATAATAAAATTAAATAAATAAATAAAATAAAAATAATGATAAATAAATAAAAATAAAATAATTAAATTATTAAATTATTAAATAAATAAAATAAAATAAGAAAATAAGTTTGTATTTTCATACAAACTTAGTTTTTCTTCTTTTTTGTACTGGGGCACATCCCAGTCCTATATTTACTTTTTGAGACCAGGTCTCACTAAGTTGCTTTAGGGCCTTCCTAAATTGTTGAGGTTGGCCTTGAACTTGTGATCCTCCTGCCTTAGCCTCTGGAATTGCTGGGGATGCAGTCATGCACCATTGCCCTGTCTTAAGTATTTTACAAAATACTCTACATGGGGAAAGCAGGAGAATAAGACAGTTTTCACTGCCAGAAAAAAGGAAAAAAAAAATATGCCTTTGTTGTTTTTTTATCATCTAAATGCTTCTCAAATTTGTAAAACACATCAAGATGCCGATGTTGTCTTTGTCATGAATGACAGAAACAAGGAATCAAATGATGCGATAATTTTAACTCTCAGTGGATCAAAACAGAATCATGAATGGTGTATGTGGGGGGAATGTGCCTGTTGTGTTCTTCCATCACAATGAGTTTAGTCCTCTTGACTCCAAAGAGTTTATTTTCATATACGACTTCTGCAAACCATAGAGCTGTCTAAGTGACGGTATGTCTGCTTGGGAGAGGACATGCATGAGCTGTTCACTGCCATCTTTGGGATTTGAGTGCTGTCTCTCAGCAGCACCCTTGCAGATGCTTCTTGTCTTTGTACTTAATAGAGTTGTTCAGCATTAACAACAGTTATGTCACCAAAACACCTAAGATGAGTAGCACAACTGCAATCTTGAAGTGGTGTAGGCTTTTGTGTACTTGCTGATCTGCTGTAAACTTCCTTCTTCAAAGGCAGGAAGCAGTAAAGATGAATTTATTATCTTGAGACTCAAGTCCTCACATACTCCAAATATGATGCTTTTCTCACAGCTGCTGTAATACGCCCCAGAACTTCAGTTAAAAGATAAATAGTCACCGGGCTTAGCAATAACCACACATAATAAAAGTAGCTGTCTCTGAGTCACCAAGTGTTACATTTAAAAGGGCACTAGAGAGTCCTCACTTGGAGAGTTACTTTCAGACTTCAGCATCTTCAGAGGATGCAAAATTATATGACTTCGATTTGGCTTCACAATGTCCTGCCTTAATCTTAAAATGGAAAGAAGGGGAGAGAGGTGACATTCTTTCTTAATAGTTTCACCTTTCAAGGGAAAGCATGTGCAATGAGGAAACAAAGCTTCTTCCACATAACCTTGAACTGTTAAGTCAGTCCACAAATTAGAATTGGGCCTGTATGGAGGCAGAAAAGTTAATAAATGACATTATTTAAAAATATGTAACAATAATGTGGATATGCAAATCCTATGCAAATCAAACCAAATCGACTGCATCAAATGGCATTATGGCCTCCTACTCAAGCCTTCTTTAAAGACTCAAGAAATACAAAAATGATTACAGAAGAGTAAAATTTCTCAGATAAAGTGGTGCAAGGCTATAGCCCCAGATACTTGGGAAACTGAGAAAGAAGACAGTGAGTTGAAGCCAGCCTGGGCACCTTAAGGAGACCCTGCATCAATCTATCAATCAATTAAAAAAAGAGCCTGAGATATAATTTAGTGGTAGAGAGCCCTTAGATGGTTCAATTTCCAGTACCAAAAACCAACCAACCTAAAGCACTATTGAAGAATGATTTTGCTAGTGTGATCTGGATCAGTCTTAGCTGAGAGTATCATGTTAGAAATACAGACACTTGGGCCCTATCCCAGAAGTTTTAAATCAGAATTTGCATTTTATCAAGATGCCATGATTCTCAGACATTAAAGTGTGAGCATGGCTCTACTGTACAATGTGCAATAATTTTATTTTTAATTTTCATTAGGCCAACTACACGAACAGTTGCAACACTATGTTCTGCTTACCTAATTATGTAGACTTTCTGATAAAGAGCACAGCAACTTGGAAACTTTCCCAGTTTCTTTACTCTGTTCTCCCAAAATGTGTGAGTCTTTAGTTTAAGGTAAAATGTGATTAGGAAGATCATGCTAATAGTATTTGCCTTCAGAATATTTACTTCGGAGAATTGTGTACAATTTAAATCTGTTAACTATTTACCAAAACCCTTATTAAAAGACCATTCTGAAAAAAAAATATGATGGTTATTTGGAGGTGACAGATTTATGTATTGTCTTCTAACACAATAAAGAAATGTCTCAGAAAAGCACTATGAATCATGGATAGGTTAGTTTTTATGTAGATAAGATTATTATCTGATTGTTTTATCTAGATGTATGATAATGTCTTGGTAGCTTGTGTTCTCATCAAGTGTACTATTTTTTTATTTTATAAGCATTTGATCTACAAGAATGAGTGCACGTGGAAAAGTCAAATTGATTTTTTTATTCATTAGTTCAATCATTTATACATGACAATAGAAAGCTCCTTCGATTAATTGTGTAAAAATGAAGCAGAATTATTCACTACTCAGGTTGTATGTGAAGAAGAGTCACACTATTCATGCAAAGGAGAGTCACACTATTTGTGCAATCATACATGTACCAAAGGTGGTGATGTCCATCTCATTGCACCATCTTTCCTACACCCTTGCCCCTTCTCTTTGCTTCATCCCAAGTTCTCCCCCCCCCATTATGGATTAACATCCACTTATCAGAGAAAACATTTTGCTACCAAATTGATTTTAAATTAAGAAACATGTACTAATGTCTTTAAATTTTTTTATTCATTATCATTAAAAACAAATCAATAAACTCTTCTTTTTCAAATAAAAAACTTACAAAAGTATTTTTTTCCAAATCAGAGTAAATGTCTCATCTAATTGACCAGATTACATACATATTCTAGTCCTTTGTTCCCCTTATCCATATCTATAAAAGGGAGAGGTTTTACCTGATTGTGCGGTCTATGTAAACATTCAAATACAAAAATTTATAATTACCTGAATCTACCAATTAATTTATTTAATATGAATAAACACTTTGACAGACATTCCCAAGATCCCTGAAACTTGGCATAAATACATATTTAAGTAAATTTTACTGAAAGTGATGAGAAATAGGTTTTGGTGATAACACAATATTTTCTGCACAGCAGGTAAAGCATGGCCACTACAAAAATGCGGGTCATTTCATTTTTATTATGTATTTCACGAAATTGTTGCACATATAAGGCTAGAATTTATGCATATGGAAAACATTATTTTTTATTCAAGGTAAGCATTTCCATAATCAACTTTTAGTTTCTTTAAGCAGCTAACGTAGGCTGAACTATCTATGAAAACAACAGGTCTCAGACTGAGACATGCTTCACCATCTCATCTGTGAGACTGTCCTCATCAGGAAATCATTTCTACTAAGTCAATTTTTTTTTGTTTTTCAAAGAAAATAAATCTGAGAATCATTTTACAGTAAACATATGACCTATTAACAGGGGAATGCTCAAACTTGATGTGTAACACAAGACACACAGTCATGATGCAGGGGAAATTCATAGAAAACTAAGGAAGACATAGGTTAAGTCATATTTGATTTGGCAAAAAAAAATAGCATCTCTAAATTATGTACTTGGTAAAACTATTACTATGACTCTATTTAATCCCATTTTAGCAAAATATAATTTATGGATGCAAAAGTGAACTTGTCATTTGTGTATGTATAGGCAGTCTACAAACTTGTAAGACAGTTTTCCATAAAAGTCCTTTTGAAGTTAGTTGTTTGGAACCTGAGAGTTATTTTCCCATAGAAACCATTTTCTTAATGATAATTACATTATCCAGTCACTTCAGAAAATCCTTGAGAAACCAGAATGCTACTCAATTGAAATTATCAGACTATGGTACAGAAAATGCCTAGGAAATCATTACAACCCACAAAGTAGCTTTGCCTCATTAAAACACTATCCCTTCATTGTTTATTATTGTTACCTGAGGGTACCTCCGAATATCTTTAAAGTTTTTATCCTGTAGCTATCCTCTGTGATGGTCCAAAGGACTTTGTCCCAAGTTGGCTCTTGATTCTGGGCTAGTGGTCAACTTACGCAGACTCACATGAGCTAACTTCTAAATTTTCAGGAATTTTGCAAGCAAATTATTCAACATAGCCAATATATAAAAGTTAGATTATGTATGCTTACAATTAAGTTATATCAAAAACAGAGATAATAAATGATTGGAATTCAGCAGTTTCTAATTATTTTACTGCATTTTACTGTATGCAATTCTCTTGAGTTGACTTCTGTGTGTTGTGTCTTTATAGTGGAAATGCTGAAGAGTGGTGTTGAACTATACATCCCAACTCGTGGTTCAGTGATGGGTAATTTGCATCTGACCACAACGGGGAATAGTTAAGACCACAAAAGTCAGCAAACATTACAAATCAAGGCTTGATTAAATCTCATTGTTATTTCTAGACTAGGAGTCAAGAAATTATGACCTTAGAGCCCTAACTGGCTATATCTGGTTTTGTAATTAAAGTTCTATTAGAACAAAGCCATGTTCACTTAATACTTTAAATGGCCATTTTTGTGTCTGCATTGAGAAGAGCACCCCAAAAAGTGAAGAAAAATTTCCTCCTGTATTCTAAAACGATTATCTATTTCAGTTAGGAAGTCAAATGAGATTGCAAACTACATGTTTGTTTTTCTGCTCTTGCCTTATACTAAAGTGACTATCAACTGATGTTCATGTTGAACTGTACCTGTTCAAAATGATCTGGATTCCTTCCTTGCTGGATCAAACACTTACATAATCTGCTTTTGGGACATATTTTCAGCAATACAATCTTCTAAAAGTGATAGTGGATTCCACAAGTACACATATCAGATTTTATGATGATATGTTTATTGGGAAAAGAGTTAGCAGATTGAGCTATTATGACTCCATTTGTCAAATCATGGCTAAAATGGAAACATAAGTCATCTACACAATACAGCATTTTGTCAAAAACCAAGATGCAAGAAAGCTTATGAGAGGATTAACAGGAATGTATAATGAAGAGTTTTGTGTATTTTATTATTTTTAAAATTGGTATTGTACAATTTTTCATTATTGATGCATGTGAGAAACATATATATCATACTAGAGTTCTCCTGGAAACACAGTGAATTCTGTGTGTGTGTGTGTGTGTGTGTGTGCGCGCGCGCGAGAGAGGGCGGACGCGTGGGCACTTTAGAGGGGGTGGGATTTAAAGGATTTACTCACACACCGAATACACAGGATAAGCTGGAAGACAGGAAATTCAGGAAGAGTTATAGTCCACAAGGTTCCCTCTTATTGCTCAGGAGAGGTCAATCTTGATTCAATTAAGGTCTTCAATTAATAGAATGAATTTCAACATTATATCAGGAAAGTTGCTTTATTCCAAGTCCACTTATGTAAATGTCAACCTCTTCCACAAAATACCTTCCCAGAAATATCCAGAACAATACTTAACCATATATCTGTACTACTTCATGGCCAAGTCAACTTTACCCATAAAAACCAACCATCATGTACTTTTTGTTTCTTGGAACACCAGTTAGACATCAAGAGCACACACTGAATGGGCCCAGTCCCAACTCCACCTATCTTCAAGTGGTCTGCATATTTCATTCATGCTGTTCAGCTTCCCACTGTGTAGTGAGGGTTGGGAAATACTACAAAAGATCTCTCATCTGAGTCATAGTATGGGTAGGGTTTTGTGTTCAGTTTTCTGCACAGCGATTGCTGATTCAGTAACGAAGTCAGGGTGTGACAGATGAATGAAGTAGAGATGATGAGGTACAAGAAACTTTCATCTCTTTTCTTAATTCAAAACTGAGCAATCATTTGAACCCAGCTGTCTGCATTCGTGATGCTCTCACCACCGTTTCTAAGTATCACCCTCCTCTCTGCACATGATCCCTAACAGAAGTCCCTTTCACTAGCTCTGGCTTTTATCCTCCCTGAAGAAATAAGACCTCAAGTGGATGTGGGAAGGATGGCTCAGAGGAACCATAGTTATTATTAAATAACTATGAGGCCTGTGTATGCCTGGTCTTGTCAAACCTCAGGATGTTTTCTTATCTCTAGGGACTTATAATGCATCTACATGAAGAACTGCTGATGTGCATATTTATGGAATTCCTTTTGGTTCACCATAGTAAGCTAATGAGATCTGAGTTCAAATTAACATTGCCCCTGTGTAGCAAATTTAACTATAAGAAGAGTGCATTTTAATAGTTCTACCTATGTAATCACATTAACTTGGTCTTCATCTATGGTCATGATTGGATTGATCATGTCCCTGTGGATTCCCCCCATCACATCTTTCATTCACAGGTGTGGGCCACCTGGCTAGAATGTCTGTCACCCTATCCAGTGCCAGACTTTCCAAGAAACTTGGCAAAAGTCCCTTTCCTTCTTCACCTCTCCAAAGATGTCCCTCTAGAAGCATCATTTATTGATCTTTTCTGATGGATGCTACAGGTTACCCCACTGTGCCCCCCCACTGGGGAAAATAAAAGGTCCCCTTCACTGTGGAGGCTCCCAGAAACATTATTCCTTTAGGAAACTCTTATGCACATAGAATTTTAAATAACAATTTATTTCACAAGTTAAATGACATAAAAAGGTTTGATATTTGTGATTTACTCTTAAATACAAGAGTTTGTTTCTAAGTATGCTGCTTAGTTTTCTACTCCCAATAATTAATTCTAACGTTTTTCAGAAATCATTCAAGGAAACCTAACTCGGCTGCTTAATGGAGCACTTTATAAAATTGTATTTATGGAATGAAGAGAAAATACTTGTGGATGGAGTATTTACAAGGGGGAAAAAACAGCAATAACTAAAACCTGGATATTTGCTGAGCCTAGCAGTTGGATAAATGCAATAGAATTAAACAAAAATGGATTCTGCTTAAGTTTGTGACACATCTCAATCATAATGTCAGATGCTGAGTGTTGGGCGGGGAAGGCAAAAACTAGCATCACGTGTAGTATTTGCTCTCCAGAAATTTGTTTAGATATACATGGCAGTAGGGTGTATTTTGATATGTTACAGATACATGGAGTACAACCCATTTCAATTAGAATCCCATTCTTATGGTTGGACATGATGTGGAGTTACACTAGTCGTGTATTCATATGTGAACATAGGAAAGTTACATCCAATTCATTCTACCATCTTTGCATGTTTAGGGCACAGACAGCATGATAAAAGCAAAAATAAAACATGTAGTATAAGTAACAAAAATTCAGCCTTAGAAACAGGGAAATCAATTTAAATAGCCAATAAAGTGCTTAAGACTTAGCACTTTACAGATGGGCTGGAGAATATTATGGTAAGTGAAATAAGCCAAACTAAAAGAACCAAAGGCCAAATGCTTTCTCTGACATGCTTTGCTAAATTCACACTAAGCTGGGTAGGGCTAGAGAAGAATAGAGTTACTTTGGATTAGGTAAAGGGGAGTGAAGAGAGGGGAGGGGACATTGGGATAGGAAGGGTAGTAGAATGAATGGGACATTATTACCCTACATGCATATAGAATTACAGGAGGTGTAATTCTTCATCATGTACAACCAGCAGAATGAGAAGTTATACTTCATTTATGTATAATGTATCAAAATGCATTCTACTGTCATGTATAACTAATGAGAACCAATAAAAAGTAAAATTAAAAAAGAAACAGATAATTAGCTTTAAACAATTTTAATAAATGTAAATAATATTTTTTAAAAAAAGACTTTGCTAAGAGCTCTGATGATTTCTAAACAATCTATAGAAAAGATCCTCTTAAGATGCTTAACAATTTTTCCTGTGTCACCCAAGACAAGGAATTAAAGAATAAAGTGCAGCAAACTGGTAAAGTGAGTTAAAATATTACAAGTTTTGAATTGCAACAGAAGGCTTCTAAATGGATAACACAATTCAACTGAAAGATTATTAATACATTATAAAAGAACTCAAGTTTTTTACTGAAGAAATCACATCACTATGAATTAAATTACTTCTAATATGAAGTGATTAAATGATTAAGAATCTATTGCTCTTTCTTGTCGTCTATTCAAACTAAATAACTGCTCCCCTCTTTTCTGGAAGAAAATCTCCTACATGTTTTCAATTTTGTATCATTCTTCCTCAATTGTCTCAATTGCAAAATTTCCTGTGGAGCATAATAGTTCAAATTGTACAGACTCAAAAGTGTTCATTAGATGGTTAAATGGATGTGTGAACCTTAGAAAAGCGAGCTAGTGTGGATCCCTGGATTTGGAAGTGATTAGAGAAAAATACTTGGATATTAAGTTAACGTGCAGAGAGACGAATGAAAAGGTGGTCAAGGAAGAGAGGTGGAGACCACTAGCACTTAATAAAGGTTGGAAGAAGAGCAACCTTCTGGGAGAAGAAGGTAAGAGTAGAAAAGAAAAGTGTCTGAGAAGGAATGAGAAAGGAAGGAGGGGTCCACAGTGGTTCAGAGTTTCACAAATGCCAGGCATTGGTCGGACTGAGGCCTGAATATTTGAGAGAACAATCTAGGATAACTTCTTGCAGGACTGTTTTCAGTGTTGTGGTGCAAATACAAGACAGAGCTACAGAAGGAGGAGTATGTGGAACAAATGGACACAGGAAGTCTTACTACTTTTTCAGGAAAAAGAAATTTAAGGAATGGGGGCAAGCCAAGAGGTAAAGGATGAATATAAATGAGTAACAGGATGTTAAAACAGGATCTGTCTTTCTCGTTTTATCTCACATGGATAGCAAAAAGATAGGTGTAGAGTTGTCCCAAAGTAAGGTGCCACTTCTCCTGAGCTGTGACTGCAGAGGGCCAGGTCTGTGGCTCCTGTCAATTTACCCACCTCCAGCCAATGCCTTATTCAAAAAGAAGGCCTTGCAGGATGACAGTAGAAAAATTACCTTACTCTTCTCCCCACACCACTAACCCAAAACAAGGGAGGGTAGGGAGGGCAAGTATAGAATCTCATTGGATTCGACAAAGGGGGATGAAGGGAAGAGATGGGAGAGGGGAATAGGAAAGAGAGTAGAATGAATCAGATAATATTTTCCTCTGTTCATATAGTAATATACAACCAGTTTAACTCCACATCATGTACAACCACAAAATTGGATCCTAACTAGAATGGCACTCTGTGTATGTGTAACATGTCAAAATATACTCTACTGTCATGTATATCTAAAAACAACAATTTTTTTTTTAAAAAAGAGACTAAATCCTAGAGATTGGATGTGTGTCATGAATCTCCTTAACATCAAGAGGGAGGCACAGGAAGGAAATGTCTCAGAGACTTTGATGAGCGCAGTTTAGCTGACACAGAAGACCAGCATGTGATACTGCAGGCAGTCCATAGAGAATCATGGCGCTGAGGCCACTTGTCACAACAGAGGAGAGTATCTTCAATACCTGTAGTTGCTCTAATCTCAGAGTAAAAGCATGTGTTTACCATGGATCAGATGAGAAACAGAAAAGGCTTCCCATTTCTATGGATTCTGCCTAAAAGGCTCATCTGCAAGGGGAGACTCCAGCAATAAGAGAAGTATGCGGGGATCAGACATGAACCAGCATCATTACCAATCACATGGTGAAATGTATTGTCCCATATGAAAAGGACTGAGGGTTCTCACTGAGGGCTGCCTATGGCAAGAAACTTTAGGAACCCACAATACCCCTCAACAGAAGCCACAGATGGTTTTGCATACTCATGAGGCCATCAGAAACTGCCATTTTGCATTAGTGACAATCACACAGAACTTTGTTTTCCATGAACTTTCCTCAGAAATGACTGCGGAAATAACTCCCTGGGAGAGAAAAGAAGAACCCCAGGTAGAAATAAGTAGAGAAGTGCATAGTTGGAGGGGAGAAAACAGGAGTATATTTTTCTGACATCACCCTGGGTATTTGTGTTATAGGGCTGCCTTCAGAAAGTACCACAAACTAAATGGCTTAGGCAAAAGAAATATATTATTTTACAGTTCTGAAGTCCTGAAGTGTGTGATGGAGGTGTCAGCAGGGTGACCTCCCTCTGGCAATGCTAAGGAAGATCTGCTCCAGGCCTCCCTCTCCTCACCTCAGGTTTTGGTATTACTGTGACTTGTGTCAGAATAACTCCAATCTTCCCATGGCATATCCCTGTATGGACCTGTGTATTTCTGTTCAAATTTTCTGCTTTTTATCAGAACACCAGGCCTATAAGATGAGAGCCCACCACAATGACCTAATTTTACCTTGATCACCTCTTCAAAGACATAAGAACACATTCAGATGTACTTGGGATTAGAATTCAAACATATGTTTTGGGGAGTGAACACAAGTCAACTCATAACACCCTACAAATCCTAATTTTTGAGTACACGGGTTATATAAGCAAGAGAGGGAATAACTGATGTGTAAAATAAAGGAAAGGACTGAATAGATGAGTATCAAAATGGGGAAAAATGTATTCTTTTTAAGATTAGAAAAAGTAAGAAAGAAAAACCATGGTAGGCTCAGGTAGGGAGAGAACAATTATGTTGGGTACAGGTGGGTACAAGAAAACACAGGTTGTGGACTTTTTCTTCTTAGGGAATAGAAGGACAACAAATTGGGTTGGGCCAACCATTCAAAGGGAGAAGAAGAGCCGCTGGGAAGGGGTAATAAGAAAGCATCAAAGACAAATAAAGATTGACTCATGTTATGGAGAAGCCAGAAGAGAACAGAAAAACATGAACTCTCAGTGGCCTCAAACCACACTGGTGGTGCGGTTTTTGTGTTTGTTTCTCGTATTTTTCTGGTCCCCAGAAGCAATGAAGTGTTTTTGGAAGGAGAGAAAGTGGATTTTTGAATCAGCCTAGCAGAAAGGCAAGAGCTGCTTTGGGATGAATGAACTTTACCTCAGACACGAGTGTGTAGTACATGCACAGATGTTCTAGAAAGTTACCTTTCTGTCATTTTTATGTAGGTTAGAAACCACATTCTTTACAAGATTTTTGTGAAAGGAAATGAATGATAATTAGAAGGTATTTATCGAATAGATTGCCTGACCCACAGAAAGTACTCAATAGACATTTTTTTTTTACTACTGTTATTTTAAACTGAAGTTTAGTTCATATATCTGTTTATTTCAATACCCATTTCCAATCTGAATCATGTTTTTTGGCAGAATTCAGTTCCATGAGGCTGTATGCTCTAAGACTTACTGAAGGGTATTGGCTGAAGGTTACATCAACTCCCGGCATCCCACTGTTTCTATAAACCACCTCCAATTCCTTGCCACAGGGGTTCCTCCAACACGGCCACTCATACCATCAAGCCCCAAATCAGAGTCTCCAGCTCCAGCCTGCTAAGACAGAAATGTACATAATACATTCACAGAACTAACATCTTGTTCCTTTAGACATGTTCTCAGGTGAGAAGCAAGTCACAGGCCCCACTCAGATTCCAATGAAGTGCTTATACAGAGGATAGAACACCAGGAGTTGGGAATAACTGGGAATCACCTCAGGGTTTATCTGCCCCAGCTGCACCTGGAAGTCCTTAACAAAAAACCACTTCACCAAATTTATCGGCCTGCCATGCTCTTTCTTTTCCCTATAAATAATGAATAAGTATCTCCACTTCTTTTTGCTGCCAATCATATTGGCTCCAAGTGCCAGGGGTAGAAAAGTATGAAAAACACATAATTTAAATAATACCTGAGCAACTTTCTTAAAAAAAAAAAAAGCTACTCTGTGGATATAGCTCAGTGGAAAAGTACTTATCTAGCATGTGTGAGGCCCTGGGTTCTATCCAGAGTACAACAGAAATAAATTAAAAAAAAAAAAAAAAACAACCAACCAATACAAAATTGTTTATTAAAGTATGCTTGCAAGTCAACAACAACAAAATAAACTCTTTTCAAAGCAAAAACTTCATTAGTCTCACAGAACCAATCTGGCTTAAATGTGACTAAGAAGCCCGTAAAATAGAAAGCCTACCGAACATTAGTGCTGACATATATCCTACTATCTTTGACAATTTCTATAGAAATAAATACAGGGAATATATTTCTGACTAGGAATGTCTAAAGTCAGGCCATTGATGAGCATTAACACACTAAACCCTTAAGTTTTATAATCCTGCAAATGTTTTTGTGAGATTGGGAAATGTACATTAAAGTAGGTTAGAAACCATAATCTAATTTATTGTCATTAATCACATTAATATATAATTGATAATATTAATGAATATTATCACTCATCATTCACCTGTTGCTTTACTCAAAGGATTACAACGCTAAAAATGAATTTATTTCAAAGTGACCAACAGTGGTCTATTTGTTGCTCAATTTTGGATTTTTTAGGTGCTTCATAAATGAAACAATGTAACATAATAGGTTAAAGTGCATCCCAATCTTAATCTACTAGACAGAATGAACAAGGGGCTACCCAGGCAGCTGACTGGAGGAAAGGACAAAGAAATTCATACTGATACTCAGAGACTTGGCTTCCAAAACAGAACCTGACTATTTCAAAGATCTTTCCAGCCATTCTGACCATGACTGTAACGTTTCAACTCTTTTTTCCATTTTTCCCAAATGCCCTTATCTTACCAGCTACTGTGTTAAGTGTTTGTCTGCTTATTTCAAGGGTTGGTCTGCTTATTTAGTGATTATAACAGTCTAGCACACAGGAAATACTCAATAATGGTTCATTGAAGAAATGAATGCTATTATTTCATACAAGTAGAAAAATATCCTGCTAATGTTCTAACCAAAATGTTCAAGTCAGTTTGAATTCAGGCAGAGAGGCCTTAAAATTTCAATATCTCAGATATTAGTTATTGAAGTAGTATTGTCTTATCATCATTAATGAAAGGTATATTTCTAAAATTTCAAAGATAAAGTGAGTTTAAACAATTTTTAAATCTATGCTAATTCCTCAAGTTCTACAAGAGAACCACTCTATTTAATAACCTTTGAAACAGAGATCCAAGCTGATTACAAAATATTAAATCAAAGGAAGACTATCAACAGGAAGAAAAATATTGCTGTTTATGTGTGCAGGCAATATATTCATTTTAATTTATAGTTTACATATGTGTTCATTTCAAGGGCAAATAAAATTTTACTTCAAAATTAATTTCTAATATTTGCTCTGAAGGCATTCTGAATTAAAACAGCAATGGAATTATTTTGTTTGGTGGGGGGCATACTGGGGATTGAATTTAGGGGCACTCAACCACTGAGCCACATACCAAGCCCTAGTTTTCTGGAGACAGGGTCTCACTGAGTTGCTTAGTGCCTTGCCATTGCTGAGACTGGTTTTAAACTCGTTATCCTTCTGCCTCAGCCTCTAGAGTCCTTGGGATTATAGTCATGCACCACTGCACCTGGCTAGCAATGGAAATCTTTACATCTTAAAATTAAGTTTTCTATTAATAATTAAGATAAAATAAATCATTTTTTAGAATTAAGTGAGAGAAATGCTCACCTGAATTTTGGCTTCAAAAATCCTTCTGGGCGGGGTGATGTGTGCCTGTAATCTCAGCAACTTGGGAGGCTGAGGCAAGAGGATTGGTAGTTTGAGGCCAGCCTCAGCAACTCAGTGAGGCCCTAAACAACTTAGCAAAATAAAAAAGACCGGGGATGTGACTCAAAAATTTTTCTTCAAAAAATGTCTGAGGATATAACAATCCAGAAAATAAAAATCATTCTCAACATGTACTATAATCCTTAACTCGATTTTACTTTTCCAAATTGACTTGCTTATACTTTGCTCTCATTAGATTGAAAATAATCGTTATCTTTACTGATTTGATTTGGCAAAACTCTTGTTAATCATGATATCTCTCCAAGTACACTTGAAGAAATATCAAAATTAATATTTACTAGTTTCTTACAGAAACAAGTCCTATTTGTAGCCCAAGGAGCTATAAGTAGGTCTTTAACAGATTTTAAATTTAAGTTAAATTAAAGAAACATTGATCACATCAGCTTTCCTACTTCCTTCTTTTACCTCAACTGTCCATAACCCTCTGAAGTCAATTTTCTAAAATTATTATATGTCAAGATAAAGCTCAGAAGTGAAGATTAGTATTTTTTCTAAATACAAGTAGTCATCAATTACTGAATTGTGAAATCTATCTATTGTGTTATGTTTTACAAAATGAAATAGAATAGAATAAAATGCAAAATATCAGAATAATCACCTATTAAAAGTTTTTTTAAAAATGTAATGTGTGTTTCTGTGTTGTGTCTCATTACAATATGAATTTTAGAAGACATTCTAATCAGAAAAGTTTGAAAAACATAAAAGCAGACAAGAATCAAATTTAGAGGCAAACAGGCCTAACCTGAAGCTGGCTCTAACACTTCCTGTGTGATATTCAGTAAGTCACTTTATCTTGCAGAGTTCTCAATGTTTCATCTAAAGTGGTGATGGTGATTCCAGGTGGTGAATTAGAAGAATATCAGTAGATTAGAACACCTGAATAAATGTGGAGACATCTTTTTGACTAAATTCCACATCCTTCATGATAAAACTGAAAAACTAGTTCTAGAAAAAATGTGCTTGAACATAATGAAGCCCATATATAACAATCTAATGGTTAATATTATATTGAACAGGGGAAAGCTGAGGGTTTTCTTTCTATCATCTGGAAAAATACAAGAATACCCACTTTCACCACTTTTATTCAATATAGTACTAAAAGTTCTATTCAAAGAAAACAAGAGAAAGAAATAAAGGCACCCAAATTGGAAAGGAGGAAACCAAATTGTTATTGTTTATAGTTGACATAATCTTATGTATAATAAACCCCAAAGAATCCACCAAAAAAAGATTACAACTATTTTTTTAAATTCAGCAAAGTTATAGGATATAAAATCATCACAGAAATATCAGTAGCTGAATACCAACGGCAAATTATCTGAAAGAGAAAAAGAAAAAATTTTAAAATATCCTATTACCAATAGCTACAAAAATAACCCAAAAGATCTAGGAATAAATTCAACCAAAGGTGTAAAAATTTCTCTAATAAAAAGTGCAAAACACTAATGAAATAAATTGAAGAAGACTGTCTATGCTGCTCAAAGTGATCTATAGATTCAGTGCAATTGCTTTCAAAATACCAATGACTTCTTTCACAGCACTAGGAAAAAAAAAAAAAAAAAGACAAGCCTAAAATTCACATGGAACTCCGCACCCCCCTCCCCACACACACATCAAAGCAATCACACTCAGAAAAGAAGAAAACTGGAGGCATTGCACTAACTGACTGCCAAATATACAACAAAGTTTTAGTAAATGAAACAGCATGGTATTAGCATTAAAAAGCAGACACAAAGACCAATGGAACAGAACAAGAGAGCCTAGAAGTAAGCACACATTTACAGCCTTTGACAAAGGTGTTAAGAAAATGCATTGAAGAAAGAAAATTATCTATAAAAATATTGTTCTGGGAAGATTGAATATCCACAGGCAAAAGAATGAAACAACTACTCTCATTTACCATATAACTCAAAATGGATTAAAGATACAAATAAAAGACTGGAAACACTAAAACAGAAAAGAAAACATAGAGTAAATATTTTAGGATATTAAAATGGGCAACACTTTTTGGAAAATATCCCCCGAATACCAGAGATAAAAGCAAAATTAGACCAATTGGACTGCAATAAACTACAACACTTCTGCACAGCCAACAAAATAATCAACAGAGTAAAGAGAGAATATGCTTAAGGAGAGAAAACATTTGCAGACTATACACTTAACAAGGGGTTAATATCAAAAATGTATAGGAAGCTCAAATAATTCAATAGCAAAAATTCTAATAATCTGATTCATAAATGGGCAATAGAGCTTAGTAGACATTTCTTGAAGAAACACACAGGTGAACAACAGGCATGTGAAAAGATGTTCAACATCACTAATCATCACAGAAATGAAACGGAAACACAATAAGATATCTACTTAGCCCAGGTAGAATGGTTATTATCACAAATACAAAAGATAGCAACTACTGGCAAGGATGTGGAGCAAACAGAAACTTGGCATGCAATTGGTGAGAACGAAAATTAGTGAAATCATTATGGAAAACTTGTATGGAAAATCCTTAAAAATTAAAAATAGAACTATCACATGATCTAGGAATCCCATTACTGGGTACCCATCCAAAGGAAGGAAATACACTGTGTAAAAGACATCTGCATGCCCAGGTTTATTGCAGCACTATTTATATTAGCCTAGCTATGAGTAGGAAGTTTCAGTGTTCTATTACACAATAGAGTGCTTATAGATAATGATAATATGTGTTATTTGTATATAAAATATATAAATGAAACGTGTAAATAATATATAATATAAATATTATATATAAAATTAAAAGGGTGAATTCTGTCATTTGTGATAACGTGAATGGAACTGGAAGACATCATGTTATATAAAACAAGTCAAGCACAAAAAGACAGGTACCACATTAAAATGTGGAATATAAAAAAAAAAAAAAAGATCCCTTAGACTTTAAGAGCAGGATGGTCTTCACCACAAAAAAAATGAACAATATTTTAGATAGATATATTTGCCCTGACTTGAATTTGTATTCATGTACCAAATTATCATATGGTATCCCATCAATAGGTATGATTTTTATGCATCAGCTTAAAAAATACTATAAAAATTAAAAGGTAAATAAAAAACATGAAGTGGAACAAATTAGATAGTCCTCTCATCTATCTGCTTTTATCACAAAGGCACCTCATCCCAAATATGAATTGAATATTTCTAGAAGGGAGGGAGATGTGGCACAAAATTTTTTAAAAATGGTAATACCACACAAAAAAAGCACTTTTCACATTGCAAAAAGACAGCTGACTCTTATTTGGTGCCCATGTCCTCAAACTGTTTTACTGTGCTGGACTGTGGTCTGGGAGCCAGTACATGAGATACACAAAGATGAGTCATGATCTCCATGAATAATATTTTAAAAGGCTAACTCATAAATAACTGGCATTTATGTGAAATATGAAACTCTACACATTTTAACTGTGTCCTCAAATAATTTAGCTCCTTGAATGTTTTTCCACTGAACTCATTCAAATTAGTTATCTTGAGAAGTCCATCTGAAATTGTAGCTGTGCTGAGAGAGTATCATGGTATTCTGAAGGTTGAAATTTACTTTGTAGAGAACTTTGAAATTGAGAGCTGCCAACAATGAGAATTACCTTCTTGACATGCCTAGCTGTCTTTGAGAATTCATAATGAATCCTTCCACATTTTATTCACATTTTGTCTAAGTACCTGAGTTAGGCAATCAACTCTGCAGGCTTTTAATAATATCACTGGAGACTGAATTCAGGTTTTTGATTTTATCATCCAAAAGGAAATTTATTTTGACTGTATAGGCTATATAGCTTAATCTAAAGATAATCACTGCCTCTGATAGTTTACAAAAGCAACTTTTAATGTATTCAAAACTTTCCCCTGGATTTAGCAAGCTCAAAAAGATCCATTGATAGGATATTTGTGTGTTTACTAGCAGGAAGATATGTTTTGCATTTCTTAAAACCTCAATTTTTTTTTGACTTGCATAATCATGTATATCAAATCATATTTTTAAATTGCCTTAAACTAGAGAATTTCTGATTCATTTTTCCTTTGAATAATAAAATAACAACATTATATCTATAGCAAATAAACTTAAAAACATTCAGGCCACCAAGGTACAAACTAACCTTTCTAAACTGTCACTAACATTATCTTATAAACTAGTATGTCAAAACTAATCTTTTCATCTAATATAACCTGTTGGAAAATATGATTTTAAAATAATTTTAAGCTATCTTACAGTTATAAATACTATGAAAAATAGTTGAACTGATGTTTGAAACCAAAAACATCCCTAATTTGGGGCTTCTTACTTCTTTCCCATTTTTTCCCCACTTTTTATCTTGTATAAGATAATTGTCTTTGTGATTAAAATACAGTCTGAGACTTTTATCTCATTTATCTCAGCTGATAGAGTAGTTTAGTTATTCCTTAACAATTGCAAAGCTCACCTTATTTTAAACTTAAAGACTTGATTTAAAATTATTTTTAATTAATATAATTTGTGAGTGGTAATGATATTTTAAATTCATGGTATATGAGCTCCCTCCAGTGGCTAATTTAGCATTCACAAACCTGAAATAGCTATCTTAAATTACAAAGCAGGAACAATGATCAGCAATGGTTTTAAAATCTCTGAATGTAATCTTATAAGTAACAGTATTAGGAGAGAACATCACTGTCAATTCTGTATCTGTTCATTTAACAGGAAATCTAGAGTTTGACACATGTCAAGCATCATACCAACCTCTATGGATTCAAGATATAAGGCAATAACTGTCTAGGAGTTCATGTTGAAAAGAAAACACAGATGTTTACAAATAACCACCACCACCAGTTGAAAGACAGTGAGTTGAGCAAAGTCATGGTGGCCTGCCCAAAGAGCAGAAGAGACACTGGAAGAGTAAACAGCAGATAGACCAGGGATGCTTCTCAACAGATCATAAATAAGAATCTGAGTTTGGAAGAAAGGATGTTACAAGCAAAGAGAACATCATGTTCAAAAGCCAAGTTTTGCATGTATAGAAAATTTCTATTTGACAGATTAGAGTTAACCTGGCTACTCATATGCACTAAGATGGAAGTCAGAACATGCAGGGCACCATACTCCTATAGGTAGTGCTACAATATGTTTTGATATGTATGAAACACTGAAATGTGTTAAACTATGAGAGCGTTCCATCTAGGAAAAGGGACATAGTATGCAGGAGAGACTGGAGCACAGGTGAAACCAAGTTCAGGGGACTTAGCTGGGTAATTTTTTGGAATAAACTTAATGATAAAAAGGATGTGAACTAGAGAGTTTACAAGATGGTAATAAGAAGATAGAGTTAAGGTCAGTTGTATGTCAGAGAAAGGAACAACAGGTCTATCACGTCTCTTAGATATCTGGTTTACATTGAATTCAAAATAGTGTCTCATAATTTTAATGATGTTATCAGAAATTTCTGCAGTTCCATGAATGACAATTATGTAGAGAGAAATAATTATTTGGAGCATATCAAATTAAGTTTTGGACATGGATAAGGATCCGTCTCCTTAGTATTTGGACTCAGTGATGTTCCTGAGATTTCTCTGCTCCCATTCCAATAAAAGAAATGTTAAAGGTTTTAAGTGTCCACTAGCAAGAACTTTAATGGAAACCAGAAAAAGAGATGTTTGGAAAGCCTATAATGCCAGCACCTAAACAGTGTACACTGTAAGTTTGAGTAGGCAGTGGATGACTTTTGAAGTGTTTTGATGCTTTGGATACGTTCTATTTATGACTGCCTTAATCTCCATATCTTGATAGTTGCTCATGGTACAAATACTACATTTACAAAGTAGAATGAAAGCAAAATAAAACTACTTCTCTCATCTTCCCCTAACACTAATGCACATATATGTTATTTGAGTTTTGCAAAAAGATATATAGTTGAGAGTCATTAATTTTTGAACTGCATTATGTGAGGCTGTAGGGGGTGAATGAGGAAGTGCCTGCGGTATCCCTTTTTTTCTTTAGCTTAGTACACTTTATGAACATGCAAAAGTATGTTCCTACTATCCCTAGTTTTTCTAGTGTTTTGAACTTGAAAGAGTGCTATATTTTGTCAAGTGCTTTCTCTGCATCAACTGATATAATAAAATGATTCTCATCCTTAAGTCTACTGATGTGATGAATTATATTTATTGATTTCCATATGTTGAACCAAGCTTGCATCCCTGGAATGCACTCCACTTGATCATGGTGCACTATTTTTAAACATGTTTTTGTATGTGATTTGCCAGAATTTTATTGAGAATTTTTCCATCAATGTTCATCAGGGATATTGGTCTGAAATTTCTTTCCTTGATGTGTCTCTGCCTGGCTTTGGTATCAGGATGATACTAGTTTCGTAGAATGAGTTTGGAAGGGTTCCTTCCTTTTCTATTTCATGGAATAATTTGAGGAATATTGGTGTTAATTCTTCTTTGTAGGTCTTGAAGAACTCAGCTGTGAATCTGTCTGCTTCCTGGCTTTTTTTGGTTGTAGGCTTTATGGCGTCTTCTATTTTCTTGCTTTAAATTGTATATGTCCTCTTTACTCAGTTTGGGTTGATCATATGCCTCTAGAAATTTCCATATGCAGCAAAATGAAACTAAACCCCTATCTCTCACCATGTACAAAACTCAACTCAAATTAAATCAAGGACCTAGGAATAGACCAGAGACCCTGTGCCTAACAGAGGAAAAAGCAGGCCCAAGTCTTCATCATGTCAGATTAGGCCCCAACTTCTATAACAAGACTCCTAAACTGCAAGAAATAAAATCAAGAATTAATAAATGGGATAGACTCAAATTAAAAAGCTTCTTCTCAGCAAAGGAAACAATAAATGAGGTGAAGAGAGATCCTACAGATTGAGAGAAAAGGTACACTCATACATTGCTGGTGGGGCTGCAAATTGGTGCAACCAATCTGGAAAGCAGTATGGAGATTCCATAGAAAACTTGGAATGGAACCACCATTTGACCCAGCTATCCCACTCCTCTGTCTATACCCAAAGGACTTAAAAACAGCATACTATAGTAACTCAGCCACATCAATGTTTATAGCAGCTCAATCCATAATAGCTAAACTGTGGAACCAACCTAGATGCCCTTCAATAGACGAATGGATAAAGAAACTGTGATATATATCTCCAATGGAATATTATTCAGCCTTAAAAGAGAATAAAATTATGGCACTTGTAGGTGAATGGATAGAGTTGGAGAATACCATGCTAAGCAAAGTAAGCCAATCCCCAAAAAAACAAAGGCCAAATGTCTTCTCTGATAAGTGGATACTTATCCCCAATGGGGAGGGGGGTGAGGCATGGAAAAAAATGGAGGAACTTTGATTGGGCAAAATGGGGGCAGGAAAGATGGTGGAATGAGATGGACATCATTACCCTAGGTGTACGTCTGACTGCACATGTGGTGTGATGCTTCGTCATGTACATTCACAGAAATGAAAAGTTGTGCTGCAATAGTGTACAATGAATCAACATGCATTCTGCTGTCATATATCCTAATTAAAATAAATAAATTAATTAATCAAAAAAATGCAGGCTGTCCCAGACTCTAACAACTGTGGAAACAGCTCCATATTTAGGGTCTTCTTGATTGTGGTAAAGAGTGTGTGACTTTAGAACTGACAACTTCATTAGCATATTTCCAATGCAATGGTGCATGATTATGATCTGAAGCTGCAGCTCCTTTCTTGGAGTGGTAGGTATTGGGGATGTCTGTGACATAATATGTGAAAGTATTCTTAACATTCAACCCATGGTCTTTTTCTTTCTCTAAGATGTTCTTAATACTTTTTTTTTTTTTTAATGCTTAAACTAGACAAAAGTGAATCTGTTGTCTGCATTACAGAATTCTGGCTGATATAAAAACTGCTCCTAGAAGTCACTGTCAGGCAACTGAAAACCTTAAGGAAAAAAGACTGGAATTGGTTTTCTGATGGGGGGCTTTGCAGGTAAATTGAGGAACCACTTACCATTAGAAGACAAAACACTGTGCTCCACGAGAAGCAGTTATAAAACAGATACTGAAGTTACCAACCAAGGACACATGGAGGAGCCCACTGAAGGCAAGAGTGACTCATAAGGTGGAGGCTACCAGAGAGGTGTCACCCTGGGCTCTGCCTAGGGTGAGAATGCTTAGACCAGGAATACAATAGTGGCCCTACTGAGTCTGCCACATGGCAATTTCAAGCTTCTTGAGGTTTTGAAAAACAGACAAGAGAGGGCTTAATACATTGCCTGCATGACTGATCTTCATTATTGACTGAAAATAGATTCTATACAATATTTAGGAAAGAATATATATCAAATTCAGGAGGTCCAGTATGTGTCCACCATGTTAATTTAACTAAGGCTGATCATAGAGCCATATTATGTAATATAGAGTCCAGCTAAAGCCTAATCAATACCAGCATGAGGAGAGAGGCAAAAAGACTAAATAGAGGTAATTAGCACTGACCTGTTTCTCCACAAAATGGATCAAAGCAACAAGTGCATAACTTCATATCTATGGGAGTAATAATGGGAAAATATTGGAATTCAACAGTAAATAAACAGAACCTTATAAAATCTAGAGACCTAGGACAAATAGCATAGCAAGAGACAAAATATCCCATCACCTGCCACCCTGGCTCCATGGACAAGGAGATAGAGTCTCCCCTCTGCAGGGGTAAGGTGAAAGAGAGAATTCCAGCAAACTCTTATCCACTCTGTCACTAACAATCCTATCGTTGGAAAATTTCATGACCCTTGCAAATTTGCAGCCTAAATAGATAAGAAATCTACATAGTAATCTGGATTTGGAAAAAGAATTCATTTCATCTCCCAGCAGCCCCCAGGTTACTTTAGCCAGGAGACATCTTATGAGTAGACCTAATGAATTTGGATGTTTCACAGGTCAGAAATTCCTGCATAGTCCAAACCCTGGGATACCACGGACATTCCATTGTATTGGCTCAGTGGGTGGCAGTCCTCAAGAACCTGGGAAAAGGAGAACCTGCCTCTCTGAGACCAGGGTTATAGCCAGTCACATGTGGTTGTGCATGGGGACCAGGATTGAGGGCAGTGGTTCACATGATTCCTGCTACCCCTACCCCAGCACTGTGCATGTGTGCTTGTTCTTATAAGGTAGAAGGGAGCTCTGTTAGAGGCATGCTCAGGCAATTTCTAGCAATTCTTTAGCACACAGGATATCACCCTCAAGGCACATATCTGACAAAAGTTCTGAAAGAAACTCTTACTTATTGATGGCTAGGTTCTGCTTTTGTTTACTCTTGTGAGCACCTCAGCTGGGAGAATTTTGGCCTGGCTGACCCACTCCAACTCAATTCCTGACAGGCACAGCAACTGAAAGAAGGGTGGAAAAGTGCCTTCCCCCAGTTCTGGTCATTGTCCTGATCCCAGATATGCACAGCTAGACAACTGAAGGATGAGGGGTCTGAGGTTCCCCTACTGGGCAGACATGCTCAGAGTAGCTGCAGAGAGGAACAACATTTTCCACCTCTACATCATCAACATAGGTCCAACGTGTCTGTTGCCATCACATCTTTCAGATCATACATTGCTGATGAGAATGGGTATAAGAGCCACAGAGAGGGTACTGTGATTCCTACCCCCACTTCTCTCTGAGATGAACCTGGACCTGCACCAGTATATAGTCACAAGAAAAGTGCTTCAAGCCCCTGACCACAGACCCTTTTAAGTAACAGAGCCAATATCAACAGTGCCTGAGGAAATTCTCATCATCTGATAGAAGCCACTGTTCCCACTGTATCAATCACAATGGGTACAATCTTCTATCTGTAACACACCTGCCTGAAATTCTAGTGTACCCCCACTCTTGCACAAATTGCAGAGACAGTGGGTCTCTCCAACTCCAACACAGTATATGCAATGCCAAACTCACTAATCACAGCCTAAAAAGCTACAGAGAGATTATACTATGGTACCCAGCTGGAAATAAACTCAATATTGCATAACAAATGTATGCCAAAAGACACATTTTCAGGAGGAAGTTGCTTACTGAGGCTATCCCATAAAAGTGGTACAGATATCCATTTCACCAGATATATGGATCTTAAAATAGGAACAAAAGGAATATGAGAAAACAAGATAATGTGACACCTTCTAAATTTCATCATTCTCTAGTAATAGATTCCAAATACATCAAAGTGGATGAAATGCCTGATGAAGAAAACAAAAGAATGATATTAAAAATGCTCAATGACATCTGACAGAATACAGATGAGCAGTTAAATGAAATTAGAATAATGCAGCATATGAATTAGAAATTCAAGAAGATTTTGAAAAAGAATCAACTGGAAAACTTATTGAGCAACTGAAGAGCTCAAAAAATCAGATTAAAAAAAATCAATTGAAAGCCTTCAGAACAGACATCATCAAGCAGAAGATAGAATATCAGAGTTTGAAGGTGAGTCTTTCAAAATAACACATTCAGATAGTGGCAATTATAATAAAATGAAGAGGGCATACAAGAACATCTACATCACCAGTACCCTCAATATTGAAGAAATAAGTGTTAATGGCAAAGAAAACCAGCCCAATGTGATAATAGCAGAAAACTTTTTCCCTAATCTTGAGAAAGACATGGACATCCAGGTACAGGAGACCTATAGCTCTCCAAATAGACATGGTCAGAAAAGATTCTCATCATGATATATTTTAGTGAAACTGTCAAAAATACAGGACAAAGAAAGAATTTTAAAATTTTCAAGAGAGAAATTCCAGATCACAGTTAAGGGCAACCCCATTAGAGGGACAATAAATTTATCAGCAGAAATCATATATGCCAACAGTTCATGGACTGACATATTAAGTCCTGAAAGAAAATTAGTGCCAACCAAGATAACTACGTACATCAAGGTTGTCTTTCAAAATTAAAGCAGAAATTAAAGACTTTTTAATATAAGCAACATGACTACCAGACCAACCATACAAAGGAAGTTTAAGGGAGTCCTACAGGGAGAAGTGGAAGAAAGATAACCATCATCATGATAGCATGTGAAAATATATATGCCACTAGAACAATCAATACACAAATGAAAATTAGAAAAGAATTAAACATTACTGTTATATTTAATTCATCAACCATGAAGATGAATAAGAAAGAACTGAATAAATAATAATTTTTACAAAACAGAAAAAAATGAACCAAATGATAGGACAAATCCATACCTTCTATTAATAACTCAGAATATAAATGATCTTAAATCTCCATGAAAAGGATGGAAACTGGCTGACTAGATTAAAAAATAAGACCCTCAGGCTTTCCACAAGAAACTCACCTTAATTGTAAAAACAGGCATAGACTGAAAGTTAAAGGATAGAAAATACTATTCCAAGAAAATGAAATATGAAAACATGGAGGAGTAAATATACATATATCTGTCAAAAGAGACAAATAAAAACAGTAAGACCAAATAAAGAAGGACATTCTATAATGTTAAGAGATCAATTCATCAAGAATATATACAGATTATAAAGATATATGCACCTAAAGTGGAGCTTCCAATTTTATAAAATAAACACTGCTAGACCTAAAGGGAGAGAGAGGCTCCAACACAATAATAGTAGGAAATCTCAATACCTCCTTCTCACCAACAGATAGGTCATTGAGACAAAAAAAATCAACAAATAAACATCAGAGTTCAGCTTCGTAACAGACACTTAGAGAACAAATGGACTTAATAGACATTTATAGAACATTATATCCAACAGTTGCAGAATACATGTTCTTTTTGTCACACCAGAAAATTTGTCTAACATAGATGATATATTAGAAGACAAAACAAGGCTTACTGAATTTTAAAAAAATTGAAATAATGTCCTGTATCTGTTCTGATCACAATTAAATGGAATTAGAAATCAATAATAGGAGACGCTTTAGAAATCACCCAAACAGATGGTGACTGAATATACTTTCAAACAAAGCGTGGGCCATGGAGGAGGTCAGAGAGAAATTTAAAAATATACAAAGGAGAAGAAAAATGTGTGTTTTTTCATAGATAAGCAAAATTGACAAATCTTTATTTAATAACTTCCAAAAAATAGAGATTTGAATAAATAAAATTAAAGAAGAAAACCAGATAATACTAGTGATTGATAATAGAGAAATTCAAGGCATTTCATTGATTATTTTTTAAAAGTATATGCTAACAAATTGGAAAATCTTGAAGAAATGGTCAGATTTCTGGAGAAACACAACCTAAACTGAATCCAACCCAAGCTGAACCAAGAGAATATGAAAATAAAAAATAAAACATGAAGACCAAAAACAAAACATTGAATCAGAAATAAAGGTTTCCAAAGAAAGATCCAGAATCAAATCGTTTTACTATTGATTATTACCATTTTTTTTAAAGAACCACTGATTATTACCAAATTCACTATTGAGCATTACCAGATTTTCCTTAAAAAATAAAAACAGAACTACTACATGTTCCAGCTACACCACTCGGGTATATATATCCAACAGAAATGAAATCATCATACAAAAGTGATACCTGGTTTATGCATGTAGTATTCTCAACAGCTAATATATGGCATCACAGTAGGTGCCCAGGCAAATATTAATGGATGAAGAAAATTAAATAAAAAAGGTGTATTATTTAGCCATAATGAAGAAATGAGAAAAAGAAATCCCATCATTTGCAGGAAAGTCATATGAAATGGAAAAGTCCCAGACACCGAAAGATAAGTATTACATTTTCTCTCTCATCTGTGGAAATTTAAAGGAAAAAAAATGACCAGAAAGAAGAATAGAAATTAAAATGGCTGAGAACAAGTTGAGAGGAAGGGTGAGGAAAGACAAAGGGTAGAAGAAGCATAGGCAGATACTGTCAATGTATGGATGTATGCATGTATGGGAATATCACAGTGAATCTCTTTAATCTGTACAGTTAACATGTGTTAATTATTACAATACAAACCACACAGCATCAACTTATAATTACGGTTGTCACTTGCTAGTGTTAGATAAGTCGTATCATCTAAGTTCTGTCTTTATATCACCAAGACTCATCTGCATACACCCAGAGGTTCTTCCTATCAACAGAGCAAAGATGACTGAATTGAGAACACTGGGGCTGCCTGTTTGTTCATTCAAATGTTGCTATGAAGTATGTGAATCAAAATGTAAAACTTTTCATTCCTCTAGCATTTAAGTAACCTTTTGAGGCCAATTATTTTAAGAAGAAAAAAAAAGTACAACATACAGTAAAAAAATAAAATTACATTTCAGCGACATTCAATATCACACAAAAATTTCATTATCACCAAAGAGCAAAGACACTCGGACACGTTAACTAATAACCACTCCCACTATCCCCCCGAGATCTAACAATGACACTTCTCTATACTGAAACAGCTCATTGTAATGGAATTTTCCTAATACAGATATGTGAATGTGATTTCTGGAGAGTTTCATTTCCATTGCTATTGGGAGACAAACTCCATACATAACAGATAAGAAAATGTGATTCATGTGTAAACCACTTCCAGATTTCTTCCCTATATACTTCACTAATATTTCGTACCTTTCCCCTTTGCTTTATTTTAGCTATTTTAAAAGGACTAAGATAGATGGTAACTTCCCATTTACCAGAATTTGTAAATGCAATATCTCCAGTCATAATGAATGTACCTGTTAGGATGGGTTAGCCATAACCCAACTGAAGATGACAAGAGTCCAATGAGTTATTTTCTCAAGTAACAAAAACACCTCATGGTGGTTGTTTCTTGGACTGATTAGTGCGGTGGCTCTATGATGACAGATTTTCTTTGGTCTCATGGACTCTCCTTTGATGGTGCAAGGGCTACCATAACTCCAACCATCATAATGGCAAAGATAATGTCCAAGGACAAGAAAGACAAGGCATCCTCCTTCCCTCGATCTCCATTTTTACTGGATAAGAACTTTCTGAGAGCTCCTCAGAAGATGTATCCTCAGGTCTCATTGGCCAGAACTGAGTCATGTGCCTTTAATCCCATGATAAGCAATTAGGAATAAGATGATGATGATAAAATTAGAATAAGCATGCACGTATGAGATATTCCCTAGGGTGGTAGCTCCCATCAGGAGAAGTAGGGGTGCTGCTCAGCCCCAAAGGGACATTTGGCAATGATTACTGAAGATATCTCTCGTTGTCACAATCTATATGAGGGATGATATTGACATCTAGTGAGTAATGATGTTCTGTATCCTACAGTGCATGAGGCAGCCCTTCTACCCAAAATAAATCTCATCTAAAATATCAACAGTGCCAAGGTTGGCCACCCCTGTCCTAGAACAGAGCTTCCCTTCCCTTGCAGGATTGCCCCTTGGTAACTGAACTCTATTAATATCTCTGTCCACAAGGAATCAATAGCTTCTCCCACAGGGGAAAAGAATCTATTACATCAATGCTTCTCAGATGTTAGGAAGCATCCTCGTGAGGGATCTTGTTTAGCACAGATTCTTTATTTCAATTTTCAGACTTTCTGATTCAGTATGTTTGGGGTAGTGGCTCAAAATGTTGCATTTGCATTAATTTTCTAGTTGACACTTAAGTGGCTGGTCTAGGCACCACTTATTGAGAATTGCTGTTAGACCACACCCATCACACTGATGCTGTGTATTTGCTTAATAAATATATTATATTTAGTAGAAAGATATGTGGCTTCCCTACTAAGGCTAAATTTCCCATTGAAATGATGAATTTCCCCCTGTTTCTCAATGGCATTAGTATCACAAAATAGAAAATCAGAAAGCTGAAACTTCTTTAAAGACCTGGTAAAAAAAAAAATAAAACCACATTAAAGACAACCAGATCAGGTAAATTTCTTCTAAGACCCCTGTTATTGTTTAGATGTGGTGACCCCCAAAAGTTCATGTGTAAATCAATACAAGAAGGTTCAGAGAAGAAATAATTGGGTTATGAGAACTTTAACCCAATCAATGAATTAATCTCCTGACAGGGATTAACTAAGTGGTAACTGAAGTGGTAGGGTGTAGCTGGATGAGGAGGGAATTGGGGTGTGGCTTGGGGATACATATTTATATCTGGCAAGTAGAGTCTCTCTGTCTGCTTCCTGGTTACCACATAAGCTGCTTCCCTCTGCCACACTCTCCTGTCACGATATTCAGCCTCATCTTGAGCCCCCAGGAATGGGGACAGAATGGACTAAGACCTCTGAAACTATGAGCCCTCAAATAAACCTTTCCTCCTAAAATTGTTCTGGTGAGATCCTTTAGTCACAGCAGTGAAAAAGCTAACTCAAACTACCCCCCAAAACCAGTGTCAGGTGGTGCACTTTAAGTTGGGCAGTGGGCAAGAAATGTATCTCAACACTTTGCTTAGAAAGAGTATTTGAAAAACTGCACTCAGAGCTTGAGTAGGTTCTTACAAAACAAGCAATACAAATTGCAATGAAGTAACGAGAAAATGTTCCATCTAACAAAGAAATGCCAAGTAAAACAACCATGACATACTTCCTGTGTTTTGACAAAGATAAAAGCGAAAAAGGAAGACGATGTACGTTGGCAATTAAGTGGAAAGCAATTGGAACCGCTTCTCACACTGTTTGGAAAATTTAACTCCAGATGGATAACAGAATCAAATGAGAAAGGCAAGTCGAGTTATGGGGAAAATAATCAAACAGAAATAAAATGGGATCTTTACTAGAGCTATGGAAAAATGATAACCTACCCAGCTTTGAAACTAGGGAACATCATTATGTCTGTTCCATAATAATGTATTTACATTGATGAGAATGCATTTCATCAATGGTATTTACAATGATGAGAATACACCCTTGCTTAGGAGGATAATACAAAGGATGAGATCTTGGAAAACATTCACTTTAGTACGTCAGAAAAGTAGTTAATATCCTATGCACACTTTATAAGTACTTAGGCTTAAAGGAAAAAGAACGGAAAGTAAATAATTTGAGAACAAAATAAGATGAACATAATAGGATACAATCAAGAAATTAAATTGAAAAAGTAAAAATAGTGACATGTGGGTGTGTTATCACAAAAGACATATGTACATGTCTACATGTATTTAAAGAGAATCAAAATTCAACAGGGTTTGTACACTTGATGTGAAATTTGCAGTCTGGTAAAGGTCTCTTATTAGTCCTTATGCATTGAGAAGATCTGGCTGTTACTAATGTCCCTGGGCCTGGTGATTCTTATGGACATCTTCTAATTTAGCTTATACAACGATCTGTCAGGAAAGCAATATCATCTGCTTCAGAGAGGAAGACTGCATTTCAGAGAGGTGAAGTGAGCAGCCCAGTCCTGCCTGGAATGTGAGCCTGTGCTCCTCCGACTGTAATTTTGTGTTGCCCTTGGATGATGATAACAAACATCATAACATTAACGACCAGCATTTACAGAGTAGCAAGTGCTGTGCTGAGCAAATTGCCTGCATTATCCCATTTAATTCTCACTATATACTGTTATCTGCTCCCATTTGTAGAAGATAAAATTAAGAGGCTATGTTCAAGGTCATAGAACTATTAAACCCAGGTCTCCTGGATTCCTAAGCCCAAATAGAAACCACTTTCTCCTATTTTCTCCCTGAAGGCAACTTTTTTCTTTTTAAATAGGAGGAAAGAAGGAATAAATAGCAAAGGGAGAAACAAAATTTCCACCCACTGCCATCCGATCAAAGTGAAAGAGGTATTTGTACTTTTTGTTAGGGACTGGAGAACCAATAGGAAAGCCTTGTCTCCCTTGATTGGTTGGGTGTCTTCCCCCCACACCACCCAACCACCCCTAAACTCTGTTCAGAAATGGAATCTTTATCATCAGATTTACTAGTTTTGCTAGTGGTTTAGTCTCCCAAGTTTCAAATAGTGTGAAGGTGGGAACTGAGTTGCACTTAGAAGCTTCCACTTTCATAAAGAACACTAAGTAGCTGCTATCACATACTTTTGGCAAGGAAGTAAGTTCTAGCGCAGGAGTAAGATCATTCCAGGAGTAATGACCATGCCTGACAAGCATTGCAGGCATACTAGATGCCAGGCATCATGGTACTCAGAGGCTGAACAGCTTACTGCCGTTCCCTCTCACCACAATCCTCCAAGGTTCACCACTGTCCCCATTTTGCAGTAAAGAGGATCGAAGCTCAAGATGATTAAATAAGCTGCTGACTGGCAGTGTTTGGATTTTATGCCCTATTGAGCTTCAAAGCTTACACGTTCAATCAGTGTGCAAAACCACCAAACACCGCAGCTTTTTAGAAAGCAAGGAGGGTGACAAGTACCAGGAGACAAGCTGGCCTGAGGAACACCCAGACTGAGAGGTTAAGGATATAGGAAGACGGAGGAAGACTCGGACCTGGGCGTAGGATCTTGGCAAAGGGAGAGAAGACACAGATGAGGCCACAATCTGATAGGAAAACTTCCAGGTGTAGATCATCTGTTGACCAGCATCCACTTCTAAAAAAGGGCAGGGAAGTCTAACCTGCTCCTCTGCTAGGCTGCAGGCTGTTATTCTTTGTTCTCTAGGGTCATTGGAAACCACAGCACTAAACTTCATGTTGCACTCTAATGAAATCCAATTTTGGACTATCATTAGATAAGTTCATTTACTTCATGCTAATGTATTTGTAGAAGCATATAGTACCCATCTGCATTAAAAAAAAAATGTTAAGCTTATTGAAAGACCTTCAAGGTACACATTTTGTGTGTGTGTGTGTTTTATAATGGCCAAAATGGCTCATAAAGACCTCCAGCAGTTAATAAAAACAGAACTTCCAATCCATGATTTAAGTGAGATAAGTGCGATTGGTGATCTGTGTTGGTGATGGAAATGTCTGGTCCACCCCGCTCTTACAAAAATACAGAGATCCAGGGAGATGATCTGACTTAGCCAAAGTGATGGGTCAGAGCAGGAAACAGCAGAATTTAACTGAGGGGAATAGATCAACTGACGCGGCTTTGCTTTCTCCCGTTCCTTTCCTTCCTTTCACTAAATAGAGTTGTTTTCAATGAACAAGTAAATAAAAGAGAGGACGCTACTCGTTAGGAGTAGGAATTAATGAGGCCTTTCCAGTAACCCACGAAAGGTTATCGTTGAACACTGCTTCCCTTAGGTTATTATTTTAACTAGTGGCTTTGCTAGAGAGTTTCATCTTTATAGATGCACCATGGTCTTGGCCCTTTCCTTAACCTCAGCTGCAGGCCTGCTTCTCCAGTCTTTGACAGCATGATTCAGTCTTCACCACTGGCTTTGTGGAAGGAAAACTGACTTCTGGCACTGTGTTTTGTAAGTAAACAATCTCTGCAGTGCTAGCCTTGCAACCCCACACCTATAAAACCCTGCACCTGTCACAGACTGACACAGGGTCTTAAGACCATAAAAATCAACCCAACCTCCTCCCTGTCATCTTTCTAAAAAAGGCTGACACGTTTTGATAACCAGTCATTTGCACAAGCTCTTTAGCCTTAAGGCAGAAACTGACCACTAGAAATTTGGAGAGGCGTTTTCTTCAAACGGCGTTTTACAGAATCTGATGAGTATGAGGAGATTCACTTCAAATAGGAAACACTGGCCGGGGTAAAAGCAAGATTTGATGCAATGATTCAGTTACTTAAAATAGTGACCCAAGCTCTATTGTGTCACATTCACACCTGTGCTCTATTTTAAAAAAAGATCCTCAGAGAGTCTGGTAGGCTGGCTTATCAGACAGACAGTATCATCTCAGGCAGGCGAAAGGCCAAGTGTCTAAACACACATTATACAAGAATCAAAATTAACGGCTGCTACCGAACTTAATAGGTTGATGGAAATGTTCTGTATTTTGATTAGGGTGGTGATTACACTGGTTAAACATTTCTCAAAATTCACTGAACTGTACAGTTAAAATGGGTGCATTTCATTATGTGGGAATTATACCTCAATAAAGTGGATTTAAAAACAATGACAGCTGTCCATGGAGAGCCTGCACACATGTCCCTCTGGCAAAAGCAATACAAACTATGAAGTCAGCTCCAGATGAACACTAATAAAGATTAAATATAGCATTTAAGACTGTGCAATGAGGAGCAGAAAGACTTTCTTCTGAGAAACTGGGGGTGATCATTAAACCTCTATTGAGAACTTAATCTCACAGTCAAGGACAAAAGCTTTGGCTCAACAGGAAGCCCTGGTGTTTGTTTCTTTTTCCTTCCTCAAAGCAATCAGAATCTGAGCTTGTTTATGACTTTCCAAATGTTGGCATCCCCCCCCCCTCCAACTTACCATCAGAACTGGCACAGCTCAAGTTCGATATGAGTATTAACTATGAAGTATGCACCTTTTTTGTTCTTGTTTCAAGAAAATAAAGTGCAGTAAAATTCCCCATGCATAATCGAAAATGTAATTAAGAAAAATCAAAAGTTGAACGTTTTCTCTGATATGTGGAAGCTAATCCAAAATAAGGGTGTGTGGGGGGTTAAAAAAATAGAAGAAAAATCAATGGAGTAAACAATAGAGAATGAAGAGAAGGAAAGAAAGGTTGGGATAAGGAAAGATAGTGGAAGGAATCTGACCTAATGCTCCTATGTACACATATGAATATACCATAATGAATCTCCCCATAGTGTACATCCACAAGGCACTAAATTAAAAAATAAAAAAACTATAAGTAAAGAGCAGGAAGGTCAGTAGAGTAGAAGGAAGGGAACAGAGGTGAGAGGAAGGGAGGGAAAATGGAAGTATGGGGCACTGAATTAGAGGAAATTATAGTCCATGCTTTTATAATTGTGTCAAAATGAATCCTACTGTTATATGTAACTAAAAAGAACCAATAAAAAAGGAAATATTACTATGCACAGCAATTTTCTAAATATGCAATGTTTGTATACTAAAAGGCAAAACAATGTTCCCACCTTTTGATGGTGCTGAGTTGGCAAAGTTACAGTATTCCTCTGGTATTTTTGTTTCTGTAAAACAAAAATGCTAAGCCCAGTGACATTTCTAACACTAACATCTCCTACTTGTCTCGGTTAAATCATGGACCAGAAGCACATTTCTACTAAGTGGAAATTCTTTTTGATCTCACCTAATGCTTACTTTTCCTTCGTGAAGAAGGAATGGCATTGAGTCAGGAGAATTTCTAATTTCCTCATAGAGCTATACAGTAGGCATTCAATACGTATAAGTTGCTTCTTAGCAGGCTGGAATTGACAGAAGGTATGTTTTACAACGTAGGTTGTCAGGAAAATATTAGGAAGGAAAAGAATTTTATTGAAGAGGAAAGAATAAAGAAATTAAGTTATGACATCTCACTATTCCTTCTACAGCTGATCAATAATAGATAAAAACATCTTTCACTAGAAGGTGTTGAACACATCTCTGGCATTTTTTGGACATAAGCACATGTTTTATAAATTGTTCCATTATAGAATCTTGAATTTGCATGAGGATTTAATGGTCATCAATAGCAGTTTCCTATTTGGAGTACAATACTGGTCCAGTATTTCAACATAAAATACCAAATAACCAAACCAGTCTTAATTTACTCTTATGAAGGAAAAGGTACAGAAACAACTTCACACAGCTGTCACTTTGCATGTATAACCCAAGCTGTGATTAATATTTTAAGGATAAATATTCTGAGATAGCAGCAGAGGTTTTTGCTTATCACACAAAGGCTACATTTTTATCCAAGGTTGTATTTATTCATTCACTTTACCTTGTCATCATTAGGTAATCATTCTCAATTTTAAACCTGGGTACATTTCTTAACTTAAGAAGTGCTGAAAGAGTAATGAATTTTCCCAAGGAAGTCTGGAGGACAAAGCGAAACAAAACAGTAGAAAAACAAATGACAGAGGAGTCAGAGGATCAGAAAAATTATCTAAAATTTGAACACAAGGTATTAAGGTAGGTGAAAGATCCTTTAATGTCATTGTGGTCAAAAGTCACTTTAAGCTTATCTATAGGAATATATTCACTCTAACATATTGTTTCATATTTGTTAATAGTATCAAATGTAGCAAAGCTATTTGCTAACTTGTTGACATTTGTCTGCTACAGGAGCAAATAAATCTTATTTTGAGACAACACAAAGCAAAAATTAATTATCTTTGGGACATTTTTATTCTTTTGATATGGGAATTGAACCCAGGGCTGCTTTATAGCCCTGAGCCTCAGCCCCAGCACCCCTTACCATTTTATTTTAAAATTTTCTAAGTTGCTTAAGGCCTCACTAAATTGCTGAGGCTGGCTTTGAACTTGTGATTCTCCTGCCTCAGCCTCCTGAGCTGCTGGGATTACAGGCATGCGCCACCATACCACACATAAATTTTTAGATATTAACTTTTGGGTTTTTTTTTATCCTATTTAAGCTGTCTTAACAGTTCTTTGTCAAGTGACTGTGAAAACCTAATTTCTCAGATGGTCTCTGAACTTGTCAAAATTTCTATTCTTTCTCTAACTAGTAAGTTAAATATATAAAAGATTTCACATATTCGCTTTATATCTGCTTGACAATCATGACTTTACTTTTCAAGAATCATGTTTGAACCAGAGGATCAAGATGTCCATTGTAAACTGTTAACAGTTATTTTAATAAAGAAAGTAAAATGAAAAGGCTAAAGAATGTAACTGAAGCTTACATGAGTTCATGGGAGCTCAAGAGAAAAATCTACAAAGAAACACCTAGAAGGTGGATTAAAGTCCTTTGTGAGGGAGGCAACTCTGCAGATCCCTCCGTGTGAAAGTACTTCACCTCCACATTCTCAGCCCCACTCAGTCCCAAAACATAACCAAAACACCATTTCTTTATCAAGGGTGTCAGTATTTCCCCACAAATTATCCTCTCTTTCTAATGACTTTTTTCTTCTCCAAAGCACCTGTCATATTGCATTATAAGTAATGTAAGTAATGTTATTATTGTCACCCATTTGGTCTCAGGTTCACCTCTATTGTGAGTTTCTTTTAGATCAAGCAAGCCCATCATTAAGACACGATGAGCACTGAAAGAAGCAAAATCATTTCTCAGTGGTTCTTAGTTGGTAGAAGCCAAGTGGATCTGTGTCTTGGTTAGTTTAAGCTCTGTCAGCTTGAGAGATGAGAGCCATAATCTTAGGAACCATTGTGAGCGTCACTATCCACCTGTGACTTGAAGAAAACAGTAATTTAAGGGGAGTCAAGTTCTTGCTTCTGCCTCCTTCTTTCATTAATAGTTTCATTTGTGCCCTTACCAGTGCCTGAAATCCTGTATTGGATTTTCTTTGGGCTCCTTTCCCATAGCTACGGGCCAGCACCACATACCCAGCCTTGGTTCCCAAATCATGGATTTGTCCAGACAGTCAGCTGCTGTTAAACAGTTATTTCCAGTTGTTCAGCTCCTAGATACTATTACTGTTCTCAAGACCTGCGGCCCCGGCCTATGTGCCCTATTACCCTGCCTTCTAGCTGCCACTGGTATGAGCAGCTGATTATACTATATCTGCTTATCAAAGAGGGCATATCTCAAGTTCTTGTGTTCACAGCTTTCAATCTTTAGCTTCTATACCTTTCAAAGACCACTGTTAGATAAATTTAAACTCTGCATTGTTTCTAGAGTTCTGCCCTGCCCTGTTTCTCATTGCTCAAGTGCCAACCATGAGGTCATACTCTTTGAAGTGCTGCCACATCATGCTATGTCCACCCAGGACTCTTGTTGATACTGATCTCTAGTATTGACATTGATCCCTTATATCTGGGTATTTGAAAATTCATTAGCTTCCTACTAATTGGGAATGTATATCAGTACTAGCACTTCCTCCATAGACAGCCCAATGGAGAGAGAGAAGAGAGAGAGAGAGACAGAGAGAGAGAGAGAGAGAGAGAGAGAGAGAGAGAGAGGGAGAGAGAGAGAGAGAGAGAATTTTTTAATATTTATTTTTCAGTTTTTGGTGGACACAGCATCTTTATTTTATTTTATGTGGTGCTGAGGATCGAACCCAGCACCCCACACATGCCAGGCGAGCGTGCTACCGCTTGAGCCACATCCCCAGCCCCCAATGGTCTCTTAATTGTAGTTTTCCTTTTATTTTTCTTTAGACATATAACAAGGCTCACTTTATTAAAATTTAAATATGCATAAATATGTATTTGCATATGTGTGTGTGTATATATATATGCACAACATGATAAAAAAAAATATAACTCTTTCATCCAGAGATAAACACTACTAGGTCAGCATGAAGGGGAATGTGTATCTGAGTCTCATAATTGTTGCTATGGGTTGGGGACATCATGGTGCATTCCCACATAAGCTGTGTCAGAAGTCTCTTAGTATCCAAATAGAGGCTGAGGGAGGCCAAGGTAAGTCCATGAACTTGCCCTTGGAAATAACAGGCCCAGGAAAACCTTTTCTTATGAAAGGGCAAGCAAGCCTTGGTAATGAAAACAATGAGTGAAAGGGTAAAAACATTAAAGAACAGAGAACATTTTTCTCCACTTGAAGAGGAATACCTATATTTAAAATATTAGTGATGGGAACTGAGGGGAGAAAATGTTGTTTACTTTCTCAACGTACTTAAAAATAAAAAAGGACTCCAGGAAACAAGAAAGATGAGATCAAGATGCAAGTGGAAGAGTTTGAAATTAAATGGATGAGCTAAGAAAAGTTGTAAGAAAAAATGAAAGTGCAGAATGTCAAACTGTGTTGGGAATAGGAAAAGAGCTCAAATGGATGGAGGTGCAGATACCTTTTGTTGTTGTTGTTGCTGAGAGTGATGTTATACTGTAGATTATTCATTCATTTTAACAAACAATTTTGGGCACCCACTGTTCCTGTCAGCAATTGAAGATAAATAATAAAAATTCCAGTTAGTAAAGAGCTAAGTGTGGACAGGGGAGGCAGACTGGACAACATGGAAGCCCAGTTCTCCAACTGAGGCTGGAGCACTGTGCTGCAGAAACAGGAAGGCAACCTACAGGGGGACAGAGATCTTCCTTCCTAGGATGTCCCTGTAACCCAGAGGCAAGGGAGTGAGGAAGACTTGAGGGGACTTTGGAGTGACCAGAGAAGGAATTCTGGGGAAAGGAAACGGTACAAAGTTCTCTAATTCAATGTCCTTCACTTTTTAAATTTTTTTTTCCCAAAACCCTTATATATTTGTTCTTAACATTTTGAAAGATAATTTTAGTTCTTTAAAAAATCTTTCCCTGCAAAACATGTGAATGCCGAGCATGCATACCCATGTGCCAATTTTATGACAATTTGAGCTGTCTCGCATGTCTACAGGATGTGAGTTATTTTGTCCAGGCATTAAGTTTTATTTCACATAGGTAATAATCACAAGTTATTAACTCCTGTCAGTGAGTGAGGCTAAAACTCAAATTAGTATGTTTTAAAATGTGGTAAAACAAAAGCAGTTCCCACTATTTAAATTCCTTTTTTTTCCTAAAGGTCCCAGTGTCTAAACAAAGAGTTAATTGCTCATTGATAGGGCTAGTGTTGAAAACACAGATGTTTCGTTCCTTTAAATAACTTCTCTTCCTACAGAATGGTGTGTCCTGTGAGATGTAAGTTCATCTGAGTATAACATGGATTGCATATGGAGGCAATCACATTCTGTTTTTGGAACAACTTGACAGAACTCTGTCACTGCACAAAATACAAGCTTCTCCTCTCCTTTTCCTTTTTCATGCAGAAAGAGTTCCTTCAACAACACAAAATAACTCTGATGGCTGAGAAATTTTCGATGCTTCATTTTCCATTGTATATGGGTGAGGATGAAAAAGGACCAAAATGATTATTAACACTGAAGAAGTTTGTTCTCACAGCTTATATGCAGGTCAGAATCATTAGTGGTCACAATATCTTTGTAACAACTGTTTTAACTTTAAATGTAGCTGAACATAGTTTCATGTGTAATTTGAAAATAGAGAAGGTTAATGGCTATGCATACCAACTCAGAATCTCCAGTGCAAAGCAATGAATGAATAGCTCCAAAATAACAGCCCATTGCCCATGGAAATGTAGCAGGAATGGTGCAGGTTTTCTAGTATTGAAAGGGACAAAGAGTGCTGTCTATGGACTAAGAAGACAAATCCAAACATTTTGTCCTTAGAATGCTTCATAAAAACCACTTAAATTGAATGGTTCTCTGTTTTCTTGAATGGTAAAGGGAACTATAATGATACTCTATTGGGAAAACCAGAGAAACAAGGCTATATATTCACCATAACTCTTTGTAAATCACAAGCTATTATAAATCCAACTTTATGAACAATGTATCAGTCTTAACATATGAAATAAATTATTTTATGAGATTGCTTTTCTCATATCAACAACATACAACTAAAGGTGATTGGAAAAAAGGGATCAAATGCTTTCCAGATACCTGAACTTTAGCTAACTACTGCATTTCAAAGTATGTATAGACACAGTTACTCATGGGTTAAACCATATGCTTCTTAACACACATACACATTGCCAGTTGTCTGTCTTCTGTCTAAACAATCATTGAACTACTTCCCTCCTAAAGGATGTAGTCATATTTCCAATATTCACTCCATAAAGCTGCTTTGAGCACCATTTTTCCTGACATGATACTCATATGTCACCAGATAGTACACAATGAAAATACTCAGCATTATTAATGAGAAATGAGAGCAGTATTGCAGAAGTTGTATGATTTTTATTATCATTAAATGTCATTAGATAATTCCTCTATTTAAACTTATTCAAATGGGAGATATATGAACAATTTGCCATGTGTATATGAACTGAAAACTTGTATGTCATCTTAAGGTTTAGAGGGAAATAGTATTTTATAAGATAAATCTTTTTAAAAAATTCACAATATCATCATTTTACTAACTTTTCCAAAAATTAGAGAAAATGGTAATATAGATGATTATCAAACTAAAAATAAGTTTGAGAGTAATTTATCATATTGAAAATGAAATTAATGAGAACTAAAACCAATAGAAAGCTCTAAATCTGTGTTGAACAATAGTTGGATTCCACAAAATTAACCTAGTTCCTTGCTCCAAGAAATATTTTTCCTTGGAATCTAACACCGTGAAACAACCAGACGGCTTATTTAATAAGACTAACAGCTTACTTATTAAAATCACTTCAAAAAACCTGATTTGTTATCCACATCAATCCAGAACTATCAGGTCATGAACTCTAGTCGCCACCATTTCTCCGTATTGAAAGATCTGTGTCAAAGTTATTTGGCCCAGACTCTTAACACTGTTTAAATGCCCAGTCCTAATTTGCCATTTTGAGACATCATTAATTGTAAGTGGTGTATGCCCTTGTTGCAGTATGTCTAATAAACTTAGCTTTGCTTCATCCACAGACTTTTCTGGTGATCTGTTGGAGAGTTGACAATTATTATCAGTTTTTAAGACAGTAGCCTCTTATGGTATTTAGAGAGACAAAATATGGATGGGTATCATATAATTTCTTGAAGGGAAAAAGTAAAGGTTTCTTCCCCTTGAAACACAGATAAATCTGAACATGTGCAGAGGAAGCTAAACACACTGTCGTGCTTTGAGCTAGAAACAGTGAACCATTTAAAGCAATCGAGTGGATTATTCTCCAGTGCATACAAGTTAGGAGACAGCTATCTAATTACACATCAGTAGAAAATACAATGCCATTTTAGGAAACTGTGTATATTCAATGGGGATCACCAGACCTTCCCTCATCCTTCTGGAACGTAAACAAGAATAAAACCCAATTAAATATTATATGCTATAATATACTGACAATAAATTATGCTTCCTTTGGGCTTCTATAGAAAAACTGTTGATTTGGCAGATTGGCATTCTTATTCTATTATTTGCCCCTTTACACTTCAACAATTCTTTTCTGAGATAGCATTTTCATCTCTAACAAGAAAAATCTCAAACTGTCTTGGCCCCAACGTCTAAGAAATTGAAATAGTACTGATGGCATTACTGTGGTTTGAGAAGTTTGGAAATAAAACTGCATTTTATGATAAGAAACGAGTAAATCATTCACTTCTTCTGGGTGGGGTTCTCACTTTGGGGGATTAGTGGATTATCACTGTGAGCAAAGAGCGATTTATCAGATAGAATCTTTGGGCTGGAGAGGAAATGTTGCTGCTGAGTCCTGGTGACCAATGGGTGGATGTGTAGTGGAGAAGGCAAGGTCCGAGGCAGAATAGCCTCACCACACAGCACTACCATGTGTCTTAGCTTTAACTTTTGTATCTTAATTTACAGAATAAAATGCAATTATACCCCTTCCCTCTAAAACTGTTTTCTTAGGATGTGTATGTACTGCTGTATATACAAAAAAGAATCAGCAGCATATTTCATTTCTGAAACCTGATGTTAGAAGGAAACTACCTACATAAATTTCTGGATTTTGTTTTGTATTATATTTGCCATTCATTCAGAAGCATTCACTGTTTTATTCCAGACATTATAATGATTCTTAAAGTGATGGCACTTGCAATTCCTGTATAAAAGGTAGATTTCAACAAACGGGTACCCATATCATTTTGGTTATTGTGTATATCTTCAGAAAGCTGCTCCATCAAAAATCTGGTCTTTATTAAAATGCAAATCAAAAGTTATTTGCTATTTTCTAGTGTTCACAAAAAGGTTACTGCGTTTCAATCAACTCCAGATGAAATTACCAAATGCTTGGTTTTCCAAAGAGAGATTAGAATTCTGACCTGGTGGATCACTCCTCCCATCCCTGGGAACTCCCGGCAGCCACACTGTACTCTTCCTTCACAATGCTGAAACTTTAGCCCTGAATATCCAAATGATCCATCTGCTTACATTTCCTCATCAGTCGTTATTAAAATTAGGCAAGGATTTGTTGGTTAGTTATTTTTATTTGCATCCACGTTAATGCAAGCCCTGAAGTCTTCGGCTTGTGTTACGTAGATGTACACGCAGGGTGTGGAGATTCGCAGCTTATTTGGTTGATCTAGGCTCATGCTTGTGAGGCAGCTGTTAGGCATTTAGTTAATCATATCATCTTCCCCTGGAGAACTGAGCTTTGTCCACTCACAGGGAAACATATGGCCTATAAGTTAACGTTGGAAATATCTTGTCACCCTTTCTTATTGTTTTATTTTTAAAAGAGCTTTTTTAAAAAGCTCCCAAAATTTTGGTGGACAGGTAACCTAAAACTAACTGACTTCTTCAAGAGCCAAAGGGCATGGCCCCTATTTCTTATATTAGTTTTGCTGAAGGGGGTGGGTTAGTGCTTCATATTGTATTTGTGAGATAAATCATATTGACTTCAAGTGTTAGTAAATTATCTTTGAACATACTTAAACTATTCAGCCTCTAACCCATCTTCTGTTCATTGCTTCTGTTTTCCAGTTTTGTTTTTTTTTTTTTTTTTACCTTTTGGGTTCTTATCTCTCCCTTTCAAATATTGAAGAAATGAAACTATGTGAGATTAAACCTTTTCTCATTTGATTGTGTTCCTGCCAAAAGATTGTATCAGTGAAAACTCATTCAAAATCCTCATTAAAATTCAATCCCTAGATGAGCAAACTTAATTGGCATGAAGTCAAGATACATAATTATTTAAATTATGAACATTTCCAGAAAAAGGAGATTATGATGAAAAGCATCTTATTTACATTGCATTATTCCATTGTTAGAAGTTACAATGAAAACAAATAACTCTATGATGCTCTTGAGAAGGGATCGAAATATAAAATTATGAGTATAGAGCATATTTAAAACAACAACAACAAAAATCACTTAAATTGTCTTAAATGCCCTTTGGTTGGAAAAACAGAGAGGAAGTCTTTCTTTACCAAAAGTTCAGATCAAATCCAACAATACTATTGTAAATTATTCTGATGTTTTACTCATAAAAAAAATTGTGCTCTAAAAAATTTTGGTAGAAAGTATTTAAAAATTAGTATGAGAATACTACAAACATGAGGGGAAGTTTGAGACTTGGTTTGCTTGTATCCTCAAAACCACGTTGGATAGAAAGTCAGAAGGTGAAAATTAATTTAAGAATTAAGCGGAGATCATCAAAAAGAGAACCACATGCTTGTTAAGGGCCCTGTACACTTGACATTTTATTTACATAGCATGTTTGCTCATCACCAGGAGACTCTAGGAGGTGTAACTCAACCATGCTGAGGCTACCTGGGCAAAAGATACAGTATACTACACAACTGGTGACACTATGCTCTTCATCTCCCCAAAAGCATCTTGGGTTGAGATTCTTTTACTTTTTAAAAGATGATGATGATGATGATGATGATGATGATGATGATGATGATGATGCTTTGCTAATTCAAGTCAATGTAAATTGAATTGAAAGCATAAAACTCCTAACAGCACTGTGTGGAAATGCTCTCATGCTTCTTTTTAATGAAGGTGTTTTCAGTTCAGTTCTCTTAATGTTCCTGTTTTAACATTTTTCTGTTGTCAGGTAAAATGGGTGTATTAAAATGTGTTTCTTTCTAATACTATCTATTGATGCTCTTATCGTAGTGCTTACCGAAAAACAAGGGGTGCATTCAAAAGACCTGGAGCTCTTGCCTTCCTGCACTCAGCACACACTAAGTGCTAGCTCGAGGGTGGAGAAAAGGGAAGTTCCCCTGTTAGTGAGAATGTAAATTAGTCTACTCATTATAGAAAAGCATATGATGGTTTCTTAAGAAATTAAATAGAGAACTACCCTATGATCCCACTGCAAGGTATGTATATCCAAAGGAAAAGAGATCAGTATGTCAAAGAGACTTCAGCACATCTAAGTTTACTGTAACATTGCTGACAATAGCCAAGAAACACAAACAACCTAAGTGTCCACCAAGTGATGAATGGAGCCGGGCGCAATGAAGCATGCCTCTTATCCCAGTAGCTCAGGAGGCTGAGACATGAGGATCACAAGTTCAAAGCCAGCCTCAGCAATGGCAAGGTGCTGAGCAACTCAGTGAGACTCTGTCTCTAAATAAAATACAAAATATGACTTGGGATGTGGCTCAGTGATTGAGTGTCCCTGAGTTCAAAACCCGGTACCCCCCCAAAATAAATAAATAGATAAATAAATAAAAGTGATGAATGAATAAAGAAAACGTGATACATACACACAATGGAATATTATTCAGCCATAAAAGGAATGAAATACTGTCACTGGTAACAACATGTATGAAACTGGAAGACATTATGTTAAGTGAAATGAGCCAGACACAGAAAGACAAATGCTACATGATTTCACTAGCATGAAATCTGAAAAAGGTGATCTTATAAAAGTTGAAAGCACAATGATGGGTACCAGAGACTGGGGAGAATGGTAGGGAAGGAGAAATGGGGGAATGTTGGACAATGGGTACTATGTTGCAGTTGGAATGGTAAAATACTGGTGTTTTAGTACACAGTAGGGTAACTTCAGATAACAAAAATGTATTTTTCTAAAAACTGGTGTATATTTTCAATAAAATACTATGTATTTCAAAGAGCCAGAAGAAAATATTTTCAATGTTTTCACCACAGAGAAATGATAAATATTTGAGAAGATACATATGTTTACCTAGATATGAATATTAAGCATTTGATATACGTATTAATACAATATGTGGTACTCTATAAATGTGCATATTTTTTGTGCCAATTAAAAATTAGAAAATAATAAAAACAAGAAAACAAAAAAAGAAAAAATAACAAAATAACAACAAAATAAAGGAAAAAAACCCAACAATGTTATATTTCTTTAACAAAAGCAATAAGGTGTCAGTTGAACAGAGCATTAACAGGGTAAACTCTCAAGGATAGGTTGAAAGTTGAGTACTTACGTGGAAAGGAGTCAGAAAGGAAAGACAGTACCATGCCTTACAACTTTTATGGGAATCAAAGCAACCTACTGGCTGGCTAGAAGGCTTTTTCCCTCACATCTGAGTTTCACCAAACAGTAAAGATGACTCAGCAACGAGTTTTCCCTGCTGAGACTACTGTGCTGTGACCTTTCTCACACCAGCCCATGGCAGCTTTAAAAGATAAAATGGTTTCATAAAACTCTAGCATAAAATCACAAAAGCAGCTAATAACAATCAGGCTTTATTTTAGCAGATTTTAAACTTGTACTCTAACAACAGAAATGATTCTTTCTAAATGTCCATGAATATTGGCATCCTGTTGGGCCACATTAAGAGAATAATGTATATCCAGAGGTTAAAAACTCCATGACACTTTTCCTTACAACAAGGCAAAAAAAAAAAAAAATGGGATGTCTGAAAAGTAGTAAAGCTTTTCTAAATGAATGCTATCAACTTAAACAGTAAATATTCTATATGCTTTTTCCTGGTATTCAAATCTTGTTTTTTTTTTTTTTTTTTTTTGAGTTTTTGTTAATTCCTCAAGTCAATCCTCCAAATTACTGGTTCAGTTTTCTGTGGAATTAATTGTGTGCTTTGTTGCTTGGGATGCAGAGTAATTGTACATTTGTGCTTAAAATGTTATCTGTACATAACTAATACCTATTGTAGGCTTTGAAGATGGGATAAACAAAAAGAACAACAAAAATGGCACATACCCCTCTACCCAGAAGTAAATATTCTGAGCACTAAAAATGTACTAACAATACTCTTTGGCATAATATTTTCTAGTACAGCCTATATGCTGCTTTGCAACTTAATTTTTAATACTCTACCATTTTCAAGTACTTAAGCATCTTCTACCAAAGCTATTTCCATTAAATCATACTAATCATTGGAAAGATCCACCATAATTTTTTTTTGCACACTCCCTTTCTGATATTTGGGGTGCTTTAAAGTGTGCAGTATAACATCCACATCAGATACATTCACTTATCAAATATTCCTAGAAGTACTGGATGTAATGGGAAACTCAGCTCTAAACTGTGATTAACATTGTCAGATTACCCTCTGGGAAGATAAGCCAACTTTTACTGCATTGCTATTAGTTTTCCCATACTTCCATCGTCACTGTATGCTAAAGACCTGGTGGTCAATCTGTGGTGCTGTTTGTAGGTAGGGTCACTTTGAATAAGTTGGGCCTAATGAAAGGAAGTTCTGTCACTGAGTAAGAGTCCTGGAGGGGGACATCAGATACCTGGCCACTGCTCTCTTTTTCTCTTTCAGACTTTTTTTTTTTCTTTAAATATATTTTTCTAGTTGCTGATGGACCTTTATTTCATTCATCCATTTATATACGGTTCTGAGACTCAAACCCAGTGCCTCACACAAGCAAGGCAAGCACTTTACCACTGAGTCACAATCCCAGCTCTCAGATGTGTTTTAATATTAGGAATATAGCAGGTACTAAATTACGATTTAACCATATTGTAAACAGTACACATGGCAAAGATGAGAAATAACAGTGCTGTTTGCTGCTCTGCTCGCTGTATCAAGGTCTATGCTCAAGACATTGACCGAATACTAGGGCAGGGTCTCTCAGGTTAAGTGTGTAAAACAGAAATGAGAGACCAGTGTAATGGCAAGAGTTGAAAAATATGACAATGTAGAACTCGTCAGTGTTCCTTGGAAGTGGAAAAGAAGCTACTATTAATGTTAATAGTATTTGGTTCTATTATTTGAGAGCAAGTAGAATCATTAGTTTTCAGACAAGAGTTATAATTCATTTTTTTTGAAAGATTAACAACATTTTTTTATTAATTGCTCAAAACATTACAATGATCTTGACATATCATACATTTGATTCAAATGGGTTATGGATTCTTATTTTTCCACGTGTACAGATTGCAGGATCACATTGGTTATACAGCCACGATTACACTAACTACTGCCATACTAGTGTCTGTTGTATTCTGCTGCCCTTCCTATCCCCCCTTCTCCTCCCTTCCCCTCCCATAACCTCTCTCTACCCCATCTACTGTAACACATTTCTCTCTCTCTCTTTTTTTTCCTTCCCCCTCACACCTTCTTATATGTAATTTTGTATAACAATGCGGGTCTCCTTCTATCTTCCGTGCAATTCCCCTTCTCTCTCCCATTCTCTCCCACCTCTCGTCCCTGTTTAATGGTAATCTTCTTCTCATGCTCTTCCTCCCTGCTCTGTTTTGAGTCAACCCCCCCCCCCTTATATCAAAGAAGACATTGGGCATTTGTTTTTTAGGGATTGACTAATTTCACTTAGCATAATCTGCTCTAATGCCATCCATTTCCCATTCTTAAAATACCTTCCTTGATATTTCAGAAAATTTTAGATCGTTTACATTCATGATGCATAAACATTGAAGAGTGTGTGTGAAACATTCATAATTCTCATGCCAACACTAATTGTCAACAGTTTTAGTGACCAGCATACTTCAGATGAAAAGTGAAATAACACAGGGCATGGTACCATTTCAGGTTTAAGGAAAAACACACTATTCATCCCTTTTGACATTATTCCTCTCTCCCTATTTATCCCATTATCACTTTTTAATTCTACAATACATTGTATTTAGCTTTCCATTGGATGAAAGGTGCAGTGTTTCATTTTAATCTTCCTCTTTTTAATCATTTAAGTTATCAAATTGAAATGATTCCTTGACAGGAAGATCTTGTGATATTAATCAATGTCTTTCTCTTCAAATTCAACCTTTATTATTCATTAGCTCCAAGGTTATTTTAAATGCTTGCCCTAAATCCCAACATCTAAGAGGAAATAATCAAATCCTTCCTACTCCTATCAAATAAAGACAGCTTTAATTTATAATCTCTTCCCTTGCTATCAGATGGTTTCATAATGGATTAAATAGTATCGGAGATGGTCTCCTCTAATAACATTTGTTTGAACAGTTGTCTCTCATCTCTTTTCTTTGATAGTTTCAATGTAAATATTGCCAAGGGATTTCAAGACCTTGAAAAACAATGTCAGTATTCAGTCTTCCTTCATCCATGCATTCATTATCAAACAACAAAGTATTATGGTCAAGTATTATGAATCTGGAAGGAAGTTTGACACTGGGCATTCAAAGGTATAAAAAATCACTTGTTACTTTGTGTCAAAGACTTTGACATCCCAGCTGTAGATACAGAAAAAAGAAAGTTGGAAAGGTATGACCCCAGGGGCAGATCTTCTGTCTCATCTATTTACTAGCTGTGTGATGTGGGGGGAAATTAACTCACCTAACTCAGTGGCCAAACAGGTAGAATGAGAATCATCTTAACTGTTCATAACTCTATAAGTGGGTTCCTGGAGTTGTTGAGGGGCTGAAATTATGTACTCACATAAAGGGTTTTGCATAAACTCTGGCACATAATAAACCCTTAATAAATATGAATTGTTATCTTTACTAACATTGCTGCTGTTTATGAGCCAATGAAATACAGCCAATGTGAAATATTGCACCTTGAGGGGCTTAACTCATGATACGATAAAAGCTTTGCAGAGAGGAAAGAGCTAAGCTATGACTTTAGGGATAAGGAGAATCAGCCTCAAAGTAGAGAAGGGGAGAGGCAGCTTTTTAGACAGAGGACACAGAAAAAAAGCACAGAGATGTGAAATGAATCAGTGGAGAATGATCAAAAATAGGAACGAAAGTGGCTGATGAGCAAAGACAGAAACATAAACTATCATCAGCCTATATCAGGGGTCTGCAGACTTTTCTGTAAAGGTTCAGACAATATGTATTTTAACCTCTGGCTGCATGATGTGAGTCAATGTTGATAATATTTTTTTCTATAAAGGGTTAGATAGCAAATACTCTTTGGTGTAAACAGTCTTTATAATGACTACTCAACTCTGCTGTTGTATCAAGAAAGTGGCCTTAGGCAATACAAGTGAGCATGCTGTGTTCTAATAAAATTTCACTTATGGAAACTCAAATTTGAAGTTCATATGATTTTCATGCTATGAAATACTAATTAGTACATTTTTAATGCACTGTACAAAGGAAAAAAATATGCTGTGGACCAGCTTTGGACCACAGTCTATATTTTGCACACCTCTCGTTTATACCATAAAATACGCAGCAATAAAAATATTGCATTGGTTTGGCAAAACACTCAATGACAGGGTAAAGCTCTCCTGGTTAACAATCTTAAACATAAAGCAAAGGCTGGGAAGAAATGTACCAAAAAGACAACTGTATCTTCTTCTCAGTGTCATAAATGGTAATATGGTATTGTGGTCTCTTTATTCTCTGCAAGTTATCTAAACTCAGCATGAATTAATTTTAAAATTAGAAAATGTAGGTTTTAAATATAAAGCATTTAAAGTTATTAATTGATAAGAAGACCCAAATGCCCATAGTATATGTTCCTTTTGGAAATACAAATACCCAAAATCAAAATAAAATCTTTTTTTCCCAAGCAATTTTTATTTCTTTAACAACTGCTTTGGAAATTTTCATCTACATAGAATTAAGCAATGACTCTACATAAAGATGATTTTGAGGACTGTAGAAACTGTATGTAAATTCTGTATTAAAGTTTAGAATTTTAAGCCTTACTTTTTATTACCTGCACAGTTATTTCAGAAAAAAATTCTGATAGTGGCAGTAAACCCCCTTCATTGTTGACATTTGATCATGGAGGAAAGAGTAGATAGTAGTAAGAGGGAGCCCAAAGAAAGCATAAGGGTAAAGGAACAGGCCTTTAGCCAAACACAAAACGTGGGAGTGAATACTCTTGGTTCTATAATCCATAAATTGCAAAAGAACATAAGCAAAGAAATTTCCAAGAAATCGAGTCATCAGAATAAAATATATCTTCCCCCACCAAAAATCCATTTCTGCCTCCTTCACTCCATGAATATTTATTGAACATCAACTATGGGCAGGACAACACTGAGATGAAGACAGTAGATTTAAACACAGTAGCACTGGCTTTAAATCAAGAATGAGACAGTTAAACCCACAGTTCTTATCTCTGGTCAACATGAAGATCCTTGTTGTACAATGAAACAATGATAACGGCAATTTTTAAAATAATAAATGTTTATAAAAGAAAACACAGGCAATACTTGCCAGTGTACTCTAGAAACCCATAAGAATAACACAAATGCTCAGCAATGCATCTAAATTCATGATCAACATATGAAAATCAATTCTAGTTCTATATCACAGAATTGAATAGTACAACTAAAAAACAAAGTGTTATATTAAAAGACAGCAACTGAAATGGAAGGTGCCTGTCAATAAACCTATAACAAATAGCATACAGATCATTTTAGTGAAATACCTTGAAGAAGATCTATACACATGAAGAGCAATCTATGTTAAATATGTGTTATTACTGGCATATCAGAAATATATGTCAATTCTCTCAGAGTTAAAGAACAGAAGTAATTTAGTTTCTATGTTATCCCCAAAAGTATTTTTTTGGCACTTGAGAAGATGATAGTAAAATTTGTGTGGAAAACCAAAGGGTAAAGAAGCACCAAGACGGGTTTGAAAATGGACGAAATGAAAGCACTAGCTTTTTGAGATAGCAAGGGTTAAACTTACAGAATTTAGAATATGTAACAGTGCTATAAAATAGACTAATAACTGTGGAATGGTATGGCGAGCTAGAAAGACACTTATGCTTGACATGAGACAGAGATGGCATTGCAGATCAGTGGGTAAAAACAGAAATCAGTAACTCATGTGGGAAACATTAGATCCTTATGTAACACAATATATGAAGTATAACGTGTGTCAACTTAAATTGGTTGGACTCTGATGGATGGTGTTTTAATTTGGATTTTGACCCATGAGAAAGAATGAGGTATTATCACAATTCAGACCAATTGCACGTTTACTGTTCAGTCCCACAAACACCAGTGCACTGTGAGTCCATTGCTTTGCCATGGTATTCTTTCAGTAAAGCACTGGGTGTCCTCAGCTGAACTGCATAAGGACACATGGGAGGTTTACTGGGACACGGCAATGATGCCTTATTATTATTTTTTAAATACAAATGACATCGAATTAATTCAAGAGTCCTCAGATACAAAGGTTCCTCCTTCCAGCAAAGCACTGGTTGTCCAAAAAAACAAGGAACGCCCTCCTTGCAGCTACCTCCATGCAGAGGTGAATAATTATGCAAGTATATTGACAATAACTGTTGTGCTAGAGCTTATGTGGGATGGCAGAACCAAGTCTGGACTAAAATGTGACCTGAATCTTGTGGCACTGGGTTTATGTGTGGCCATTAAAATGATCTTAAGGATTTGCTTGCTAGTCTAAGTGGGAATGTTTTATACCCTGATATTGCTATGGGCTGGAGAGATGTAGGTATTTGCCAGTATTTTTAAAACTATACAGTGAAGACCCATACAATTTACCTTTTGTAAATTATACCTCAACAGGAAAGCTTAAAAATAATCTAATGGAGCTGGGCTCAGTGGCGCACACTGTAATCCCAGCAGCTCAGGAGGCTGAGCTAGTAGGATTGCGAGTTCAAAGCCAGCCTCAGCAAAAGCAAGGTGCTAAGTAATTCAGTGAGAACCTGTCTCTAAATAAAATACAAAATAGAGCTGGGGATGTGGCTCAGTGGTCAAGTGCCCCTGAGTTCAATCCCCGGTACATGCCCAACAAAATAAACAATCAAGTGTGAAGGGAATAGTGGTCAAAGGAGTTTGGGAATCATTGCTTACCATACCCTCCCCCGCCCCCGCACCAGGCACTTTTGAGACTGAACAATGTGCTTGAATAAAAACTCAAATAGATGCTGCAGGAAAACTGAAGATTAAAGATGCATTTCCTAAATTTAACCACACAACCTCTTCCTTCTGTTTTCAAAGTAGCATGTACTCTCAACCTATAGAGCTAGCATTTTCCACAACACACTTAGTCTCTAATCCGAACATTTCTCAGTAACTTTCCTAGCATATTCCACTCCAATATTTGGTGTCTGAAACACAGAATTACACTCTTTGAAAACTTTTCTAAAATGAGTTTGCTACATTTCTAGTCAAAGACTTCACTGTGTCTTCCTCCAAGCTCCCTTCTGTAGGCATTTCCAAAACACCCAAATAACTATTTCCTATTAAAACCACCATTATTTTGTATTGCAATCATTTTTAGAAACTATGGCTTATGGATCAAATCTGTTTTGATATAATACTTTTTAAATTTTCAAAATGTAAAATTATTTGATTAGGAGGGGAAAATAATCTTCAAACAAAGAAGAATATGCAATAGAGAATATTGGTATTGACTCCCAAATCCTTAACTATATGCCAATATAGTTAAGGATTTTTTTTTAAATATAAAAAAAGGCTTCTAGAGAAAATAGCTCTTTGGTTGATTTAATGTGATTCTCTCTATATAGAACACAGCTTCTTGAGAAAGTACTGTACATGGACACTATGACCAGGATCTGACAAGCTTATTGCCACAAGTACAGGTATGCACAATAAATATCTTTGAAGAGGAAAATTTAAAAAAAAAGATTGAAAGAGGGAGAAAATTGCCTGCCCTCACTCTTTGAGGGCTTTGAGGTCAATGCTACAAGTATGATATTTTGAATATGTTACATTTTATTTACTTGTTACATCTCTGTGGTCAGCACATTGAGTTACCATGCCTTCTGGTCCTGATGCACCACAGGGATCTGAAAGATCACGTAATTTGGCATGGTAGTGCCATGACTGGTGACTCTATCTTTACCCCTGGCTCAGATAGCAAGGCCAGGCTTCTGACTAGGCATACTCCTGGGGTCTAGCTACACTCACCTATTTTTTTGTAATCCTACCTCTTTGACCTGTTTGGGATAGACTGTTCCATGGAAACACCCTTTTTGTGTTGCCTTCTCTTGCTCTGCCTTTGGGTGTGGTCTTCCTAGATGTCAGTCAATCTGCTGACAGCAGATATCATGAAGCTAGACTCAACCCCCCCCCCAAAAAAAAAAACTTGACCCCTCTCCTCATTTGAATGACTTCTCCTCAGTAAAAGGATTCAGCACATTCTCTCTCTCTCTCTCTCTCTCTCTCTCTCTCTCTCTCTCCCCCACCCCCACCCCCAAGTAAGAGGAGCCGTCACAGGACCCAAAGCAAAAGGTATCTCTGTCTCTTGTGTGGTTATTTTGTGCAGCCCAGTTAACCTAGAGTAACCCTGAGTGTTTTAGTCTTGAGAAACGTGACACATCTCGTCTATAAATATACAGATATTAACTGATTCATTAGGTCTCGGCTTCAAGAAACTTCAGAGTTTCCAGATAGAAAACTGAACAATCAAGATAGGTTTGAGCCCTGAGAGTGAATGAGATGACCCTGGAAATACAGGAAGAGAGTAAAAGACACTATGCTATAGAAAAGATTAAACAGTGTTGCTTTTCCTTCAGGCTCTGGGATGGTATGATTTTTGAAGGGAATGGAGAGGAGAGAAAATACAATTGGTCAGGTTAAGCACAACTGTCACCATAATGATAGTTTTTACAACTAAAGCCAAGAAAGTAAGAAATTTGAAGGGATTGTAGTTACTTCCTTGTTATGACAATAACCATAAAAACATCTACAACACTGATTGATGATTAATATATGCTAGCTTCAAAAACATTTAAAAATCTCATGACTGAGAATTAAGGAAGACAAATAACGAAATGGGAAGCATCCAACAAATGACACGCTCAACAAACCCACCCCCTGCCCCTCCCTTCCACCACAAGTCACATAATGCTAAGAGGATTTATTTGCATCCACAGTGATGTGTAATCATTAACTAAAGAAATGAAAGGACTCCAAAATGTATTAATAAAGCTTTCCAATTCACTTTCTCACGCACCTTACAGTACAATCTGTCACATTACTTGTAGAAAAGAGAGAGGACAGAGGTTATCTGTTTTAGTATCTACAAATGAATTGTGTGATATCACAGCAAGCAACAGAGCTATGTTTATCTTTCTGAAAAAATAAGTCTTGCAATTTTATTTGCAAGAACTGTAAAAATGCAACGGGTGGAGGAAATACCTAAAACTTGAAGTGCATATATATACACATACAGACACACACACAGACACACACACACACATTATATATATGAGAGAGAGAGAGAGAGAGAGAGAGAGAGAGAGAGAGAGAGAGAGAGCGAGAGCGAGCGAGCTACACTAAAAAGTCAAGAATATTATTTCTGTACCTAAATTGTCAAAAATATCCTTTCATTTGTGGCAAGAACCACAGACAACATTGTCAGTGAGTTAATAAAGTAGCTCAGTCAGCAATAAAAAGAAACAATCATTTAAAAACTACCAGATGTAGTGATTTCTGCATTCTGGAAGATGGAGCAGGTGTACTTTTCCCTATTCTGCCCACTAAGTAAGTACTGAATTAAAAACCTTGAGGATTGTATGTAACACAAACCCAAGATTCTGAAAGATGGAAAGAAGACAAACTCAGGAAGCTCACTCCTGTTACTCCATGGGTTTCAAGAGCCACATGATGGTAAACTTCCTGGGTTACTTTTTATTCATCTATCCCAGACCCCAGGCTTGGAGTCCAAGAAGCCAACAATCCATATGCACCAAAGGGTGCAGACTGGAGAAAAAATTAAAAAGTAAAAATCCTCAATGAAAGAATCTTTCCCTCACTAGCCAAAGGGCCAGGAAGGAGAGGGCAACCTGGTAAGATAAGAAACCTTTAGACAATAATCCTTGTGCTCCAGCCCAATACCACAGAAAAACCTCTTGTCCCAGTTTCATCCATACCACAAAATTCTGTAGATGGATTCTATACTTCAGTCTTTCTGGTCCATTATAAGACCCTGTCCCTATTCCTCAGCCTTCTTGGGTTAGTGGCTGGCAGCAGTAGTAAGCACCATCTTCATGGAATCAGTGGAGACCCATGGGAAGTGGTAATGAGCAACTCTTGCCTCTCCTACCATGGTGTTCTCAGTAAAGGCTTATAGGACCCAGAACTCCATGCAGAATTAAGGAGTCACTCTGTACTGAGACTCACTTGGAAACCTGGACTTTCACCCATTACCTGGCAGTAAAGAGGTGGAAGTCTGTCCTTCCCCTGCAAGAACAGTACAGAGGAAGCCAGCTAAATCTGAGGAGAGACATAGGACTTGTGTGTTGAACACTGAAAACTATGATGAAAAATAAAAAATAAAAAGATCTAAGTATGTGGACAGACAAGTTATAATGGTCTTCATTCTGCTGAAACTGATAGCCAGATTTAATATAATTAGTATCAAAATCCCAAAAGACATTTGGGTGCGCATACAGATGTAATTATTTTGAAATATATATGGGAAGGCAAAGAACTAGAATAACTAAAACAAAACAAATTTCATGCAGAAAATAAACTGGGAGAAATCAGTGTCAATTTAAGGAGAAAAGCTTAAAAATCTAGGCATATGGAAACAAAATTTTGGGTATGCAAGATAAAGCACAATTTCTAAAAAGAAGAAAAACATATCAGTTAGACTTGTTAGACTTCATTAAACCTGCAAATATGTCCTCAGTGAAAGGCCTGTAAAGAGACAAGCTACGAATTGAGAAGAACTATTTACAAACCAGGTCTCCAACAAAGCATTAAAAATTATATAAGGAACTCTCAAAACTCAACAATTAAAAGAAAAAGCACATCCTCTGAATACAAATGAGCAAAGGTCATGAACATACACTTTTCAAAAGGGATATACAGATGGCAAATAAGCAAATGAAAATACATTTAGCATCTTTAGGCATCAGAGATATGCAAATTGATACCAGATTGAGATGTCATTATTAAACTATCAGTATGGCTAAGTAAAAAAACATGGACACCACCAAATGCTGGTGAGGATGCAGAAAATCTGGATCTTTCGGGTACTGATAATAGGAATGCAAAATTGTATAGCCAGTCTGGAAAATTTTGGAAAATTCTTAGTAAAGGAAACCTGCTACCAACATATGACACTGCAGTTGTAATCCTGAATACTTATTTTAAAGCAATGGAAAATCATGCTCAGACAAAAACTAGTGTGCTATCATCTTTGGCCACCTCATTCATAACTGACAAAAACTAGAAATAACTCACATGTTCCTTAAGTAGGAAATGATCAAACAATGTACAGTGCATGTACACTGTGGAATAATAATACTCAAAAAAGGGAACAAAATATTGACATATGCACAAACATTTGTGGATCTCCAGAGAATTCTGATTAAAAAAATAACTTTCCCTAAAAAGGTACATACTGCATTGTCTGATTTATGTAACATTTTGTGAAAGGCAAAATTATAGAAATGGAGAACAGATAGTTGGTTGCCAAGAGTTAAGAATAGGGAGGAGGAGACTGGGAGGAAAGCTGGCCTGTCTATTAGGGCTGAACGTGGGCTGTTGGTGCTGATGAGACTAACGTGCAACCTGACAGTATTGATTTCAATACTGAACCAGTGATATTGTTCTACAGTTTTTTGAATGTTACTATTAAGGGAACAAAGTACATCACACATAAGATCTCTGAATTCCTTATAACCTTAAGTGAATCTATAATTACCTCAAAATAAAAGCTCTAGTAAGAAAAGGTAAAATAAAGTTTATTTATAGATAAACAAAAGCTGAAAGGATTTCTAAAAACAGTGTTTGTAAGAAACACTAAAATATGTCCTTTAACTTGAAAGAAAATTGTACCAGAAACTAACCTGAAATCTCTGAAAAAAAAATAACACTGGCAAAAGGATGATTGAGAGAAATACAGTTATATATGTAGCTGCATATTAAAATATATTTATATGTTACCACAGGAATAATCATGTATTACATATATCTTTCATATTTGTAGTTATATAGAACCATATTAAGGGCTGGGATTGTGGCTTACTGGTAGAGCACTCACCAGCACATGGGAGGCACTGAGTTTGATCCTCAGCAACACATAAAAATAAATAAAATAAAGGTATTGTGTCCAACTATGACTAAAAAAAAGAATAAAAATAAAACCATATTAAGGCCAAAACTACATATATTATTACTAGGACAGATATTAAAACAAGTTAATATAGAGAAAAAAATAATTACAAAGTTGCACTAAAATTATCTACTGAACACAACAGAATGTAGTAGATCAGAAAGATAAAAATAAATGGAAATTATGGAAAACACAACAAAATGCTATGTATACATCCGACCCCATCAATAATTACATTAAATGTCAATGAATTATATATTACAATCAAAGCACTGGATTGTTAGGTCAGAATAGAAACATCCAACTGTAGAAGATATACATCAGATTCAAAGGAATAAATGCATTTAAATAAAAAGTATGGAGAAAAATGCACCATATAAAATATTACCATAGTAAAACAGGAGAGACTATAGAGACATCAGACAAAATAGATTTCAGGACAAAAAAATAGTCCTGAAATATCTCACACCACTCATAATAGCAATTATCAAGAATAGAGACAACAATAAATGTTGGCAAGAATGTGGGGGACTGCAAATTGGTACAACCAATCTGGAAAGCAGTATGGAGATTCCTTAGAAAACAGAATGGAACCACCATTTGACACGGCTATCCCACTCCTTGGTCTATACCCAAAGGACTTAAAATCAGCATAATATACTAACACAGCCACATCAATGCTTATAGCAGCTCAATTCACAATAGCTAAACTGTGGAAGCAACCTAGATGCCCTTCAGTAGATGAATGAATGGATAAAGAAACTGTGATATATATACACAATGGACTATTTCTCAGCATTAAAAGTGAATAAAATTATGGCATTTTCAGGTAAATGGATGGAGTTGGAGAACATCATGCTAAGCGAAGTAAGCCAATCCCAAAAAAACAAAGGCTGAATATTCTCGCTGATAAGTGAATGCTGATCCATAATGGGGAGTGGGGAGGAAGGGGAAAAATGGAGGAACTCCGACTGTGAAAAGGGGGAGGGTAGGAAAAGTGAATGGGGACAGGAAAGATGGTGGAATGAGATGGACATCATTACCCTAGGTACATGCATGACTGCACATATGGTCTGATGCTATATTGTGTACAACCATAGAAATGTTAGATGTGCTGCAGTTGTGTATAGTGAATCAAATTGCATTCTGCTGTCATGTATATCTAATTAAATTTTTTTAAAAATTTTTAAAAGGAAACTCACAATTCCCAATGTCAAAATTTATCACAAAGTCATAATAATTAAGATAATGTATTACTAACATAAAGGTAGAGAGATATAGACCAACCAAATGGAATTTGAGAGTTTCAAAATAAATTCTTACATTGATAATCAATTCATTTTCAACAAGAATGCTGAGAAAATTAAAGAGATATTAATAATCTTTTAAGATATTAATAATCAATTCAACAAATTGTGATGGGACTACAGGGTATCCATGTGCAAAGGAATGAAGTTGTACATTTTCCTTATTCAGTACTAAAAACTTAGATGAAAATGGATCACTAGCTTAAATATAAGACTCATACCTAGAAAATTTAGGAGTTTTTGTCATCTTGGATAAGACAATTAATTTTTAGCTAAGACACCAAAGTCAGTGGCATCAAATTGAAAAATATGAATAATTTGAACTTCTTCAAAATTTTAACAATTATGCTTCAAAGGGAACCTCCAGCATGTGAGAATGGTGCAGAAAGGCAAAGGACCTAGAAAATCCAAACTAGTTTTGCAAAAGTACAAATTGGAGGACATGGAGTCACCAATTTCAAAGTTTACTGTAATGCTATAATAATGAAAGTAGTGTGATACTGGCATATGGTGAGGTGATGGACGGAACTGAGACCAGAAATTAATCTTTATACTTATGGTCAATTAACATTTTGGCAAAGATGCCAAGGCAATTCAGTGGGGCAAAGGATAGTCTTTCCAACAAATAGGGCTAAGAAAACTAGATATCCATGTGTAAAAATATAAACCTAGGCTTTCAAATTACTATATATATATATATATATATATATATATATATATATATATATATATCTCAAATGAGTACAGACCTCTGTGGAAGAGGTAAACTATAAAATGGAAAGGAGAAACTAAAGGGGAAAATCGTTAGATCCTTGGGATAAGGAAGCATTTCTTAAATAGGGCACCAAAATGTATAATTTTAACTTCATTAGAATATACACTGCCTGTGCTTTAAAAGACACCTTTAAGACAATGAAAAATCAGGCCTTGTAAGGGGAGAAAATACAAATTGTATTTGATAAAGGTCTTGTATTCAGAACACAAAGAAATTTACAACTCACAATGAAAAGATAAATAATCCAATTAAAAAATGGACAAAGGATCTGAACATCCAAAGAAGATTCGAAAATGGCTAACAATAAGCACATGAAGAATGCTTGACATCATTAGTAATTAGGGGAATGAAAATTAAACCCACATTGAGATAGGATCTTTTATCTGCTAGAACAGCTATAATCAATACCAGACAATAAAAAGTGTTGCAGAGGATAAGGAGACACTAGAACCTGTAGGCACAGCTGGTGAGGATGCGAAATGATATGTAATCACATCAGAAAACAATTTAAAAATTGAAGATAAACTTAACATTTGACCCTATAACTTTAGTCCTAGGTATCCATCTAAATGAAAAATATCTCCACACAAAGATGCCCATGCAAATGTACATTACATTACCAATAATAACTGAAAGTGGAAGTAATCCGAATTTTCTATCCACTGGTGAATGGATAAATAAAATGTGGTGTGTTTTGGTCAGCTTTTTCACTGCTGTGATCAAAAGACCTGACCAGAACAACTGTAGAGTAGGAAAAGTTTATTTGGGGGTTCGCAGTTTCAGAGGTCTCATTCCACAGACACCAGGCTCCAATCTCTTAGGCCTGGAACTGAACATCATGACAGAAGAGAGTATGGTGGAGGGAAGTATTACATCATGACCAGATAGTAGAGAAAGAGAGAGACTTTGCTTGACAGAGACCAAATGTACCTCACAGGCATGCCTCCAATAACCCACTTCCTCCAGCCACATCCTACCCACCTTCAGTTACCATTCAGTTAATTCCATCAGGGGATTCATTGACTGACTGGGTAATTGCATAATCCAGTCATTTCTCCTCTAAACCTTCTTGCATCATCTCACATATGGGCTTTTGGGGGACACTTCATGTCTAAACCATAACATGGCATGTGTATATGTATGGTGGAACATGATTCAGCAATAAGCAAGATCATGCTACAACACAGATAAACCCCCCACAAAGAGTGTGCCATTGAAACTTAATAGATGCACAGGCCTAGACATGGTATGATTTCTTTATAAGAAATTTATGGAGACAGGAAATGGATTAGTAAATTCTCTGCACTGGGGTGAGAGAAGAAACTGACTGCAACACACTGGAAATGGTACTTAAGGGATGATGAAAATGTTCAAAAGTGGATGGTAATGATGTTGGTACCAAAAATCATTGGATCATGCACTCAAATAGGCAAATTTATGCTATATAAATTATACCTCAATATAGGTGTTAATGAAACATAAGTTGATGAAGGCAAATGAAAAAGAAAAGCCCCTTACAATAAGCACCATATTTAACTGCTTTTTAAAGTGTCCCTAGATCTAGGACTAAGGGGGGAAAAGATCAACATGCAATTATTATGTTCGTTTTTAGTACATGATATAGCACTCTGATTGTGGCTTAATACAGGGATAGAGTTTTCATATTTAAGCCATGGGAAGCACTGCCTTTAGGCTGTCTGCCCTAGGTATTCTCTCTCTCTACTCAGCTTTTGATTACACATGGAATAGCAGTGAGTTTGACATTATAATCCTTGACAAGTCTAGAGAGCAGTTGTTCTCTGTAGCTGATGAGGTGGGGGAATCATGAGTTTCAACAGTCAATTGAACAGGAGTCAGGATTATTCTCTTCTTGAGAAAGTTAAGAAGCTTGGAAACACGTGCAGAACCGAAGGCCATCCATCTTTTCTGCAGAATAGGTGAGCAGATTCTAAAAGATCCAAGCCCTCAGTCCTATCTGCCAGCAAGGGCTGCAACATAATTCAACGACAGTTCATGTTTTTACAACATATTTGTTCCTCTTCATGACCAGCGTTAAGATGTTATTTTTTTTTTTTTTATTAACTAGCATCATACTAACTACCTACGGATTGCTATGTGGGCCTATTTACTGAAATTGGCTAGCAGCAGGAGGTTAGAAGGGCAGAGAATATATGGCTTTCCCCAAATCAAGCTGCACAAGATTTCCCCAAGGAGACACTGAAGTTCCCCAGGGAAACTTCCTGAAATTTGCAGCCCTGGTCTGCTTTCTGTGTACCATTTTCCTTCTGATGTGGACCTTAAAATATTGAAGCCTGCTTCAATTTGGTGGCTTATACATTTAAAGACCAATAAAGGACTCAGCTCAATTCCTTTTTGCCACAGATTGTTTTATGCTACTTTTTCTCCTTTACCTTTACTCCTTAATCTCCTTGAGAGCTGTGATTCAAAGCACTGTCCTCAGAAGGATGTTCTCTAAGTTTGTCTGCATTTTACTATTTAACACACATTCCCCAGTTCACAGTACATTTGATATCATGTAATGGGGAGCACGCCTAAAAATACATAATGAGATTCATAATAATGAGTAAAGAAGAGACTTTTAATATTTGTCCATTTTCCCTAAGCTCAATGCTTTGTAGCTAAAATTTCCTGAGTTTCTTAGGATCAAAACCTCTGAATCTGCTTTGTATAACCATGATCATAACCTGTTGTTACTTGACATCAACAGTAAACAAAAATAGACTACTTACTGTTCATTTGGATAGAGAGGGATAACCTTTGTAAATTTCTATATATTATGATGTGTACCAATAAATCAATCCTATCTAAACATGATTCTACCTGTGAATCTTCAAATCCATTAAATCTTATTTAATAAAAAGTCAAAATGTTTTCAAGTCAATTCAAAGAATACTACAAATTTCAAAATCTGAACAGCTTTGATATCTCCTTGTTAATTATAGCATTTGAATTCTCTTTGATTCCTTTTTCTTAAGTCTAAAAAGGAATTAATTATTCTTAGACGGTAGAATTGCCAGGGATATTGAATAAGGTAATGCATATAAGAAACTCAGCAAAGTTGACTAGCACACGGTTGGCTCTCAATTAACTAGCTGTGATTTACATAGCAACTCACTGGTAATATTAAAACCAACTTTGGCAGAAAAAAAGCACTAAAAAATAAAAATTGAGACAGCAGTTTCCTAGTATTAAAAAGATTTGAGCATGTTCTTTTGACAAGAAAAAAAGAATATTTAATGTGTTGCATATTACATTTTCTTTGGTTCTGTGAAACACAAAGTATATATTACTAGATTTGTTAAATGTTATTTTGGAACTTAACTGACAATCTCTATTGTTGGTGTACATGTCTTTTTTTTTTTTTTTTTTTTTGGATAAAGAACCGTTTACAGTGAAGAAAAGGCCATAAAACTTAAAATGCCAGGGTCTACATTTGGTTGAAATATGCTTCAAACTCGTATGTTTTACTTCCAAATAAAAAGGATTTAGAATTTACTAGAAATAACTGCCAATAGAGATTTTGAGTTCCAAAGAAATCAATGTTTCTGCTTTTATAATTACTATCATCCATCGTAAGTCATGTATTCAGAGATTAGTAATAATTATGTTCCTAAATATTCAAGCCATAAATATCTTGGATTTTTACCAGATGACAGCTTCTTGCAATTACATATGCAAAAAAAAAATGATATGGCTATATGTTCTAGGACTCAGTGTACTTATTTACTACGTATTAAATAGATGATGAATATATTATGATGTAAAATTGACTACTGACTGATAATACATCATGTAAAGAATTCTAGTGATATAATGAGAGAGTTAAAATTTGGGGACCAAATTTCACCAGTTAAGGCTAATTAAACAACCCCAGCCCTGAGGAAAGCTGGCTGGCTGGCAGCTTAGCTGCACTAACAGATGAACTTGCTTTGCAAACAAATGAGTAAACAAAGCTGCTAAATATAATTAATTTGGGTTTTGCACATTGTTCCTTTACCTTTTTATTTACTAAACAATTCTCATCTCCATTAAAACACAGAAGACTAGTCACATAAATATTGGCTGTGTCTTCCTTAACAGGAATAACTGGAGCAAAAACTGCTTCTACTCCAGTGTCCGAAGGCACTTGGCATGTTGTTAGCCCTTAGCTGCATGTCACTGTTAAGGAAGCCTCCTTAATACCACACCACAATTAATATACCTGACTCGCCCAAATGTCTCCTTTAGATGTGATTTATCTAGTTAAGTGTGCAATTACCTAGTAATAAATAGTATAGAAGAACATGGAGGAGTACTTGTTCTCTAATCATCAAAGTATATGTTAGTATTAATGATTAACAAGTTAACTTTTAGCCCTATGCATTGCCATAAAATAATCTTTATGGGGACTGGAGTTGTGTGGCTCAGCAGTAGAGTGCTTGCCTACCATGTGTGGGGCACTGGGTTTGATTCTCAGAACCACGTATATAAATAAGTAAATAAAATAAAGGTCTATCAACAACTAAAATATATTTTTAAAAAATCTTCACAAGAACCTTATTTTAATAAAATATTGATTCACTTATTATTTTGTGTAACAAACACATAATCATGTTTTATTTTCGATTTTTTTATTTAAGAAAATTGTTTTGGGTACTGAGGAATGAACCCGGAGTAGCTTTGCCTCTGAGCCACATGCCCTGCCAGTTTTATTTTTTGCTTTGAAACAGTGTCTGTTTAAGTAGCTGAGGGCCTTGCTAAGCTGCTGAGGTTGCCTTCTTGAGATCCTCCTGGCTCAGCCTCCCTAGTCCTCCCTAGTTGCTGGGATTACAAACATACACCAATGTGCTTGGCACAATCATTTTTTTTTTTTTAAAGAGAGAGTGGGGGGGGGGAGGGAGGAAGGGGGAGAGAGAGAGAGAGAGAGAGAGAGAGAGAGAGAGAGAGAGAATTTTTAATATTTATTTTTTAGTTCTCGGCGGGCACAACATCTTTGTTGGTATGTGGTGCTGAGGATCGAACCCGGGCCGCACACACACCAGGTGAGCACGCTACCACTCAAGCCACATCCCCAGCCCTTGGCACAATCATTTTTTAAAGTGCTTCATTAACTTATTTAGTCGCGCTACTGCTCGAGCCACATCCCCAGCCCTTGGCACAATCATTTTTTAAAGTGCTTCATTAACTTATTTAGTCCTCTAAGTAATCATTAGAATTGGGTATTATCCCCACTTTCACAATAAAGCAATTTAGACATGAACATGAAGTTAAATAATTCAAGGACACAGAGCCAAGAAGTGAGTCTGAATCTATACAGTCAGACCACATGACACAGCTTCGATGATACCAATTCGTTCCTTTAGTCCAGTCTCTGTAGAATTTATTTCAGAATGGTGCACTGGAGAGTTTTCTTGACCATATGCAATTTCCTATAGCTGCACTTTGTTAGAAAGACTAAAATTTGCTTGCTTGGTTTGGAAGTGACCTCTTAGCACAGAGAATGAAGACTACATGGGCAGACTCCGTTTCTCTTAAAGATCAGTTTGAGGACAAAAAGATACATGAACTAAACATAGACACTGGAGCTGAATCAAAGCTTTTATTTTTCTCCTAGTATTCAGTTGGGTATACACCCATAGGAATATCCATGGCTGATTGGTTCCCAGGACCCATGCTGTGATATTTTTAATTTTTTTTCCATTTTGTGAACAGTTTGGTATATTTGAGTATAGTCAAGTTTTAAGGTATCTTGAATGTTGAGATTTAGATATTCTAAATGTAATAGGGGACCACTGAAGGCTTCTGAGGAGAGAAGTAACAGACAAGAGCCATGCCTAAGAACAATCAGTCGGTGGAAAGATGCCGAGGGAAGTGGGGATAGGGCAGGGTCAGAGATGCCAGTTAGACAGCTAACATGGATAATGTCAGAGGGGAAGAGAAGAGGAAAAATAATATGTCTAAGGAGACTTCAGATCTTCCAGCCTCGGTAATCAGAAGAACACAGTTTCATTCATATTATCAGAAGAGAGAAATCTTATTTGGGAGGAGAGAGGAGAAATGGGCAGGGTGTTATACAGCTGGAAGAGAAAGGATGAATATGATTTTTCAACAACATACATAAAGGTTATTTCAATCATCACTTGGCATAATGAGGCTGAAAGTCTCAAGCTTCTTAAAGTAGGACTTAGCTTAGAGGTCTAGTTTTTTTTTTCTTTTTTTTTTTTTTTTTTGGTGGGGGTTACCAGGGATTGAACTCAGGGCCATTCAACCACTGAGCCACATCCCCAGCCTTATTTTGTATTTTATTTAAAGACAGGGTCTCTCAGAGTGGCTTAGTGCCTTGCTTTTGCTGAACTGTCTTTGAACTCGCAATCCTCCTGCCTCAGCCTCCAAGGCTGCTGAGATTACAAGCATTTGCCACCCTGCCTAGCAGAGGTCTAGTGGTTTTTGTTTTCTTTTGTTTTGTTTTGTTTGGCTGTATCAGCACTCGTCTCCACAAATTTAGAAGATTTTTTGATTAATAATGCATCCCTCACTATAGCTAGCCACCTATTTCTTCTTCATAGAACCCATATTGTTTTCTTTATAGCATTTATCATAATTTATAATGACATTCATTGATATGTTTACTTGTTAAATGTTGCCTCCACTAGGCTGAAATCTTCAAGACAATAAAATCTTTATCTCATTTGCAGTAATATGTAATCAGGAACTGGCATAGTTTATGGCACTGATGAGTAAATAAATGATTCCAGTTTCACCACCTCACTAAAAGCTGTAAATTTTATTATGAATCTCAGAGCCTCAAAACCTGAGGTGATAGCTGGGTGTTAAAAACAAAATCAAATCAAATCAAACTCTATAAACTTCCTGGAATCTTCTGAAAAAGCAAAGGTTGGGAAGAGCTCTAACCAGGTTAGCAGCAGATTGCCAAATTTAAATATTCCTCTTCCAAATGGAGAAACTCTATTAACGTTTCTACCGTTCAGGTTCTGGGATGTAAAATATTTACGAATATAAAAGGTTATGCTGTCATACTGTAATAAGCAGAGAAAGATGCACTGCTCTGGATCAGGGAGAGATGCATTATAACTAGTAGAAGCCAATCTCACAGCTGGAGTGCAACAGGAAAGGAAAAAAAAAAATACTTCTCAATATGTAAAAAAAAATGTGTGTTCATAAAACTTCAAATATTTCAATCAAAGTATATAGTACAGCATACACTAATTCTTTTTCACAGATGAAAATCCCAAATAAAGTCAGGTTTTAAAAAAAATCAAAGTACAATAAAGTTCTGTGATCCAGAACATCTTCAATCACAGTCCCTTATTCTGCTCTGTCATCTAATTTCACCTTCTCCACATCAGTGCCTTTGACCTTCGGAGAACGATAACACCAATGACTCTCACAATTATTTGCCCCATTGCGCCAATGTGATTGAGTTTACCTGCAGACCTATCTGACATTGTATTAATAATTGTTTATGCTAGAGGTATGTTAGCTACACTAATAAGCCTTTGTAAAATCTAATCAAGAAACTTAAAAAAAAAAAAAAAGATTTGACGTTGATGTTGAAAGTATTGTCAACTGTACTGAATTTCTCACTGTTGTTTGGGTTTTGAAATTTATTCTACTATTTATGTTTGAAAACAAAATCATAAAGCATATTGTACTTTATAATCTTACTTTTGTCTGAAATGAAAGGAAGATTCCCTCTTTTATAAGTGTTCCTATAGCATAAAATGAAGAAAACAATGTTTTACTTTCACTGATAAACAAAGGTACAGTAATAATTTTAACTGTTGTATACAAGACATATCAATCTATGCTCTTAAACTATAGCCAATATAAATAAGAACATGGATCCATCTTAAAGTAGTCTCAATAAAATACACATCTTTTGAATCATAATATTTCAAGCAAAATAAACCAAAATTATAAAATAATATTCTTAAGAAATATCTCTCCTTGCAAGAAGTATCCAAACTCTTCCACATACCAGCTATGTAATCTCCAGAGAACTCAAGTGGTAACAAATATCTGTGTAACAAAAAAGATCTAAGTTTTTATTTGCCTCTAATAATACTCGATACAAGAATATCCCAACACTTACCATAGCAGTTATGGTTTTATTTTGCCTGTAATTTTACATTTTTTCAATTGAACTAAGTTGCAGGTCTATAATTCCAGGAATATGGAGGCTAGGGTAGGAGGATCATAAATTCCAAACTATGGAGGCTAGGGTAGGAGGATCATAAATTCCAGACCAGCCTCAGCAAATTAGAAAGGCCCTCAGCAACTTAGAGATACCCTGTCTCAAAATACAAAGGACTGAGGATGTAACTCAATGGTAAAGTGTTCCTGGGTTAAATCCCTGGTACTAAAAACTATATATATATATATATACACACACACACACACATATATACACACACACATATATATAATTTTTAAATATATATATATGCATATATATATATTTAAGCATACTTATTTAAGTCGTATAACTGACTCACTTCAGTAGGTTTTGACCATATTCAGATCAAGATCTGAATAACTATCAAGAAGGAAGTTCTGTGATTGACACTGGTGAGCCTGGCGGTGAAGGCATTCAGAGCACCTGAGGAATAGTTTGGCAGTGTATCAGGGTCAAGCCTGAAGGCAGCTTGTCTAATGGTATACTGCAGGTGCCCATGAGGGCAGTGGCTGAAGAGAAGGAAAAGTAGGCTGAGTGTTACTGGCCAATTTTTATCGCCTGCCCAGTGGCCATACATGAATTAGACTTCAGACAGGTAATTAGACCTCAGACAAGTGATCCCTTGACGCATGCTACCCAGATGACAGGCATGTGACTCTTCCTTGCTCTCTGCTACCTCTCAATGAGCTGCTGTTTACATTTTAAGCATCTATATAAGTTGGCAGTTCTTGCTCTCCACATCAGACACCAGCCATGTCAGTCATACCTATTGTCACCACTTCACATGCCACATTGACTCCTTCCTGTGACTTATGTGCACATTACCCTAAAACTATTGTGCACCCTGAGACCTCTATCTGATGTCCATCTTTTTATGCTTATTCAATTTCATGTCCATCATTCCACAAAATCAACATCAAGTTCACTTCTCAGGATGTGGATACTTCAAAAAGGGTGGGGCCAGAGAAGTATCAAAATTTATTTGTCACCAACGAAGCAAATCTGTGTAAATATGCTACGTAAAATGTCAATAAATTGATGATTCAGAAATGGTATTGAATCATGCAAAAATATTATCCACTTTATAAGAAGTTACTCCAAATAAAAGTGCATCACAGAAAATCAACCCAAATACTTTTCAGTAATTACCAAAGGCTCAAAGACCAAAAATATTATATCTAAAGAATTCGAGACCAATGACTAATTAAGATCAGTAAGGAATCAAAGTACAGTATCTTTGAAAGTAAAATTTCAGAAAACGGGAAAACAGAATACAGTTCCTTTAAAATATCTACTTTATGTTTCTTCAAGAACAAACTATTCAAAAAAAAATGAACTACCTATGTCTCTCTTGTATGGAGAAAAACATCTGATTCCCACGCTGTGGATTTCCTCAGCTGTAGGAACTCACTGACATAACTTTTCATGTCACTTTGTTGATGATTCCCATCATTTTGGAAATTTTATTATTTTGAGAATACCAATACATTCTCTGACAAAACTGTTATCTATTTTGAAATAAAAGCATTACATGTATATACTAAGCTGACTCAAATGTCATCTATAATAAAATCTCCTGCTTCGCTAAAATAAGAGAAGCAAATATCCTTCTATGGAGGCTGAATGTTTTCCACATTTTTTTTTTATTTCTGAGCCCATCTCTCTCTCTTTTAAATAATATGAACCACTTCACCCTATGCTTAATTTGAGGTAACTAAAATTTTCAGCTTCCTAAGTAGAAAGAAAAAATTTTAAAATATATTGTCTCTCTTGTTTATAGCCTTAGGTTCTCTTACAAAGTGTCATAATTAGAAAGCATCAGGTAATATATAGCATTATCCTCTTTGAATTTCAGAAATTCAACTTTTCTAAACTTCATCTTTCTTTTATCAAGAAAAAAATACACACACAACACACTCATATTGACATTTATGTATTACAGCTAATTACATGATAAAATAGTACCCTAACTTTACAGTAGCTTATTTGTTAATAATCTTGTGCCATTTTTCCTTAATTTCTGAAATAATAATACATTTTCATTTTCAGAGCAATCATAACCGCTTGGTACTTAATGAGTTTACATTTGAAATAAAATGTACCCCCCCCTTTTTTTTTGGAACAGCCAGGAGAAAATAAGCAAATAAAAATAGCTTTAAGACCCTTTCCTAAAACTGCACAAATGAGAAACTCTTTAAAATTAGGATCCACATTCTAATTTCTGGTGAGTCATCCTCCTGTCTTATAAAACATGATACAAACAGGGACTCATCCTCCAGCTAATGCATAATCTAGAGATTTCCTAACTTTGGATACAAGCTGACGGTCATGAGGACACGAGAAAACCTAAGCACTACAGAAGCAGCCACATAATTTGCTCCTTGATTTATTGCATCTTTGGCAGGCAATGCTCCAAGCTTCCATGCATATATGGGCAATTGGGGCATCTGTGATGAAGTGCTGTTGACAGAAGTATGGCCCGTGGTAACATGATGGCTATAATAAGGAACTACGGGTAAGTCAGACAGCTGTATCAATGGTTATTCTCTGCTTTGATATTTCAGAATGTCAACGCATCATCACAAACTGTCAGGGGAAAAGAACCTGAAAGATATGGGGAGAGGAAAGGACACTTCTAACTACAGTCCCTTAATCAAGCCACTCTATAAGAAATCCCTAATCACTGGTACATAATAATACATAATAATACTGGTACATAATAATACTGGTACTTCTCTAAAACAAAAATGAGGGTCTCTCCAAAAGCTGAATGCCAAGTTAATCAGTCTTAATATGTCATCATCTATTTTGTCTCATAAGAACATTGTATCTTAACCAGTCAAGGTCAACACTGGAATCTTCACGTCAGCACATAAGGAAGTGTAAGGCAATATCACTTCACATAAGAACTTATGTTTTTAATAGCAAACACTGTATCAGAAGAGCCATAAGACATATCAAATTTCAAAGACTACAGTTTGCTATTTTATATGTGGAAACCTAAAATGAGGGAAATATTAATTTATCTCACCCACTCCACTTTTGGTACTGTCTACCCTATAGGAAAAAAACTATAAATAACTATTTTTTTTTATTTGACTTTCCTGTTTTCCTAATCTTTCTTCCTGTGTTCTAATTTATCAAATATTGATAAAGTTTCAGTGATGTCCATCTTTTATAACTTCAAGAAAAATGAATGATACATCTACTGACTTTAATATATTAAATCTATTTAACCAAAATCCTTTAATTCAGAAATTAGTCCACATGATATAATATAGATAATACTTAAAAAGGAAAATTAAGGACAATGTGTAACAAACCACATATAACTTCATAAGCCATAAGAAAATAGTTTATGCAGACTGAAGAATTCATTCACAGGTTGGTTATACAACACTATCACAAACATAAACATGTATATTTTTCTCAACAACAGTTAGAAATCTTAGGAACCAGATGCACTTTTTCTAGCAATTTCTAGCAAAGAAGAAAAGAAGGATGCTATGTGAACAGTAATTTAGTTCTGGCAGTTTAATGGAATAGCCAAACTAAGCCTGAAAATGCTGATGCATTTTGATGCATATGGAAATACAAAGAAATCATTAAATACTGTTACATTCCATGACAAGAACTATGATTGCGTTGAAAATTCAATCAAGTTTCCTTGTCAGTCCAATAACGATAATTTTAACATGTTCATACCAAAAACCCAGTGAACCATGGTATTGCATACAACAGAATGAAACCAGATGCTAAGTCTATGATTTAGAAAATACAAAATATATTTACTATTTATTCATGTTTTAGCTGTATTGTACTTAAGTAAAAGGACCATTTTTAAAAAATGGAATGAAAATTCATATACACCGCACTCTTCTTTTTTTATAGTCTCACACATTAACTTACCCAACAGCATTGCACTTGCTGCTAATGAAAAGAGAGCAGGCTGTACAAATCTTCTTAAGTCTCCTGTGGCAAGAAAACTATTACAGAAATGAATAGAAGGAAGTCTCTGGAGCTTTTCTCTTGCCTTCTTGTTTTACTAAAGGCTGTTAGGATCACACTGAGAACTGTCAAAGCTGAATAAACCACTGGCAATTGGGTTTATACCCTTTGGGCAGCCAAGCTTTCAAGGGGACGATTCGACTTTGTCCAAGCACCAATATATTAGAAACAATGTGAAACTCCCAGAGACTGGAGCCCAGCTTGTAACTATAGACAAAGACACTCTTTGCTGCTGGTGGTTTGCAAGGGAAGGCTTGTCAGAGAGAGTTAATTCAAGCAGCCCGAAATTACATCAACCCTGTGCATCTAAGTACTGTTAATCTGCAGCTTTGCACATTGTATTTCCAAAGCAGTTCAGCTGCAGGGTGGGAGAACAACTGGGCTTACAGAATCATTCAGAAATGTGAAATTTATTAACTCCCATCTTTAACAAGAAAATACTCTTTAAGTTTTATGGGGTGAGGTAGGAGAGATGTCTTTCAAGCTACCCCTAGGAAATTATGTGAAAGTCAAATTCAGATTATTATCTGATAATATCTTCTGAACACAATTAATTTTTTTCAAATAAATGAGCAGATTCATCAATAATTAGAATTACAAAACTAATTTTGCTGGAATTTATATGAGGGCAAACACCTATCTTCAAAAGCATATTTAGTGCTTGCGTTGGAGTATACAACAAAGGGCACTTGTAAGATCATGACCTTCCTCTTCATTTTATAGATGAGTGTAGGTGGGTAAGTCACAGTGAGTTGGGAATTCTCATTTACATAGAAAACATTACAAATGCAATATAAATATGAACAATTTGAAATGCTCATTTTCTCAATTTATGCATAGGAAGACTTAGAAAACACACAGCATAATGCTAATGTTTATCAAATGTTGAATGCATAGACTAGATGACTGTTGTTTTATATATATATGCACGTGCACGCATACACACACACACATTTTTCTGTCACGCAGGCACTGGCTGGCACAAGTAGTATCTGACTTAATAAATTTATGAGTATATTTTCATCTTCCAAAATTATCTGAATTGTGAAAGAGCTGTTGTAACTCATATGGGCATCCAAATGTGAAAAAGTACATATATGGTGAGATTTGTGTTAGTTGTATGTTTTCTGCCTGGAAGAGCAAACATTTTAAGACTGTTTTTTTCTACTTACTAGCTGTATGAATTTCACCAATTTGTTTGAAAATTTGATTTAAACTTCTCTAAAACAGAAAGAATAGCAGCTAATTGGAAGGCTATCAATCAAGATTCAACTATTTTGATCATATAAAAGAGTATGATACAAAGCAAGTTGAACAAATGTCAATTTTGCTGGAATTTTATATGATGGCAAACACTTATCTTGAAAAGAATATTTAGTGCTTTCATTGGAGTATCAGTTTGCTCAGTAATCTTATGTATTATGTGTGTTCAAATGATCCCATGCCTAATTGGTGTAGCATCTTAATCATACACATAACTAGAACGCTCATATTAAGCTATATCACCAAACTACTAAACTTTATGAAAATACCCTCAAGGAGAAGTCATTTAAATTTATGCCCCGAAATATTAAGTTGATGACCTAATTCTATATGTTTATTCCAGAAACATTAGTGATTATGCTTCATTTCCTGTTTAAGGAATTCACAGTAATAAGAGTCAGTTTCACATTTTGAATTACGCTGTTCAATTTCAGGGCTCTCTAAAAATTAAGAAGTCAGTTCACAGTACTATGAATTTAAGCTGAACCCAGTAATCATCTCTTAATTTTACTTAATGCAGTGTGTATATTCACATGGAAAATTAGCTGATTTAGCTGACCCCCGCTCAGGTCATGGATCAATGCACCAAATATATTTATGTATTTCTTCAAAGTCAGACACCAATGAGCCACAAAATTAGGATCCTCTTCTTTTGGGGACTCACTGGTTCCTTGATTTGCCAACTTTTAACTTAACTATTTCCATGCTTTCTTTAAAATGATGTTTACAATTAGTGATAGTGAATACTGCAACAGTTTGCTAGGTAAATATTTTACATTTTGTCTATAAAATATTTCAGTAACTATTCAGTTCTTTGAATTACATACAAGGAAAATCAACATATAGAGAAGTCTACGTTGAATCATCTATTACTTTACAGGTACCCCAATGTTCAAGTTGCATTTATTATATCCTAAACATGAAAAGTCATTCAACAGCAGCTTTGAACTTAATTTTCTCTTACATATATTTTAAAATAGAAATTTCCCATAGGCTGTTTTGTTTTCACTTTACACTGTACTAAGAATTACTTCTTAGCTTTGTAAATAATCTCCTATGAAAGTGTTTTAAAGAAGTCACATGGTATTGCAATGTGTAGATCTACCATCATACTTTAAATTCAATCAACTGACTTGGATATAGGGGAAAATGGGTATTTGGCACTGCTGACAAAATGTCAATGTAAGCAAGCCTGAGAAATACTTTGTAAATCTGTATTATTTATTCATTAACACAATTTTTTCAAACTGGAATTGTTGGGCCAAAGGTGATAAGAATGTTTCAGATGGGCCCTTATGAAATTTTCTAATAATTCATATTGCATTTATATAATAATGCCAGAACATATTATTTATAACACCGTATACACATCGACAGATACACAATAGAAAATTACTAATTAAAATACATCATGACTTGATTATTTATACTTATTGGTAAATTTACATTACATTAGAATAACCATAGAACAAAGTGCTTCCATGCGTTTTTACAAATTGCTCATTTCCATGAATTTCTTTTGGTATAATGCTATAATGTTCTCTCTCTCTATCCCTTACACTTTAGTCAATGTACGAGACCTAGCAACCTTTTACATTATGGTTTCAGTGTTACACTTAGGATGGCCTTGGTTAAGCCTGGATTATATATTTGTTAATATTTAGAACTTTGTTATTTATGAATCAGTATTTGACTTGGGTTTTGTGTTATCATACCATATGAAGAAGAAATAGCTGAACTACTACTTTTAATCATTGGTATAATTAATTTTTTGTTCTGATACCATTTGAGAGAACGCTACTGATGTGCTGATTTTACGTTGAATTTTCGTATACCTTTGTGTTTGATCCTATATTACCTAATATATTTCACCGATTAACATTTACCTTGTGCCATGTCAGTATCAACCATTATAATTATTAAAGCTTTATAATATGTAACAGTGTAATCTTCCCTTGTTTCTCTTCTTTTTTAAAACTGTCTTGACTTCTTGTTTCCTAATTATGTCAATAAATTGTATATATGCTCCCATTTTTTAAAAAAAAGTTATTGGGATAAATTAAGAAAACAATAGTTTTCAAGAGTGACTCTATAACATAAAATCTGAAAAACAAATGAAACTTCCTGGTCAAACTGTTTTAGGAAACAAGTTTTTGTTCTTTTAATTTTCTTTTTTTTTTGATAATTGTTTTAATTCTTTAATATTGATTTTAAACTCCTTAAATTCCTCAGACCCCTTGGAAGTTGACATTTTTTAAAGTGGAAAAGTCAGTATTCTAAAGTTTCTAGATTCATCATCTATTCATATATACTCCAATTTTCATTTTAATTTATTCATTTTTAAAATATTTTTGGCACCAAGGATTGAACCCAGGGGTGCTTTACCACTTAGCCACATGCCCAGTTATTTTTTTCTGTTTTATTTAGAAGTAGGGGGTCTCATTGAATTGTTTGGGGCCTTGCTAAATTGCTGAGGCTGGCTTTAAAGTTGCTATCCTCCTGCCTCAGCCTCCCAAGTCACTAGGATTATAGGCGTGAGTCACCATGCCAGGCAGTTCTCATTTTTATTATTGTATATTTGTGTCTTCCATTTATGTCCAAAAAATACTACATTTCTGTAATAGAATGGAATATTTATATATATATATATATATATATATACACACACACACATATATATATAATTTTTATTTTTCTAATTCTTTAACTTCTATTATAAGCTTCATACTTTCTCCATGTTTTGCTTCCCAATTTCATGAGTCAAATGTTTATTTCTTTCTTTGTCATTCTTTCTTCAATTCTGTAGTTCACTATGGAAAATGTGAAAGATGTAGAAGGGAAAAATCATAATGTAAATTAACCATAATGTCATCAATAAGAAATAATTACATTTGTTATGCGGTAAATAATAAGAAATTTCTCTGTCTAGAAAGTTTGTATGGGCTTTCAGGACAAAATAAAGAAAAATTTGAAAATCTAACAGTCATGATAGTTCAGCTAATTATATTGGGAAAATTGCCCTCAGGTAGGCTTTACCCATTTATAACTCCTCCATGAGGGGGTGAGAAGATCTGTTTTTCTATACTTTTCACAACACTGCATTATTTCCTGTTCTTATTTATTGTCTAAAAAAATTAGTTTCTGCTTTAATTTTCATTTAATTACTCATGATAACTAATATGCTCATGGACTATTTGTTTTGTGATTTAGCTGCTTATCATTTGCTCCAGATTCTGTTGGAATCCTAATTTTCTTCCATTTTAATTATAAGAATTCTTAGGAGAAAATATATATATTAGCAAAATATCACAAACATACTTCTGGATTTTTCACTGGGGTTTAGAAACTGTTGGACAGATCTCACATATAGAGGTCTATCAGGCTCCCCGATGTGCTACTTCTGTCCTGTCTGTTGGGGCTGTCAGCATAGGATATAGGATATCTGTATTGAATGCTATAGATTCTAAATGGCTCCACTCTGAGCCTTCACACCTAGTCCTCCATTTTCTGAATTAAGCTCCTCCTACTCTCTCCACTCATTGTTGTCCATCACAGAGCTCTGCTTTTTTAAAAAAGTGAAGCTCTTGGTGACTTCCATAATCTTTATTCAGGTCCTATCTTTACTACCTGTGAAAATCAACCCTCTAAATGCTAATGTCTTTTAGCTGTATACTGCCTTTTGCAAATTTTTGGCTTAAATGTAGTTTCCCAACCTCTCAAGTTTATACTCTTTTGTCTAGCCCCCATAGAAAGAAAAAAAAAAAAATCATTTCATTTCTGTAGCACTTGCTTAGGAGATATTTAAAGAGGACGTCATGCTTCCTCATAATTATTTCTAGTCAGCTGAAGTCAATAAAGAACTACTACCTTTACCTATGAGGGAGTCCTTTAAGCCAAACTTTCAACAGAGTGAATAGAAATCTTCCTTGAGCAACCAGCAATGGGACTTATTTTAACCAACTATGTGCCAGCAGTCACATAACTTCCTGTTCACAAGGTTGCTTTTAATCCTTACATAGTATAACCACAATGGAATTCCCTCCTCTTCCAGGGCTTGAGATCCTGGTCTGACCTCTCATTAAATATTCAGTGGGGTTCCCCACCCAGTGATGTCTGTTCCCTTGGCTGGTTGCAACCCCACTTCCATCCCCACCCCTGAGATCTGGGGTCTTTGTTTTATTGCCTATGAGACAACCTCCTTGATTCGGAGGCACATCATAGATTTAATAAAAACCTTTATTGGGGGAAGGCATTAATAAACATAAACATGGTGCAAAAATGTTTAATTTTGAGCGACAGCCTAATGTAAAACTTACTGAAATGTGAAGGAAAATAGACAGGTATGGCTCTAAGGTCACAGGGCTCGAGTCCTGAATCCATCACTTTATGTTGGTTGATTTTGGAATCTCCCTGGACCTCAGTTTTTTCATCTTAAAACAGAGATAATTAGAGTAATTAAATAATTCAAATTAAAGTCCTAGCTTAGAGTTTGGCACAAAATAATCACTCAAAATGGTTGACTCATATAATTTATAATTATAAATTAAATGTTGAGGATTGGCATCAAAATTTTGTCATACAATAGTATAAACCATGGATCTGATGCTGAATGATTTACGGAACCTATCCGTTACCTTTCACGTGCAAAGATAAACTAAATGCTATAGAAAGAAATTTTGGAATCCAGAGATAAAATTGCTTGTTATAGGGAAAGTTTGGACTGTCTATAAGCTCATTTCTCAGACTTTCAAAGAGGTTTCTCACAATGCCTTAAACACTTTATCTTCCTCACCCCTACCTGAAAATATTTAGCAAACACAAAATCAAGATGACAGGTGGCTGGCTTCTTTATTTTCCAACTACATGTTCTTTATTGGACTACAAACTACCACAATGATCAAACCTGAGTATTCTATAATATTATCTCCTCTGCTGTCCAGAGTTTCCTCAGGTGTCTCCTTTCCTCCCTGTCTCTGTCTAATGAAGTGTAATAAAACATCTGTACAGGTCATGTGGGAAGTACACATTCCAAGAAGTACAACCTATAGGCTAGAGTTGAGAATATTCTATTTTTTCCTTTGAAAAGTTGCAGTGAACTCAACAGGGAACTATTTAGGTTTGGGGTAGCAGTAAATTATCTTGGAAAAAAGTGGAAATGACTGGCTCTTCAAGTTCCATTCTGCTTTCTCATTACATCACTATCCCATGGCTCATCTTTTATGACTGTAATCATTATGACATACTTAAAACCTCCTGAGTCAACTCAGTAAACTAAATCATGACCTCTGTGTGAAACTTTTTTTAAAAGTCTCACCAAATGACTGAAACTCTCTCGGTAGCTTTGGTTGTTACTGAATATTTTCAATTAACATAATTTCCAGGAAAAAGGCATAAATTCACATTGTTGGCTCAACAGAAACTTTTTCCAAACACTGGCAAATACTATACCTCGCCATTCATTTTCTTAACATTCACGAACTAAAGCCATTCATTTTCTTTATAGCCACACAACTGAAATGAATATGGGGTCTATGAGAATAATCTATTTAGGCTTGCATAAAGATACTGCAGCAGAATAAGAAGAAATGAGAGTGGGCACACACACACACACACACACACACACACACACACACAATGAAAGCACATGTAATCTCCTGCAAAACAGTTGCACAAAATTGTTTAAAATGCACGACTTTTCAATGAGCTTTGTTGACCCATATTTGTAAAATCATGGACAAACAGGGGTGGGTAAAAATCTGAATTAAGGACAGGAGGATTCATGAATTATTTCTGATTGAATTCCTTAAGGTAAAAATCAGACTGGAGTCCAGTTTATTTAATTCTGGGATAAGAGCTGCCTCTACCCCCATTTAGGAGACAATGACACCAGAAAGCCTGATTTGAATCAAAATATTCCAGTGCTTTGCTTTGTAAATAAGTACCTGGGTACCTCATTCTTTGCTATGGCAAGGGTATTAGCTTAACAATGACAACTTCAAATGCTGAATATTTGGTTTTCACACACTTTTACTAGGATATGTTTAATCCACAGCAGATGGAATTTATCTTAATGTTCATCTATGTCTATCTGTATATTGCTTCAAGTAACTACACAAGAATCTGTTTGTTCCAAATTGCAGTTTTTGATACATTTGAGGATGGGACATCTCAGTTTTTTCTTAGATTCATAAGAATCTAAGAAGTCTTGAAAACAGAGTAACTCCTCAATCCAAATGTTTTCCAAATAGCTCACAATCACTTTCTAATTAGATGCACGTGCCCATTGACCCCCCCCCACACACACAATTTCTCAACCTTTGGAGTAGACTGGAATTCTCCACCCTCATCTGTTCCTCATTGACCTCTGTAATGTACTTCTTTTTATCACATCAACTACTAAAAACTAAAATTTTGGAGAAAATAACATCATGAAAGGGATGGTAGCATGGCTGAATGCTGAAATTGTAAACATACACCAGCAAGTTATTTGTGCAATGTTTGACAAGCAGTGCAGCCTGTAAAATGTTTTAAACATCCAGGGATGTCCCTGTGGGTTCACTGAAATCCTTTGAACTGTCTCACACATGCCTGGTATAGAAACCCGACCTTCAAACAACTGTGTTTTATCATGAAAAGTCAAGATATTTTATGGTCACTAATAGAAATTTTTGTGTCCTATTGTTACAGGGCTGAGGCTTTCTGAGAAACTGAGGCAGAACAAAGGGCCCCTTTCAAACTCTGATTCTTGTGATCAAGTCGAAAAGATTTTAGACATGTCACTCAGAGTAGCAGGCATGAGTTTGTTGAAGGGATAAGAAAAGGGAAAGGGGACACTCTGAAGCAAGAGAGTGGGTCCTCTCAGAGAGGAGAGAGACAATGTGCCTCACCTGCAATCCAGTTTTATTGGGGATCTTTTGACCCACAACAGGATGATGTCAGACTTTCAAGTCCCCAATGCCACAAGTCACTTTGGACCATGCAGACGGATTCTGATTGGATTCTTAGCCACAAATCCTTATAGATTTATGGTTAGAAGGAATTATCCTTATTTCCCCGAGCTCTGGAATATGTTCTGTTGAATGAGTCACAAAGGTCTCTCCCTTCAGGGTGACTTTTGTTTTCTTATTGACATGACTGCAGGTCTGCATTTCTCCTACAGATAACAGGCAGTTTGCTGAGGAATGTGACATTTCCTGTCCACTCTAGCCAAGTGGAGCTACAGGGAAATTGCTTCTTGTAAAAGAAAGCATGTGGGGTTCAGCACAGCAGGACCATTTTATAGAATTATTCCCTTAACCTCTTGCTCCCTCCACTTGCATCTCTCTGTCCCCTGCCACTACTCCAAGTGGAATATCACCTTGGAAAGCTATGACAAACTCTTTCCTTAAGAAAAGGAGAATTAGATGAAATCCCTCCTTCCCCAGCAACACACAAAACACGATTGGGAACTGACTTCCTACCTTTCTTGCTTGCTTTGTTTTAAACATGGCACAGGGGAGGAAAGTGATATAGGAGATGACAGCTAAGGTTCTTAACTTCCTATGAGGTGTAGAACAGAACAAAACCAGATGGATAATGCAGATAACTACCCCAAGAAATGGGGAGAGGAACGGGGCCTCTAGTCTCTAATATTCTCCCTCTCCATTTCTCCAAACTAACTAACAAATATGGTTCAACCATGTGATTTCTTAACCATCAGGGGCTGTCCAGGAAGTCCTTGGCATACCACTGGATCCAGAATCACCTCGATCAATACCTAAGCCAGGGCAAGACAATACCAGTAGGTGGTGAGAAACTAAGCAAGAACTTGGATCTACCTACCTTTTCCAGTCTATTCCTAAATTCCCAGTCAGCCAGCTGCATAGGCTCATCCTAAGCTTTCATCAACCCTCATGAAACTTAATGTTTTGGATCCACTCATCAAGTTATGGTGGTGGAAGTGTTCACTTTGTCTTTATTAAATGTCCACTGCATGTCACTTCTGTATGTAGCACATGCTAAATACTATGAGAATGACTCAGAGATGGAACTCTTCTACAATTCAGAGAAGGAAACATTTTTGAGGTTTCCCACAAGTAAATGATCAATCAAGTTCACTCATCTAGTATCCTTGCAATGAGACTCATCCTCCTCAGCTCCAATGCAGCTGCAGAGATGAGACCTCCAAACTTCTCTTAATGAGGCCAGACCTGGGAAAACTTGGACAGCCTGGTGGAATCTTCCAGTCATGCTAGAAGAAGGTTCCAACAAGGAGAAGGGAGTGTTTCCTACCATGCTAAATTGTACTTGAATGTATCTGGAATCAGTATAGAGAAAAATCATTGATTTTCCAATACTTGCTTTATAATCAATAATTATGTAGTGCATTTATAGTGCTCTTTTATACTGTCTTAATAATACTGCCAAGTCTGAGCTCCAATTTTCTAATATTTATACTTCTTATTTTTTTTTTGTCTTTGCTAAATAAATTGACTAGAACCTACATAGAGGAAATTTAGACTATTCTTGTCCATAATGGAAACCCTTCTAGCATTATACTATTAAGTGAATTTCTAACATGTACCAACTTAAAACATTTAGATATTGATACAGTTCATATTTCTTTCCCATTTACTGTCAATTAAATATGCAATTTACTTTTCTGTGGGTCTGTATCTAAACAAGTTAATTTCACATGAAAGTGTACTCCATCATAGAAAAAACCTGCACTATAATAGGAAACATAGTTTACTACTAGTGCTTTACCGTTTTTTTAAACCATAGTGATGATGTGACAATAATAACTCAAGACAATGGTTATTTATGTATTTGTTACTTTATTTTAATAGTCAGCATTTGAATTTATGGCCTAGCACTGACTACTATCAAACTTACAGCTTGAAACTTTTATTTGAATGAGCTTGTTTTAAAATAATCATTTCATATTAGTGTTCATAACAAGAAGTATTAGACAATTAAGTTTAACAAAAGTCTTTTTCTCTTGATCTCAAAGGCAAGCAACAAACAGGTCAAACCCAAATAAAATAAACAGAATACAAAATTGAAAAAAAATCCATTAATTTAATTTTGCTTCTTGTCAGCTATGCTGATAACATGAGGGGTGGTAGAAACTGTTTAAATGAGGTGATGAAATACCCCATTTGTTTAGATGATACAGTCCATTATTAGTTTCAGTTTATCAAAGATAAATCAAAGTGAATGGTGAGAATACTTTATAGGCATATTTACTATTTACGTAGTTGGCAGATTGCTAGAGCTCAGGAAAATTATTACAACAGCTCTAAACAATGGTTTGAAAGATTAAGGTCTTTTTTACTCCTATTTTCTTTCTAGTATTTCAAACTATATGCTGGCTTTAGACATTCTCAATGTAGATATTATCAATTTACAGTATCTTGTTTGAATGTCTTTCAACCTATAGATAAGAATTAAGATTCTAAACCAAAATGAAATATCATTTCTGAAAGACAGTTATTAAAATACTGAGATAAAACTCTAATAATTGAATTTGACTCAGACTTTCTAAAGGTTGATTATTCATTCTTCATCTAGAAAGAAACTTTGTTTTTCTGTAGGATTTTATCTTTAAAATAAAATAAATGTGTCAGGATCAAATGTTAACATACTACTGAGTCTTATGAAACCATTTCTTTAAGAATCAGTGCAAAGAGCTAGAGGAACATGATGAAGGCTGATTCAATTTATTTAATTTCCTAATATTTGACTGGAGAGAAAAATTTCCATATTTTCATGAAGTTATTTCTACTTTCATGCTAAGCATCGGCATTAATTCTGTAAACTCTTATTTATGTGTGACTTCTTTTACACATGTGATAGTCCTACTCGGTTGCAAATTGTATTATAGTAAGAATTATATTATAGTAAGAATTATATTATAGTAAGAATTATAATAAGGAGGAGGCAGGTTTAAAAATGATAATGTTCTAGTAGGGAAAGGAGAGGAAGGAGTGGCCCACTCTACTGATCCAGTTGTAAGTATTTAACAGAGGACTAAGAAGTGACCTTGGGAAAACTAAATACTTTCCATTATACTTAGCTTTCCAATAATTGGGAGTGGGTTCTTGGCCACCAGAGCAACATATTTAAAGCAATCAATAAGTTAGGGAAACTTGTTCACAGTGATGGATGTACCTTCTGCTTTTAAGGTATACATGTGTAATAGTAAAAAGTGATGCACAATTCTGGTAATTAAAGAACTATTATGCTAAACAATGTCTCTCAGAATAATGTTACAAATGATCTCAGATAGTTCTGGTTTCTCAAAGAGGGATGCATTAGTGCAAATGCAAATCCCAGGTCTTCAATGGAAGCACGCCTCAAGGAAGAGAATCTGTTTTATACTGTGGTCCACAGTATAAATGGGTAACCCACTTAGTCTTGATATTCTCTGTGCTAGCCTTAGGACCCTCAGTGCTTCCTGTATTTAGACTGTCCTTACCCTACAAGTTACCTAACTCAGTTGTGGTTCCCAAAGATACTTTTCCCTTAAAATTCCAGTTCTGTTTCAGAACTTCATTCTGGTTATGACTCCACAACAAATTTATTGCTTCCTGATTCCAAAGCACCAGGTCCTGTCCCTTTGCTGAGCTTCATAAATCTTCCTACTTGAACAATGAACTCTCTTGGTGTTATAATAGCTCTCACCTGTGTCTGCAAATGGAGAACAATCTCCTAGGAGGGGAAAATCTCTCAGCTATAATCCTACAGAATGGCCTTAAATGTAAAATTGCTCTCTTTCTACCTCTATAAGCTCACATGGCACAAGACTCCCTAGATCCCAGAGGATATGCATAAGATCTTGCTGGAAGGGTGTGCTGCTTGGCTTAGCAATTACTGCAGGCAGTCTTCTGCCTCTGAATTTCACCATCTGGACCCCTCTTATTTCCATTCCATTTCTTCCCATATGGATCTCCCCTTATTCCTTGAAATCTGATAATGGGTTAGTTGGCTACCCAACATTGTGCACTGGTTTTCTTCCCCCTTTGGTTCTATTATCTAGCCCATAATTCTTCCCTCCGGTACCCATTACCTACTCCACTGCTAAATAAAATGTCCCAGGAGAAGCTTCACTAGTTCCATTCAGTGTGCTAATGTACCACCAATACAGGGGTTCCATAGCAGACACTACTTGATGAAGCAGTTTGTTTAAATCAGCACCCTGCTTTTCAGATCATCTCTGGTGTGCTATGTCACACAGACACCCCCTTTTAATAAAGCTGTTAGAATTCTTTGGAATGGACATGTGCAGGCTAATCACTATCCAGCTGGAAAACCTATGTTTCCTCATTCCTTTGCAAATTCAGTAGAACTAAGCCTTCTAGATCATATTCTTTACTTACGAATATTAGCTTATACAAATAAAGGGAAATATCATTTTATGAGGTGATCACAATAAAAAGCCATATATTTTACAATTAGGGGCAGTGAACAGCGAAAATTGAGATTCAGACAGAACATGACCATCATTGTCAAACAGATCAAAGTTCAAACTTGATTGAATGTATATGGTGCCACATTCCTGGGCACACATGTGGGATTAATAAACAGAGAGCTCCTATACTATTGATGTTATTATTCTCATTTGTTACTGACAAAAACTCTGTGTACCTAATGCAAATGAAACAATTGCTTCCAGTCAATGAAAATGAACACTTTTCCCTGTAATATAATCCCAGGATAGAACTAGATTCTATTGTCAAATTATATAATAACTGGATAAGCTATTTTTCCAAATTATTGCAGAGAAGTTTACAACTGAAATAAAAATTCCAATAAATATTAAGCTGGAGAGGAATGGCTTGGGATCAGCAATCAGAGAATTGGCTAAATATAAACCATAGATATTCACAATATTGTTTTTCTCTCCTAACAGAACAATATGCAAGGATATATATATTTTTCATTACAAATAATCCAAGGGAAAAAATCCATTCAAGGTAAATGAAACCCTATTACATTTTCTGTAAGGGGAAAAAAATAAAAACCATAATGTTCTTCCTTTAAGGCCCTGAGATTTCATAATGCAGCATTACAAAATAATACCTACTGGGATTGCAACATAAAATACAGACTCCTCAGATTTATTGTTTTATTCCATGTAGCTAATAAAGTTATTTTTAAAGTGATTTTACAACCAATAGTTCAATAACACAAATGCTTTTGCTTTTAGAGAATCACAAATAATACAAAATATCCAGGACAGAAACCTAGAAGACAGCGATTTACCATCCCGGTGTTTTCCTTCATTCAGAAATCTATTTAAATTAGCAAATCAGAATGAAGTGCAGTGCTTCTAACATACAGGAAGGCATGCTTCAAATAACAGGACTGAACGTTACTGTCAAATAAAAACAAATGAAGATGCTGAACGAATTTAAAGAAATGCAATTGTTCCTTCAAGAATTTTTTTCCCCCATCTGTCAGGCCAAAATGATAAGAGAAAATAACTTATAAAATTGTAGAACATCACAGTGTTTCTGATCAAAGTAAAAAAAAAAAAAAAAAAAGAAATCTAATCACTATTTCCCCCTCCAGCTGAAAATGCAAGCAATGAACACTTTTATTTCAATGTGATATTTTTCAGGGTGCTGAAAACAACCTTCAGAGGTCCTCACTCTGTCCCCTCTCACTGGAGGGGATGCACCCAGAAGTCCTCTCAACACAGGAAGGAGACCTGTTGCCAACTGCCTCCTTTGATGGACATAGAATTGGATCACAGCTGGGTACAGAGAAAGAGCCTCTGGCCGGTGAGACTGCCCGGGACACCTGGAACAGAGGGGATTTTATTTAAAGGCACCCCATGCCCCAAAGGTAAAGTGGACAATCTAAGAAAGAGAAAGGGGCCTGCAAAGCACCAGCAGACCCAGAGGGGGCAGAAGTTTTTCTCTCTTGCTGGGTTCTGGTTTACCAGCCTCCAGAAGAGCACCTACCTCACAAAAAAGCTCTTGTTGATTAATTATTAAATGAGCAAATAGATGAACATGAGCTTACCAAAGGGAAGACTTACTCCTGCCATCAATTTGGCCAATGGAATGTTTTTCAAAGATCCCTTTCATTGAAGCACGAAGGGCAGATTTAGGGCCATGAGAGTTAGGCAATGTAATCACAGGCGGCAAATGTTTAAGAAGCTGTTATTGAAAAAAGCTGATTTGTATTTAACTAGAGTCCTGGTGCAGGATGTAAAAAAAAAAAAAAATGGGGATTTCAGGTTAGATCAATAGGTGAGGTAGTAAATGTTATGTGTATAAGAGGGGTCTAAGGCAGATTCTGGGCTATCAACTTACTTACGTAAGGGTGTGGATGGTGAGACTACTCATTTAGAGGGCAGCAAGGCAGGAAGCACATTTATGAAGAAAGATCTGTATGTGCTTCATTTTCGAGATGTTGATCTTGAGGTGCCTTCCGGGTATCATAGAAAAGGTGCCAAGTTGGTTGTTCAGAAATAGCAACAATTAACAATAGCTAAATTGTGGAACCAACCTAGATGCCTTTCAGTAGGTGAATGGATTAAAAAATGTGCCGTGCATACACAATGGAATATTACTCAGCAATAAAAGAGAATATAATCATGGCATTTGTAGGTAAATGGATGGAGGTAGAGAAGATAGTGAAGTTAGCCAATCCCCCAAAAAAACAAATGCTAAATGTTTTCTCTGATATAAGGAGACTGATTCATAGTGAGGTATGGAGGGGGAGTGTGAGAGGAATAGATAAATTCTAGATAGGGCAGAGGAGTGGGAGGGGAAGAGAGGGGGTATGTGGTTAGAAATGATAGTGGAATGTGATGGACATTATTATCCAAAGTACATGTATGAAGACACGAATTGGTGTGAATATGCTTTGTATACAATCAGAGATATGAAAAATTTTGCTCTATATGTGTAATATGAATTGTAATGCATTCTACTGTCATATATAAATAAAAAAATAAAAAATAAATAGCAACATGATGTTCACAAAGATGTTTGGTCTGGGTTTTAAATACTCTGTAGAGGAAAATAGGTTCCTTACCACTCTTCTAAGAACAGAAGGCCTGGAAATACTGACTTCTTTCAGATGGAAAGCAGCAACTCAACTCACAGGAGGAAATGTGATCAATATTCATGTTGGTTGCTGGCTAGTGCTGTTAGCTGGTAATGTGTCCTACTCCCTGTGGAAAGTTAGTTTATGGTACAGATGATAATTTTATTTTTTCATTTTATAGTTTCTTTGCTTAGCATATCATCTTATAATTTCTGTGGTTTTAACATTGTATTTCCTGGTGAAAAAATATTTACATATACTTGGGAAATGTTTTATTATACAAAGATAAATTGACTTTCATGTTCCAAGACATCCTGGGCTCACAATTAGTCTAATGTGTGAGGTGCATAGTAGTAATGACAACCTCCCTGTACACATGGTACACTCTTTGTAAGGGCATCTATAAAAGTGAGTGTTTTATAAATTATTATTTGGCAAACACTTTGTCAAGCATTAGTCTTTTGTTCTCAGCAGTATCTTTTTCCAATAGTCCCATTATAGTTCAAAAACTCAAAATGATCCCAAGTGTTCTCTCCTAAGAGATTCCATAGAGTTTGTCAATAGTGAAAAATGTTCATTACATTACATCTTGAGCAAACTAGTGTGTGTCATTTATAACTATGTCACAGTGATCATTCGGGAGAAATTTCTCATCTGTATGGAAGGTTACTGTTGTCTTTCATCCTTGTGGTGGTACTGGGTCCATAGGAAGGTATGTGAATAGTGTTGGTGGTTTGCACATAGGTAGTTAAGGATAGGGAAGGGAAAGAGTTCCTACTACTTCTCCTACTCACTGTTCCTTATGCTTACCAAATTAACATCCAGAAGTATCTACGATATGAACCTAGTTATTCATATAAAAAGCATTTAAACCTGAAGTTTTGTTCTGAAAAAGTATAACAACAAAAACACTCAGTGCCATTTGTAAAAAAAACCAAAATGAATGTTGCCTCCAGGAGTCCACTAGCTTCTGTATCCCTCTGCCTTTAGGGTACGCAAGAAATCTCTTTATGGTAACTTTATATGTTTCTTCTCTTTGGTAATTAAAATGGATGCATGCCTAGAATTCCAGTGGCCCACATTTTAAAAAATATATAAATTAAAACAATGGTTTACTAATAGGGCATTATGTAAAAATGTGGATGTGTAACTGATGTGATTCTGCAATTTGTACTTGTGGTAAAAATGGGAGTTCATAACCCACTTGAATCTAATGTATGAAATATGATATGTCAAGAGCTTTGTAATGTTTTGAACAACCAATAAAAAAATAAAAAATAAAAAAATAAAAAAAACAACGGTTCTGGCAAAGATAACAATCAAGTAATGGGCAACTTCACAGCAAAACTACAAGAACAAACTCAGAGCAATGTTAGAAATGAGCACTAATATTAAAGTTATATGTTATCATTGGGTGCAAAATATTAAGAAGGCATCAATATAAAAGGGAGTACATATCACTTAAAATAATAAACCATATTCATTTAATTACAGGTAAAGTGTTCTGCATACATAACAAATGGTCAACAAATGCTATCTGTTTTAGTCAGATTTTTTGCTGTTATAACAAAAAATCCTGACAAGTAAAATTTTAGAGGAGAAGAAATTTATCTGGGGACTCACAGTTTCAGAGATTTTGGTCTATAGATGGCGGGTTCCTTTGCTTTGGGCCCAAGGTAAGGCAGAAGACAATGGCAGAAAGGTGTGGTAAAGAAAAGAAGCTTAACACAGGACAACAGGAAGCAGAAAGAGACTCCTCTCATCAAGAACAAAATAAATACCCCAAAGGCACATCCCTAATTACCCACCTCCTTCAGCCACACCCTACCTGCCTAAAGTTATCACCTAGGTAATCCCTTTCAGAGAATTAATGCACTGATTAGGTTAAGGCTCTCATAATCCAGTCCTTTCCTATCTTGCTTTCTTGCATTGTCTCACACATGAGCTTTGGGGGGATACCTTATATCTAAACCATAACATTCTGCCCAATGGCCCCAAAAGCTCCTGCCCATTTCACAGTGCAGAGATATATTTAGTCAATTTCCATGAGTCCCTATGGTCTTAATAGTTTCAAGACTGCCAAAAGTCCAATTCTTCAGATTCCTCTGAGACATGGAACAAATTCTCAGTCTGAGTCCCTGTAAATATCAAAAGCAAGTTATATATATGCTATACACACACACACACACACACACACACACACACACACACACACACATACTTCCATTCCAAAAGGAAGAAATAGGGGCAGAGAAAGAAGGGATGGGACCAAAGCAAGACTGAAATTCAACTGGCAAACAAGTTCTAGAGCTCAACATCCAGTATCTGGGGCATATGACATTGTGATGTTCTCTTCAAAGAGCTTGTGTAGTTCTCCCATATGGCTTTTCTGGTTGCAGTGCATATGGCCCCTCTTGGCTTTTTTTTCTGATTAATTCCCATAGCTTATTTTGGTGGATGTTCCATGGTACTGGCATCTGTGTATCTCAAGGGCCTCCACTGCAGATTTGGCTTCCTCCTCACATTTCCATAGGTTGCCCTTTCAGGGGCTGCTTGCAAGGCCTTCAATCCTGCTGGAATTTTTCTGGCCTCCCATATCTTCATTTGAAATCCTGTTGAAAACCTCCATGAACACAACTATAGCATCCTGCTGAACCAACAGATTTGATTGATGCCAAGCCTTCAGGGTGCCTGGATGACGGAGCATGGTGAAATTTTCTAGGCCCTTCTGTGAAAGCCAAGTACCTCGATGGTCCATTCTCAAATGAACTTTCTCTTTAACACCCTTGAGCATCAGATGGGTTTGGTTTTCCCCAATCTGGAAATGTACTGTAGCCATCTTTCTTATTTTTCTGGGTAAAATACTTAGTAGCTTCTCTTTAGTGGCTATATTCTCTTTAACTACTACAACTCCTTTAGGCCTAGTAACAGTTTTCTGGCAAACTGAAAGTCTTTCAAATTTCCTGCTTTCCTTTCTGCTCCTGATTGTCATAATATACTTGGTTAAAAGCCACCAGCAATATCCGTTCCAATTCCTGAATGCTATGCTGCCTAAAAATTTCTTCCACCTGATTAAGAAGACCATCATCTTTGAATTGAGTCTCACAGAAAGTCTCACATGAGCAGAATGTAGACAACTTTTTAGGCAGAACACAATACAAATTGACTTTACTTTGATTTTCAATAGAGTATTTCTTCTCCTATAAAACTTCATGAGCCCAGTCTTTTTTGTCCACATTCCTATCCACATTCTAAATCCTCTGAACTCCCCCTAGAATGGCCTGTTAAACTCCACTTACAATATTCTAAAGCTCTTGCAGCTTGCATTACTAAAATTTTCAAATTCCTACCACAAATTTCAAAAAGTTCCAAAAGCTTTTGAACCACAGGGTCAGATTAGTCATAGCAACAACCCCACTTCTCAGTACCAATTTCTGTTTTGTCAAGTTTTCCACCGCTGTGACCAAAAGACCTGATGAGAACAATTTTAGAGGAGGAAAAATTCATCTGAGGCTATGGTTTCATAAGTTCTCAGTCCACAGACAGTTGGCTTCTTTGCTCTGGGTCCAAGGAGAGGCAAAAGACCACTGCAGAAGACTGGGAAAGAGGAAAGTAGCTCAAGACACCTTTACCATGGACAAAATATATACCCCAAAGGCATGCTCTCAATGGCCCACCTTTTCTAGCCTCACCCTACTTGTCTACAGTTACCACACAGCTAATCCTTATCAGAGAATTAATGCATTGATTAGGTTAAGGATCTCACTACCCAATCCTTTTACATCTCAGGTTTCTTGTATCATTTTATACATGAGCTTTTGGGGAACATCTCCTATCTGCACCATAACACTAGTTTATACTCTCTTATTTAACTCTTCTAATTCAATTTCATGCAATAGTCCATTTGGCTCACAAATTAATTTATAATCCTGAGTAAAGAAAGAATAAAATTCCATTAATCAGAATTTTAAAATAATCAAGGTAAGTTTAAACTCTTTCAAATGTGAAATAGAATTTTCTCATTCTGTCTTTCATTTACAAAACTAGAAATAGTATCATTGCATGTGCAATAGAGTAAAAATATTTTTACAAATGCAAAAAAAAAAAAAAAAAAGAAAAAGAAGAGTTGGGGGAAGGACCACCAGGGTTCTTCCTAAACATTTCCTTCCAAAAATATTTAAATATTTGCTTCACAGTAGTAGAAAGAAAGAAAAAGAAAGATGGAGAGAAAGAAAGGAGAGGGGGAAGGAGAATGAAAGGGAAGGAGGGAGAAAAGAAAGAAAAAATAAAGATCTCCACTTTTAAAGGTTTTGAAGTTACAAAATACCTTTTATGTTCAAAGGTGATTTTCATTTTTATTATAGACTATATATGGAGACTAGCACTAGGAGACTCTGAAACAGCCTGAACAACTATTGAACCTAGGAGGATGCCTGAATTCACATATTAAGCAAATAAAATTAATATATTAGTGTTTAGGTTTATTTCATTCACTCATTTAGTTAGCCCTAAATCAGCTCTCAGCATGATATATTCTAAAGTTGGTATTAGAAACTGAAAGCATTGTCCCAATAAAATGGAAAAATTTTACTTAAAGATAGTGAGAAAAGCATGAAGAAAAACTAGTTTTTGATGGAGAGAGATGGTTTCTGATATTAGTCCTGCAACTTAGTATTCTGTGTAACTTGTGATCAGTAGACAATGACCTAAATTTTCTTATTGGTAAGATGGGATTAAGGACAACTGACTTTGAATTTGTAACAAGAATTAAAAATGAAATAATATATGTAAACCTTATGCCATATCTAAGTATTTATCTATTGAAAAATTAAGTATTGAGCACATAATATTTCAAGTCACTATCCTAACAGTGTGGAATATAAGAAGACAGATATATTTGCTAGATATGTTCTTCTAGACAAGAAGAAAGCATCCAAGTAGACAAATGCATTTAGGAAACACACTTTTAGGAATACAAATTAGGAGTATCCTTCAGAATAACTGGCTTGTACTGTTCACAAGCGTCAAGAAAAGAAAGACAAGTCTCTAAAGGATGGTTTCACAATAAAATACTAAAATAATGGGAAATTGGATGCAGGTGTATCTTGACATTGGAAAAGTAGCCAGAAATGATATTACTCATATAATTAATGAATTTGAATGCAAAGTGTGGAATAGGTAAATATTAAATAAATATTCAATTTTCTGATTTTGATTATTATTCCATGGTAAGAGGAAAGACACACCAATGTATTTAGGAGGAAAGGGAGAAAATGTTTCCAATAATCCTTGAATGGCTCAAAATATGGAAAGAAGAATGGAAGGAAGGATAAAAGGGGGAGAGAGAGCAATAAAGCAAATGGGAAAAATGCAAATACTGAATGTATCTTGGTAAAGTCTAGTTACAAGTTCCTGAGTTTTTGTTTTCTGTGAGTTAGAAATTATATAAAGCTACAAATGTACTTTGAGAATGGAAGAAAGTTTTTTTTTTTTTTTTAACAAGCATTTATGTCTCCTTTCCCTTTCTTTACTGCCTCTCTGGAGTAAATTTTGCAGATTGCATTAGGAATTTCAGCAATAGAAACAGGCATGCTCTTGTAGGTGTTCCATATTGAGTAATGCAGTTCTACCTCAATGGATTTAAGGAAATCGATAATCTGCAATACAGAACTTTAGGTAGAATTATGTTTTGGTTTAAATGAGTTGGAAAATGTCCCTAAACACTTTACACAACTCTGAAAACTGGTGTTTTGTTTGGAAACAAATTCAACTTATAACAAATTCTGAAAATCATGTTGACATTTAAAAGCTAAAGAGCCAAACTCACTTTCATGATCTATAACAACTGAGAGGAAAGAAGAGCTTTAGATAGCAAAGATGCATTTGTTTGATTATTTAAGCATTTCTTGGATTAGATCAGCATGGACTCTGCCATCACAACTGTTCGAGGTATTCACTTCCTGATTTCTTAAATTAATAGAATCACACATAAATGCACTGGTGTCAACTAGCAGACTTAATTTTGATTATTTTAGACTAAATATGCATGCACACACATATTAATACATGAGTTTGTGCACATTTTAGGTTGGACAACCATAAATACAAACCCAAAAGAACACATACAAACAGACTGAAATTTTCTAAGAATGGTAAAAACTATTATTTCAAATAATCATGAAATAAAATTTCTAGCTTTGACTTGTGAAAATGGTACTTGAAGAATATGAAATCTAGATGATTGGGTTGGGGCTATAGCTCAGTTGGTACAGTGCTTGCCTTACATGCACAAGGCCCTAGTTTCAATCCCAGGATTTTTCCCCCGCTCCCCCTCCCAATCTAATGCTCTTTATTTTAATTGTTTTGTTTGGGTGCTGTTGGCTGCTTTTAATCTGCCCCTTCCCTCACCACACACACAGAGGCAAAGAAGATCTGGTCTGTTTAACTCAGATTTTTAAAAATCCCATAATCAAGGCAAATGGTTTCTCCAAAATTTACTGTCCTATATGTTGAGAACAGCTTTATCTTTTATATCCATTTAAGTATTCATTTTTTTACATTGAATAAAAATGGCCAAGCCTTGGACTTCACTTTCAGCTATGTTGAAGTATCTTATTGCAGACTGATAATTCTTCTAAGAAAAAAATCTTGAAGCAAGTTTAGACAACAGATTTGAAAACACAACATTGCTACTGAAATAATTGATACTGAAGGGTCAGATCCTGATGAGAAGGAAAACTTACTAATGAGTTAAATTTTCGGCACCCTGGTTTCCTCCATGAGGCATTTGATAATTCCTGACTTAGGCCAAGATGTAAAACAATAGGGAGAGGGGCAGGTAGAGTCCTAAAATACAGGGTTTTCAAGGGTTTCACAAAAATTGAAGTTCTGGCCTGCCAAAGCATACAGGATTTGATTGACCAAGATTCCAGTGATAAATGAGTATCAAAGAAATGAGACTGGCATGAAAGAGCAATTATCCAGTTGGGCCATTATCTTATTAAGCTACACAGGACAGAATGCAAAGGAGAAAACAAAAAGTGTATGGAAAGAAGCCAAATATGGTTGAAGAACACTGTAAAATAAAACAAGGAAGGTCATATTATAAATTAATCAAGATTATGACAACCATACACATATATGCACTCAACACAGGATGTTAATAGATCTAAAGGGAGACATAAATGATAATAGAGTAAAGAAAACTTCAACACCCCACTTTCAGCTATAGACACACAATCCAGACAGAAAATCAATGAGAAGCATCCATCCTAAGAGACATATACAAAACACTCCACCCAACAAAAATGGAATGCACATTTCCCTCAAATGCACATGAAACATTCTCTAGGATAGATCATATGGTAAGCCACAAAATAATCTTGAAAAACTTAAGATGATTGAGAGCATAACAGGTATATTTTCTGACCATAATCATATGAAGCTAGAAATTAGTAACTGGAGGAATTGGGGGAAATTCACAAATACAGGGAAATTAGATAATACATTCATTCCTGAATAACAAAGGAGTCAAAGAAGAAATTGAAAATTATGAAGAACTAGAAGAAAAAAAATAAACAACACAAATACATCCACAGGTAATGTAAATAGTAGAGTTATCAGATAAAAATTTAAAATGACTGTAATTAAGACCTTTAAGCAAACAGATGACCAGGTCAAGAATTTAACAGAAAATAAGAAGGGTTCAAGAAGAATTTTTATTTGAAAAATACATTAAAGTTCTTAGCTATCAAAACAGATGGGAATCAGCTAAAGAGCAGATGAATGAGCTGGAAGATAAGTAGAAAATATCTGTAAACCAAGATATTTTCTATTACTGTGAGTACAGAATAGCACAAAAGACATATACACAACAGGTAGTCACAAAAATCATGTTACTATATTGTCTGTGCTTCATTATCCATAAAAGTCCAAAACTTTCCATCAACACTAGAACAGGCACATTTTTTGGTATGTTATTATAATGAAAAATATCTATAGTCTTGAAAAAAAATGAACCCCTCACTACAATGCACAACACTGATGAATCATTCAAACATAATATCAAATGTCAAAGACCAGATGCAAGAGTACATGTTCATTCATTCTAAATGGAGAAAAATCAAAAGCACTCCCTCAAAAAACTGGAACAAGACAGGATGCTCTCTTTCACCACTTCTATTCAACATAGTTCTGGAAATTCTAGCCAGAGCAATTAGACATATAAAAAAGAAATTAAAGAGATACTACTAGGAAAAGAAGAGTTCAAACTATCACTCTTTGCCAACAACATGATTCTATATTCAGAATATCCAAAAAAATTCCAACAAAAAACTTCTAGAACTCCTAAATTAATTCAGCAAAGTATCGGGATATAAAACCAACACCCATAAATCAAATGTGTTCCTATACATCAGTGATGAATCCACTGAAAGAGAAATTAGGAAGACTACCCCATTCACAATGGCCTCAAAAATAACAAAATATTTGGGAATCAATCGAATAAAAAAATCTGAAAGAACTCTACAGTGAAACTACAGAACACAAAAGAAACAAACAGACGATCTTAGAAGATGGAAAGATCTCCCATGTTCTTAGATAGGCAAATTAATATTGTCAAAATGGCCATCCTACCAAAACCAAAGATATGTAATACAATTTCTATTAAAATCCCAATGACATTCTTCATATAACTAGAAAAAGCAATCATGAAATTTATTTGAAAAAAACAACAGCGAAAACAGACAAAGCAATCATTAGCAAGAAGAGTGAAAGAGGAAGCATCATAATATCAGACCTTAAACTATACTACAGAGTGATAGTAACAAAAATGGCATGGTATTGGCACCAAAACAGACACATAGACCAATGACACAGAATAGATGACACACAGACAAACCCACATAAAAACAAATATCTCATATTAGACAAAGGCACCAAAAACATTCATTGGAGGAAAGATAGCCTATTCAACAAATGGTGCTAGGAAAATTGAAAATCCATATGTAGTAAAATGAAATTAAACCCCTATCTCTCACTCTGCACAAAACTCAAAGTGGATCAAAGACTTAGGCACTAGAATAGACACTCTGCGCCTAACACAAGAAAGAGAAGGCCCAAATCTTCACCATGGTAGCTTAGCACCTGACTTCCTTAACAAGACTCCTAAAATGCAAGAAGTAAAATCAAGAATCAATAAATGGGATGAATTCAAACAATAAAACTTCTTAGCAAAGTAAACAATAATGTGAGAGAGTCTACAGAATGGGAGAAAATCTATATGACATGAACTTCATACAGAGCACTTCCAAGATATGTAAAGAACTCAAAAAACTTAACACCAAAAAGTAAATAACCCAATCAATAAATGGGCAGAGGAACTGAACAGACACTTCACAGAAGAAGAAATACAGTCAATCAACAAATATATAAGAAAATGTTCAACATCTCTAGCAACTAGAGAAATGCAAATCAAAACTACTCTAAGATTTTATCTCACTCCAGTCAGAATCACAATCATTAAGAATACAAGCAACAATAAGTGTTGGCAAGGATGTAGGGGAAAAGGTACAGTCATACATTGCTGGTGGGATTGCAAATTGGTGCAACCATTATGGAAATCAGTACGGGATTCTCAGAAAACTTGGAATGGAACCACCATTTGGCCCAGCTATCCCACTCTTCAGTTTATATCCAAAGGACTTAAAATCAGCATACTATGGTGATGCAGCCCCATCAATTGTTAATAGCAGCTCAATTCACCATAGCTAAACTATGGAACCAACCCAGATGCCCTTCAACAGATGAATGGATAAAGAAACTGTGGTATATATACACAATGGACTATTACTCAGCCTTAAAGAAAAAGAAATTGTGGTATTTGCGGGTAAATTTGGAGCTGGAGAATATCATCCCAAGTGAAATAAGCCAATCTCAGAAAACTAAAGGCTGAATGTTTTCTCTGATATGCTGATGCTAATTCACAATAAGGGTGGGTCCTAAGGAAGAATAGAGGTACTCTGGAATAGAGGCAGAGAGGATTGAAGGAAAGGGAGGAGATATGGGGGTAGGAAAGAAAGTAGAATGAATTGGACATTATTACTCTATGTACATATATAATTACGTGACTGGTGTGATTCTATATCATGTACAACTAGAAGGATGAGAAGTTATACTTCATACATGTATGATGTGTCAAAATACATTTCTGTCTAATTAGAATAACAAAAAAGTGCATGTTCAGGATACCATTTATGAAAAACTCAAAAATTGGACAAAGACAATTTATGATACTATTAGAGAAGGTTAAATACTAGGGGATAACACTATGGGGCTGTTGTGGATACAGGTAATACTCTTCTTGACTCAATGGTGGTTTTACAAGTGTGTTTATATGGTGAAAATCCATTTAACTATCCTTCTACTTATGCATGCTACATATGAATTTTTAAAATGTTTTTGTTAGTGCCTTACACATAACAGTGGGGTTAATTTTGACACAATCACAAATGCATGGCATATATTTTGTTCCATTTCAGTTTCCAGCATTTGGGGGAAGATTGAAACATTAAAGTTTGATGTGGTGGTAATGGTTTTGGAGAAGCTGATGTCAGTCACTTGTATCTCCGATGGCTAATAAAGTTCCTTTGGACACTGGTTACTTGGGGCTTGTAAGTACTGCAAAGAATTAATTAGAGAGAAAGTTAAGAAAATTATAAAAGTAGTAGAAGACTGTGAGAGATGGTGTGTGTTGGCAGATACACCTAAAAAGCACTGAGTATCTTCACGTAACTTTAAAGATGTGAGCAGGAAACAGGCTGCTTAAAAGTAAGCAAACTGGGGCTGGAGTTGTAGATCAGAGGTAGAGCATTTGCCTAGTACGTGTGAGGCACTGGGTTCAATTCCCAGCACCACATATAAATAAGCAAATAAATAAAGGTCCATCAATAAGTAAAAAAAAAAAAAATTTATAAAGCAAGCAAACTATTGCACTTCTTTTCTAACAGTTTGGGAGACATAGGGATAGTTTGTGTAGCCAAAAGCAAGCATCTGAAACACCAGATATTTAATAATGGCACTACTATGGAGTTCATAAATAATAAATTGAAATTTTTCCAGTCTTCCTTTTTTAGAGAAATATTTAAATTTTTGTTTTCCCTTCTCCCCCTCTCCTTTCCCTCTCTCCTTTGCTATCTCCACCAGAAGAAAGATGTCCTAAGCTTCTTTGGAGCCTCTTAAACTGTTCTCTGGTGCTCTTGATTAGTCTATTGATTCTAAGGCTCTGAGCAGGATCTGTCTTCTAGATGTTGATGTACATTTCCTAAATAGGCATCTGTGAAAAAGTACTGAACAAATGTTGCTTGTTTCTAACTAGCATGATCTAAATCAGGATTTAAATTAGAGCCAATGTTGTAGACTATTATATATGCTACATATTTGGCCTTCCCTCCCTCCCCTTTTCCTGGAAAATACCCCAGGAACTGTGCCATCACTGGCAAACATAGACTAGATGTGTGCGCCCTGGTATAACTTAAGCTCTGCTAAATTTTCTTGGAGATTGGATGTTTCATCTGTGACCTGACACATATGTTTATGATCAGACCAATCTGCTGTTGTCTCCAGACTCTGACTCAACTGAACATTCGTAAAAGTTTCCACGTATCTTCTTATCCAATTAATCTTTCATTAGTGCGAGGCATTTCCATTAATTGTGTCTAGAGAGAGCTCGCTGCAAATTTAATCAAGATGATCACAGATTGGTAAACTGATACCTAAAAGAGTCTCCTTGGTGTGTGTGGCTGGATGGCATTTGAAAGCTATCTTAAGGTGTTTGGTATGGCCAAAAAGGTTTCTGACATCAATTCTAAAAAAAAAAAAATCACATCAGCACATATATGAGGAAAGCAAAATTTATGAAAAAACATGTTTGCTTCATGTTATTATCTGAAATTGGAGTTTATAAGTTCATCTGATCTGTATACAGCTTATAGGAATCCAGGTTCACTGGCTTCCATGGGCTACCCACTGGCCATGGTGATACAGAGAACAGGGAAAAATAGTGATTGCCTCTGGTACAAGCCAGTCTTCTTTTAAAATGATCATTCTGACCAAATGACATGGGTGATGATTCATGTGCTTAGAGAATATTCTGGGTTAGATCTAAACATGATGAGAGAGAGGGAGAGGGAGGGGGAGGGGGAGGGGAGGAGCGGGGAGGGGAGAGGGAGACGGAGGGGGAGAGAAGGAGGGCATACTGGAGCTGGAGCGCATGAGGTATTTTGTTAATACCCTGTACAACTGCAGCAAACCAAAGGGGGAGTGGAACCAATTCTGTCCTCTTTTACTAGGGACATTAAACTCCACACATTACTTAATAATAATTATATATATAATACTATGTGCCACTAAATGAAACCTTAGGGGTAACCCCACTGCCAAGATAAGGAACATTGCGGTGTCAGATTGAGCTACTTTACCAACATTTGACAGGTAATTAGTAACTAAGCTAAAATCACAACTCAGTTACTCTAGCACACAATAAGGAGGGTTTCCTGTTGGTAACCATGCGTGAACTTTGTGTGAACAATGGGCAGTATTCCAGCCCTTACGCCAGGGAGACGGCTCTTCTGTGATCTCCTGAGTGAAATTCCCCAGTTCAGGTAAACCCAGATCATGCTGGCACCTTGATCTAGCTCTCAGCTCCAAGTTCAAACACAGCCACCGGAGATGGGCATAACTTGCCATGCACAACCAACCTCCACTCTCATCCTGTCCCCCTTGAAGGAGATCCCTATTGATCCCCTTTGGTCTATCCTGATATAAATAAAGTAAGTGTGTGCTTTTTCTTTGTTAGAAGTCAGACCTAACTGTTCCGCTCAATCCATCACTCCCTGCTTCTAAAATGATTCTGGCTTTCTATGTTTATTTAATACTACTACTTCCAAGGCTTTATTTCTCAGCCAGCCCATACCTCCAATGGATACTCACTCCCTTACTCATGTGGGATGTGGTCGAGAATTACCCCTGACAAATTTGATGGGGTAACTCCCTTCAAAGTTTTTGATTTGGAGGGTTAACCTAAATAGAACAGGAACAGAATTCTCTCCATTCTGCAGTAAACTATTTACTATCTAACATGGAAGGGAGACTTACGGTCGCCTTATAGGCCCTTGACACTGCAAATAAAGAACTACTGCTTTTCAGTTGTTCCACCTCCACAGAAATGCTGAGAAATGAGAGAAATGAAGTCTTGCAGGAAGATTTGAGGTGATGAGAAAAGAAAGAATGCACCAGGGTAAAAAAAAAAAAAAACTGTGCCAAGCCTCTGACTAAAGAAAGATGTGTGGTGATTTTAAAATCCGTCTGCAAATTATTTGGTACTCTTCTATCTGAAATCCAGAACCTAATTCTGCTCTTAGTGACTCATTTCAGATGAACAAAATAGAGCAGGTGAGATGGTACCCGACTTCCAAGACACAGCCATAAGAGGCACCATGACTTCTGGGCCAGAGGGGGGCATTCCTTCCTATCTCTTAGATGTTTCACCCTAGGTCAAGTAAGTGGTCATACTACAGGATCACTCAACCTGCCTTAGTGAAAGAGCCTGGTGACATGTGAGCCTGTTAGTGGGTCCTCCAGCTGCAGTCAGCCTTCCATAACCTCATCCCTGATTGATAACTTGATGGACACCTCGTGAGAAACCCTGTACTAGAACCATCCAGTTGTGCCACTTTCCAATTCCTGACACAGAAACTGTGACATAAGTTTCTGCTGTTTTAAGCATCTAAATTTGGGGATCATTTATCACACAGATGTGGGATAATTAAGAATGTTATGCTGAAGTAAAAAGCAGTGACACCATAGCATTTGTAAAAACAACTACTATTAGGCTGAACCACGTGAAGTTGCCATTCCATATGGTTTATTGTACTGTATGCAAGGGCTTGAAACTCGATTCCTTACTGATTTGGACTGTACTTTGGTCTCCCTAGATGCATTTGTTGAGTGCTTTTATTTTCCAAATTTGTCGTTCTTCAAATCACATGAAAATACAGTCATGATTTTCTGACATACTGCTCTGATGCAATAGTTGGAAGGTAATTATTTGTGCATTATCTCTTGGTTTAGACATGTAGGAGAAAATTATTAGCAAATGGACATTTGCTCTTTTGAAAGGTATTTGGGTTTTGGAATCGAAACAAATATTTGAATAAATGATGAAATATGCTTCAAATGTCTTACAAAATCCTAACCGCAAAAGGCTATTTCCTTCTGATCCTTAGAAACACTGGGTGGATGTTCTTGGGACACATTTTCTTTGTGTGTGTGTGTGTCTGTGTGTGTGTGCATGTTTAAGGCATATAAACCATTCAGTCTGTAGGCAATTACCTTGTAATGCTGTCCTCATTTAATCCCAACTGACCTAGGCGACACAAAATTAGCTTCTTGATAACTTGCTATCCTTTTTGGCACAACTTTTGTGATTTCTGTGTTTCTGTTAACAATATATGTCAAGCTGCAGAGTGAGAATTTATTTCTGTTCCTCTCTTCTCTGGATCTTCCACACAAGTGCATGATCAAAAGCAAAGCTTTCTATATAACCTTTTCAGGATGTGAGCACAATTTCTTACCTCCTTTTCATGTTCAGCTGTAATTGAAGGCAAATTTTAAAAGTTATTTAAAAATTAGTGCATTTTACCCTGACCCTCAAATGCAAGATTCTCCTATTCTTTAACTTGGTTGTTGTCATTACCTTTCTTACAGATTTCAAGGGATGGATCACCTCTGAATAATAGTTATAGATGCTTACTGCTTTGAAAAAAAAGGCATTTTAACCTCCCATTTCTGACTTGCTAATGCAATTACTGTCATCTTGTGATGGTGTACAAATCTGGTGCTTTCTTTTTCTCATAATTCCCTCTAGCAAAGCTTGGTCAACAGTGATTGATTGGGAGCAGCAAGGAACTCTTCACAAATTCAAAGTCGGAAATTATGTTCCACTTTGTACATTACCAGGATATGAAATTATTTAACTTCCTAGTAAGAGATTATAATGCTAAACACCTCTCTCAGGGTGATGAGATTGGAGTTGGTCTTTATTTTCACTTCTGCTTATTTTTATTCCTTAAAATTAATTTTAAGAGTTATGTATGTCTCGTCTATTTGATTACATGAATATATCATTGTTAGTCGATCATATTTGTACTTACTACATAACTTATCTATTATCTTTAAGTAGAAAATCTATCTACCACACCAATACTAGAAGTAATATATAAATTTGTCAATAATTGGCTCAAATGTAGTAGAAGAAATCTAATTGAGTCTTTACCCTTCTTTGCCACCTCCTGGCCAGCCCAGTCTATGTCTACATCTCTATAGGGAAATATTATGAGTGGAAAAACTCATTGCTAACCCAGGTGGGGAAATTCTTAATTTCTTCAACTATTAAAAATGGTACAGCTTAGAATTCCTTTGGAAACAGAATGCTACATTGAAGGACAACAAATCTTCCAGCAATAACTCAAATTTAACAGGTTGATACAGCAAACCTATCTTTCTAAACAACCTGTGTGTGATTTTGACAGCAGTATCAAATAGTACACTGTACCGAGAATTAGAATGCTATATTAAAGCTGCTAATTTGCAGTGGCTTTTATGGAGGTATAATTTTCCATTTAAGCTGTAAGATTTTCTGTACGAAAACACTTGAATAATTATGAAAATGTAAGTAATCCTTTGCAAAAAGTAATTATGGTGAGGGAGACTTTTCCTTTCCTTCAGCATTTTATGCATGTGTTTGGTTCCATAGGCAAACTAATTAAAATGTTGCAAGACACACTGAAATGCTGGCATTTTAGATGGAAAGCAGTTGTACTCCTGGCAAAGACTGTTTTGTGTTTCTAAGGAATTTTAAAATGTAGTTATAATAAACTATTCACTCAAGCAAACCCAAAAACAAGAGCCAAAATCATCCTCTCAGCTTTGAGATCTGGAACCACATGCCACTACAAAGCCGTGATTTTTCTAAGTATAAAGTAGGATAAAAAACACATTTGTTTTGTTAGCAAACACTTGAAACGTGTGTGTGTGTGTGTGTGTGTGTGTGTGTGTATGTGTGTGTGTGTGTGTGTGTGTGTGGTAAAACCACAACAATTATGTATCTAAAATAAGAAAAAATAATTTTGGAAATCATCTTATTGTTTTCTGTTGATTGTTTCCCATGATTTAGAACTAATTGGCCAAATGGTTGGGAAAATATTGTTTCCATTATAATTAGGACTATGCTAGCATGACAGCTAATAAAATAAAAAACTGTATAATGGTGTAGCCTCAATGGTAGGTACTGACAGCCCAGGAGGTAAAAATCAAGCTGTAGAATGATTATCTGGAAAGTGTCATGCAAAATATTGCATTTGAAATGTGAAATGCCTATCTTCTCCACTGTGTAGTTGTGAGGCTACGCCTTGTGCAACATTTTTTCAGTGCAATTAATCAAACAATGTTCAGGAATGGAGTTTCAGTGGTATAGCAGTCATTTACAGTGCCTGCCTACATGGATTTTACATTCCAGTTTCTTTAAAAGTCACTGGGCTGATGGATTATGGACTCCAGGAACAGGATACCTAGGATTAAGTGCTGGCTAATCCCCTGTCTGTGTGACCTAAAGCAAGGTCACTACTTTTTCCAGAATACTCACTTCAGAATGATACTAACAACAGTTATGCCTCATGTAGATACCATAAAAGTCAAATAAGTTAACTTGTGTATTTATAAATGTATAATGTCTGGCACTCACTATACTACATAGGTTATTTGCCATTATTTTCACCTCTATTCTCACCCAGCAGTGCTACGTATATTGCCTAGTATGTAATATATGTAAGAAAGAACAAGGCTCGTCGTAAGAGAAAATGCCCGTTTATTGAGAAACAGCTCTGCATATTTAAAGAGCCGGGGGTGGTTTGACAGTTATGACAGTTTAATGGTTGAAGGGTTTGACAGTTGGCATGGGGTGCTTTCTGATTGGTGGGTAAGGATCATGTGAGCTAGCAGGGCTAGTCTGATTGGTGAGTAAGGATCATGTGAGTCAGTAGGGCTAGTCTGGTTGGTGGGTAAGGATCATGTGAGCCAGCAGGGCTAGTCTGATTGGTGGGTAAGGATCATGTGAGCCAGCAGGGCTCACCATTGGACGGCTCTTCTTGGGGGATGGGGAACTTAGTCTTTGGAGCCCAGGTGACTCCCAACAGTTTCCAATTTAACTGAAGGTAGATATTCAGTAAGTGTCAAAGATCAGGGAAACTCTAAGGAGTCAAATAACTGCTAGCATCTGAGAAACTTTACTATTTATGCAGGCAAAGCAAGAAGATATACTCTAGCTATTATCCAAAAGGTTCATGTTCAACAAGATAGAAGACATAAAACTAAGACAGCAGTCAGAGAGGCAAAAGGACCATTTCTGAGTCAAAAGAAAAACATCAGTTTGAAACTATATCATCATCTATCTTGACTACTATTTAATCAGCCTTTACTAATGTGCAAGTTTCTAAATCCTGGAGGTCTTAACACAATTGATTCTGATGAGAACTCTATTGCTTTACCCTATTAAAAGATGAAGTGGCTAAGATTAAGACACTTAGGACATTTTTATTGTATTATATGATTAGTGATGAAAATACAACAAGAACCCAGGTCTAAGGCTAAACTTCACATCATTACATTTTATTGCTATCCATGTCACATTATGATGATGTCCCCAAATCATTAATTATCTTTAGCAAATGTGGCTTCTAAAGTCTGCAAAGTGTCCTAGTCTATGGCTATATTATAACTGATTTAACCCTATCTGTCTTATTGAATATTTATGTTGTTTCTAGTCCCTTAGATATTATAACTTATTTGTAATAACCATCTTCAGCTATTAATATCAGTATATATAACTGTTTAGTTTCTTGGTATAAATTATAAGAAGTGGAGTCACCAGGCCAAAGGATTTGAATGTTTCTAAAATACTTAATGCAAACTACCAAATCATCCATTAGAAATGCTATGCAATTTGTTCACCCTTCAGCAACTTTTGAGCTTGCTCATTTCACTGTATCCTTGTCAAATCTAAATATTGCCAATATATCTTCTCTAAAAGTCTCTTATAGTGTGTCAGATTTTAAAAAAAAAAATCCCACTGATTTAATCTATATTTTTATTTCCACTGGACTACGTAAGGAGTAAAGCATCACATATTGGAAACAGTACATGTGGGCAATACTTTAACACTCCTATCTAGCCACACCCCTTAGCTTTCTTCCTTTCATTAAATATTTGTTTTTCCTTTAGCAAAGTTTTGCTGTTAGAATATTTGGGAAGTGTTCTCAACTTGTCTACGCAAAGTTTGTCACATCTCTGATGTGTGCATATGTCATTATGTTATAATACACCATGGAGAAACCATTATTTACTTCTCTTGTGTCTTGTCTATATTATGAGATACCAGTATATCATCGTCTCACCATGTGTTAGATCCCAAAGACCCAACATGTAGCAAAGAGTCTCATAAACCATAAACACATTTAATTAGCAATTTCCATAAAAGCATATTCACTCATTTTTTCCTTGTTTGATTAAACGATGTGTTCATTTATCATTTGTTAATAATGTACTTGAATCAATGCAATGGTATATTGTAATAAAATGATTGAAAACCTTGTTCTACCAGAGCTTTAATGAAAAAGTAGAAGTTGATCTTTGATGGTAAATGCAATGTTCCCAGCAAAATAAAAACATTTCTGGGACATTGCCAACTTCACACAATGGTTTAGTTTCTCCAGAGTTGAAAAAATGACTAATACTGCTTCCTTTTTTGGGTAATTTTTTTTAACCAGGGCAAACCAAGCATTCAACTTGCCTCCCCAGTGACGTTTCCTAAGCTGAGGTGCCCAATTGCTGACTGCCCCATGTATGTCTTGCTAGTACCACATCTTGGTCTGATGCTTTCCAAGATACTCTAAGAGTCATTCATCTTAAAACCAAGCCTATACCAAGCTGCTCCACATATCCTCTTACTGAGTCTTTCCCAAGGTCTCTTCCAGGGGGGCTTATTTACCTTGCTGCATCAACTTAAATTTAAGTTCAACTTTGACTCTAGTGTGTTTTTGGTCATCCAGGTCATTGGTGGGATCAATGTATTATCAAATTCATATAGGCTAACATAATATTTTTACTTTAACAGTATTTACCAACAGATTAGATGCAATGACAAAGAGAGATCGATATATTTGAGAGCACTCCAGGATATTAAGCCTGGAAACTGTGTCAAAATACTTACGTTGTTTTAAGAACTGGGGAAGTATCAGAAGTATTTTTTTCAAAGAAATATAGTGACTTTAAACTTATTTTGTTTGAGTTCCTTAAAGTCTTTATCATTCTTTCTGGGTAATTGGAAATGCAGAAGGAAAAACTAGGCTGAAATCAAGGGTTTGAAAAATCATATCTAATATCTGCTCTTATGTTACACTTATTGCATACACTTTACTATGTTCCAGATGCTTTGCAATTCTCCCTCCATAAACACGTAGATATGTACAAATATGTGAGTGTGTATTTCATTTAAACCTTAAATATTTATGTGCTATATCATCTATAATTGTCAATAAATTTAAAAAATGGTTGTTAGGAACATTAGTTAACAGGCTCAAGGTCAAAGAATAAAAGTGAAGGTAGAAACATGTGCAAATTAGTCAGACTGACTCCATAGATTCTGCTCTGCCTTCTGCAATACAGTAAAATTAAAGAATTTGAAGAGAATTGGGTGATAGAAAATGGGAGATCCAAGACTGTTGGTAATGGTTCATTTTTCTTCTCCTGCTTTCATTGAAGAGTTGGACTAATAAATTATTTAAAGAAAACTGACAATATCAAATATTCTAATTGCATATATCTGTATTAAATGTGCCCATGTTATCTTCAGATGTGACAGGAAATACAACAACAGAAAAAACTAATTCTGTTTTGTCTTAGAGATCCATTCAAGGAAAAAAAAATTACAATAGTTAAGACATCAAGCTAACTTTACAGAAATTGTTTCAGTGGAAACCTCAGAAAATATCTTTGTGATGTGACATTTTAATGCAGCGCAATGCCCTTGGCTTTTATTGATAAAAACAACAACAGAACCTCAAGGGAAATGCTGCAGCTCAGCGAGCCTGACGAATGTGCATGGCTGGACGTATGCATTGTTAAAATAAAACTCAAAATGAGTATGTGTGGTAGCAGCAGACCGGACTTAGGAGGTGCAGCAAGCCTTTTAAAAAGGCTAAACTCAGAGAACCAAGTAAATCATCACCTCAATTTGGATGATGGTAATCTGGAGTCAGAACTCTATACCTTTCATTTTCAAGGAGCGTGCTTAGCCAAAGAAAATTCCTGCTTTAATATAATTTTATAAAATAAGGAAAGAATTCTGTGTGTGTGTGTGTGTGTGTGTGTGTGTGTGTGTGTCCGTCCATCTGTCTGTGTAAGCCTATGCAATTCTAGGGACTTGAAACTTTAAAACTTTAGGTTTTAAAAACCTACATATTAAAATAAAAATAATCATAAGGAAGTTAATTACATTACAGTGTCACTAAGAAAATCGTATCATTTTCCTTTGTTTTTCACCAGTCACATTCTCTCCCTTTGCCTTCCTCTTCCTTCCCACATCCCTCACCCTGACACCTTTCTCTTTCTCTCTTTTCTACCATAATTCTTCTCCCCTTTATATGGTTCCTGCCACGACCAGCCCCCAACCCACTCCACCCCACCCCACCCCATACCCAGCCTCCAACAGAGATAGTCACATTTAAAAGAAAATCTTTGAATTAACCAAATCACTTTTTTTTAACAAAATGTTCTTCCTTTGATAACTTCATTAAAAGATAAACTTTAAATAACATCAGTTTAACCTCCCAAGAAACCAAAATTAATTTTTGAGGGTTGACAACACATCCTGTTGTTATCAGTGGACAGTGTTGCCAGTGTAAGACTTTGGCTTTCTTACTTAGAAAAGTAATAAATCCCTCATTTTTTTTCCAAACAGAAATATGTACACATCTGTAAAGACTTGTTACTCTTAGAAGGAACAGACATGAAATTTATAAATTTTAGAGAATTTTCTATTCTTGGTTAAAAAATAAAACACATAGGATTTCTGTGATAAAAGGAATACTTCTGAATGAGAAGTCGTTTTTTTTTTTTTTTAAAGTTTAATGAAAGATACTAATAATAAAAGTGCTAATGTGAGTTAAAAACATTCCTAGGAAATAAATGTATGACAGTGAGTACCCACTCATTAGCCTAATTACTCAGCCTTTAAAAATAGAAGATTATCCTCATAAAAAAATGAATTTCAGTACTTGTAACTCAGTGCTTACCCTCATATGCCCCCCTTGGCCCTCTACCCATTTATAGAGTTGTTCTCTATAAATCCCTTTCTGAAAATTAAACGTTATGAAGAACAGGCCCATTAGACAATTTTTAGAAAACTAAGTGTGAAATAATAAGTGGTACTATCAAAATTTCCATGATTTTGTTCCAAGAGGCGTTTGTAGAAATGTGAATGAACTTTGGAATATTTAAAAGCAGCAGAGGAAATTACACTTAAGGCAACTATTTTGTAATCTGTATCTCTAAGGACAGACTGTTCACAGATATTTAAGAGTTTTAAAAGCTTTTTAAAAATTTTTCCTTTCTTGAATGTGCCTGTTTGAGCTTTTACTATAAATGTGAACGGAAAGAACAGCAGCTTTTATGTATTTAATGTAGCCTAAGGGAAACACCTTCTGGCTTATTTCACATGATCTTTGGGGTTTAGAAAGTTCTTTAATTTTTAGATACTTTTTTTTAAAAAAAAAAGGAAAAATGAACACAATTTAGACAAATTTGGATGTTGCTTAAGTTTTTTATAGAGGGGAAGGAATTTAACTAATTAGAAGATCTAAAACAAAATGTCATCTTTAATATTCTTTACAAGAAAGCCAAGGGTCAAGGGTTTAGGCCTTTCTTAGTTGAATGATATTCTGAATCTGTGTGTCCACAAGCTTATCACTTACTGAAATGTTTGTAAAGTTTAAAATAGTCATGACACACTATTTTGAGTATATAACACTAGGAAATAGAAGTTTTTAGAGATGAATATTTTATTGGTTCTTTTTATTAATATATATCATTAAGATACATTCTGACATAATCACAAAAGTATGGAATATAATTTACTGCTCTAATTCTGTCTCAGTACAGGAAACATTCAATTTTTGACTTTTGGAGACTGGCTTACTTTACTTAGCATGATAGTCTCCACTTCCATCCATTTACTAGCAAATGCCATAAGTTCATTCTTCTTTATGGACAAGTCATATTCCATTGTGTATGTGTGTGTGTGTGTGTGTATATATATATATATATATAACAATTTCTTTATTCATTAATCTGTTCAAGGGCACCTAGTTTTATTCCATAGCTTGGCTATTGTGAATTGTGCTGCTATCAACACTGATGTGGTTGCACTACTGTCCCATGCTGATTTTAAGTCTTTTGGATATATATATATATATATATATATATATATATATATATATATATACCAAGAGTTGGATAGCTAGAACATATAGGTTTCCATTCCTAGTTTTTATCTCCATATTCCTTTCCAGAGTATTTGCACTAATTTGCAGTCCCATCAACAATGTATGAGTCTACTTTTCTCCTACATCCTTGCCAACATATATTGTTTGTATTCTTGATAATTGCTATTTTGACTGGAGTTGAGTTGAAATCTCAATGTAGTTTTGATTTGCATTTACCTAATTGCTAGAGATATTGAACATTTTTTCATGTGTTTGTCGACCATTTGTATTTCTTTTTCTTTTTTTTTTTTTTTTTTTTTGAGAAGTGTCTGTTTAGTTCGTTTGCCCATTTATTGATTGGTTTATTTTTTTTTTTCTTCAGGTGTTTCTTCTTTTGAGTTCATTGTATAGTGTGGACATTAATTCCCTATATGAGAAGCAGGTGGCAAGGATTTTCTCCCATTCTGTAGGCTTTCTTGATTGTGTCCTTTGGTGCACAGCCATCTCACATACTGATTTTTTTATTTTATTACTAGCACTTTAGGAATCTTGTTAAGTAAGTTGGTTCCTGTGCCAACATGGTGCAGAGTTGTGACTACATTTTCTTCTAGGAGTTACAGAGTTTCTGGTCTAAATCCTAGGTCTTTGATCCAATTTGACTTTTGTGCCTGATGAGAGAAAGGTGTCAAATTTCATTTTGCTACATTTGGATTGCCAGTTTTCTCAGGCACCATTTGTTAAAAAGACTATCTTTTCTCCAAGGTATGTTTTTCACACTTTGTCTAGTATCAGATAACTGTATTTATGTGAGTTAGTCTCCATTTCTTCTATTCTTTTCCATTGGTCTTCATGCCTCTTTTGGTGCAAATACCTTTCAGCTTTCTTACTATAGCTCTAATATATAGTTTAATGAAAGTATTTTGATGCCTTCAGTTTCACTTTTCTCACCAAGGCTATTCTGGGTCTTATTTTTCCAAATAAATTTCATGATTGTTTTTTCATTTTCTATGAATAATGTCATTGGAACTTTGATGGGAAGTGTACTGAATCTATATAGTGCTTTTGATGATATCCCATTTTTGACAATATTAATTCTGCCTAACCAAGAACATGGGAGGTCTTTCTATTTTCAAAGGTGTTTTTCAATTTCTTTCTTTAATTTTTATTTCACTTCTTTTGTTAGATTGATTCCCAAGTTTTGTTTTTCTTTTTTTGGAGGTGGGTGGGGGGGTGGGTGCTATTGTAAATGGGATAGTTTTCCTAATTTATTTTTCAGCAGATTCATTGTTGGAGTATAGGAATGCAATTGAGTTATGGGTGTTGATTTTGTATCCTGTTACTTTGCTAAATTCATTTATGACCTTTAGAAGTCTTCTGGTGGAGTTTATTGTGTCTTCAAATATAGACTCATGTCATTGGCAAACAGATTATTTTCACTCTCCATTTCCTGTTTGTATCCCTTTAATTTCTTTCTCTTGCCTTATTGCTCTGGCTAGAGTTTCAAGGACTATGTTGAATAGGAGTGATGAAAGTAGGCATCCTGCTTTTAGAGGGTAGTATACTGACTTTTAGAAGGTAGTAGGTGCCTTGTATCCCTAGTCTTTCTAGTGTTTTAAACATGAATGGGTGCTGTACTTCATCATACTTTTTCTGCATTTATTGACATAAACATGTGATTCTTTAAGTCTATTTATATGGATTTTTCATAAGAAGGTTTTTAAAAATAAATTTTTCAACTCATCACCTCTAAATTGTGAGCCTTATTAAGGCTCTTTCAATCTAGTTTATAAATGAACTGAGCAGTCTTTAATTCTTGCCCTTGTCCAGTTATCTCTTCAAACCTGCATCTCTGATGCATCTAGACTATTCTGATGTTTGGTGAGAAGCAAGACTAAAGATAATATTTTTTAAGTATAAATTTGCTTTCACTGCTGTGAGTTTGGGGAAGGTAGTCCTAGAACATAAGGCAAAGCTCGCCAGCTCTAAAGGACCACTCTTATTAAAACCAAGTTTTTCGGGACTGGGGATGTGGCTCAGGCAGTAGCGCTTTCACCTGGCATGCGTGAGGCCCGGGTTCGATCCTCAGCACCACATACCAACAAAGATGTTGTGTCCGCCGAGAACTAAAAAACAAATATTAAAAATTCTCTCTCTCTCTCTCACTCTCCTCTCTCACTCTCTCTTTAAAAAAAAAAAACAGACCAAGTTTTTCTAAGCACATTGTAATAAAGTTAGAAAGCAAAAAACAAAACACAACTAAACACACCATGTATGGAAATTTTTATAATAAACTTCAAGTCATAAAAATTCAACTGGGAAACAAACCAAACAATGATAAAAATACTGCCAATTAAAACAAGTGGTAATTAGCTAAATCTGTGTGTATACAAAAAAGTATAAACTCGAATGCTTATATTAAAAATGTTCAGAGTCTGACAATGAATGAGAGATGTGCATTAGAGGACATATTGAGATCACAGAATAAGGAAAATAAATGGAAAGAAAGGACATGAATTAAATGGCAACGTTACAAAGTGACGCAAGTTCTCAATTTGGGCAAGATGTGGGAGAGTGGAACACTCAGCCAGGGAATTGGAGGCAGCTGCAAAATCAAAATATAAAAAAGCAAACAACACACAGGAGGAATGGAAAGGGAACCCAGAAGCAGCAACAACCATAGGGTTAGGAACAGTGGAAAGGAGACAAGGAGCACATCATGGGAAAGGTGAGAGAAAGATGAACATGTTCACCCCTGCACTGCGGTCAGCCCTCCTGTTAGGCCTCCCATTTACCAGACTGCACTCACCCACAGCAGCCTCTTACAAAGGAAAAAAAATATTCTAAACGGTTCCAAGATTAGAAGATTTAAATGAATAAAATTGAGAACATTGTTTATTTTGAAAAGTAGTTTGTCTGTACAAACAGGTGGAAGGTAGGAATTGGAAAAATAAAAGGTGCTTGACATGATTGGGAGCTGTTTGGCAACTGTTACGGTAACTAACTTTTGTGCAAAGCAAAATTCACAAGAGGTCTACACATGTAATTCACCAACACAATCTTTCCTGCCTTATAAAGGAATATTATCTCCAGAATACATTCTTTTATATTTTATATTCTCCAGAATATATTTACTTTTACTACCACTCTATCTCTAAACAAGCCCTTGAATTAGTTGATTAAAAAAAATCAACAGGATATAGAGGGGATCCAACATGGCGGCGGGCTCGGAGAGATCAAGTCTCTGACCTCTTCAGCTGTGCGGGCATAGGGAGTCATAAACACTCTAAATGCTGTTTGCTCAGGATCACTAGGCAATGCTGAGCTGACATGGATCTGGAGTGAACTGTCTGGGCCTCTCAGAATACACACTGAGCCCGGATCGGCTGAAGGCTGAATTCAAGCTCCCGTTCGCCTGCTTCCCGCAGACAAACAGCTGTGACTCAGCACTAATCCATCCGGCTGAAACAACTGGTCGGCCCTTCTGATCCTACGGAAGTAAATGCCAACCAAGCCTTCATAGGCAGTGGCCACAGGATTGAAACGGGGCTTAGGAGAGACAGTCAGGACCTATCCATTGCATTGGTCACCGGGCAAAGGGAAACGAACTGTCGCCATTTGCAAGAGACACCACCATGGCAGAGAACTGACGTCACCAGACTGCTGCGGAGGAGATAACTTCATTGAAACCAGCGGCTACAGGTGTGTAATCCCCTAGCCTGCCTTCTCCACACGTCGGGGAAACCTTAAGGGCCCCTCCCAGCTCTCCTGTGAGCACGATAGCCAGACCGAGGGAATCAGGAGGGACGCGCGGCGCGGAACTCCTGGCTACCGCTCCCATCAGTGCTGACAACTGAGGTCTCTTGCACCAGCTACCGAGGGCGTGGCTACCGGAGGGCAAGTAAAATTCCCTGAGGATTCTCAGCCCCAAGCTCTACAAACTTAGGGTCTGAGGGAATGGCAAACAGGGAGAGTGTGCCCAGTCGTTCATGAAAACAGGGCTCCTGGGAGCAGCAGACCTGGCGTGTAGCCAGTATTGTGGTGAGCATCACCCGTGAGAGGGGCCTGGCTAGAGGAAAAGTGGGAAGTGACTAGACACAAGAGGAGGCCCTAGACACTCAGGATTGGAGACTCGCCCAGTCTGGGAGGAGGAGCTGCTGCACAGTGATTGGTTCCCACGTATTAACAGGATAAGCTTGGCCTGGTGGGCACAGCTCCACCTACTGGAAGAGAAGTGAATCAAAATCTAAGACTGCATTTATTAGGTTATTTTTTAATTTTTTTTTTCATTTTCATTTTTCTTTCTTGTTTTTTAATTTTTTTTAAATTTTTTAAAATTTTTTTCTTCTAATTTTAATTTTAATTTTATTATTTTTTTTAAATTTTTTTTCTTTTTTTATTTCCTATTTTTTTCTTCTTTTGTCTTTTCATTTCTTTTCAATTTTCTTATTCCTCCTTCCTTGAATTCTACCTGCTTACTCTCATTCTCTTTAGTGACTTCTTCCCTTCCCTTCTAATACCTTTCCTCCCAAGCATCAAATAAATTTATAGGAGTAAACAGTAACTCAGCAGTAAAACAGAACAAGAAGTAACATGAGCAGCTTCAAAAAGCAAGGAAGAAAAGGAGTACAAACAATGCAGGACAGCCTAAATATTCAGGAGGACCTAGAGTCATCAGAAAAATGGTCATATAAAGAACTCAAGGAACACCTTAGACAGATGGAATGGAACCTTAAAGAGGATACGAGACAGCAAATTCAAGCAGCGAAAGAACACATTGAGAATGAATTACATAAACAGATAAAAGAAGAAGTTAAGCATCTTTATCAGGAGATAGAGATTATAAAAAAAATCAAACAATAATTCTAGAAATGAAGGAAACTATAAACCAAATTAAAAACTCAAACGAGAGTATTACTAACAGAGTGGAGCAAGTAGAAGCCAGAACGTCAGATAATGAAGACAAAATATATCATTTTGAAAAGAGTCTAGCCAACTCAGAAAGGCTGGTAAAAAATCATGAGAAAAACATCCAAGAGTTATGGGATAACATAAAAAAACCAAACTTAAGATCATCGGGATAGAGGAAGGTATAGAGATTCAAACCAAGGGAATGAGTAACCTGCTGAATGAAATAATTACAGAAAACTTTCCAGAAATAAAAAAGGAAATGGATATACAAATTGTAGATGCATACAGGACACCAAGCACACAAAATCACAGTAGACCAACGCCAAGACACATTGTTATGAAGAAACTACAGACCAATATCTCTAATGAACCTAGATGCAAAAATCCTCAATAAAATTCTGGTGAATCGAATACAAAAACACATAAAAAAAATTGTGCACCATGATCAAGTAGGATTCATCCCTGGGATGCAAGGATGGTTCAATATACAGAAATCAATAAATGTTATTCGCCACATCAATAGACTTAAAGATAAGAACCATATGATCATCTCGATAGACGCAGAAAAAGCATTCGACAAAGTACAGCATTCATTTATGTTCAAAACATTATAAAAACTAGGGATAACAGGAACTTACCTCGACATTGTAAAAGCTATCTATGCTAAGCCTCAGGCTAGCATCATTCTGAATGGAGAAAAACTGAAGGCATTCCCTCTAAAATCTGGAACAAGACAGGGATGCCCTCTATCACCACTTCAATTCAATTTAGTTCTTGAAACACTAGCCAGAGCAATTAGACAGACAAAATAAATTAAAGGCATAAAAATAGGAAAAGAAGAACTTAAATTATTGCTATTTGCGGATGACAGGATAATATATTTAACAGACCCAAAAGGGTCTACAAAGAAACTGCTAGAGTTAATAAATGAATTCAGCAAAGTGGCAGGAAATAAAATCAACACGTATAAATCAAAGGCATTCCTGTATATCAGCAACAAAACTTCTGAAATGGAAATGAGGAAAACCACTCCATTCACAATATCCTCAAAGAAAATACTTGGGAATCAACCTAACAAAAGAGGTGAAAGATTTATACAATGAAAACTACAGAACCCTAAAGAGAGAGATAGAAGAAGATCTTAGAAGATGGAAAAATGTACCCTGTTCATGGATAGGCAGAACTAACATCATCAAAATGGCGATATTACCAAAAGTTCTCTATAGGTTTAATGCAATGCCAATCAAAATCCCAAGGGCATTTCTTGTAGAAATAGATAAAGCAATCATGAAATTCATATGGCAAAACAAAAGACCCAGAATAGCAAAAGCAATTCTAAGCAGGAAGTGTGAATCTGGAGGTATAGCGATACCAGAGTTCAAACTGTACTACAAAGCAATAGTAACAAAAACAGCGTGGTACTGGTGCCAAAACAGGCAGGTGGACCAATGGTACAGAATAGAGGACACAGAAACCAATCCACAAAATTACAACTTTCTTATACTTGATAAAGGGGCTAAAAGCATGCAATGGAGGATGGATAGCATCTTCAACAAATGGTGCTGGGAAAATTAGAAATCCATATGCAACAAAATGAAACTGAATCCCTTTCTCTAGCCATGCTCAAAAGTTAACTCAAAATGGATCAAGGAGCTTGATATCAAACCAGAGACTCTGCGTCTGATAGAAGAAAAAGTTGGCTCCGATCTACAGATTGTAGGGTCGGGCTCCAAATTCCTTAATAGGACACCCATATTACAAGAGTTAATAACAAGAATCAACAAATGGGACTTACTCAAACTAAAAAGTTTTTTCTCAGCAAGAGAAACAGTAAGAGAGGTAAATAGGGAGCCTACATCATGGGAACAAATTTTTACTCCTCACACTTCAGATAGAGCCCTAATATCCAGAGTATACAAAGAACTCAAAAAATTAGACAATAAGATAACAAATAACCCAATCAACAAATGGGCCAAGGACCTGAACAGACACTTCTCAGAGGAGGACATACAATCAATCAACAAGTACATTAAAAATGCTCACCATCTCTAGCAGTCAGAGAAATGCAAATCAAAACCACCCTAAGATACCATCTCACTCCAGTAAGATTGGCAGCCACTATGAAGTCAAACAACAAGTGCTGGCGAGGATGTGGAGAAAAGGGTACACTTGTACATTGCTGGTGGGACTGCAAATTGGTGCGGCCAATTTGGAAAGCAGTATGGAGATTCCTGGCAAAGCTGGGAATGGAACCACCATTTGACCCAGCTATTGCCCTTCTCGGACTATTTCCTGAAGACCTTAAAAGAGTGTACTACAGGGATACTGCCACATGGATGTTCATAGCAGCACAATTCACAATAGCTAGTCTGTGGAACCAACCCAGATGCCCTTCAATAGATGAATGGATAAAAAAAAAAAATGTGGCATTTATACACCATGGAGTATTACGCAGCACTAAAAAATGACAAAATCATGTAATTTGCAGGGAAATGGATGGCACTAGAGCAGATTATGCTTAGTGAAGCTAGCCAATCCCTAAAAAACAAATACCAAATGTCTTCTTTGATATAATGAGAGCAACTATGAACAGAGCAGGGAGGAAGAGCAGGAAGAAAAGATTTAACATTAAACAGAGACATGAGATGGGAGGGAAAGGGAGAGAAAAGGGAAATTGCATGGAAAAGAAGGGAGACCCTCATTGCTATACAAAATTACATATAAGAGGTTGTGAGGGGAATGGGAAAATAAAGAAGGAGAGAAATGAATTACAGTAGATGGGGTAGAGAGAGAAGATGTGAGGGAAGGGGAGGGGGGATAGTAGGGGATAGGAAAGGTAGAAGAATACAACAGTTACTAATAGGGCATTATGTAAAATTGTGGATGTGTAATGACGTGATTCTGCAATCTGCATTTGGGGTAAAAATTGGGAGTTCATAACCCACTTGAATCTAATGTATGAAATATGATATGTCAAGAGCTTTGTAATGTTGTGAACAACCAATAAAAAAAATCAACAGAAATCTAAGGAATTTTCTGTGTTTAAGCTCAGACCTGGATCTTACCCTGTTTAGAGACCAGGAGTCCAATATGATGAAAGTAAAGTAACTACATTTTAGCCTAGAAATCCTGCTTCAATCTCCTTGATTGGCTCTGGAAGGACAGAAGATTCCATAGACCTGATGCTACAAACTGGATTCTGCACAATCATCTCACCCTGCAGCCAAAAGAGAATAGGCAGATCTTGTCCCAGATGTCTCACTATCACATCATAAGAATTTAAGAATTTCTAAACTTTGTACAGATAGTTATTTTGACAGATGTTGCTTTGGGCTGTTGATATTTTGAACAGGAACAATAACATAAGGAGAGCTATGTCAATAAATCATGCCTGATTTTTTTCTTTCTTCCTTGTATCTCATCTCCACTATCCACCCAACTAAATCATCTATTCAGAACCAAAGGTACATGAATATAATCCTAGATATTTCAACAGATCATAACTGAAAACGTTTCATTGCTAATATAAGTTATTGAAGACACGAGACATTAATTTCTACAACTTTTGCTAATGAATCATTCCTAAATTGTTCCCAGAAGCATGATAAATAATTTCTTGAAGCTTGATTTATTTTTGCACATAATTACAGTAATTCCTGAGTAAATTCCATTGTGTTTGTTGTTTCTGAAATAAGTACATGTATTCATGCAGTTTTTTTTATAAAAATAAATACAATATATAGACACATGGTTATTTTAAGGCATCTAAAATATCAAAGAATATACTTATTCTTCAAAAAGAAAGTCATGCTTTTATTTCCTTATGGCATTTTCTTCTATTTCCAAATATATCTATCATTAAAATAGTATTAAACTTCCCTCAGAGTGAATCTAATGCCAGGTTATTCCTCACCTGACTTTATTCCTTCGCACTGATGATGTTGGCAGATTTAGCTCAAAGCAAGAAGAGAACAACTCTTACTATCACAAGTTTTAATGGGCAAATAAAGATAGCAAAGTTTTATTTTCCTTAGAATTTTTTTTTAGTTTTATGTATAAGACTGTGAATAATCAAGGAAAAAATGTTGGAATCTAAATAACATTAAATTAGGAAGCTTCTGTATTAAGAGGTATGGTTGTAAACATCTAATAATAAAATAATAAAAGGTATCCTTAATATTGACAAGAAGGTTGGGAGGAAGGTGGGACATGTTATTCCATTGTAAGGATAAAGTTACTGAAATAAATGACACAGTAATTTACCAAAGATCACAATTTTGGGTGAGTTGTAGAACCACAATTCCAGTGGATAGCTACCTAACCCTCAAAACTGATCATGCCCCATACATAACACATCCTAGACAGCAGTACAAACAAATCAAACATTTCTAATAAGGGCCCAAGTCAGAAACAGGTTTTCTCCCCCTTCCTCTTCTTGCTTTTCTACTTTTATTTCTTTCAAATGTCATGGTTCTAAATGTACACAAAACAATCAACGCATGTGCAGACAGGGTATTTTAACAGCATTCTGTAACACAATGTTCATGATTTATAATCCATAGATGGGATCCAAGGAAACCCTTCTGGAATTACTATTGCAAACTGACTTTCATTTCTCTAAGGTCGAGTGCCTTGTTTTGAACTTGGGAGTTTTTAAATGATACAAGACATACCTCCTTCTTGACATTTTAAAAATTATTGGCATGAAACCTTAACATTCTCCAGCTAAGATTGAAATGCACAGCACTTTTTGAACTTGAACCAAGTGTGGATTTCATTAACAATATCAAAAGTCTGGTCAATCCTAAAAAGATGACATACTGAGTATATTCCACAAATAAACCTCAATACTAATAATTGACATTGTCTTTGCAGTTGTTAAACATTGTTCATAATTTCTCTCCCAGAAACTATTAAGTTGAATAAATGATAAGCCCTAGATTATAATCTACTAAGGAAACCAGGCTGATGTCCCAACAAATATCTTAAATGATTTAAAATAGTTAGGAAATAGCCAGGTAGGTGTGATGCCACAGCTTGGTGGTCTATGCTTTTCAGAGGGGCTTCCTCTATACTCTCATTCAGCTGGAATGATGACTCGCTCTTGTCTTTGGAGCCATTCTGAGTTCCCCATTGGTGCCCCTCCCACTATCACAGTATAGGGTTAAGAAAAGTCTCCTTAGAGACTAAACGCAGAATTCTTAAGAACTGGTTCTCAGTTTCTAGCTAAATTTAAGTACTGACAATAGATGTCTTGAATTAATGATTTGTAGTGCTGGGTATTGACCCCAGGCCTCCCACATACTAACCAAGTACTACCACTGAGCTACATCCCCATTGCATTTAATAAAAATGCACATGGTAAAACAGTTTCTCTCAATTAGAGATGAGAGGCTCCTGGTCAAAGACAGCTAATTCAAATATGTTTAGTGTTTCTTTCTTCCCAAATCCTGTTAAAGTGATACAAGAAATGCATGATTACATTGGCACTAACATTAAAAAGTAGAATAGGACCATTAGCAGAATAAAAATTTGAGGAATTTATGAAGGATTTAAAGCAGACAAACTGAAACAGAATGTAAAACTCAAAAGAGCTAAGAAATCTGCAAACCACAGAAGTTAAGGAGGTCAGTGCTTAAGATCTACAAACTCTTTAAAAACTGAAAAAAAAAAATATATACACACACATACACACACACACACACACACACACACACACAGACTTCAAAACAAAAAAGTAAAAACCTGCAATGAACACAATATTTACTTAAAATGACCTCTGCACTTAAAATTGTAATGATTATACATATTGTACATTTAAAAAAATTATTACATTCAATAATGAAATTAGATACCCTCAATTAGCATGAATGTCTACAAATGATGTTGATCATTGAGAAATCTGGGCCAACCATATTCAATGAGTTATGGTAGGTCAAGTAATTTTCTTAAATTAATGTTTTGATATTTATGTATTGCAGAATAGTTGCATTAATGCTGATGTGAAAACAATTTGATGTGCTCCATATTTGGGCTAGGATCTCCTGAAAAGGACTTGAAAATGATATATTATTTTCAGTGGCTCTTCAAGAGAGCTCTAATAGTTCAGGCAACAGGGTAGCAAGAAAAACCAGTCCTTGGGGTTGATAGGTAGAAAACTTACTTAAGGAACTTCTTAGCTAAGAAGGTCCAGCTAGGCTAAAGTTTTAATTATAGGTTATTAAAATAAAGTGGATAGTCCCCCAGGAGACTCCCAAAGAGGATGAGAGAACAGGAGGTCAAGCTGGTGAGTACCTGAGGGAGCGCCTCATCATGCCAGTAGAGGAGACCACAGTCTCAGAACACAAGTGTTCCATGGTCCCAAGAAAACAAAGTTACTGGACCCCAGGTTCCTGGCAGAGTCATCTATTAATTATATAAGTCTACAAGACGGCTGAGTGGAGACCACAATCTGCAACTTTAGTCAAACAGAACCCTTATCTACATATCTAAGCAAATTGCCCATATGACTATGTACTGAGGGAAAAAAATCAGTATTAGGAAGGAATGCCTAAACAAAAAGTGATCTAAAAATAAAAACAAAAACAAACAAACAACTAAGTCGGGAATATGAAGAAACCTTTGAGAAAAATAAATGTATAATGTACAGCTTATGAAAAATTTAAGATACTGTCTTATAGAAAGTCCTGTATTGATAAACAAGGAAAAGAAAAAAGTTCCAAGGTTCTTAGAAATTAAAAGGATGGTTGCTAAAATTATAAAAAGGAAAAAGAAAGAAATCGACAGAGACTCAGTGGAAGTAGGGAATTGTTTCAACAACAGATGACTCAATCAGTGCCATAAGAAGCCTAACTTAAGGGAAGTGATTCTTCCAGAACAATGATAGAGAGTATTCATAAAATCCCACTTCCCCACCCTCCTGGAGAATAAAATCTTCAAGGGTAACAGTCCCACAAGTCATTACAGAAATAAGATACCTACGAGGAAACAAAGGCCAAATTTATTAGTGATAAGGAATTCTCTAATCAAACAGAAACACAAAGTAGTCATGCAGCAAACTTCTAAAATGTGCTGAGGTAAGAAAGTTTTGAACTTAAAACCCATAATATGTACAATAGGGAAATTTTTGTATTCACAAATACTCAGAAAACCACTCACCTTGAAAAATGATATGTGGGCCAACTGAAAAATGAAAGGAAAATAAAGACAGGATGTATAAGCAATAAGAATGAGTAAACAAACTGCTTAGGATAGTGATGGACAGTACAGTTCCTAATAATGGGATGTCTATGTAAATACTCATAAAATAAACGCATGATTCAATAAAAATGGATACCAACAAATGACTGACAAAAAGTAATCCTTCAGAAAGACGGCCCATAAATTTAAAAAAGAAAACTAAAAGTACAAATTACTTGCAAACTATAAGTATAGATACTGATTAGAGTTTAAAGTGGCTGTAGAGATCTAGGGAGTGGATTAGAGTCAGACTTCACATTTTCATAGTCTTTATTGTTTACATTGTTTACAAGGAATATATATTACTACAGGATTTTTTTTAATTAAACATAACTGTTTCCATAGGATGGGTTTCCCATGTTTATTATTTACCTAAGCAAATAATTTATTGAGGAAGATACTAAAGAATTACTTTCTTGGCAATAACGAGATTCAATTTACATCAAATAGGCTTAGTGTCAAGCATTAAACATGATGGCAGCTGATGCATTTTATAACAGCACTTTATCAATTTACTACTCCATGAATTAGCATATAAATATTGGTAATAGCAGAACAGATTGCAAACAGGCATATTGCACTGTGATTTTTATTTTCCTAGGCTCTATAATGCATCATATAAAAATACAAACACTTTCATATCATTAACATCTAGGACAACTTGAAGGGAAATATCTAGGCTTATTCAAGTCTTTGAATTGATTCTCTCCTTTCTTGCCAACCTCCTTTAGGCAGCTTTTATCTCATAGACATTAGTTTCCAATCTTGTGATTTATGAAATTAGTGTCTGGGAACTCTCAAACCCATTCCTGTCCATTCATTCAGTCTGTCACCCTGACACCCACATCTCTCAGCTTGGAAATGTGAGTCGTGAACAAATGTGAGTGGACACCAACGTTTCTCATTTGTTTCCAACAATAATTGCTTGATTGTATAAACCATCTGGATCTTGGTCCTGGTCTTTTTCTTGACTTTCCTATTCCAATCTATTCTTCCAGTAATACTTCTTATAACTGCTCTACGTATAACTTCCTTGCTGTTTCCCACTTTCATCTATAGTTGTTTGAATCTCCTTTTTATGAAGGAGCTATTCCTTCAGATCTTGGCTTCCTGCAGGAATTTCTATTCCAATCTCTTGTTTCCTATGCTTCAGTGGTTACGACAAGGACCTAAGGCATAGGGTAGGCCTATATCTGACCTGAAATATTTCGCAGAAATGTTTCTTACCCTGTTACTTGGAAGCTCACATTTAAATTTTTGGTACATTTTCCTATACTTTTATCTCTATGTACAGAGATGAAAAGTTCATTTGAATTCATTCAGTGTTGTTTCATGACAAGCTATCAATCATATCATTTAAAGGACTTTTACTTTTTTGGGGGGCGTGGGTATTGAGAATTGAACTCAGGGGTACTTGTCAACTGAGTCACATCCCCAGCCCTTTTTTTGTATTTCATTTGGAGACAGGGTCTCACTAACTTGCTTAGGGCCTCAATAAGTTGCTGAGGCCGGCTTTGAACTCACAATGCTCCTGCCTCAGCCTCCTGAGCAGCTGGGATTACAGGTGTGTGTCACCATGCCTGGCATTTAAAGTGCTTTTAAATACTGAAATACATGTCTAATCTGTTTCATATGGCAACAGCTAAACTTCTAGTTCAGTCGAGACCCTAGAAGTTGTGTTTTAGTAATCACCTGTATATGCGTGAAAAACATGAACTTGTATGTATAAAACAGATGATGACCAACCTAATACCAAAGGTAAAGATTTAATTCTTACATTCACTACAATATCCAAAAAGTTTCTCAGGTGTCTGAACCAAGATGTTGGGTGCCAGGAGTTCAAATATTCACCCACGAAACTCCTATTTAACTGTTTTAGTGACTCAAGCTTCTAACTAGATGTGTGTCTTCTATGGAGGATCAACTAAATAAGACTGTGCTGAGGTAACTCAGAAAAAGAATTCAAATGTGGAATTTTCAAATAAGAAGCCCTTAATCACTAAGAATTTCAAGAGACACAGCTGAGTATTACAATGGGCCAAAGGCCCTTTTTAAATGAGCATGGAGCCCCTTGTGTCTACATAAGTTACATACCCATGAAGCAGGCTTTGCTCCTGTGAATAATGCTTACAATATTCAGTAAACCTAATTCAATGGTTTATCCATTGTGTTTATTAATTTTCTATGTTCCCAATGTTGTGACAGAAACTGAACAAAAGAATAGTTTTATAATGAAATTACAGCATAAATGTCCAACAAAAACTAGCAAATCTGTTGATTTTTTTTTTTCTGGGACTGAGGATTAAACCCAGGAGTGATCTATCAATAAGGTACTTTCCCAGTCCTTTTTAGTTTTTTATTTTGAGATAAGTTCTCACTAAGTTCTCCAGGCTAGCCTTAAACTTTCAATCCTCCTGCTTTAGCCTCCCGAGTCACTAGGATTATAGACATGTGCCACCATGCCTGGCTACTCTGTATATTTTTAAAATAAAATCCATCAAGATCTAACAATGCAATAAAAATACTTTGTTTCTCTATGAAGAATTCATAAGCAGATGCTTAGTGGATTTCATTGGTGCATTCATAAAAATTCTGCTATTCTTAATGGATTTCGTTGGTAAATTCTTGAAAATTCTATTATTCTATTGTAATGATGCTATGATTTGTCCTTAAACGCATGGTGAAGAATTCCAAATTGTTGGGAATTATAGTTATGATGTAACATGAGGAGAACCACAGAGTATCAACTGAGAGATGATCCAGGCAGGAGGAGTGGTGTTTCATACAACATTTTAAGTATTAGGTGGAGCTTTTTTTTTTTCTTTCTTTTTTTCTTAGTTGAACCACATGGAGAAGACAAGATGGAGATATTTTCTGTGCTCCAGCAATTTCATCAGCAAGAACAGCTGGAACCTAAATATAGATAAGACTCTAAACACAGCAGTTACCATGATTAAGACATTCAACATAGAAAACAGACTTATGCTTAATGGTGATGCTCCAAAGCTCAGACTGGGGTCAGCAAACAGAAATGTCAGAAACCCAGGACACAAATAGGCCCCTAGGCATTTTAAGGATAGAAGCAAAGAAAAATTTACTCCAAACTGGAGGTGATCAAAATTATTACTAGATCACAACATCTTGGGTTCTGAGTCAAGTTGACCTCAATTGTGAACCCTGGGCTCCACGACTAACTATATGTTTGACTTTGAGTAAATTGGTTCTATTATTTTGGCCTTATTTTCCCACATACTTTATGTGAGAAATGAGTGAGATACTTTAGATAAAATGCTTAGTTCCATGCCAAGTCCTAAGGAGTAGTCAGAAAGAAGCTGAAGCGGATTCTTTAGGGAATCATCAGCCCATTGGGGGAGTTCGAATGAATGCTGGCTTGGGAAAGAGGAGAGCATGGTGCTTTCCAAATATTTCCTTCAACTGAGTGTTTCCCAAGCTTCTGCATACATCAGAATTTTGTGGAGAGCTACAGAAATAATGGATGCCTTGCCCAACTCCTTGGATTATGATTTAATTAATTAAGGTTGTGAGCTAGGGTTGGAATACTTACAAGAATCTCCAGGTAAGACTGCTTTCATATTGTTATTACTTTAATCCACTGATATTTCACATTAATTATTGAACTGGTGTTCCATACTCACATGTCCACATTATAGACTTCAAAATAGATTTTGAACGTTGAACATTGATTTTGAATCAACCCTGGTCATTCAACTCGGGGTTACTCTATGCATTTTCTACTCTCCATACCTCAAAACTTCAGAGAAAACTGATAATATCAAGAAATAATATGCCACTCTATGATCCTAGTTCAGCTCTTTGTTCCTAAAACAAATACACTCTGAAGGAAATCAATAAAAAAGAAATGACACATCATACATTTCTAAGATTGGCAAATAAACAGCATGTACAGTATGAGAACATACCCCAAATCCTATCAGAAAACCATTCGCTTTAGAAAGGAGTATTTGTCCTAAGTAAACCCACCATGCTCTACATTATATAGATCTTGTTTGTTGTAAAGAAAGAAATAGAAAACAGAAACTGAGGAAGAAAAAAAATATGTCAAATACACGCAAAATTTAAAAAGACCTATAAAGGCACAATAGGTATTCTTTCAAGTAACATATGCAAAATAGTCACCAGGAAGACTCTGTAAATATGATTCTCAGTTGAGGCCACTGCTGCATGTATTCCTTCCATCACAGATGCACACGTTATTGGGCATGGAAGGCCACACTGGATCACACACAGAGAAGAGGCATATAAAAGACCTGCATATGGGAGTATCAACTGGGGAGTCTGAAAAATGGAAGTAAGGAGAAAACAAAAATAGTTTCCTGCACCTTAAAAATAGCATGCAGTCTATTCTGCTCCTTACAAGTGTTTCCCACCTTAGTGACCTCTCCTGCGTTGATCTTCCCTGCCCATGACTTGCAGAAGGCATGGAATCACAAACTTTCCAATTAGTATGGTTGAACTGAAGTAATGATGGTAGAATAAATAATGGGAAGAGATCATAAGGCATAAAACAGAAGTGAGGGAGGCTAAGAGAAACACAAAGACAACTGACTCTGGACAGGAATCCCGCCCCCCACTTTTATTTAGGTTTAGTGCCACCAATCAGCTCAGACTATTTAGAGTTCCTATGTTTTCACCTCCAAGATCAGGACTGAGTGAGCATACTCATAATGTTATTATCATGCACATATCACTTTTACGTTAACATTTGAAAACCCAGCGGCATAGAACACTGAAAAGGATCACACTGAGAAACTAAATCTGATTTCTCCTTTTGAATTAAAGTTTTACATCAAAACCCATCTTGGCTGAGAATAAAAAGGAGTCATTGTGACAGTGTTTCTTCTCTCTGCACATTTAGATAAACAACAAAGCTGATTTGGGCTGAGGGCAAATGGAGAGAATTTGATCAAAGCAAACAAACAGAAAACAATTATAAATATGGTTTGGAAACAAAGCAATGCCTTTTATATCTGGCTGATGACTTGGTGAATCTCAACAGAAAGTGCCTTATTCTATCGTGATTGTAATATACTATAGGTCAAATAAAGTGAACCCTATATTGGTAAAAGGTACAATTTACTATAGACTAAGACTTGAGTCTTGGAAGAGTGCCCTCTTACCTGGTATAGTGCTAGAGCATGAGGCCAGGACATTGCATTCATTAAGGGACTAGGGGATATATAAAATCCTCAGCACGGTCCAGAATTGATAATACAGGTGGCTTTCCTACTTCTAAATGCTTTGGTTTTAACAGACACATGCCAAATTAATTTACACAAATTGTGCGTATTAATCAATTAAATAAAAGCAGGGGGCCAAGGCAGGGTCATTCAGATAAATGGTAACTAACTACAGTGGTTAGCTAAAATAAATGAGCACTAATAATATTAATGGTTACCAAATCCTTAGTATATACAGTGGACCCTATCATGTGCTACAGACACATTAACTTGGGGGGCGAGTAGCAGGGATTGAACTCAGGAGCACTCCACCACTGAGCCACATTCCCAGCCCTATGTTGTATTTTATTTAGAGATAGGGTATCACTGAGTTACTTAAGTGCCTTGCTTTTGCTGAGGCTGGCTTTGAACTTGCCTTGCAATCCTCCTGCCTTAGCATCCAGAGCCGCTGGGATTACAGGCATGCACCACCACCCCTGCTATTAATTTTTATCTTCACAATAACTCTAAGAGTCAAGGATTCTATCATCTTAATTAAGAAGTTGAGAGTATTGAGTCACAGGAAAGTGACATGACTTGCCCAAAGTCCCACAGCTGGCAAAGAGTAGAATGAAAGTTTCAATCATTTCATGCATGTATGAATCTCTTGCTTGTAGCAACCACACTACGCTGCACAGAGAGGAAGGAGACAGAGGTGGGTTGTGGCAGTTCAGTTCCTACCTAAAAATGCTAATCACATTGCATAAGGTCCCAGAGTAAAGGAAGAACTGTGCCATGAGTTGGAGACAGAGGCTGGGGACACCCTAAGGAGGAAAGGGAACAGAGTATTTTTTTTTTTAAAAAAAGACATGAAGTTTCACTGAAGCCATAAGTATGCAACAAAGGGAAACAGCAACAGTCACTGTGCAGTGTAGCTCCACAGGGGGAAAGCATTCTGAGGACTAAAGAGGACCTGAAATCACTCCATGGGAGATCATCAAAGAAAGTCAAGGTGATTATAACAGGAAAAAGGTCTACTATACTTCCTTGAACAATCTGTGATCAGGAAGAAATTAAAAACATAAAAATCAATTTCCATGGTACGCTTATTTGAGCAGTCTGACTCTATTAGGCTACACTAGATTATCTTTTATATCCACTTCAGTTACTAAGCACCATGACAAAAAATGCTCTAAATTAAAACCTATCATAATAGAATGTAGTTACCAATTTTTTTCATTAACTCTTTCATGTCTGTGACCAAAAGACCTGACAAGAATAAGGTAAAGGAAAAAAAAAAGTTTATTTCTGGCTCATGATTTCAGTCCAAGGTCAGCTGACCCCATACCTCTGGGCATGAAGTGAACAGAACATCATGGTAGAAGGACATGGTAGAGGAAAGTAGCTCAGGACATGGCAGCCAGAAGCAGAAAGCTCTGCTCATCAGGAACAAAATATAAACTCCAAAGGCATGCCCCTAGTCACCTACTTCTTCCAGCCACACCCTGCCTGCCTACAGCTGCCACCTACTTAATCCATTTCAGTGGATTAATCCACCTATTATGATCAAGTGCTCATACTTTAATCATTTGACTTCTGAATGTTCTTGTATTGTTCCACAAATGAGCTTTTGAGGGGACACATATTCAAACCATGATACCCATTCAACTTTTCTTAATATGGAAAAAAATCCTGTTTCCTAGGAAAACTTTCTCTCTCCAGAGAAACTGAGATGGTTTTCCCAGGATAGTTCCAGTTTTAAAGATGAAAGTTCTGCTTTCAGAGAACCCTGTCAGTGGGCCAACCAAGATGGTTGGTCATTTTATCAGGATAATACATCATATAAACACCTTCTTATGGTGTGTGAATGTTTATATACTCTCAAAATATATCTGTCTAAACCCTATCCCTCAATGGGATTATTTTAAGAGGTGGGCCTTTAAGAGGTAATTAGGATTAGAGAAGGTCTTCAGGGTTGAATAATCATGAATGAGATCAGTGCCCTTGTAGGAGTCATTACAAAGCATTCTTCCTCTCTCTGCTACCAAACATATGAAAATAAAATGAGAATTCAGAAGTCGGGAGTCTAGGAGAAGACCAACACCGGAACCTGACCATGCTGGCACACAGAATTCAAACATCCAACCTCCAAAACTGTAAGAAATAAATTTCTGTTGTTTACAAGTCACCCAGTCTACTATACTTTGTTACAGCATCCCAGACTGATACAAACTCCATCATCAATATTGTGAATTTGATCTCAAAAAGGGGAAATTAAATGGCCAAAATTTATTAACAAAGTAATTTAAAATGAAGAGGAAAGAAAGAATCAACTATAACTGTAAAAAAAGTATATCAGATTTAGAACATTGTGATTGATGTTGGATCTCTCAAGTGAGTTTATTAGTGGTACCACAGAATTCCAGTCTTACCAGTTTTCTTATTGACATGCAATTTTCAAGAATAATTTTAATAATAATTTAAGAACAACTGAAGATACGTTTAAAAAGTAGCATTATATGTGTTAAAAGCAATAAGCAGGGAAAGGAAATATTGTACAAGTATTAAGTGTAAAAGCAGTAATCAGGGGAATAAAATACTGGACATTTTAAAACTAGTGTTGATGCTTTAAGTGAAAAAAGTTTACAACTTTATGATCTAAAACTCAATCTAGACTTCTGTTGAATTTACCCCACAATATACTAGTATTTCAAAATTTAGATGACAAATACCTGTGTTCAACTGGAAATTTTTTAAAATGGTACCAGTTAGATATCAAATAAATAATTTATTTTATATCATTTTGAAGTTATACCAAATATTCACATATGAACACAAGACTGTAGACTTATATACAGTCATCTGGCAAGAATACCACTGAACACTGGATGATCTCACTTCAGCCTACATCTGGGTAGCAATGAACTGTAAAGCGCAAATAGACCATTCTGCATGAAGTGTGTTAAATCTTTTATATTCTTTCTTTAGTTTGGTCTCTATTTCAAAATAATCAAGTTCTAGACAACTTGTGTAGTTAATAATACTAGAAGGAGAAGCAAAACTTTGCAATACTTTCCTCACAGAGCCAAATAATGCCATTTATGTAATCATGAGAAATAAAACCAGTCAGCTTTATTCCTAGTGTTCAGTAAGTAAAACATCCCTTTCCTTTGTACTTTTTTTCTTTTTAATATAATGGATGCTAAGAAACATACTCCATGAAATCTAAGCATAGTTCCCATTCCATTTAAAACAAAAATCCTACACATTTCACTCAACACCCCCTCCCCGCCCAATACAAGCAACACTGGACCAATATTATGATTATCATTATAATATTTCTAAGGGGAGCTTCTGGAAGGAACAAGTGGTTGTGGTTCATTTTATGCTGTAGAATGTAGACTCCAAAGTTATGACCCCTCCACAGAAAAATAAGGGGGATCCCAGCATCCCCCAAATTCTGGGGATACTGGTATGAGTTCCAGGAAAAAGTGACATGTATTTTGCTAGCAACAAGCTATAATTTCCAAGGTAAAAGACATAGTTAAAAAGAGAAAATCAGATGGAAAGTGAAGAGTCAAAGTAAGATATATTTGTTTTTTCTGGGCTGTGACACTTGGAATTAAAATGATATGTTGTATGGTAAGGTACCTACTGTGAAAACAAGGACAGCCTGGCAGGACTCTCAATTCTACCATGAGCATTTAAAATCACATTCATGAAATTCAATGATGTTCAGGAGGTACAGAAAAGGATTCAGATAAAACAGTAGGAACAAAATCAATTGAGGACTAGAGGTGAAAGGGAGAGCATCCATCAGCAACAAGGTACTCAATTCTCTCAGAAATAAACAACAGGGAAGAATACAGGTAACAGCCACTTTACCTCCATAGCAGAGCATAATTAATCAAACAATGACTATATTTTAAAACATGCTGGTTAGAGTTACAGCACAGATGTCTCTAAGTTTTGAGACAAAAAGAATAACCACTTTAATATATCATCTATACATAAAATGAATTCAGTAGGAAAATCAAGGGAATAACATCAACAGGCAAAGATACTGACCCACAGAAAAATTCAGATACACAAGCAGGAATGGAAGTAATTCAAACAAGAATGGAAGAAGGAAAAAAAATCAGTAGAGATATAAGTACATAGCATATGAAATTGAACTTTCATCTGGATTGACTGGGCATCAACTAAGAGCAAGGTGCTGACTTGGTATGTATAGGAAATGACAAGATGAATAAAAAGGGGGAATGGTAATCTTGATTGAAATAACAATTTTTTTTTGAGAAAAGAAAAATGTGGTACTGATGGACTCCTTAAATCAGCTGGGGAAACTTTGTAAATCAGTGGTTAAAGGAATGATCCTTGTAGTCAAATGAGCTCAGAACACTGGCCCTTCTTTTGCTATCTGAAGCCCTTAGATCCACTACCTAATGTCTCTTGGCCTCAGTAAAACAGAGATAATAGGACCACCAGTTCACAGAGTTGATGTCGACAATTCAATGAGATAATTCACATAGAACTGTTAGAATAGAGCCTAGAGCAGAGTGAACACTGACCAGTGTTAACAGTATTGATGTTGTTATCATTATCATTATAATCTACAGCGTGGAGCCAATTTTATTCTATTAAAAGCAGTCCTCAACACATTCTTCATTTGTCCTGATGACCTCCATACTCAAGAAAAGTTTGGGAAAACCAGCATTACTTGGGGATTTGATTCTGATTCTTTTTGCATCCAATCAACAAAAAAAATAGTGAGTATATTGATATCAAGAATTTCAATTCTTGATAATGAATACAAAGCATTTTAGACTCATACGTATTAAGGAAAAGGACATATACCCAAAGTTATGTCCTTAACCACATTCTTAAAATGTACACTGCAGTGATGGATATAGCCTTTGCATATAAAAAATAGCTACAATAGGTATCATCAGGCATGATCCTGTGGAGAGATACTTTAAATTATAAACAAATCATAATATTTTTCATTTCAATAGTGCCTCATAATTCATGTAGTGGTCTAGCGAGGTAATGGGCTCTTACCATGAAATGCAGACAGAAAAAAAAATTATAAAATATCCACATGTAGAATGGGTAAATGAGCCAGAAATAGAACACATAGTAAATTACTGCAAAAAAATAGTGAGAAACCTCTAAGGATGTCAGTATGACTGGTATAAATAATAAATGGAAGCTTCTAAAAATACTGATAGCCAAATAAAAAGATTTTATTATTATAATCTGAGCAGGTATCATGTGGATTTGGAATGTCACCAAAAGCTCATTTGCTGGAAGCATGTTCCCAGTTCAGCCAGGTTTAGAGGTTGTGGCTTTTAGGACTATGAGCATTTTATGGATTAATCCATGGCAACATGGATGGACTACTGGAAGGTGGGACCTAGTTGGAGGAAGTAAGTCATTGGGGAAGCACCCTTGAAGGGCTTATCTTTATTGCCTCCCCCTCTCTCTCTGGTTTTCACCTACCATGAGCTGAGCAGCTAGCTTTTCTCCAACATGCCTTTCCACAGGCCCAGAGCAATGGAGCCCGTGAACCATGAACAGACTCCTCTAAAACCCTGAGCCAAAATAAACTTTTCCTTCCTTAAGTTGTTTCTGTCAGGGATTTAGAGTCATAGCAACAACAGATGACACACAATTCAAAGAAAGAATACTATAAACCCTCTCATTGTTAGGGGCACACGGCATGCTATTCCTGACTATGTTAATTTCCCAAAATCAGTCCCCAAGGCACCACACTCATTTTTAATATCTCCAGTGCCTTCTTAACTAGGAGTTCATAAATTCAGAACTTTGTAGCATGATATCTAATGTCCTTTATCTTCTCTCGGGTCGGCCAGTCCAGTCAAATTTTCTGTCATTCTTTTTTTATTCAAAGTATACTCTAAACACTAGTCCTATCAGATTCAAGCCATGGATATGACTATACAACAAATGAAAGTGTAGATATTAAGCTATTTTGTCTTACAAAATGAAAGTTTCATATGGTTTAATCTAAAACAAATGTAAGAAAGGAGAAGCTTTATGATAAATTCACTACAATTTACACTATAGGGATCCTTATAGTAATAACTATATCGAAAAGAAATTTTCATTATAGCATACTGTTTTGGGACTTGAGCTTTTGCTGGATGTCTCCTGTTAATACCACTTCAATACACTACGCATCCTTTCTACCTTTTTCTGTGAGGGAGAAGCTAATCTACATTGACTACAATAGATTACCTGTCCTCTGGTTTCCAATGGGATTTAGCCATTGAATCTGCCAGAAGACTAGAGGGATTGAGGGACATGAGGCAGAGTATTTGGTCTCTTGCTCCCTTCCGTGTGAGGTTCCTAAGGCTGGCAATGCATCCATATTTTAGTTAGCTTTTCATTCAGGTGAACAAAATTCCTATCAATAACAACTTAGAGGCAGAAAAGTTTATTTGGGCTCACCATTTCAGAGGTTCAGTTCATGAATGGCCAACTCTATAGCTCTAGGTTTGAGGTGAGGCAAACCATCATGGCAGAAGTATACAGCAGACGAAAGCATCTCAGGACATGACACCCAGGAAGCAGAGAGAATTCCACTTACCAGGGAAAAAATATAAACTCCAAAAGGCATGCTTCCAGTGAACTACTCCCTCCAGTCACACCCTACCCACTCTACCTGACTACAGTTGCTACCCAGTTAATCCATATCATGGGATTAATCCACCAATTAGATTATATACTTTTCATAATCTAATCATTTCACCTCTGACCATTCTTGCATTGTCTCACACATGAGCTTTTGGCGGACACCTGACATCCAGACCATAACAACCCCTATGAACCACCACAGCTTTTCTCAATATTTCTGGTATGCCTAGATTTTCTTCCTAAGGTATGATCAAATCCATTTCCCTCATGATTTTTCTACATGCTTTCTCTACCTGAGTAAATGTTCCCTTCATTAAACCCTTCCCAAATTATCCTAATTTGGGTGTGTCATTTGATTTCTTCTGGAATCCTGACACAGGGCTAAATTTTTTTGTATAGTCATTGTTCCATTTAACTTATTCAACTATTTAAGGAAGGTTTGGTATTATCCTCATTTTATGAATAAGGCAACTGAAGCTCAGAAAGGTTAATTAACTTCCCAAGATCAAACAAACTATGTGTTGCAGATCTAGGGCTGATATCCCTACAGGATGATTCCAGAGGTGAGGGTCTTAATGGATTTTCTACAATGGAGAAAAATAAACTTCAGGAATGTTACACACTAATATAAAGAAATAAGTAGATCACATGTTTTCAGGATAGTAAATGTATAGATTATCTCATATGACATTTGGGGGGGGGGGCACAGCAAAGAACTATGGTCACAGGTCTTAACCAGACTTGTCATTTGATGATCCATATTTTGTCCACAATTTAAGGAAACAGGAAAAAAATAAAAGACTGGGAATTAAATTTGTTGACGAGGCAGAACTAGTTTTAGATAGAAAACTATAAGAAACAATTTCAAAAATGTTGACAGACTAGAAAAAATAGAGAAGGCTGATGAAATGAAACTGAATGGCAATAAATGTCACATCCTGCTAGATTTGTAATAGCCAATGTCTTGCCTGTTACAGGCAGAGATTCCATTCAAATGGGTTAAACTGAGGATAGCACTTTTTTTTTAAACTCAAGTAACTGTAGATTCTAAAGATAAACATTAAGTGTAAATAAATTAAGGAGTCCAAAAATGTCGTTTTCTGTGATTCTCATTTCTGTTTTCTTCTGTGTTGCCACCTGAGAGAGTTCCTGCCATCACAAGGGTTGACATTTTGCCTTTTAGGCTCTGGTATAGTAAAAGGGAAAATCTCTTGCAAAAATCTCTATAAATGACCTGGGCTTAGATATCATTAGTTCTGAAGCAGACCACCTTCCCACATTGAACTGAAGCTAGAAGTCTGTGGTGCTCTGGCCAGAATGAATCCCAAGCCCTTTCCAGAGATGAAGTTAACTCCACACACTCACATGAATGGCAAGTTGGAAAAGTGAAGTGCTGCAAAGGAAGAAATCCTTAAAAGAACTGTGAGAGGTACATCTGGCAAAAACATAATAAAAATGCATAGTGACTATAATATTCAAAGTAATTTCAAAAGTACTGAAAGTAGGAAGCATAGTTTAACTCTATTAATATTAAAATGGCCTTGGTATTTTTAATGACACCATGATATGAACTAACATGGTAATGTGGATAATACAACAGGCTCAGAATGGATTAATTTCAAGATTATAATAGGTGCAATATTTATGTCAATCTGTACTTCTCAGATTACACCTGAAATCTAATTAGGAGTGCTGGATATCACCTCTTAATAGAGACACCAAAGAACTAGTTTCCACTGCATTGAGACTTACGAATGCACCCAGAAGACATAACATTTGAGGAATGGTTGAAGATATTCATCATGTGAGATATTCAACAATTCAATGATGTTATAAAATCTGTGATCCAATAATGAAAAACTTTCATGTGGAAAACAAAGCACATTCAAAGTAGTTCTTGGTGACAGCATTAAGACCAGTAAATGTATACTTTGGGCTACATTTCAATGCTTTATAGAAGTTGGATATGTGTCTAAATAGGAGAAACATTGAAGCCAGTAACCCTCCTCTCCATCTCTGTTCATATTAAGTTGTTGATAACCACTTCATACATATGCTACCAAAAGGATTATCAGGTTCAGTTGAAACACTGGACTAGAATCAGCCTTAGGTAAGTTCAGTTTGGGCTTTCTAAAAAGAATCCTTCCATCTAAATCTCAACTCTTTTCCTATTGTTTACTAGTTATGAGATAGTAGAAAATTTTCTCATCCTTTGCAAGTATTACTCCTCCAGCTTTTAAATAAATACAATAGTCTATCCATTTTAGAGATACTATATTAAGTTATAAATACCTACAAGGTTCTTAAATTAGTTTAGGGCCCATATTAGGTGCTCAATATTAGTCTTTATAATTACCATAATGTTGAACATGAATATATAACTTTCTTTTCTCTATGGTCGGTCAGACTGCTCTACCTACTTGTTACCAAACATTAAAAAAAACCTCTTTCATGTGACAAAACATGGTTATTTGAGGGTCTCAAATGACTGTTCTATAACAGATGAGATGCTAATCATTTTAGACACTGTTTCCTAGAGTTCCTCATCAAGTCCAGTTCTTGGCAGGGATATAAAGACCTGCTGGCAAAGTCAACAAAAAAAAACTCAAGGACTGTTTTCCAATATTTCATTTCTCTAAGGAATCAAACATCTGAATCTTCTGAGAAAAGACATTGGCCAGAATTCAAGAAATACCTCAGCAGATGTTATGTGAAGGGATAATAGAAGCAATGACACAAGGATTTTTATATAGTGTCACAACCAAAACAAAATCTGGAGTCTTGACTTGTTTGCTTCTCCTTGGAAGATCACTGAGTTGCATCCAATGTGAACTATTCGGCCACTTTTTGTTTTATTCTGTCACATAGGAGTTTTGGAATCTCAGATCAAGGGAGGAAACTGACATGCTAATTTCCCTAGTAGGACCAGCTGTGATCCTGAAGCCCATTAGCAAGGCCATGGACTCCAAAGCTGAGAAGAACAGGGCTCCAAGCTAAGGAGTCCAGCATGGCGGAGTCAGCCATGTCATCACCTCCTTGAGGTCTTCACCACTCACGGGACAAAGCCACTGTCATTTGCTACAGAAATATAGAAGAAATGGAGCAAAAAATTCTCCTAGGCTATCTTGTGCTAAATGATATGAAAACAAATTAGCAGCACCAAACTCAGATATTGTAATCACAGTTTTCAAGCCTTAAAAACGAATACAGTAAATCAGAAGCACTTAATGTACAATTCAGACATTTTCAAGGTTAATATTGAATTCTAAACTATTATTTTTTAATATAAACTATTCTAAACTATTGTTTTTTAACATACTGAAATAGGCAGACTGAAAAAACAGGCATGGGGCAAATTTGATGCTATTTGAAGATATAAAAAATTTAATAAAAACTTTTGTTTAAATGTATTTACTTGTCTCCTTGGTCAAAAACAAGTGAAACATCATGTACTACCAAATGAATAAGAAGTTATACTCCATTTATGTATGATGTGTCAAAATGCATTTTAATTAGTATGACTAATTAGAACAAATAAAAAATATATTAAATAAACAAGAGAAATCACTCAGCTTACATGATGATCCCTGCCTTCTGCTGTAGCAGAAAAGAAAGAGTGTGTGCTATGCAACTTCTGATATGCACCCCCCCACAGCCTGTGAACCTACCTCTTAATATTCACACCTTTGTAGTCTCACCCTCTCATGTGTGGGCTGGTTCAAGTGATTTGCTTCTAACATAACAAAAAAGACAGTGTAGGGGCTGGGGTTGTGGCTCAGTGGTAGAGCACTGGGTTCAATTCTTAGCACCACATATAAGTAAGTAAGTAAGTAAGTAAGTAAGTAAGTAAGTAAATAAATAAAGGCAGTGTGTCATCTACAACTAAAAATACTAAAAAGAAATGATTACTCCCAACATAGGACTATAGAATAACAACATCTTGCTTGCAATCTCTCTCTTTCCATGACTCTACTGGTTGCTTTCTTTCAACTAACAACTGAAAGGTGTTTGCCATACTATGAGTTGCCCTAAAAATAAGTCCATGTAGTAAGGAAATGAGGGAGATCTCCATCCAAAAGATAGCAAAAACCTGAAGTCCTTAGTACAACAACTCTGAAGGAATTGAATTCTGATACCAACTACATGAGTGAACTTGAAACAAATCTTCCATTAATCTAACTCCAAGGCAGAGGAACCATAGATCCATGGTGAACGTGAACGTTAGGCTCTCAGTGATAATCTACTTGTATGACTGGGCCACATACTTACATTTGACCACTAGGGAGGCAAATCTGGTTGAGGATGATTGATTAGTGAATTAAATATTCTGCTACTACAATGTAATTATATATAGTAATGAGAAGGAGTTTTTAATAATGAGCCTTAAGATAAAAGTAAACAAGGAATGTCCAGAATAGGAGTAACACTGAGCAAGCACCTAGTCCTGAAATCAATCAAAAAGTGATCGACTTTGTCAAATGCTGTTGAGAGAAAGCAAGGATTTCTTACAATAAGGATTGAGGTTTTGACCACTGAATTTGGCAACATGAGGTAACCGGGAACTTCACAGGAGCTATTTCAGTGAGGCCAAAAGCCATGTTGGAGAGGGTTCCAAAAAAACAAGCAAATTGGAAGTCATTACAACAAATATTCTCAAATCTTCAAGGAAAATTTTGCCATAAGAAGAAACAAAGAAATATAGTTATCATATAGGATATGAAATCTGGGAAGAACAATGTTTTCACAAAGGCAGTGAATACTGTAGAATAGTCTCAGACGTGGGGAAGAAAGAAACAGAAAGACGATAGTGGACCTGGAAGAAAAAGATCTTTAGTAGGATAGGATGCACAGGCCAAGCCTTTACTATGGACCAGTTGGTTAACTTGCTTTGATGCAAAGGAAAGTGGAGAAAGGGGGTTCATATGCATAAGGCTGGTGGCAAAGAGCTTTTCTTCTAAGATCTCCACGTTTCTCATAACAGATATGAGAAGGAGATTAGTTGAATGTAAAGAATTGGAGGAGAGAAAAATGAGTCCTCTTAAAGAAAAAAGGACTGGAGTTTCTTTCTCTCTCTCTCTCTCTTTCTCTCTCTCTCTCAAATAATGACTTAGTATAAATGGGATTAGAAGTATGTTGTGGAATGGGGGAAGCTACAAAAATGACATGAGCTAGTACAGTATAAAATAATATAAAATAAATTTAGAATTCTTCCAGGTGGGGAAGGGAGAGTTGCTGGATCCTTCCACAGCACTCATACTATTTCTTTCATTGTAAAACTGAGAAGGTGGTTCTACAAGCTCCAATCTCTTTTTCAATTTCCTCCATTTCTAGTTGCTCTTAATGTCATTAGAAATTCAGAGTTGGAAGTTTCTCACATCTTTCATTCTAACATCATTCCACAATGTAAGAACTTTCCTACATTTCCATTGTCATTTCTAGCGGTGAGGGAAGGTGATATTAAAAAAAAATTCATGTCTCACATGCATAATCATTTTCAAAATGTGATGCTCCCACAGTTTTCTCTATTTCATGTTCCTGACTATTTTTTTTCACACCAACCAAGTTGGAAAACACTGAGATCAAGATGAGGCTATCTATAGGCGACTGGTTGGGACCCCAGCAGCTCCTGAGAAATGAGATTCAAGTCTCTTTGCAATTAATCAGAGAAAGAATTATGACTGAGATCTAAACAAATCTCTCTATCTCTAAAGCCCCAGGTGAAGGGGTAGGAACAATTCATACCAACTGCCTCCAGGGCTGAAAAATAATGAGGGCGGGAATCAGAATGACTGAACATCACTCAACAGGCACTTGTTAGTAGAGTAATTGTCAACCTTGGCAGATTCAACTGGGAAGAAAATTGATGACAGTGGCTCAGCACAACTGTTCCAACCAAAATGACAGCGGAGTGGGCAGCAGGGGACCTGCTAAGTGGAATAAACAAATGGCCACTAAGAGGAAAAATGTCAAAGGAAATATTCACGTGGGTGTCAGTTCAAAGCACCAGTACAGGTTGTTGCAGACTGAGATAAACTTCCTTTTTTTTTTTTTTTTTTCCAAAACGGCTCAATTGTATTCGACAGCCCACTTACCCTGTGTGTGTTTAAAGAAGACATTGCAGGTTGATTAAAATCCCCCTTAAGGAAGTTTGTTGACATTAAATCAAATTGGACAATCTACAGGTAGCTTTTCCCCTCATTTCTTATGTGGAATGATTAAAGAACTTCCTTCTCCTACTGATATTAATCAGACATCATTTTTTATCTTCATTCACATAAGTGATTTAAAATACATTGAGATTTACTGAGTGAGTTATTGCTCATTCCTATGAAATTGAACATCTGTTCATTAATCCAGTAAGAACAGTTAGCTTTCAGCTAGGCTAGATAGAGTTGAATGCTCCCTTGTCTTTGGAGAAAATAGTGTAAAGAATTAGCAACAGGTACTTTCTAAACCCAACTGTATTTGAAAAAATAATCTATTTTATAAAATTAATATGAAATTAATTTTATAAAAGAGCAATAGAAAAGTTAAAAACAGGGAAAAAAAACCCTAAAAATAGATTATACATAATTTGAACACATCTGATTTTAACACATAAATCCACGTTAATTTGTGTTACTATTAGGATGATCAACTCTAGAAAATTTGAAAGATAAATTGTGGCAGTAACTTGGCCATAATTTAATGATTCACCTGATTTCTCTATAGTAAAGGCTTCTAACTTTTTGAATTGAATTTGATAAATACAAGTTACATAGTCATAGTATACAACTTGTTCCTCTATTTGTGTACATTTTGGAATAGTTAAATTACACTAAAGTATGCTTTAGTCTACATAACTATATTTTTGTGGTGAGAACACTTAAGATAATATCTTTAAGCAATGTTCAAGTATTCAATATATTGTTATTTACTATAGTCATCATAATATACAAAAGATCACTTTAACCCATTCTTCCTAAAATTTATATCAATTGACCAATGTCTCCCCAATCCCTTCTCCAGTAACCCATATTCTACCCTCTGCTTCTGAGTTCTATTTTTTGGAATTCTACACATAAGTGAGATCACACAGTATTTGCCTTTGTGTGCCTGGCTTATTTCTCTCCACCCAGTGTCTTCCAGGTTCACCTATGTTATCACAGTGACAAGATTCCCTTTTATTTTAAGGCTGAACAATATTCTGCCATACACACGAACCTCCTTTTCTTTATTCTGTGAACATGTAGGTTTATTCCATTTCTTGGCTATTGTGAATGATTCTATAATGAACATGGAGTACAAATACTGCTTTCATGCACTGACTTCATATCCTTAGTATACATACCTTTTAGGGTTGCTGGATTACGCACTAGTCCTACTTTGAATTTTTTGAGAAATCTCTATACTGCTTTCCATAATGGTGGTGTTCATTTACATTTACACTAACTAACAGTACACAAGGCCTCTCTTTTAACCCTTCTTCACATCTCTGCTAACACCTATCTTTCATCTTTTTGATAGACATTCTAACAGCTGTGAAATGATAGCTCATTATGGTTTTAATTTCCACTTCCCTGATGATTAGTGTTATTTTTTCATATACCTTTGGCCATTTATATGTCTTCTTATGAGAAATGTATATCCAGATTCTTTGGCAATTTTTTTAAATTGGGCCGTTTTGTTGATTTATTACTAAGTTGTTGGAGGTTGGATATAATAAAGAAAAAAATCCCCAGCAGCTCCAACTAGAGAGGTCCCTCAGTGAGCATGATAGAGACATAAGGGAATTAGAGGAACATCCACTTTAGGGAGGCCCAAGGAAGCATGCCTGGTATGGAGGAGCATTTAGAGACCAAGGACACTGACCAACAAACCTGAAGGATGTGCTGCACTATATCCCTGTGTGGGGAAAATAAATTCACTGACCATAAAAGCCTCGATTTATTTCTGGGCTTCTATTCTGTTTCATTGGTCCACGTGCCTAATTTTATGCCATTCCCTATTGTTTTGCTTACTACAGCTTTGTAGTACATTTGAAGTCAGATATTTGATGCCTCCAGTTTTCTTATTTTTGTTCAAGATTATTTTACTGTTCTGAATCTTTTGTGGATGTACAGAAATTTTATGTTTGTTCTTTTCTTGTTTGGTGAAAAAGATCACTGAGAATCTGATAGGATTTGTATTGAATCTTTAGATTATTTTACACATCATAGACATTTTAACAACATTAGTTCTTCCAATACATGAGCTTTTTTTATGTGTGTGAGATTTAATTTTTTCATTAATGTTTTGCAGTTTCTCTTCTAGTGATCTTTTACCTCTTTGGTAGAATTATTTCTATGCATTTATTTAATCTATTGTAAATGGGGATTGCTTTCTTGATTTTTTTTTTTATATAATACACTCTTACACAGACAAACACTGCTGTTTTTTGTATCTTGGAACTTTGCTATATTCATTTATTAGTTCTAACAATTATTTTTGGTGGATTGTCTGGGGTTTTCTCCACATAAAACCATGTAATCTATGAAAGCAACAATTTGACTTCCTCCTCTGTAATTTGGATGCTCTTCTTACCTTCTCTTATGTGACTGCTTTGGCTAGGACCTCAATGCTATATTTTGAATAAGAGCAATGAAAATGTGCACCCTCATTTCGGTGACAGATAGTTGTAAAATATGTCCATGATTTCTTCAATTCCTCACCCTCCCACCTTAGTCCCCCCCAAAGGTAACACTCCATTTCCACTTACCATTAAGACCTAGTCAGACCTAGTGACTTTTATTTTGAGGAGGAGAATGTGGCAGAGTTAGCAGTGTGGTTTGTGAAACAAGGTCATGAAAGACATGACGGCTTGCTTTGTCCCTAAGGTACATTCAAACAGTCACATGGAAATGGACCTCTGCCAGGCCACTGTGGCTTCTTACACACAGCCATGTCAGTGAATCTCCATGGAAGGAGACTCTCCAGCCCTGGTTAAGGCTTCAAGTGACGGCAGCCTCGTGGCATCTCAGAGAGATGGTAACCCAGAAAGAAATTCTGAGCCAGAACCACCACAATGAACCATTCTCAGCCTCTTGACCCATAGGAGTTACACGAGATATTTACTATTTTTTCTCTTTTTTTTTTTTATTAGTTACACATGACAGTACAATGGTCTTGACATATCATACATTTGAATCAAATGGGGTATAATTTCTCATTTTTCTGATTGTACAGGTTGCAGAATCACATTGGTCATACAGTCATGTATATACACTAGTATTGCTGTATGTATATACGTGAGATATTTACTATTTAACCACTTACTTTGGGGACGGGGGGGGGGGGCAATTTGTTATGTAGAACTGTCTTAACACACACAGACCTGTAATGTACCTTCTTGACCAAAAGTGAAAGAATTAATCACTTAATGTGTAATTTGTGGTAATTTGTTTAATCTCTCTCAAACCTGTTTTTTTTTTTCTGAATAATGGGGCTATTACCTATAGAGCTGGTTACTGTGAATACTAAGTCATTTATTATATGTGAACAATGCCTAGGACATTGTCTGGTTGATTCTGGTTTACTTTTTCATCAGTGAGACACCAACCACATATTATATCATTTTCTTTACTTTTATGATGAAAATGGAGTAAAACTTGAGAGTTACAAAGATCCTGATTTCTAAATGCATCATGATCTAAGATTTAAATAAACAAGCTGTTTATTTGCCATGTGCAATAGATTTTCTCATAAAAACCTTCATGTAAAATGAACATAACACTTGGAAAGCCCACTAAAGCCTACTAAATTCTATCAAGTCCCTCAAAGTAGTCAAATTGAAAGTAACAATAACAATATGGCAATGTGTTTGTACAGGATGCTGAGCTCAGATCCCCTTCAGGGACTCAAGGATTTATGCCCCAGCTGCTGGGCATGCTGTGTGCTGAACATCAGCCCTCTCCGGGAATTATACTCAGTTGAAGATATCTGCCTTACCCAAAGTCACATCCTCTTGGGCCGCCTGTATCTACTAGTTTGTGCGGGACTGTCAAGGTCCAGCTCCTTTGTCCAACTCAGTAAAACTCTAGAAGCATCCCAGCTCCAGAGCATCTCACCGGCAGGCTGAGGCCTCTGTGACTCCCCCTCTGCCTGATCTTCCTTCCATTCCTGTAGCTAACAATTATGAATCCCAACAGCATGTCCAATAAACTTCCTGCTAGCAGATCTCCATCTCAGAATCAGCTTCCTGGGGAACTCAAATTATGACATTTTTGAGGTTATGTACTACAAGGGTCATGTCTAGTTGTTTTCAGAAGTAAAAAGAAGTGGCAAGGTAGGTCCTGAGGAGTCTCAGCATTACTATGTGACAGCTCAGGGGAAGCCATTACCCTGGACTTAGGCAAGGTGGGTTCATCTCCTCCGAATGATGGAAAGAGTTTACTAACCCATATGCTATTATTTAAGGAACAAAGAAGAGAATAAAGAATCAGGGATTTCTGTGATAATTTGGATGGTGATTTGGGGTTACTTTCAAGAACTCTTGAAAAGACAGCATAGGTTGCTTATATGTATTTCTTTTTAAAAAAATTTATTGCATTTCTGGGTATTTGGTCAAAGAAATTGAAATCAGTAGGTGACAGAGAGATCTGAACTCTCCAGTTCATGGCTGCACGTTCACAAAAGCTAAGATCTGCAGTCAGCCTAAGTGTCTTGCCACAGATGAAGAAAAAGAAAATGCATTACAAAGACACAATGGAGTCCTATTCAGCCAGTAAAAGGGGGAAATCCAGTCATTTGTGACAACTTGGATGAACCTGGAGGACACTATGCTAAATGAAATAAGCCAGGCACAGAAAGACAAATGTCACATGACCACACATGTGGAATCTAAGAAGCAGAACTCATGGAATGAGAGTATAGAATGGCTGACCCAGAGGCTGGAAGATGAAGGCACACGGGAAGGAGGAGAGGGTAGTCAGGGAGTACCAAGTTTCAGTTAGACAGGGGGAATAAGCTTTAGTGATTTGTTTCACATTATGGGGATAAATAATAATGTGTTGTATGCCTTTAAAAACTACATTGCTTTAATGCTAGCCTATCAGTAGCATGACTCACTTAGGCATGCACAAATTGTGTTATGATAGCACAGCATCCTAATGGACTGTAGAATTTTAGAAATATACATTAAAATCTCAGTTATGCCACTTAAGAGCTTTAAATCCTTAAATGAATTTATTACTCTTTCACAGATCTAATTTTCTTATCTACTCAATGAGAGAACACACTATATTCACCTCTTAAAGTTACTGTGATCACTAAATAAAAATAATACATGTAAAACATCTAACGGTGTGTCAAACACATCTTAAAACTTCAGTTTTGCTGGTTATTTCTGCAGAAAGTGAAAACACTGAAAGGCTTCTGATGTTTGCACTGAGTCATCTTAAAAGATAAAGGCAAAGAAGAGACATGAAGAGAAGATGTGAGTAACCAACATGATTCTGCAATCTGCATTTGGGGTAAAATTGGGAGTTCATAACCCACTTCAATCTAATGTATGAAATATGATATGTTAAGAGCTTTGTAATGTTGTGAACAACCAATAAAAAATAAATAAATAAAGAAAGAAAGAAAGAAAAGAAAAGAAAAGAAGAGACATGATAATGACAGATAAAAGCACCTCCACGTCATTTCTCTCAAGATATTTTGAGAAGTGATCAAGCTGGACCTTCTGCCCTTGTACTTCATTCAACAAATATAACATAAAAATATACATAAGCATAAACATAGAAACATAAATGTAAATTGAAATAACTTAAATGAATACAGGAGATGAACTTACTTAGGAAGTTGTGGAGTTAGTAAATCTCAGACTCAATGAAGGAATTGCTGAGCTGCTCCCCTGTTCTCCTCATGGGACTGGAAGGCACTGACAGGAGGTAAGGGTGTTTAGGAAATCAAGAGGAACATCCCACTCCCCAGCTAGATAGACATTCAAAACTTCAGACCCAGCTACATCTGGACCAGAACTCAGATGTCTGCAGTGATCACTGGGAAGAGCTTGACTCTGACTATACAGACTGGTGTCCACTTCTTTAGACTATACTGATGTGTGTGTGTGTGGGGGGGGGGGAATGGCAGCTGGAATATCATTCCACATCTAGGTAAAGTGACTTGCAGTGAGTTGCCCTTAGGCCAGGTGGGTTCCCAGTAGCATCCATATGTGAGCCAACTTGACAGTGATCACAATCCAAGGAGACTTCCTGCATGGGCATAGTGAAAATCTGACTTGTTGAGGAACAGAATGGGTGTGTGGAACTCACAAGTGGCAAGTTCCAGCATGGAACACACTAGCTCCAATTACGCAAACACCCTGGACCATAAATCTCAGGATGCGAGAGTGAGTGAGTGAGTGAGTGTGTGTGAGTGTGTGGGTGTGTGTGCACACATGCAGGGAAGGATGGTGCTATTAGCATTACCAAAAAACATAAAATACACTTCATTAAAAAAAAATCAGCATATAAATGCCTAACATATCTGAAGGCCACCAGTAGCCACAAATTCTACCAGTCATAAAAGATGTTCTCTTAGTCCTTCTATTCCTCAGTCTCCCCATGTTGATTCTGAAAAAGTCAGAAGGAAAAATGGAGAGAGATAGTGAAAGGAGCAATCATAGCGCCATCTAAATTGGCCCAGTGGACTGGGACAAACTTTGAGCTACATATGAGACTCAATTTAGGCTCAGATCACAAAGGATTGTTTGTTCCTGAAAGTGAGAATCGCCCTCACATAAGACATTTCTGATAACTGAAAGTGATAAAAGAGCTACGTGTATCTTCCAGAAGGTCTTCAGTGAACAGAGAACAAAGGAACAACTGAGAAGGGATCGAAAGAAGTGATGGAAGAAAATATTTTGTTTTTCTTGTGGCAGATTATAATCAGCTAATTCAATAAATTAGAGTTAAAAGATAGGCCCAGATTGTTGAGAGCCACAGCCAAAGGGGCCCCAGCAAACTTCCAGCTGCCAGCAAACTTCCAGCTGCCGGCTGATGATTGGCTCTCAGCAGCCCCAGCAACATCTAGCTGATTGGCTCCTCTGCAGTGATGTTCATTGGGCTGTTTACCTGCCCTTCAGACTGCCAGCTGATGATTGGCTCACAGCAGCCCCAGCAACATCTAGCTGATTGGCTCCTCCACGGAGCTGCTCATTGGGGGACTTCTTTGGCTCTGCCCACACCACCCAGCCAATCAGCCTCAAGAGCAGGAGGATTGTAGGAGGTGGTGAGGTATGTGTGGGGGTGAGAGGCTTGGGGAAGCCAGTGGTGGCAGTTGGGCTCTGAGGGTTTTTTCCTGAGGAGCTGTTTTGTTTGGCATTTGTAGTTCTAAAAATAAAGTTAGTTTCTTTTGACAAGTGGCTTCTGAATTGTGCCCAGCCAGACTGCGGCACCAGATGATAATGAGACAGCTTTTGAAACAATTAGTGTGGTTTTGCAAGATCAAGGGCAAAGAACGAGAGGGAAGGATTGCTTCTTTGTCAAGAAAAAAGGGATTTAAAATGCATCAGGGTGCAATGGTTCTGCATCTGTGCAGCAGGGGGCGCCATAACGTGGGGGCAGCTTGGTGTAGGCAGTAACAAGGAGAGAGTCTTTGAAGGGCTGCTAAGTAAAAACGTGGTATGCCCTTGGTTATTTGTGTTTTCTGGAAGTTCCCAGATGGTTGTTCAGGATCTGAAATGTATCCATTCTAGGAAGAGAATGAGGCACATGAAGAAAATGAAAATGTACTCTTTCGAAAACATAATCCAGGTTGATAAATAAGTTTTACCTGCTCTGAATGCTTCATCAAAACCAATGATGCCTATAATCAGAATTGCCCCATCCTTGTTTAGTTTCCCTGTTTCCAACATCCATCAATTCAGCACTGGATTATGAAATTCTGGATAGCACTCAGGCACCTAATGTGACTATAAAGAAGCGATCTTTTCTTCAGTGGAATTACTCTTTTAATGTTCTTGCTTTCCAATTTGCATCAGTTAGAAGCTGTTAAAGTAACAGCACAGGCATTAGGAAAATAAAGGGAATGTGGGAAGGGAGATTGCTCACGTCTGGTTTTTTTTTTTTTTTTTTTGTTTTTGTTTTTAAAGAGAGAGTGAGAGAGAGAGGGGGACAGAGAGAGAATTTTAATATTTATTTATTTATTTATTTTTCTTAGTTCTCGTTGGACACAACATCTTTGTTGGTATGACCGCTTGAGCCACATCCCCAGCCCACGTCTGGGTTTTATTCATCATGCTGCCTGTTGAGTTTATATCCCCGGCTTCAGATTTATCCAGTTTCTTTTCCTTTATGACTACAGACATTAAGGGCAACCTGTCATCTCTGTAGAATAACATTTGTCATACTCTGAATCTTCCTGGTGCAATCTTTAATAACTGTCTTATGTTCAAGTTGACAGCAAGCAAGTAATAAAATGTCTAATACCATTTTATAGGTCACATAATACAACAGTTTATTTTAGCTCAGCAGGGCACTAACAGGTAGCAGATAATGAAGTCACTACAGATTTGTATAATACACTTTTTCTGAGTTGGCAGCAGCTTTCGAATGGCCTTAGACATCTTCTTTTGCGCTATGACAAAATTAGCACATTTCTCATTTTCTTTTTTCCCAGTGATTCATAACACTAAAGTTAACCTCGGAGATGGTATGCTTCAATTTTCACAACTTGATGTATGTTATTATGCAAACAAATCAACTTTTCAATGGGAGAGAATATCTTTCTCCCAGAACTTCAAATTATACAAGTGAAAGAAGCAATTATTCTAAAACTACTTAGAAAATACAAAATAACTTAAGACATTTCTGTCCAGGGTAGTAGTCACTGGCGACCTGACTTCATTAAAGTTTAAATAGAAATGAATTAAATAAAATTTAAAATTTATTCACTTATACAAGGTAGTGTTCTTTTATTAAGGTTTATCTCCTTTATTTGTTTAAACATAGTTTTTTTTAAAATCATTTTTTCAGAGAGTTGTGTTATTTCTGGATACTGTGCTAATTTTATTCCTTTGCACCTAGTAACTCTGCCCCTATATAGAGGTGGATGCTTTGCAGAAGTTTTAGTTCCTGCTCAACACTTTGAGCTATGGCCCTTCACATGCATCAAAGCCCAAGAGGGGCCATCCTTAAGGCCAATGCCCACGTGTGATAACTGGAAAGCTGAATATTTTCTTTTTTTTTTTTCTCTCTTATGCCTCCTACCCCTCTTCCCTTCTTGATCTCTATCAATTTGACTACTGATAATTGAAATAATTTTTGTTACATTCTTTTGAGGACATACTGGATGTGCCTGGACTCCTGCTGGTTTACTGCCATTCATTCAGACACTTTCTGGTCAGTGACCATCTTTGATCCTTATTGAATGTTCTTTCCCATATTTCCTCCCACATTTATGTATGGCCTAGTTCCTATAATAAAATCTTTATTTTACATACTCCTAACTGAACCCCAATTGAACTCAGAATGATACAACAGATAACTGAGTCTCTGCAGCTGATATGTGACAGAGGACACTTCAGAAGGACTGGCATTTGCGCTAGCCTGAAGGAAATGGTCCCACGCACAAGTGACAAAGAGGCTACTTACAGAAGCTCAGGTCACTGGGACATTTAAAATTAACAGTAAACATCAGGGAAGGTGTCTCAGTGTTGGTGCAGATGCTTCACAATGGTGTGACACACCCAGGCCCTACCTTTAATCCTCCTCACTCTCCTCTTTAATCTTTTATTCTTATGTGAGTGTTTCATTGTCACAAGATGGCTGCCATGTTGTTAGAAATTGTTCAGCTAGTAAGAAGGTGTAAAGAATAAGGCTAGCTACAGATGTCCCTTGCAATTTAATTATTTATTTATTTATTTATTTACAATTATTTTCCAACTGCCCTCTTCTTCTTTCTCATTGGTCAATACTGGGACAAGTGTGTATTCCTAGATCCAACAGAATATGAGAAAGAGAGATCAAAGTGACTGGTTCAGGTTAATCATAGATAATCTCTTGGAACTAGAAAAATGGTCTATCTATAGCTTCACATCAAGGGATTTCTTACTACTGGCTGAACAAAGCAAGGTTCTAAAGAAGGAAAGAAATATATGAGTTCAACGTGCTGCAGAATGCTTCTGAAGTAGGCAGTCAGTAGCATTAGCCTTGGGGTAAAGGAAGAAGAAAGGTGACTTTTGTGGTTTGGCTATGAGGTATCCCCCCAAAACTCATGTTAAACATTGCAGGAATGTCCAGGGTGAAATGATTAGATTATGAGAGTTATGACTTAATCAGTGGATTTATCCATATGAAGGATTGATTTGAATGGATTACTGGCAGGCAGGTGGAGTTTGGCTGGAGGAAGTAGGTCACTGAGGACGTGCCTTTGGGGATTATATGTCCCTTGCTTCACTCTCTCACTCTCTGCTTTCTGGCTGGCATGAACCGAGCTGTATCTCCTCCACCATGCCCTTCCACCATGAAGTTCTGCCTCAAGACAGGCCCAGAGCAATGAAGTTGGCTGACCATGGACTGAAGTCCTGAAACCATAAATCAAAATAAACTCTTTATCCTTTACATTGTTCTTGTTGGGTGTTTTGGTCGCAGTGATAAAAAGATGACTAACACAGTTAGTGAAAGATACAGCAAGAACCCCAAGAGGGCTGGAAAATATAGCACATGGATGACGCAGTATTTGTTGACAAATAAACAACAACAACAAAAAATGCCATGCTGAAATTTTACACTTGATGCTATAAAAAAAATGAAGCTACCAGAATAATTCTAAGTAGAAGAATGTCAAAAGGCTACTTTTAGAATGGGATTTCCTCGAATTTTGGCTTCAATAAGAAAGTAAGCCTCTCTACTATGTTTCCCTTATCATGAAGTCCTCCCCTAAGGAGAAGGAGTGAAGATGAACCTTGGGATACTGGGCCCTTTTTCCACGTGTGGAGGTAACAGATATGCTGCAGGTAACATAGGCTCCTCCCCATGACTCTATGGTGCCTTGGATACACCAGGCCCCAGCTGCTTGCCTAGGAAGACCCCTGTATTAGGGTCCTCTAGAGGAACAGAATCAACAGGAAGTATAATTATAAAAAGGGGATTTATTGGGTGGGCTTACATGACCAGAAGCTGGATAGTCCATAACAGCCATCTGCAGGCTGGAGAGATGGAAGAACTAGTAGCTGAGCAGCATAAGAGGCTGAACCCTCAGATCAATGGTTCTACCCTAGTCAGAAACCAAAGGCTTCTGGAAGCTCCCTGGAGAATCACCTGCAGAGTCCATTTTGGAAGAGTGAACAAGCAAGGGTCTGATATCCTCAGAAGATTGCAGCAGCAATCAAGAACCCATTCAAAAAGAATTGAGCTTGCATCTGCTGCTACTTCCTTGTTCTTCCAACTTCTATTCATCCTATAGGAAGGTGCTGCCCATACTTAGGAAGGGTATCCATTTCAGTTGGCTCTGCCACAAGCCAATCATTCCTAGACACAGCCTCACTGACACACCCAGAAGCCTCTTAATCTTGAGCATCTCTTAATCCATTTAAGTTGACAATTCAAATTAACCAATGCAAACCTCCTCCAGTCAGGCACTCTCCCTGGTTCTACCTGTGTCCCCCTACAGCCTGATAGGCAAGGGTCAGATCCTAAGAATGGAGGAATTGAAATGTTAATGACTTCAGAGCCCTTCCTCCACCCTATCAAAATCACTTACCCCCACCCCCAATCCAAGCTATTGCTAAAGTAATCTGTCCCAGGAATTGCCCTCCCTACAGGGAGTTATAAAGTTGTTAATTAAGTGTGCAGAGCTGCTCCATCCCTTCAGCCCACCTGTTTCCCACTTTTTAGCCATCCCACCCAGCATCTCCTAGGCCTAGTCACACAGGCAGGAAGGAGAAAGATAAGGGGAAGAGAGCAGGAGAACAAAGGAAGCCTAGGACATAGAAAAAGACAAAATACCCTGGCTTCTTGGGATACCAGGATAACAGCTATGGACCCCTTCTCCCTCCTGGGAGAAGTCTATGTTACCCCTTTTTAAAATAAACCCTGCTTTATATGCTCGCCTCTTCTGCTTCTCTAATGTTATACTTCAACATGTGAAGAAGCAGGACTTGTTACCAGCCACCAACGGTATCAGCCCATTGCTCTTCCGCTGGTGCAGGGCCATGAGGCTGGGAAGGACACCAGAGAAGTCCTTCTGATCCAGGTCCAGGACAACAACAGGTCTGCTAATTTTTTTAAACAGGTCTACTTGGGCTCATCTATAGTTATTTACATATTTTTTAAAAGGACAAGCAATATATACTGCAAAGAAACCAACGTCTGTGAAGGATCCTGCTTTCCAAATACACTGGTTCTAAACTATAAAATTTTATATTTGATCTGACTGGGAGGCACATGTGGCTAATTATTTCCATCATAATTGATAAGAAATAGTGCATAGAACTTTTTCTTACCTTAAATTTTTATACCCAGAAAAAATGATTTCTGTAAAACTTTCCTCCAATGCCATCTTTGGACACATTATAACAGGAGTTTAGAAAAGAGTGAGGCTAATTTCAAACCAACAAACAGCTAAAGTGGTCCCAGGCAGCCCATGGTCACTCAAGGTTTAAGGGCATGAACATATAGAACATGAATATATAGAACAGAAATGAGGAAGAAAGAAATTTTCAAATGAAATAAAAATATCTGTAATATTGACACTTGGTTAAGGGTGAGAGGAATCTCAATCTTGAATTTTGCAGGAAAGTATGGAATTAACAAGCAAAGAGCGCTGCAATAAACTAGATTCTATCAATCACTTTTATTAAGCTCTCTTCTTGTGTCTCTTCAGAAAGCCTTTATGACCCTGAAACTAAGAAATAGTTTTAATAGCACAGATATTAATCTATATTAAGAAAAAAATGAGAAGGCTGGGGCTGTAGCTCAGTGGCAGAGCGCTTGCCTTGTGCATGTGAGGCAATGGGTTCGATCCTCGGCACCACATTTAAAAAATAAAATAAGGACATGCTGTCCAACTACAAAAAAAAAAATGAACCCATCATTGTACAATCTACTTAAATATAAATCTTTCCACCTGCTCATTCACCAAATCTATGAACATAATGGTCCATTGACACTATAAACACTCAAAAAGGTAATATCATATTTATGAAATATTCAGTCCTGTATAGCAAACTTTATTTGCCTAGATTTTCAAAGGGTTGACTAGGTCTATAATGCCCCTTCTTTTCCTCTCTTCTTTGCTTTACAATGTAAATTCATAATATTTGAGAAATAAATAACTTTTCAAAGTTGCCATCCTAGTCCTCAGTATCTCTAGATCCTCTTCATTAAATTCCTACCCAAAGTGGGAATCCCAGCAACATAAATGGGAGATGACAACTTATCTGAACATTGGACACTTAATATTTTTCTGAAAGAAAGGTCAGATAAAACTGGCTTTAAAAAAAAATGTTTCTTTTGCTGAGAAGAAACTTTTTAATTTGAATCCATCCCATTTATTGATTCTTGGTTTTAATTCTTGCACTATAGGATTCTTATTAAGGGAGACAGGGCCTAATCCCACAAGATGGAGATTAGGGCCTACTTTTCCTTCTATTAGACACAGAGTCTCTGGTTTAATTCCTAGGTCCTTGATCCACTTTGAGTTGAGTTTTGTGTATGGTGAGAGATAGGGGTTTTATTTCATTTTGTTGCATATGGACTTCTAGTTTTCCCAGCACCATTTGTTGAAGAGGCTATCTTTTCTCCAATGTATGTTCTTGGCACCTTTGTCTAATATAAGATAATTATAATTTTGTGGGTTAGTCTCTGTGTCCTCTATTCTGTACCATTGGTCTATAAGTCTGTTTTGGTGCCAAGACCATGCTGTTTTTGTTACTATTGCTCTGTACTATAGTTTAAGGTGTGGTATAGTGATGCCACCTGCTTCACTCTTCCTGCTAAGGATTACTTTAGCTATTCTGGGTCTCTTATTTTTCCAGATGAATTTCATGAGCAGCACCATTCACAGTAGCTAAACTGTGGAACCAACCTAGATGCCCTTTAGTGGATGAATGGATAAAAAAAAAGTAGCATATATACACAATGGAATTTTACTCAGCAATAAGAGAGAATAAAATCATGGCATTTGCAGGTAAGTGGATGGAGGTGGAGAGGACAACGCTAAGTGAAATTTGACAATCCCCAAAAAACAAATGCCAAATGTTTTCTCTGATATAAGGAGGCTGACTCATAGTGGGGTAGGGGGGAGCATGGGAGGAATAAATGAATTATAGATAGGGCAGAGGGGTGGGAGGGAAAGGGAGGGGCAGGGGATTAGCAAGGATGGTGGAATGTAATGGACATCATTATCCAAAGTACATGTATGAAGACACGAATTGGTGTCAACATACTTTATATACAACCAGAGATATGAAAAATTGTGCTGTATATGTGTAATAAAAATTTTAATGCATTCTGCTGTCATTTATTTTTTTAAAAATCAATTAAAAATGTCATCCAGCTGTATACTGCAGGTCACTGGGGTGACTGAAGAGATATTTCTGGCATTCCTCTCTCAACTGTGCCTTTGATTATTAAACCCATTTCAAACCTGTCTTCACTGCTCCTCCGCCGTCTTTCCTGGAGCCATCTTTAAAGATAATTCTATTCATTTCTCTACATGTCTTTCATTTCCTCTGTAATACTACAGATAATAATCACTATATGATGGGTTAGCTCAACAGTAAAAGGTACTTGGAAATGTCCCTGCTTGTGTTTGAGGAGGCTCACATTCGCCGATGTTGACAGGTGAAGCTGACATAGGGAATGTGTCTTTTATCTGAGGACCCTCAGAAGATCAGCAAAAGCTCCAGGTCTGTTCCTCTCTGGGTATGTGCAGTTAATGACCTGATCCTCATGTCCACACTGTTCCTGCTCTGCCTTTAGTACCTGGTTAATTTGAGGATTGCCTCATTATAGGTTCCCTCAACAGATGTCAAAGATTGTCAATGCATTGGACCTCCAAAGTCTTCCTTCAGCAGCTGATTCTGTTTCCAAGGGATCTATCTGTAGGAAGCTATTTAGTTCAGAAAAAAAGCATGATGCAAAGTTCTTTCCTTGGGAAGGGTGATGATTTGTACCTAGAATGCTCATGGTTGATAAACTATAATATTATTTTCATTTCAGTATCTCAGTGACCATGATGAAATCAAGCACTGACTAAGTCAGGAATTAGTCTCCATTATCACAATTAGTGTGAGAGAAAGTGACTGAAGCCACCCTTTGGTGAATGGAGGATGAGAAAGGGTAAAATTTCTTAAGTGGACACAGAAAATTCCTTATCTAGATGTGGACAAAAGCCATGTATAAAACAGATAATGTGGCATTATATATTTTCACATTTAATATTCTCCTTGGAAGGTATTTGTGGATTGAAAAATAAGGAGGATTGTCCATCTTAATAAACTCAAGATTTTGTTCATACAAGTGGTTTCTTCCACTCCTTTAAGCAAAATCAAGCATCCTCTGAAGAGTCCCATCAGGATCACTAGATCTAAGATTAACAAACTACTTGCTGGAGAGCAGGCACTTAAAATAGCATCACACTCCCCAACCCTTCCTTCTATGGGTGATGATTACAGAATGGCAACTTTTTAAAAGCCAAATGGTTTTTAAATCTGATATTTTTTAATACAAACAAATCAAAATTGAACAGAAGAAGTAAAGGAGAAAAAGTTGAAGAAGAAAGGAGGAGGAGGAGGGAGGGAGAGAAATGAAAGGTATAAATCAGAAAAAGTAAAAAGAGAAAATGTTCAAGTTTCGGGGAGGGGAGGAAAGAAGGGAAATGGAGAGCAAATAAGGACACTGAGAACAAAAGGAAAGGTGTAGGTTAGGTGTCTAGTGGCACAGAATACACATCCTTCCTTGAGGCAATGCTGTTTGATTCAAAATCGAGGTTCCCTGGAAGACTCAGCAGCCAAGATAAAAGCACTTGCTTTGAGCACACAGTGGAGAGAGGCCACCAGCACCCTCACGCCTCTCAGATGGCTTCCAGGCACTGTCATTCCTGTCAGAAGTTCAGGCTTCTGGCTCCAAGCACCTGAAATCAGCAGTGAACTAGAAAGCTCTTCCTTAGGGGGGAATAAAAAGAAAAAGCAACTCCCTTCAGAGCAGAGCCTAGCAGAACTGGAAAGGCGGAAGTTGCCCTCGGAATGCACCTGCTTGACAGAAAGCTGGATTCTGGTCAAAATCAAGACCTCTGTCTTTAAGTACCAAATAATGAATGAAAATCATGAATGCCACCAAATCCAACGATATCTTCCATTCAGATCCCTTTGTTGTTGTTGTTCATTTTACAAAGTACTTTAAGTTAAAATTAGTTTTATATTAAGAAGAGATTAGCAGTGAAAAAAGAAAAATAAGCATAATTTCCTAAGAAGCAGAGTGGGGAGAGAGGGTGGAATACCATTACTTCTCCATTGTTATTGCTCTGTTCCTTATGGTAAAAGTAGTTTAAATTTCCAGAAACTTAATCTGTCCTGAAATTTAATAATTGTTTTATTTTTTTAAAAGTGTAAAAAGCCATATTCAACAGACTTTCTAGGGGAGAAAAAAAATCATTGGCAAGGAATCAAAAAGCAAGGGTTCCAGCCCCATTTCTGCCACCAATTATGAAACTGTGCAAATAGTGGAGGTTTTTTTTTTAATTTGTTTGTTTGTTCCCTTTACCTATGACAGGACATAATAACAGCTGCCCTATTTTACAAGTTTTCAGTGGGAATTAAAGGAATGGGGAGCATGCCCAGCAGGGATTAAGAACTGTTTGCTGAATTGGGGAAATATATTTGGAAACTCTCTGAGTAGGTAAAAGCACACTATTTTTAGTATCACAAACATTACAGAGCTGTTTTCCCTTTTTAAATTCCTGGTTTAGTATAAGAGGTTAGCTGCCAAAGCCATGCATATACTTCTTAAAGGCAGTATATCTATTTGTGACAACAAAGGTTTTCTCCCCTTTTTTAAACAAACAAGATTGCTTTACATCATTCGTGAGTGACTTCCTGTTCTTTAAAAAGGCAGTTTATCTTCATGTATTGAAAGGAACATCATTATTAAAAATCTATTTCTTTTTTTCCCCTTGATTGCCCTAAATCCCATTGATTTGATGTTTCTTGCAAATTTCTAGGGAACTAGAAATTTGGCTTCAGAGCCAAATCTATGCCCTTAGTTACCCTTTGTAACCATTAATATTTTTCTAGTCCTTTTTTTTTTTTTTTTTTGATGCTGTGTACCTACACAATGAAGATGTTTGGAGAAATGTTCCCAATGGGTTTTACAGAAACAAGTGTCAACAGCTGTGCAATTTGCTTGCCTGTGCCACCTCATTTGCTCTGAAGAAAAAAGGCAAAAACAGGCTGATCCCACCATGATCAGCTAGAATGAAGGCATTGATTATGTCAATGCAAAAATAATTAGATACATAGTGACTCTAAACAGCCTTTCAAACATTTCAATAGCTGTTATTCTGTCCAATGCTATCATCTAGCCCTTGGCAGGGAGTCCAGCTCTCAATTATTATGTGGATAGATCTAAACAAAAAGCATCTAGCCTATTGCCTAATTTGAGAAAATTACCAATAAATGATAGTTGGGCATGAATCTTGTATATACATTACTTTGGATTGCTATAAGAGAAAATTACATAAGCAGACTCTTTCTCCTTTTTAAAATTCCCGATTCAAACCTCAAAAAATATTGCCTAATATTTCTACTTTATTTTCATAGCTTGCTTAACCTTGACAATAAGGGAGCCTTTCTCCTTCTGCAAACTTTTATGCTTATGTTTGACCTCTGTGACCATTTCACTGACTGACACTCAGTACTAAAGGTTGCTAGCATGTCCTGTCTTCCCAGCACAGAGGAATCTCACTCTTCCCACTACCATGTTCCCTTCTCAGGAAAACAGGAAAAGATCTGTCTGTCAAAGGAGCATCCTTCTACTGAATGCTGGACCAATCCTTTCATATCTTCATGCAGACTTTGTTCCTTTTGTTAATAGTGGTTCTGAGATGAACAACATCAGCTTCGCCCAGAAGCCTGAATCAGAAACTCTTGGGTGGGGGGGGGAAGGAGTGATTCTAAGTATGAGAGCCACTGACGTCATCCAGTGGTCCTCTATACTAACTGCGTATTTGAGTCATACAGGGAATTAAAATGAGGTACACGAACACAATGCACTGAGTTTTACTCAGTTACAAGGAACAAAATTATGTTGAGTAAAAAAGCCAGACTCATGGTCTTTCTCATATATGAAAGCTAGAGAGAAAATAGATTTAAAAAGGGATTTCATGAAAATAGGAGGGAGACCAGCAGAGGATAGAAAGGATATCAGGGAAAAGGAGAAGGAGAAAGAAAGGAGAGGTACTAGGGAATGAAATCATGTTAAGGACATGTATGAATAGCTCACAGTGAATCCCACTGTTGCGTTTAATCCTAATACACCAATATGAAAATGCCAATCCCAAGGCCCCATTCCCAGAGATTATGATTAACTATTCTAGGATTAGCCTGGACATTGGTATTTCTTAAAATCTTTCCAAAATTCCAACTTGATGCCAGGGTTAAGACCAATTATGCATTTCTCTCCCCTATACTGTCAGTCTCATTCTAGCACTGTATTATCCCCAGTAAAAATATGCACATTAAAATTACTTGACTTTGAAAAAAAATTCTCCTTCAGATACCCTGAAAATTCCCCTCTAGAGAGTATGTATCTGAAACCATATACAATCACTGTTATGGGTTAGATATGAGGTATACCCCAAAAAACTCATGTATGAAATAATGCAAGAACTTTTAGAGGTAAAATGACTGGGTTATGAGAGTCTTAACTGAATCATTTCATTAATCCACTAATATGGAATAAATGGGCAGTAACTTTAGGTAGGCAGGGTGTGGCTGGAGGAGGCATGTCAATTCTGTTCTTCTCTATTTGCTTTCTTGTTGCTATGTTCTGAGCAGCTTTCTTCCACCATGATATTCTGCTTCATCTAGGGCCCAGAGCAAAGGAGTCAACCCTCTATGGACTGAGACCTCCACAACTGTCAGCCCCAAATAAGCTTCCTCCTCCATATTGTTCTTGTCAGGTTTTTGGTCCAAGCAATGATAAAACTGACAAAAACAACCAGGTCACCCCCTTCATCTCCCACTAATTCTTCAATGCAATTCAATCTGAATTCAATTCTCAGCACTCCATTGAAAGTTATCCTTCAAGCGTTGCTTAGGAACTCCATCTTGCCAAACCTAAATGCTTCTCTGCCCTCATGAATGCCTTTCACCTTCTTCTGTCTCCTTAACTCATTTTCGTCCTTGGATTTCATGACACACCATATCCTTGATTTCCTTCTCCTGGATGACTGTTGATTAATCTTTGGTAAGATCATCCTTTACTGTTCAACTGGCAAGATTTGGAGAGCCTCCGGGCTTATGTCTGATCCTCTTTTCCTTCTTTCATTCTCTTCCCAAAGATAATTTGACCTTTTCTCTTTGAATGTCATCTAATTTAAAACCTCATACCTATCCCAGACTTTTCTCCAAGCTTCCATTTCTCTCTTGAAAATCTCAGAGGCATCTCCATCTTCACAGAGACAAATCCAAGTTCTTACCTGCAACACTCCTAGGCTTCCCCAATTTAGTAAGTACCATCACTATCCACCCGGTTCCTTGAGCTGAATGTCAGTCTCTGGATGTGGTAGAAACATTCGTTCCTTAATTCCCCACTGCCAAAAGAAGAGCAAGTCCTATAAATTCAAATTTTACATCTGAAATTTATCCATCTCTTAGCACCACTAGTACCATATGAGACTAGACCACTATTATTTCTTGTCTCCACTAATGTTTTTATATCTCAATTCCTACTTCTAGCTTGGTCCCCTTTTACTCTACTCTCCACTGAACTGCCAAAAAATAAAAAATAAAAAAATCTGAAAGCCTAAATCAGATCTTGTAACTCTGCCACTCAATACTCTTCATTGGTTTCTTATTTTGTTCATATTGAAAGCACAACTTCTCACTGCATTATTGATTTAGTCTTTACTTATCCCTCTAATTTTTCATGTCCAACTTTTTTCATTTCACTACTCTCTTACTGATTTTCTGTTATATCCACCTGTTATCTGTTAGAAACATCCCCGGGTCCACTCCCAATTGGCTATTCTAATAGCTGGCTAAGTTTTTAATTCTGTGGATGTCAGCTTGACACTTTATTATAGAAAGAGGTTTCCCACACTCAATCCACTTAAAATTGGTCTTCCAGAGTTATGCTGTACTGAGACTTCCCTCACTGTGGAATTACAAATTGTAAGGATGTATCTTTTTGTAACTTTTTTTCCAGTTTTATCCATAGCATCTGTCAAAAAACATGAACCAGAGAAAGTGTTCAATATTTTATATTTATGATTTTTATATTCAGAATCAATAATTACTCTTTCCTCTCTAATAACAAGTTGAAAAATATAGTGATTACTCTTGAAAAAAATATTTGAAGTTCAGGATCCTATTCTCCATAGGCCACTTTAATAGTCTTTACAGTCATAACAAATTTTTTTACAAATAAATAAATTTAACAATAAATATGTATGAATGAAACTGCTTCTGTCTACCTCTGAGTAACATGATGTTAACATACAAGAACCACCTTCAAGTTCTTAGCACTCTTAGGTTAGAGGTCCTGGTTGAAAATATATACAAGTTTTCTTCAGGGATAGCTCAAGATCTTACCATTAATAACAAACATATTTATAGGCAAACAAAAATAAATAACAGAACCATCAACATAGATTTTGCTATATTTCAGTATTGATGTCTGCTTTTATTTTAAAATTTGTATGAGTGTTTTCTTTCCTTCATCACTGTATACTGCACCAAGAATAAATTCATCGGGAGTAGACTCTATTCCCATAAAAAAATTTTAATTTAAATTCTTCTCTTGCCTTCCCTGTTTTTTCATTCTCCTCAAAAGAGCATCTTTTGGGGATAAAGGTTGAACAAGTAAAAAATAACTCAGACATGACAGATAAAGTAGAATTGTGCAATATTAATAATTAACAGAATAAATCATCAGTGTTGATGTGAATTGGTCAGGTTCTGCCATGACTGAATAGGTTATGTTCCTTATCAATATATTATTCCAGAAATTGGTCTTATTTTGTCTTATTAAAGGCCCACTGAGGGTAAGGGCCTGCATCTAAATGCAAAACAGATTTCTCATTTAACATTTCCCTTGATGCAAAGAATCAAGCATTTCATGTTTTTTTGGCGCATGTTTGTTATTGTTTTAGTTAGCATTTAATGATCTCTTCATACAGAGATTCCTTTTGGCAGATGTTTCCAAGTGAAATCCTAGCTGCCTACATAATTTCTCCTTAAGGAGCTCTTCCCAACAACAACAACAACAACAACAACAACAATGAAAATGGGAAGAATAGAATGTCTTTAAAGCGTCATCCAAAATTATGTTGTATCAGATAAGGTTAGTTCCTATTCATTCATTTAATCCTGGGTGGCTTCCCTTTTTGCCAACAATTCTTCTTGTTCAACTTCTGATAACCTCTGGAGCATTTGCACAAAATGACAATCTAGAGAGCCCATGGCAAAAGAAAAAAAAATAGGGTTGGCCAAAGAAGATCATATATTTTTATTAGATTAGGCTGAAAATGATCCATCTTAAATACCCCCTGAGATGTATGGATACCATATTAGTTTCTCTGGATTCCTATTGATGAATGGTAAAATCACAGGACAATGTCCTAAGTCCGTTTTCTGACATATCAATACAGCTGAAAATGCAAAGATTAGGATCTTTACCAGACTCCTTTTTAAACATGACCAAACCATACATATATATATTTTTTAAAAGATACGATCAAGAATTTTTATGCTGTGGTTTCTTGGTGACTATATTTTTAGAAGAATGTTGACAAAGTGAAAGGCTGAGCGATTCCATAATGTGGCACTATAACGTGAAGGAAGTCATCATTTGGTGACATCTTAGATGATGCCACCCAGGCTCACCAAGAGGAAATGGTCCTCTTGTGCATATGTATCCTTCTCATTTATTACTTTTATTCCTGCCAAAAGATGAGTGGATAAGGACATGCTATTGATACATTTGTGTCTCTAATTTCACACATGAGAGATTCTCCGCACTTTATGAGGAACATCTTGGAAGACAGACTATTTAGCAAGGCAAGGCAACTCAGCAGCAGAAGCAATAATGCCTGGTCACTTTGTTGACATTATCTTCAAAACAGAAATCTCTAATAGTGACAGGTGACAGCAATCAGCACAAGTTCAACCTACTTCTCAGGCACGGCTGTCAGGAACTTGTATCATAAACAGTGGCAGTTGCAGAAATAAATGTCATAACTTTGATGGATTTAGGAAATAAATCTATACAGAATCTAGCTTCAAAATAATATAGACATATAAGCAAGGAGGAGTTCCATAAAGCTTGATATAGAGACCCTTATGCCTAAAATTCTGAATACAATTGGGCTTCTAAATGAGTACAGTTTCAAAAATATGTCCATATGAACCTATTTCCTTTTACTTGAAATGTGTTCTTTAAGATTCTTTCTTTCTTTCTTTCTTTCTTTCTTTCTTTCTTTCTTTCTTTCTTTCTTTCTTTCTTTATTGTTGTTTTTGTTTGAAACAGGATCTCACTATGTTGCTCAGGCTGGTCTTGAATTCCTAATTCCAAGCAATTCTCCTCCTCTGGCCTCCCTAGTAACTGGGACTACAGGCACAGGCCACTGTGCCCTGCACCCCTGCTCTTATCTCAAAGACGAAAACCTTTGTTTTTAGAATAACCCAGAACTTCAGTGGAAGATGCAGGAGACAGAAACAGAATCAAAACTGCCAAGAAATGTGAACAGAGCCTAGATCAAAGAGGAATAAATGGAATAACTAAGTCACGGAGCACGGGGGAATCGAGACTTACACACCCTAAGATTGAGCACTATGGTACACAAATGGCTGTAGCACTTCCTTCACCATTAAAAGAAATGAGCTGGTGAAAGAAAACTATTCACAACAACCTGAAAAAAAAAATGATCCCACTCTGGGCCATATTTTTTAAATAAGCCATCAGAGTAAAAGCTGTCCCTGCAAAAAAAGGTCAGGTAAGTTCTATTAAATGAATTGCATAATTAAAGCCCTTTCATAAGAAACTATTTACCAAGTATAAATTGGCTAGCTATAATATTTAATGAGGAAACATTCTTTGGAAGGTCTTTTCTGTACTTCTGAATGTGAGAGTTCAAAAAGGACTGTGGTTGGAAACCAGACTGAGGAGAGAATCCTGAAGCAAATTAATGGTAATTACCAATTAGTAGACAAAAACACAAGCTAGTAAGTGCTCCCTCACAGTTCTGCAAGGCAAGGAGGAGAATTTTCATTACTCAGTGATGCTAGTATCCTACTATAACAAGGAGATAGTGCCCTCAGGAAGATAATTTCTGTTTTCACTGATAGCTTCATGTATCCAGTCAGATTGCTGCATGCCAAACTACTTCCTCTTAGGAGGATGGCTTATGCCTTTGATTTTTAAAATTATATAAATAATACACATATTGAAAAACAATAGGAATTATGGGCAATAAAATACATGTGTGAAATGCATAGTGCTGATTTGAATTTTGCATATATATATAGAGAGAGAGACTTTATATAATTGTAAATAAGTAATCATATTAAATATAATAACATTATAATACATATTTACATATATTAAGTATGCAGATACAATCATTATAAAGATTCATTTGGGAAAGAATAGCAAAACCCATACACTTACTGGCAGATTCCTTACCCCATACATGTGTTAATGAAGAAGACACAAAACAATCAGGGGTTGTTTCATAAGATGCTTTTGCCATTATAGTTTGTTATGAAATTACTGAGGAAGTTATAAAATGTGCCTATGTTACAAAATGTGTCACTAACAATAGATGGTATTAATATCCAAATAATTAATGTCCATCTCTTGACAGGTAGTGGATCCTAAAAAATGACTGTTTTATCACAGAGTATACAGAAGTAGAGTGTTATTGACAAAGGCAGAGCCTAAAAATGCCAAAGCTGTGATGGTCAGTGTCAGGGAACCCAGGACCCCGACTGCACAGACAACTGGCAGTATTCTATGCAGTGACACATTTGCTGTAAACTCACAAGCTAAGAATGCTTACTGTGCTTTTCACTTTACAGAAGTTGATGTCCACAGTTATTAAAAATAAACCTGCATCCATCCCACATCTTAATAGAAACCCAAAAGTTTTGAAGAATATTTAAATTCTTGTAATTCAAAGCTGTAACACTTGTTTACTATTAGATATGTAGTACTATAATTATAATTATATACATTTTTGTATTATACATACAGCTATAATAGTTATAGATTATATATTAAATCTGTATTTTACATAAAATATATTTAAGTATCTTTTTCATGTGTATAAATATATATATGTACATAAATAAATACACACACACATATGGTAATTACCAATCAGTAGACAAGAACATTTTATACACACACACATATAGTCATTTTCTGAATTTTTGTGTCCCCCTAAAATTCATAATTCATATGTTGAATTCCTAACCCCCAAGGTGATAGTATTATAAGGTGATTGGTGGCCTTATGAGAGACTGCAGAAGAGTCAGACAGGCTCTTCTAGCATGTGAGGGCATAGGAGAAGGCACCATCTTTGAACCAGGAAATAGAGCCTCACCAGACACTGAATCTATGGGCAACTTTCATAGCCTCCAGAACTGCAGAACACATATCTTTCTGTATCTTCAACTAAATTACAAATTCCCGAGGTTGAAAAATACATTTTATATTTCTTTATATCTCTTCTATATACACCACATTGCCGTATAACGTATAATCGATGCTCAATGATTTTTGTTGGATTGTTATGGTTAACTTCAGGTAGCTTACTGAATTATTTGTAAAAAAAAATTCTTTTTTTCTATTTTCTTATCTTTCATCCACTTATATGTTCTAATTTCACATATTGGGAGTAGAGTTTAAAGAAGTAGTTAGGGACCATGAGCTTAAATTCTTGTTCTCCTGTTTAGTAGCTTTATTCCTTTGAGCAAGTTACCCAGCTTTCATCACTAACAATAGATGATATTAATATCCAAATTATCCAATCATAGGTTATAGTGAAACACATATATACGGTAAACATGCTTTGAAGACTGTAAAGTAATATAAAAACTAAGGATTTGTTATGATAATAGCTTAGGCAGAGGTAAATTGACCATTCCCCAAAGAAGATTCCTCTTTTGCTTTAGGGAAGCGGTAACCTACTCTTTTCTAGAAGAGCAGTGTTCTAAAAGACTGAGTATTCTAGAAGCTGAGTATTTGAAGAGAGTTGTGTTCTAGAGGAATGGATGTTCCAGAAGATCAAGCGTTCCAGAGGTCAACCACCTGTTGCCACAGTAAACCAGGGACAAATCCCGTCAGCTACCTGATTATTTAGAACTCACACACACCCCTTCATGCACGCATTATTCATGGTCACTTTTTCACTTAACTGACAGAGTTGAGTGGTTGTGGCAGAGACTATATATATGTCTCAAAACCCCTGAAACATGTACTGTTTGGTCTTTTCAAAAAGGAAACTGCACATCCACTGAAATTGTATTATTTGCTGGTTGCAGCATATAGGATTACTTTGGTTTACACAGTGATCTTATTTTGTCACAAAGTAACTGCTTTCCCATCCTCAGTAGCCCTAAAGGAAGTTACTTGTTTTGTAATTTTTTTCATGTTGCGGTCACTTTATGTTTTTTAATCTGACAACCAAAACAAATGGTTTGGAACTGCAGTTTATAGAATTTTCTCATTGGAGGATATTAACGAGCAGAATATGTAATTATGAGATCTCTGAAACAACAGTATTGATACCACCGATTATTTCTGAATATTGTTAAGTCTTGCATTTCAAACAAAAAGAGCAAAACAAAACAACATACTAATTTTTTCCCTTAATATGACCAGGTCAAAATATGTATGTGACAGAGACTATTCCTCTTCTGTCAGTATCCATCTAAGTCCTTGAATTATCTGATTGTTTAATGCTAATTGTGTGAACACCAAAAAGAAAAGAAGATTGCATTATCTAATCTCCCCTGCAAATAGATATGTGTCTAAATTCTGGCCAATGAAGTAAGTGAAAATGAGTTATGCAAATTCCAGGAAGAGATGCTGAAAGAGAGATGATGCTTCCGCCACCCCCACCTCGCTTCGCCTTTTGTTGAAAGATAAAATGGAGCTAGATAGGGCTAAGGAGCTTTTTATTCAACCTTGAGGTGGAAATTAGTTTTTAAGGATGATACCTCAACAAGACAGGAGCCTGAATCTTTGGTGATATGTGAGCTATTCCATCATCTCAGGATTTCCTACTTTTGCATCAGAGGAAGAAATTCAACTCTGTTAAGCTATTTTTTTATTTGGGGTTTTGTTACTTGAGTCCAAACTTAATCTTAGAAATAAGTGATTCAGTAATAATGAGAAAACAAAAATACAATAGTGAGAATAAAAAGAAAAAAAAGGAGTACAGTAGCGATTATCCCAAAGCCTGTTAGAGGAATGACATTTTTGAACCATAATACTAGCTCTTGCTTCTCATATTTCCTTTTACCAACATTCTGATATTCTGCCAACACCATCGATTTAACGGGGAAAGGTTTAGGATTGCTACAGCTGAGATGCAAAGAGAAAAAAATGTTAGCAATCAGCTACTGATATTCTAAATAGGATTCTGTAGCTAGCATTGGAGCAGGGCTTTGTCTAAAACAACAGGATTTTACACATTTAATTAACTTAATAAATCAGAACAAAGCATGCAAAGGAGGACAGAAATCATAGATTTTCTTGCACACTGCAGAGATATCATTCTGCCCATGGTGCTAGGCTGCAAGGCATGTTAATGTGGGTACAAAGTACAAATGCAAAAGAGAAAGAGAAAATCCAAATCTTCTGGGCCAAGGGACTCTGAGGAAGGAAAACAAAATATGAGATAATACATGAGAGTGTGCTGAAAATGTTCTTCTCATCTTGCTTTTTATAGATGAAAGCCTTAGCAAAATACTAAAATCCATAAAGGGGCAACACTGGGTCTAGTGAGCCATTTACTATGTTGTAACGTATAGCAACTTTCAGGTCTGGCTTCAGTTAGGCACCATGCCACAGAGTACAGAACAAAGATGCACATGGATCAACCTGAGGCCAGACTCTTGGTTTTCTATTATCAGAAATTGTTAGGTAAGAGACTTAAAATGCTCTGTGCTCCTGAATATGGACACCAATCCTGAGAGATCTGGTGGAGTGGCACAGGGTAGAACGGCAACTTTCGTGTACAGGAAGCTCAGATGGAGATGCTTTGTCAGATGCCATTCTTTCCAATGGTGGAAGACATTGCTGCACCCAGAAAACAACCCAACTGCAAACAGCTCAGAAAGCAAGATGAGACCTTAGCAGAAGTAGAAAGCCAGACAATACTACAGAAAGATCCAAAGACAGTGCAACAAATAGTAACAAAGAAAATAGGGATCTATTCTCCTACTACATCTACATTGTCTTGCACCTTGATGCCACCAAGAGAAGAATGACGAGGCGCTCGAGAAGATTGAGCATTATACTGGAAAGAACTGAGTTTATCTAAAAAGAACATTTTAAATGATTTCATTGCAGAATGTAAATTGTAAAATTATATGTTGCATTATTTTTCCTTTACCCAGTAGGTAAGGATTATAAGAAAGAATAACTAGCTAAAATTATCCAAAAAATATGTACATTTTTTTTATGCATCTAAGTGCTATGTGAGATAATTGGCTCAATCACTATATTTACAATGTTCAAAGAGAAGTCAGGCCAGACACTATTTTTTTAAGTTGAATCAAAGAGCTTTATAATAAAATATTTTTGGAAAAGATTAAACTAGTTTATACATAGATATCTTCATCTTTCTGAGATGTGGATAAGAGTAACATAGCTAATATTAACATGAACATTAGGATAAGGCAGAATGAATTCTTCAGAGCTTCCTACATGTAGCGTCAGAGAAAAATCTATCAATGTATTCTAAGTTCAGGTGATCTATATCTTCTTTTTATTCTTCCAAATATCTGCTAAAATGGCATTCTGGGTGGGCTACCAGTGCATTGCATGGGTTGTTCCTCTCAAAAATTCTCTTCTAATTATTATTATTAATAATCATCATTATTATATTTTGATCCTATATAGCTCAATATAAATCATTTACCATCATTCATGATCAGAAAAAAAAAACATGACTCACTCTCCTACGTTATTAATATTATCTTAGAACATATGTTCATACTTGCTAAGTAAAATTACCAGCAAGTACAATTTTAATTCGATGGCATTCTGTGACAGTTATAGAGTTATTGACTCTCTTGTCCAAATTACCTGTCACTGACTGTTCTGTAATAATGTTGATGGACCCTGCAATTATTTCTCCTCAATCCGCTCTACATGCTAAGCTTTGTCAGTAGAGGGTGCTAAAGAAACACTGATGGAAGAAAGGACTGGGAAAGAATTTAGTGCCAGGGAATTCTTGAAGACTAGCCCTTGCAGTACGTGGAGTTTCGTCAATACCTGGAGTGCACATATTCTGCAAGTGCTTTTAGCAGTGTCTGGTGGCAGCACAGAGTAGCTCCCTGGGGAGTTCATGATCCTCCTTTGAGCACACAATCACAGCCCAAGAATTGAACAGTTGCTTTGTGTATATGCTCTTCCTATGTTTTTTAGAGTCTTCTTTAATCATTACTAGCCAGTCCCCATTACTTCAACCATTATTGTTACTAGTAATTCCTTACAGTAACTTATTCAAAGAACTATATGATTTCTGCTCAGAGAATGGTCCTGGGAGACAGACCTGCAAACCTGGCATTGTGAGAGTTGAGCTGAGCTTCTTACTGATGGAAATGGGGTGCTGGGAACTCAGGGCATGCAGTGACATCGCAGTGCATCAGCCTATCACCTGTGGTGTGCTGTGATGCTGTGCCAACGGAAGCAAGTGGCCTTGCAAGCTCAAGCAGCAGCTGTCCTTGACCACTACATCAGTCATGATGACTACAAGGACTGCAGCATAGGACAGGTTTTTTTTGTAGTGCACTTGAACACTTTCAGAAAAAATTGTGACAAGCTCTCAGCTGAAGTCACTGCCTGAGGGTCAGAGAGCTACCATGAGAAGAGTAAAAGAAAGTTATATTTATTGTAGCGACAGGGATGATTTTGCTGAAAATTTAACACAATATTTAATTGTGTTTTGCTAGCACAACAAGAGTTAAGTTCACTAAATGGCAAGCCTCTCCTGTGAATTGAAGGTCATCAGTTGGGACAGAAAGAAATCTTGACATTTGGAATGAGGACACTGATTATCAGGTTACCCTCTGGGCTCATCGTTTGGGTCCTGACTGAACATACCTTTCAATTTTTGGTATTTTGGAGAAAAAAGAAAATTACTAAAGCTAGGGTCTGATTGATTTTGTATCTAAGAATCATTAATTTTTCAGTTTCTTATTCTTTGCAATTCATCTACTCCTGAAATTACTAAAGCAAATTAGATGTAAATTTTTTTGAATGTTACTTAAATAAAGTTAAATGCAGTAAATCTATAAAAACTTAGGGATAAAAAAATGTTCGTATAAGAATAATGTGCAAGATTCAGTGTTTTTCTAGTTATTGATATAAATACCAAATGCCTTAAAAAGTTACTAAAGACAAAATATTGGAAAGGACTTAAAATTAAGAGTGAATGTTTTAATACATAATTCTAAGAAAGTTTAAACAAACTTGATGAATGATATATAAATTAAATATAATTTTGATTTTGTGTATATATGTGTATACATATATACATGTGTGTGTGTGTATATATATATGTGTGTGTTTTTTTTAATTCTATCTTCACATTAACCCAGGATGAAATCTTTATTTTCCAGCAGGTTTATTGGCTTACTGGATGCTATTTTGAAAATAAGAAGTTCTCTCATCACTTTAAGCCATGGATACAACCTTCCAAAAACTGAAGATTTATGCAGTAACATCTGAAGAGAAGAAACATACTCTGACCCCCTCACTCCACTGAATGAGGAAGATAGGATTCTCATGACTCTAGTGACTCTTCCAAAAGTCATTCTCATAAAACATTCCACCTTTCCTGTTTATAGTCCTTTCCTGTTTTTAGTCATTTTTTGAGGAACTTTTGTCTAGTTTAGGATTATTGAGTGAGGAGTTTAGGAGTCGTAAAAATGTATATGGTTTGGTAGTTTTATGTTTTGGTTTGACATTTCATTTTTGTATACACATCTTCTATGAAGATATATCTTGGTATTTTCATCAAAATGTCAAATTTAATATCATATATATATATATATATATATATATATACTCTTATATTTAATAAAGTTTATTTTGATAACAAATTTATTTAAAATAAATTTCTAATTATTGATAGTTTCAGATGAGGCAATGTTTATATAATGGAAGAGTAAGTTAGGAAGGACATTTTAATTCTTATTTTTTCTACTGAAAATTTTCTTTCAATCATTGATGCATTTTTTGTTTTACCCACTGCCTAATATACTCTTAAAGCTTTATAAGTAATCATGCAAAGAGTAAATCTAAAGAAACTTGATAACATTTTATCAAATTATGTCTTTATAATTTCCTTGTATAATTTTTACTTCTAAATTCAGAATCATTTTGACTTTTCTATTTGCCTCTTTTCTATCACCCTACACAAATCACCATTTAAAACATTTGAACATGTATTTTAATTTCAGGTACTTATTACTGTCACTTCTAAATATTTGCTCATGGGAAATAAATAAAAGAAAATTTACATTTTTAAAATAAGGAGACTTGAGTACCCTAGTTTTTAAATTTTGTTTTATATTCTATTGAACTGAAGCTCTCTATGAAATAAATTGTATTCTTCAGAGAGAAAGATCAAAAGTTCAAAGACAACTATGTAAGGCATATTTTATTTATCAAACGTTACTATTAAGAAAATAAAGAGCATTGCAAAATTTTGCTAGTTATGGGCATCCTTATTTTTAGCCTAATAAATGAAGAAAAATCCTGATTTTTTTTTCCATACTGGGAATTGAACCCAGAGGAACTCTACCCCTGAGCTACAACCTTAGCCATTTTTTTTTAAATTATTTTCTATTTTGTTAAGTTGTTCAGACTGGCTTTGAACTTGCAATCCTCCTGCCTCAGCCTCCTGTGTAGTACTTGGGATCACAGGTGTGTACCACTGTGCCCAGCTCTGATTGTAGATTTTAAAGGAAGTTTGTTATAGGCATTATTCTATAAAGGCCAGTTATTAAAATATACAGAGAAAAAAATAATAATTAAAGTATATAATAATATTCTTTGCTCTTTGGTAATAGCCTAACTAGAGAGGCATGAAATAAAAGCTCTTTATTATTTGCCTGTGTGTCCAAACATCATTATATCTGTTTTTAAGTACAAATATATTTCAAAGATTTAAATAAAAGGATAAATCAAGAAAAATAATAATCATCATCTCTTAAAAACTTTTACAGTTACCTTATCTTTACATTTTTAATCATCATGTATACTTCATTTGTTTCTGTGATGAAAAATAAGTAAACAGAAGTGAGAAAAGTGCTCAATGCTTTTATTAATCATCTCATTCATTCATTTATTCATTCATCTATAAATTTTCATGGGTCCATTCTATTCTGGGGTCTGAGGATAAGAAGATGATCTCAGAATCTCAGTAGTCAACCTACTTAAATTGAATTATAAACTCTTCACATTAAAACCAAAAAAAAGCTACTAAAGCATAATTGAAAATGTTCCAAATAAAATGTATCTAGAATACCAAAGACTAAAAATAGACCTGCACCTATTAGGAAGGGGAGGAAAACGGATGAATTCTACCAGATGAGGTTAGATCTGAGCCTCTTGAAGGACATCCTGGGTGGGCCTCAGGGGAAAATATAGAAATAAGAATGAAGAAATGTTGAAAGTGCAGGAGTTGCTATGATTCTAATGCACAAATAAAGGCACAAGTGGAATTAAATAGGAAATGAAGCAGAGAATAGGCAGCACATGGGCATCAAAGGAACAGGATAATGTTCCAGGATTTTAGACTTCAGCTGGCACATTAGTGATTCCTAATTTGGTAAACTGAAGAAACTTCTATGATTTACTCCTTCAACCCCAAATGAGTCAAATATTTATATGTATTTGATGAGTACACAATACATATGAATATAATGCATCTATTCTTTATTGCCAAAATGATTCCTTTTAAAAAAAAAAAATCTCAAATCTCAGTACTATGAGAGAACCCAGCATTAGGCTAGGGGTGTAGCTCAGTTAGTAGAGTGCTTGCCTAACATCTGCAAGGACCTGAGTTCAATCCCCAGCAATGAAAACAAACAAAGCACATATATAAGCGGTTAGTTGATTACTTGTCTGCAGGGGATCTGGCAGGTCTGGTCATGGCAACACTAATGCTCATATCATGTGTCTGCCCAGATCACATGTATTAATGTTCCATTGCCCACAAGGTTTCACACAATTGAGCCCAGTGTCTACAGGCGAAAAAGTCTGAGCCCCCAAACTGATGCTTAAAGGGAAGAAAAACAAAGTCATAGGAAAAGGAGATTGGGAATATTGGGAGAAGTGAAGCATTAGGGCCAAATGAAACATCTATACACAAAACAAAGAGTTAGAATACTCTCTAAGGAAAAAAAGCCAGGTGTGGTGGGGCATGCCTGTAATCCCCCAAAATTGAGAGCTAAGGATTGCAAATTCAAGGCCAGCCTAACAACTTAGCAATTTGACCCTGTTTCAAAATGAAAAAGTAAAAAGGGCTGGAGATGTAGCCCAGCTGTAGAGTGGTCCTAAGTTGAATCTCCAGTACCAGAAAAGAAAAAAGCAAAAAAAGAGTTAAACTGTACCTAAATCACTATTCTTTATAAAAATGAAAGTTTTTAAATGAGCAAACCACACCTCTAAGATGCTCAAAACATATAGTTTTAAAATACATACATTTTAAATGACCTAAATATGAAACTATAGATACAAATAAAAGGAGATATTATTTTAGATGCATGAAAGGGTAGCTATGAATAATTAAAGTTCAATTTGAAGAAAATATGTAAAGGTTATTAGGTTTCTTCTACTTATTCTTCCTCCCCTCAAGTGAAAGAAATACAATTGCTTAACAATTTTTTTTCCCATACACACACACACACACATTTTGTTTTAGTTGATGGACACAATATCTTTATTTATTTATTTTTGTGTGATGCTGAGCATTGAACCCAGTGCCTCATGCATGCAAGGCAAGTGCTCTAACACTGAGCTACAACCCCAGCCCTTATTATATTTTTTGAACGCTTATTAAAATTTAGGTTGTGATGTGTAACTACAATTCTTACCATTACTTAGATTTACTTCTAATTAATATAGATTCTCAGAAAATTTTGTATTAAGGTATGATATATATTTAGATCAGTACATATATACTAGATTGGATGAATTTTTAACAACTAAGAACATACACATAACCATAGCCAGGTCAAGAAACACAATGTCAGCAGTACTCTATAGCTCTACACCTATTTGGTTCCATCTGCATCCCAGGAAAACCAGCACTTTAATTTCTTCACTAATATCAGCTTAATGTTTTTTTTTCATGTTAATAAACAAGTTGACTGGATATTATTGTCAGTTTTTACACTAAAAGATTCACTGTTGTTGAATTCCCAATTCTTTCATTTTTTTTTAAAGTGGGTGTCGAGTACCTCTGTATCTTGGATATCAGAAGTCACTGCCCTAATGCATTCAGTATTCTGTTGTTTCAGTATCCTAATGATCCTTTTTACCAATTTCCGTATTCCTCTTTCATTTGTCCATATTTTACTTTAAGTACTACTGCTTTTTCAGAAATTCTTATGGTTTCTTGAGTTATTCAATATTTCAGAATACAGAGCTTCATACTTGAATGATAACTCGACTAGGTATTTTGTTCTCAAGTTGCACATTTTTTTTTCCTACTGAGAAATGTATATCCATTGAGTTGGGCATGGGTCTCATACCTATATAATCTCAGCAACTTGGGAGGCTGAATTGGGAGGATAGCAAGTTCAAGGCTAGCCTCAGCAACTTAGTGAGACCCTATTTCAAAATAGAAAATAAAAAGGGCTGGGGTGTGGATCAGTGGGTTCAATATAAAGGAAGGAAGGAAGGAAGGAAGGAAGGAAGGAAGAAAGGAACTATATTGCACTATGGTCTTGTCAATTCATGTTGCTTAATAGAAATAAAGGCATTTGTGTCATAAGAGTCCAAGACAAAGACACCAAGATAGACTTAGAAGTGCCACATTTATCGGGGCAACTCCTATGATAGAGAAAGGAGAGAAGACAACTAGAATTACCCAGGGAAAAATTTCAGACAAGACACAGATCTGTTATATGCAAAAGGAGAGAAAGAAGGAGAGAAGGAGGAGTGGAGAGGAAGAACCTCAGACTGAGGAGTGGTGCTGAGAACATCCCAATGAACAGCTGATTCAAAGACAGCCAACAGAGGAGTTCTGGGCCTGGAGAAAATGGCCAGATGTGAGTGTTCAGTGGGCCACTGAGATGACCACACTAGGAAATGTGTGACTGTCATGCATGAAGACAGTGAAGCTGTAGGTTGTCAGCTGGTTGTCCTGACCCCTGAGCGGGTTAGGTTTCCTTGAAAGCATGCATTCTAGACCACCCTGCATCTTGTCATTACCATTTTTGTAGAGCCATTTCTTTCTTTATTCAGGCAGATTTATTGGTAATTTATTGGTAAATGGTTGGTGTTTTGCTTATAATGAAATGGAGAAGACAATCCCATGGCATGTATCCTCTTCTCTCTGGGGCCGTCAGGATGAAGCACCATTTCTGTGCCCACCACGCCCCCAGCCTTCTGTACTTCTCCTTGGCAGATGGAACAGGATGAATTTACTACAAAAAGAAAATGACTGGTATTAATATCTGTGCAGTTTTAAAAGATGGCTTTTCGATTCTTTGATGTTTCCTCATTCAGAAGTAGGATCTGTGCCCTTCGTCCTTTACACCTGTTCTCTGTGAGTAACAACTGGCCAATAGGAAACAGCTGATATGGCCAAATATCACTCTCAAGGTCCATTCCTGAAGAAGAAAGAAAATCTTCATTTCCCATCTCTTGGGATGTTCACTGCTGGAAGGAACACAGCTACCATTCTGTGAGGAGGCCTGAGCTACACCAAGGAGAGGTCCTCTTTGAAAGGAAGTGGCAGTGTCAACTTGTCAGCCACATGAGTGAGTCACATGAAATAAACATTCTATCTTCAGCCAAGCAACACCAGTTAACACCTTATAAAGCAGATATATGTGGTCTTTGCTGAGCCCTATCTAAGTTACAGAATTATGGGAAAGTGAATGATTACTATTGTTTCATATCACTGTATTTTGCGATGATCTGATACACAGAAGTTGGTAACTGGAGTTTTGGTACCTGGAAGGGTGGCCTTCCCTAATAAATACCTAAAACATATGGCACTGGGTTTGTGGCTGGATGGTGGACTGAAGCTCAGAGTGCTTTAAACAGGTCCAACCAGGAGCCTAAGGGCCTTAGATAGAGGCAGGAGGCTGTGGTAGGAAAGCTGCTGGTTAAACCTAAATAAAGGTATGGAAAATGTTATCAGAAGCTGGAGGAAATCAGAGAAGCTAACAAAACTACCATGAGCAGTAATGTACAAAGTAGGAAATAGTCCTAATGAGCTCAAGATGTAGCTACGGAGTTTTCCAAGTGGTATACTGAAAGACCATCAAACTTACTCTGTCAGTGATAAGGAAAGAAATAAGAGACCTAGGATTTGCATATGTCTTTACTACTAACTCTCAGAAAAGACAGGCCAATATTGTGATTTTCACATGTTCACATAGGGGACATCTTGCAGGATTACCCTGGAGTGGAAAGAGATGTGTGCTTGGAGAAGAGGAAGCAGAGAGATTTAAAATACATTTGTACAATATTCCCTAGGATAAGGAAAAAGGAACTGGGCACTAGGAACTGTAGTTTCATTTAAGCAGCAGAGAGATTTAGAGTCACTATGCCCTTGACAGAAAGAGCAGTCATATCCCTGGCCCACAATAATACTCAGGCAGTGGAGGTGCCCTCATTTACAAGCTCATGGAGGATTTGGATGAGGAACTTACCAATGGTGACTAATGCTCACTAAAAACCACAGGCCACACGCGCATCAAAACTAGGGTTGGGGTGGGTGGGGGTAGGGGAGGTTGGGGGAAAATATCCACAAAACGTAACTAAAATAGAATTTCCTCCTGGCTAGCTAGAGAGTTGAGTTCAAAATGAACTGAATCTGCTAGGAGTTAACATCATATATGACTCATAATCTTGCATTGTGGGGAAAAAAATGAATATCCACAACCCCCAGAAGACACTGGTATTAGAGGAAGTGACCATTTGAGTTAACTTTATTGATCTGGAAGTCATCTACTTTAGAAAAGTCCAAGAATTTTATGTGCATGGATTGTTGTTTAAGGTTCAGAGAGTAGATTTTAAGATACTTGGTCAATTCAGACTTTCATAGAAAAAAAGCATTTGATACAGGGGAAAGTTCTCCAGGTTCATGGAAAGGAAACATGCTAAATATATGAGAACATTGAAAATATAATTTATAAGTGTTGGGTGTTTAACCACCCTCTAGCTGTCCCTCTGGGAAGGGGCATTTTAAAACAGCAGATAGGGGTTTCAAGGTTTCTATTTTTATTGGATAGCCAACATTTTGGAAGTTCCTATTTAGGAAGTAGTGACTTATCAAGTAGCCCTGTGTGCAAATGGCATGCATGAACAGTCTATTTGCAAGACAGGAAAAGCTACATGTTGAGAAAGCATATGAAAAACAGTTCAACCTCCTTATAATCAAATACATCCTGAATAAAGAAAACTATTGTTAAACTATCAAATAAACAAAGACAAAAACAAAAAAGATTGCATACAGCGTTAGTGACAGAGTAGAAACTGAGAATATTTGAGAAAACAATTGGGTAAAACTGTTGGTACTATTTATCCAAATTTTTCAAACTCGTATATTATTTAAGCCAGAAATTTCCATGCTTACAGTTTATGGTATAGACCTAATTAGAGTTATGTACAATTGTCTTGTGGGTATTTGTAATAAAGATGATAGAAATGAAAAAATAACAATCTGTTTGTTCAAAGTTGGGGGGCTGCTTAAATAAAGCATGGCATTTGTAAATAATAGAACACAAAAGAACCAATTAAAATACTGATGTGACTATCTCAGTTGACATGGGGAAATGTTTGTGATAAATTTTTAAGTGAAACTACAAACTACAAAATAGTGTGCACAGTGTTATGCTACTGTTACCACGCTAGAGAGTGTGTGAGTGTGTGTGTGTTGTACATTTACTTTGACGTGCATATACTCTGCACAAATCAGTTTAGAAAAGGGCTGAAGGTTTGGAACAGTTGTGTGGTCCAAAGGGAAAGGAAGCAGACCAGGTAGGAACAATGTAAAGAATTTGTTGACATGCTTTGAGGATGCACAATAATTAGTGATCAGAATGCTGCAGCGATAACTAGTGATAACTACAATAAGCAATATTCTCCAGCTTGTCTCAAAGATTTACTATAAGAACTGAGAAATGCAACTGATGGATGGAGTATGAGAAGGTCTTCAGCCACCAGAGGTGGGCCTGTCCTGACTGAGATCTTTGGATAGGCAGAAGCCAAGTGCTCACACTACCAGGGAATAGGAACTACTACCTGAGAATACACTGATTCCAGCCTGGTTGCTGAATCGTAAGGACGCCAGATCAATGCAGAGATTCTGGCAAGTGCCTTTTATCAAACATTTCCTATTTTATTAAATAACATTTTAAAATATATTTTAAGAAATGATAAGAGTTTCAGGGTTGTGCTAGAGATTTTATAAACAAATGAGATGGCAAATGTAAAGTTAGGGAACATTTTATTGAATACACACAGGCTCATAGTGTGATATATGGGGCCTGTTATAAATGGGTTACCCAGATAGCTTCTAATGATATGGTTTCTGAGGTACATTAGCTTGCAGTTAATAGAAATTTAGAGAAAATGAGATTCTGTTGAATCCTAATGTTCATAAATAATAAGGTTCTATTTGGACTAAGATTTTGATAAAAATCAATAACCTACTGTCTTTTCTATTAGTATTCAAAATGCATTTGGGAGTTAAAAAAGCTCCAAAACTTCCCATGAAGTAATGAACTACATGTTTACCTTACTGGAAAGTGCAAACAAAAAAGCTATATAAGTAGGGTTCTAAAGAAGATAAGGGTGTGTGTGGGTGTGTGTGTGTGTGTGTGTGTGTGTGTGTGTGTGGGTGTGTGTTTGTGAGAAACCTTCCATGAGTGTATGAAGATGTTAGCAAGAAAGCAAAGAAATGTTTGTTCACTGAGCAGGTATGATATGAAATCTTTGGGCTGCATATCCTCAGTGAAGTGAAATAGTATGTCTACTGTTACACTCCTAGTAATAAGCAAATGTAAGTTTTAAACATTAATATAAACAACTATACAATGGCATACTGTTACTCCCACAATAAACTATTTCCCTATTTGTCCTATTAATACCATGCTGAGAGTAGAAACTGACACATTTAATTTTGCCAACTACAGCTACTAAAAGAACAATGGGAACATATAAATTTTACAACGTTATCACGTCAGCTACAAACCACAGAAAGGATTCTCTGGCAAAAAATAAAAACTCCGAACTCAGCAGTGTTCTTCGGTCCATGAACTGCAAACTCAAAGAGATGAAATCAAGCATCAAGAATTAGACACTTCTTGCAAATCTTAGAATGAATACAGGGTCATCTGTTGACTATGTTCTTCATTGTAAAAATGGGTACGCGAAAGCCCAGAGAAGAAAAATTATTTACTCCAAGAAACAGCACTAGTCAATGGACATACTTGGCTCTTGCTATAACAGGTCAAGTTTTATGGGACTTAGTATGCTGCTACGTCTCTACTGTAGCACATCAAGCTTTTTCATGACAGAATGAAAATAAAATAGTGGTTTCTATGGGAAAATGGAGCCCTGATAGGAGATAAAAGCATTGGCCATAAAAAGTTTCCCTTTGGACCCCAAAATGCCTGGGGAGTGACAGCTGGAACAGGGATGTATGCTTGTGCTCTCTCCCAGGACAACTGTTCTGATCCAGTGTGGCTGAGGTCGGGGAGATTCTGAACATTCGTTATCATTCATTGAGCACTTGCTTTGCCAGACATTGATTGCTAAGTATTCACATTAATTCCATTTCAACCTTCTAGTTACCATATGACTTAAATATAATTATTTTTATCCCTATTTGAAAAGTGGAAAGAAACTAAAATAGAAACAATTAGTCCAATCTTGGATAGTCAAATATGGAGCCAAGAGGCCCTGAATTCATGTCTATGCTACACTAATTACCGAATTCCCATAGAGCTGAGCATCAATATATAGTATTTTTGCTCAGGATTTATTCCAGAACTAGTTCTTGAGTACTGAGAAGCCTCCAGGAGAAGGAGCAACACCTCTGGTGTCATTGGTCACACATGGAACAGGAAATGACAACAGGAAACACTGATAACTGGGACAGAGAGCAAAGGAAAAGAAGTGAGAGTTTAATCCATCTTTAAACTAAGAAAGATTTCATTTTTTTAACTCATCTTCAATTTCCCTTCTAGCTATAAGATTAAAGAAAAAGTCATGTTTCTTTCCACATTTTCCCTCAGAATTTTATGCATACTTCTGTGAGCACTGAAACAGAACTTATTACTAGCACTAGGGCCATTTTTCAGAGTACATGTTTGCCTTCTGACAAACTTTGCATTTCTTGAGGACAAGGGCCATGTCTAAACTCTCAATGGCTCACCAGTGCCCTCCACTGTGCCTGGGACATAGTAAGAATTCAGTAATTTTCAGAGGAAAAAAACAAGAATAAAATCACATTATTACAAAGCAGAATATCTGCTCCACACCCTGCCCAAGTCCTCCATGCTGCCCTTGCAGCTAGAGGAGCTATTTGACAATTTTGGTGAATTGTGTTCTTGGTCTGGCTCTCTGTTTCTCAAGTCAGGTGTGACAAAATTCTCTTCAGTGTTTTTTAAGTGGCTCATTTGCATTTTGGCAATCTGGAAAACCAACATAATGCTATGTATCACCTGAGCAATCCATGAAATAACAACTTAAGTCCTAATTTGCTACACAGCTAGGGGAGGTGACCATGATCATACTGGCACTACAAGGCAACAACTTTAATGAAATAAAAATCTTATGACAGTATAACCAAAAATAAGTGGGAAAACTGAGTCTTCATATGGTTCATGTCAGAAGAGCAAACCATGCCTTTACCATAGTCAGGAAGGGTAATTTCACATTGAAAGGGGACAATTTCATCTTGAGAAAAACATTCATATCCATCTTATCAATTTAACATAATACATTTAAGCTGTATGGCTTTATACTATAATGCAAAAGGTAAATCAGCTTTGACTTTAGTTTTATAAAAGCCAACATCATCAGGAATGCCATTTTATATATTTATCATGTTATATATGTTATATATGTGTATACATGAATGTATGTATGTGTGTGTGTGTATGTGTCTGTCTATTTCACATTGTGAAAACAATTTGCCATCCTTGGGGATGGAGGGAGATCTGTGGGAACCTTTTGCTTTTTCCTTTTAAAAGTATGCATGTGCTCTTCGACTTGAAGAAAACCTGGTCCAGCTCTTTGGAAGATGCATTCATGCACACACAGTCCCCATCACCTCCAGGGTGGATTCTGTCAGATGCATCTGTGGAAACTGGCTGGCTTCCCACCTATGACATCCTCTGTAGATTGCTATCACTCTCTCCTTTCTCATGCATGAGAATTCACCATGTGTGCCTCCTGCTATCAAAGAGTATTGGGGGTGGGGGAAGAGGATGCTTTATTACTTGTTCCCAATAACTTACTCTGTCAATGGTCTTCATTACCCTGCTTTAGAGGAAGAATAATGGTGTCCTTCTGTAGGTAGTATTTTGATGCTTGGACTCATTTTTTTTTAACACAGCTATTTCTTCTATTTCACTAACTATAAATGTTTCATTCAATATTTTACAGGCCCCTGAGTTTGGCAGACATTTCCTGTTGGGATATGTACTTCTTCATGATGTTCCCGATTCTTCATTTTTTAAAATTATGAATTTCTATTGCCTTCTACATAAAAACTGCAACACGAAACAGTGGCATAAAAACGAGCCAAAAGTTGTTAGTCTTTTCCTGCCCATACTTGAAAGAAAAATGGTTCCAATCAAAAGCACTAGAAAATAAAGAATTGTTATGGGAGATAAATTACACCATCTAGCAAGTATGAATCTTTTTCTGTGCCATAAGGTATGCTGCCTGGAAGTACATTGTCTGAAATAAAAAAGAGTCTCTGAACTTGAGTGAATTAACGCAAAATACATTTCCCCGGGGAGTCCAGTGACTGCCACTGCAACTGCAGAGAGCTCTGAAGACGGTCAATGTTTCACTAAAGTCTGCTGCTCCTTCCCGCCACATCTTTACACTGACCTAATGTTATAAGAAAATCAAAGAAATTCAGAAGATTAAAAGTGAAGATTGTGTTTGAAATCCAACGCTGTTTCAGCCATGAAAAGAAATAAAATCCCTTTAGAAAGAGACTTAGGAATTCACTTTTATAGTCTACCCTTAGGCACTACTTCTTATTTACTTATTTATTCACATATTTATTTCCAGGCGCAAAAATTGTGAGAAGCAAGCAAAAAGGGATTATGATCTCCTGTGTATCAGAATCATAAAATACGACCACTGAAATGACACTTTTCTCTACTGAGAATCCAAGTGGCAAACAGTATGCAGTTAACACATCCAGGACAAACTCAGTGATGATTACATATGACTTTTTCTTCTTCAGAGATGGGATATATTAGTCACAGTTCTCCATGTAAGCACAACAGCTGGTTCTCCAAGTAAGCAAGAGACAGAGAGGAAGAAGGAGGGAGAAAGAATTTCATCGATTGATTTACTGTAACTTATTGACTGAAAAATCACAGAATGTGCTATCTGCAAGTTGGAGACCCAGGGAAGCTGGTGGTGTAGCTCAAAAGCCTGAATGTTGGAGATTTAATGGTGTAGATACCAGTCCTGGTCTGAAGGACTGCAAACCAGGAGGACCAAGGGCAGGATATGATAGATGGCCTAGCCCAATCAGTCAGGCAGTCAATGAATTCAACCTTCCTCCACCATTTTGCTATATCCAGTCCTTAACGAAAGGGACAACACCCACTGACACTGGGGAAGGCCATCTGATATTTACTCAGTCCATCAATTCAAATATCAATCTCTTCCAGAAACATTCTCACAGGCACCCAGAAATAATGTTTAATTGGATATTTGGTCATCCTGTGACTCAGTCAAGTTGACATATAAAACTGACCATCTATTAGTTTAAGAGTTCAATTCTCAGCCTGTGAACTCATCCAATTTAATAGTGTAAAATATTCTCAGCCTGTGAACTCATCCAATTTAATAGTGTTAAATATTTGTCATTTTCAGAAGTCATAAATTATTTTTAGCAAATGAAATAATGTCACAACCACATGCTCAGCCACTCTTTATAGAATAAATGACCCTTTCTTGGGGAGCTGAGTATCCTCAAGATTTCAACCTGAGGAATTCTGATTTGATAAGATAATACTAGACCCAAGATATTTGAAATTCTAAAAATCTCCATGGTCGGCTCTCTGAGCTGGTAAACACTAGTATGACCATTAGTTATAAGAGAAGTGATTATCAAAAAATAAACAAGATTTTTTTCCCCCATAACCCAACTCACACACTAAACACATCGTTTATTCCACACATCAAATACTGAGATAGAGTCATCCCACTAGAGACTGTCCTCTTAGGTAACACTTAAAGGACTAAACACCTACCTGCCTCCTGCAAGCCAAATCTCATACAGCAGAGAAACTGAATAGGCAGCATGTTACCTTGTGTCTGACATTTCAACAAGTGTCTAGAAAGTGTGTGTTGTTCAGATGGTTAGGCAATGAGGCCTCCTCTTTCATGATTTAAAAAAAAGAAAAGCTTCATATATTTTATGTTACTTTCTCTGCAACTGCCAATCAGCCTGAGCCCCTTACAATAAATAGTTCCTATAAGTTCGGCCTTGCACCTGATCCCAGTTGGCTGAAGACCTGATCTCTTACCAGTACATGTTGGTCTTAACCCTGACAGGGACACGTGTATTCCAGAATCCCCTCAAATAGCCTCAGATGAGCCATCTAGATCTCTACCTTGCTCTAATCCTAATGCTATGAAGCCTGACCACCAGAGCAGTATCAATGTGGATTCCACTGAGTTGCTTTGCCTGGAACATGGTAAGTTGGACACTCACTCCACAGGGGGGATCTATAATTCTGCCTATAGTCTTTCCTGCTATTTCTGTGTAGCTGATCCTCTCTCTCAAACAGCTCTCAGGTCCCAGCATTGATAGAGCCATCTTATCTATTTATGCAAAAAACCCCTGCAATTATGATTTTTAAAAGACAGTTTACCTCTTGTCAGCAAATTAAATCTTCTAGATTCTTTCCGAAAGTGGGGTTATAAAAGGACTACATACATGGAAAATAATATCAGAAGTAGAAGTTAGATATAGAAATATGGAAAATATCCAATTCTAAAAAATATTTTTTTTTCTGAAATAAAATGGAGCATTTAATACTACTTTATATGCACAGAGTAACTTAACATGATGTAAGTTCTTTAAGGGTTACAAATGGCATCACTTTATTTAAATTAGAAAGAAACATATTTATATTGCAGGAAAGCATATAAAATATGCATTAAAATATTAATTGATTGAGTTGATTATTGCTAATGATTACTATAATTCCTTTTAGTCTTTCTTTTGTGCACATGAGCTGTGTGATGTCCATTATATATATAATATTTGTCTATACATACATTCTATGTACATGCGTAGTACAATATTAATGATCCTGGTTTATGTAGTTATTTATACACAGAATGCTAAGGTTTAAATGTGTTTAGAATTCAGGCATTTCCAATGTGGTCATGTTAAAAGAAGGGCTTTTAATATATGGTTAAGCAATGAGACCTCCTCTTTCATGAACTGGACTAAGGTTTGATTTAAAAAAAAAAAAAAAAGGCTTCACAGTACTCCTTTCTCCTTCCACCATGAAGACTCGGCAAGAAGGACTTCTCTAGATACTAGTTCCTTGATCTGGGACTTTCCCGTCTCTAGAATCAATAAATTTCCAGTCTCGGGTATTCTGTCATAGTACTACAAAATGGACTAAGAGAAACTGAAATGTGTGCATGGTTGCACATATACACACACTTATTCATAGAGAATACCCTTTTTTTAACCCCATTTTATTTTTAGTAGCAATTTTTCTTTCATTTTGAGCCACAGTTTTTATCAGAAAAGTTGTCAGGTATGTGGTTTTCTCTCCGTTGGTGTTTTCTCTTCTAACAGAGTCTATACATATAATGGAGGTTCTCTTGTGTGGTCTATCAAGACCTAAACTTCCTTAGAAGGAAGAAGTGAGAGTGTGAAATGAAGCTGTAGTTCCATGGGGGCAGACATGCCAAAATCTGAATGACTGAACACATTAGTAATCTCAATCACTGTGAAATGATTGGCAAATGAGCGCACTGCATGCAAACTAAAGCATTTCCATTTGGATGAGCAAGGTTCCAAAGTCAAGCTTTTCCATTCATGATCAGAGTGGCCTAAGGAAAGTCATTTAACCTGAAAGAGTTCAATTCTCTCATCTGTGAAATGAATGTAACTTATAATGGTTTCACAGAATCGTTATAAAGTCCAGAGATGAATATGAAAAACATTTGGCAATGACGCCTGCATGGGGTCAAGACTCAACATGCAGAAGCTATGATTTATCTCCATCTGTGTTGGTCAGCTTTTCATGTCTGTGACCAGAATGTCTGACAAGAACAATTTAGAGGAGGAAAAGTTTGATTTGGGCTCATGGCTTCAGAGTTTTAATCCATGGTCAGCCAACTCCATTGCTCTGGGCCCAAGGTAAAGGAGAACATGGTGGCAGATGATCATAGTGGAGGAGAGATGTTTATCTAATGGCAACCAGAAGACAGAGAGAACACATCAGGAACCAGGGACAAAACATAATCCCCAAGGGCACACTCCCAGAGACCTGTTTTCTCCAGTCATACCAAAAACTGCCTACAGTAATCCATTTTAATTATTTACCCATCAAATGGATTAACCCATTGATTGGTCACAGCTACCACAATGTAATTATTACATAGCTGAATATAGCTACATTGGGTATCATGCTACTCCATATCCAAACCATAACACATCCTAATAGCATCTCTTCATTGAGGTGTGCTGATTAGGAAAGGAAACCCTGACTCCTGTTCCTTCAAGCTACAGAAAACTAAAATAACGCCTACTGATCACATGCCATGTGAGAGGATAATGGTTCTGGCAGAGTCCCAACCCTACATATACATCCATCCATCCACCCACTTACTCATTCACTCAGTAATGACTTATTAATCATCATTTAAAAATTTATTAATCATTACTGCACTATACATTATATGAATAAGGACACATAAAGATAAATGTAACATGTTTCCCTTGTACAGACTGACATAATACAAACCTCTGGAGGGTCATAGCTACCACTACAGAAGCAGGTTCATGGTCAGACTTGTGCTGAGAATGGCATTACATCTTCCTGGGGACTGGAGAGAAAGCATTTTAGGACAAATGATGTTTGGAACAAATTTGGCAGATGAATATGTATTTGCCAGGTTAATGGGACTGAGGGCAGAATAATAGGATTTTTTTTTTCCCAGTTGAAGAAGTAAAGAAGGGTGCATAATGGTGGATGAGGTCCCAGTGAGGTGGGACTTTACTACATGAGAGTCTTGTCCGTTAAGACAAGAAATGGGAAATGGATTCTACAGATGGTTTTGAAGAGGGGTATATTGAAGACACTGAGGCCATGGTATATAGATTCATGAGGTTGAGAAAGGCTACTCTGGTATCATTGTTGAGGGTAGATTAAAATGGTCTAAATTCAAACACCGAAACTGAGATGATTATAAGAATTCAGCTTAACATGGATGAACATTTAAAATAAGCCATGACATACTGGGGCACCATGTCCGCTTTGCTGTACTTCTCTGGAGACATTTCTCTGTGGTCTAAATCTGAAAATGAATCTGTACACTGCTCTAGTCCCTTAGGAGTGATTCAGGACATAAGGAGACATATCTAGAAGGCCTAAATGTGAACTTGGTAAATCCAAATTTACTAAATATGTATGAGCACTTCAATTTTGTCCGTTCAAACAGATGCTAGCAGAGTAGGACCCAGACTGAGACGCGTGGATTGGACACAGCAGAAAGAGGGCTCCACCGTGGGGATTCACATACTGCTGGGGAACACACAGAGGGATGTGATCGTCAAATGTCATCGTGTTCACACTCAGAAAAAGTCACTCATGTGATAGAAAACTGCTGGATTAGAAACTGTTCAGTGCTCTTCCTAATTTACCATCTTGGCATTTCGTTCAGCCTGGGATGACTCCCTGTGTGACTCTCCTTCCAGTGACTCAGTGAATTGAACAAATGGTTTCTTTGTTAGGCTTATACTGTTTGGGTAGATGTCTGGCTTAAACCAGAAAAGGCAGAGGACATCAGATCAAAACATTTATTTATTTCCTCTTTTATTTCTTCTGACCATTTTCCAAAATCTTCTGCTCAAGATTCTCACAAAAATCTGAACAAGAGTGAAAAATGGAGATACCTCACCATCTTTCTGGCTCTATAAAGCATTAGCACTGAGAGACACAGGCTGCGCTTACAGGACAGAAAACCCACTGCTGAGAAATAAAAGGCACCCAGATCATTCAAAAGAGACGTTTGTAGCAATCATACAGGTAAATGAACTAAATATTTTACTCTTTTCTCTACCCTGATTTCAAAGACTTGCGATCAAACTTTCTGGATCTGAACTTTGACAGATATTAAGATGCTGCAGCAAAAGAAAATAAATCAACATGTAAATGCAAGCAAAGTGGCAGTTCCCTGAACTTAGACATTTTTAAGGCTATTGTTTAATAGGGTGTTATTTATTACTCCTATACTTGATTAGCTTTAGCTGCAAATCAAGTCTCCCCTTTTTGCATAAATTATAAATAAAATGATTTCTAAATTTTATAGTCTGGGAAATTAAAATAATTAATGGATAACAACAAGAAATCTTTGAAGCTATTAATTATTTTAGACCCCTTGTTTTCCTCCAACAAACCAGCAGAAAACCAGAGGTGTTAATGCACAAAAATATTACATAGCATAGAATTTAGAATGATAGTGGTGAGTGGTGGCTTTAATAAATTACTGGTGTGCCAGTAATTATTAATTTCCTGTCGGTAAGCAAAATTATATTCACCAATCTTATCTATCTATCCTGTGTTTGTGTGTGTGTACATATATATGTACATACATATACACATCTTCTATTACTATACTTTCATGATTATCAGTTTATATCAGTTATATAAGTGCTGTGAGTTAGCATGCATACTTTTAGACTTAGCTTTTTATCATTTTACTTTATAAACAAATTAGGGCTGGATGTGCAGATGTCTTTTGGGACAATGAACCTAGGTGGAGCAGAGAGAAAGCCACTCACAGAGGATCAAGTACCATGAGTTCTATTTTTAGGAAAGGCTGAAATTTTTGAATGGAGTGTCAAGAACTGTAAATTCCATTCTTGTTTAAAGCTGTCCTTCACTCAGGCACTGAACTGTTCTCTTTCCATGTAGGAAAAAATACAGAACAATTTTCTACCAAGTTCCCATGTTCATCAGTGAATCTAGGGATAACAAAGGATAGAGTAGCATTTGGATAGAGAAAGTGAATGTGCCTGAGAAGTTTGGAAGGTTAGCCTCCATCTCAGCACACTAGCTATGGACATGGTCAATCCCATTAGCCTTCTCTGGGTCTCATTTTGTGAAATGAAGGGGTGGATTAGACCGCAAATGACAAATCCACATCAAGTGCCAACAGGGAGGGAGTGGAAGAAGCTGCTTGGTGCACCCTACTGAAATAGACTGCGAGTTTATGCAACCACTCAACAAATGAGAATGGGGCTGGGGGAAAGGCTTGGGAAGTTCAAAGGCTACTTATCTGCTTCTCCTGAATTAGTTTATTGCTGAGTAATTTCTCACTCTAAATCTATCTATGCTAACATAAAGGTAATGGGTCAGGCTCAAAGACGTGGGGAAAGCAGGTTTCAGGAAAGTTCCCAGTACTTTAAAAATCAGCTGTGATTGCACTGCCTCATATACAGGGCTTGGATTTCTCTAGTTGCTCCTTTTTTCAGTCAGGGCAAGGACAGAAGCTATCATTAGACGGGGCTGTTGCTAGTCATCAATACTTTGGTGCAATGGACGAATCAATTTAGCTAACCTATGACAGAAAACCTTGTTACAAATTAGATCTATGATAAGTATATTTCTAGAAGCAAAAAGGGAAAAAAGTTCTTCATTTATGTGATATTACTGAAAAGAAGACAGCATAGACTGAAAGAAACATAGAGCATCCCAGAGAACAGGAGATCATATGACTCATCTTGTACCCAAACACCAGGAAGTATGTGTAGGGGTGGTGGGGACTGAAAAAATCATACCAGACACCGCAGAACATAGTCTTCACTCCCAGGGTTATTTAGGGCCTACCCTACAAAAGGAAGTAAGAAAATGTGTCTCATTTTCATGATTGAACGTATCAGAAGAGATATTTGCACTATCCAGGATCAAAGTGCCTGGTTCTACCTTGTTAAATTAGATCAAAAGAACTAATTATGAATACTGGAGTCTACTCATTAGAACCAGAACCACCAATTTCAGCCACAGTCTTGGCTAAGGGTTTTCATTTATCTTTTATATCATCAAATTGAGAATACTGATATATTTTTTTAAATTAATGTTACAGTTATTAACGGTATTAAAAATGCATTAGTACATATTTAACAAAGGAAATGAGAACAGAGCAATAATATGCTTTTTTGACCATTTAAAGGAAATGTTGATGGTATTTGGATGAAAATATAAAACTCCATCTAAATTTCAAATATCTATTAGAGGCCAAGTGAAAAATAGTTTTTCCCCCTTTGGTATACTTATTTCTATCAGATATTATATAAAGATCAGGATTTATATAAATATTTATGTTGGCAAAATATGACTGTTGACAGAATTACATATTCACTTGCATATATGTTAGTATTTATATGTATAGTCATGCATTGAATATTTGTACATATGTATGTGGATACACATTTTATACAGAAATGCACATAAGTGTGCAGTTTAAACACATCGTATTGGTATTTCTATATGTGAAGTTACAATATGGACTTATCATTCTTGTCACGTTGGTTTCATTGGTAGAAACTTCCAGGAGACAGTGAGAAGGAATTAAAGGATGCTTTGCTTTTAGTAGGAAAGAACATTCTCATTATTAATGTTGCCACAATCACAACAGTACAAAGTGGTATTCATTTCATGTATTTGATATTCTAATGCTTTTGTACTAAGGTAGGGGATAGCTATTGTCTAAAAATGTTTTTAGTTGTTCAAACTATATTTTAATGTTCTGATCTAAGAAAAGAAAAAAATGATTAGTTAAGAAAGGAGAATAAATACAAGTTGTTTAAAAAAATTTCTTAAATACCTAAGGAAATACAGACTTCAATTATAACTATTAGAATTATCACACAGGCTGGTTAAGAAATAAATACTAAAATAACAATTTTTCTATTATCAGCCTCTAGGGATATATTATAATCCTTGTGACAAGGTACTTGAGAAATTACGACTTAATGCTTAAAAGAATTAAATTTTTCTGGATGTATGTTATTACTGTTATAACACAGGGAAGATGTCTTTTAAATTGTTCATTTGATATTGTTCTTGACATTCAAGACTATTCAGTAACTATGGTAAGAATTTGATGTCAAAAAGTTTTTTAAAAACATATTAGGTTATACCTTGTTTATTTTGCTCTGAAATGTTATTTTCCATTTTTACTCAGTGAATATATAATAGGAAATTTCTCATATTACAATTATTGTTCTGAAAATTTTAAGATTATTAATTCAATAGTAGTAATGATATCCATGATATATAATCATGGAAAACATGATTATAAATTGTAAAATCATTGTACATGACTTTTTAAAAAATATTGCTTACTTGTCAGTGGACCTTTATTTTTTTATATGTGGTACTGAGAATTGAACCTGGTGCCTCACACATGCTAGGCAAGCACTCTACCACTGAGCCATAGCTCCACTGTGTGTGACTTTTAATAATAAAAAAAAAAGTTCATCATTCAAATACCAAAAAATAACCCCATTCAAAATTTTCCTTATATAAATCTCAGCATGGATGAGAATAACAGAGGCAACCTTTCATCTTCATCTATATTTGATTTCCCTTCTAATAATAGCAATTACACTGGATTAATATGATTACAGCTTGCAGTGACAAGAACTTGACAGATTGACTTTTTGCTCTGAATTCAATTTGAAGTGTAGGATCAGTTCTCAATAGCTGTCTGGGCAAAGTAGCTGTACTGATGTATTCTATACATGAAGGAAAATTTATATTTCTCCTTCTCTTATTACTGTGAAAGGATATTTTAGATAGCTACCAAGTTAGCTTATGCTGGTATTATATAAATCAAGAAGATACCTTTGAAGAAACAGAGATAACATCTAGATTGCCCACTTAGCTAACTGGCCCCTATCTAGTTGAAGTTTTCTTTTAATTAAAAGGACCATTTGATAATTTGTAAAAGAATTTTTTTTTATTTAACCATACCCACACATCCATCCACCATTATATGAATTCTAATAGTGGCACACACCATGTTTTACATTGTGTTTTCTCTGAAGTAATAGGTTAAGATTTGCAAGCAAATCTGGGAAGTGATTGCACAAAAAAATCCTACGGTATTGGGGAAGAGAAACAGTGAGTGAAAGGGAGACAATGCAAGGTACATTAATGAGCAGATCACTGGTGGGCAAACTGGGTTCAATCCCACTGGTGGCCACCAGGTAATCTAAGAGTTCTCCATTAAAAATAGCAAGGGAGCTGGGATATGTTCTTATCAACTCCAAACAGATACGACAGGCTTATTAAGCTTTGGCCGAATCCCTCTAATATGAGAGCTGTAACTTAATCTCCAATTTAACAGTATTAAGAGGTGGGATCGTCAGAAGGTGATTCAGCCAGTTACGGGACTGAGGCCTATCTGAGAGCCTTCTGCAGTGTTAGGACACTTTCCCTCTCCTGCCTTCTACCATGTAAGAGACAGCAAGAAGGCCCTCATTGCACACCAAATGCAGTTGCCTCACCTCCAGAACTGAAAGAAATAAGAATCTGTGCTTTGTACATTACCCCAGCTTGGGTATTTTATCATAACAGTACTAATAGACTAAGACTGGGCTTATCCTGGCATGTCAAACCACTGGTGCTTCTACAGAGCTCATTGTATATTCTTCCCTGGTCAGAATAAGCCATCAGGCAAACCATTTAGAGGAACTAGGAACAAGAAGTAATTAGCAGAAGGTGAGCACCCAGTGTATGTGGTCAGGGTACCAATTTTATTGCAACAGCCTGGGAGAACCCTAGACATTACAGAGATAAAAAGGGTGCTGCCTTCACCAAGTTTCCAGTAGAACAAGTAAACTGACCATGGAAATCAATAATTGTAACAAAATAAGAAATGAATAAGCATGAAGTTCATACACAAAGCGGAAAGGGGACATAATATCCTTTGAATTTCTTTAAAAAAAATCACTAACACCTTAAACCCAAATTGTTTTGCATCAGATTGTTGCTACCTTTGATCTTTAATTTTGCCAGTAATGGAAAGAAAAATATCCATTCCTAAGGTAGTTCAAATGATGAGACAATAAATGCTGTACAGCAGTCATTATAAGTGAAGGCAATGAACATTGGTTATATATTGGTTATATCAGAGAAATTTGTTGGAGCTGAATCTTGCAAGTTCCTAATGAATAATTTGGAATTATTTAACTTTTCTGCAAAGCCCAAAATGTAGTCTGGAGTAATTTTCCTAACAAAGTCAAATATGTGCAGATTTAGTCATGTGATCTCTGGAACATGTGGGTAATTTGATAATTAGCAAGAGAAGCCTCTAGTGGTAGGGTTCAACCTGATAAGAGGCTTTAGCTCTTTCAAAATAAAGTTACGTTTAAACATAGAACCATGTTAATACTGTAAAGTGGGCTGATATCTGTGTCAAAAGCTGTCAGAGATCGAAGCCATGACTATTTTCTACTTCCTGGTTAAGACCAGAGGCTTAATAATTGCCGATTTACAGTAAACATGAATATCTCAGAAGCAGCATTAATGTCTGCATTTTCCTGTGTTCATATAAAACATTCATGCATTGGGAACTAGCAGCTTTTATACAATAAACATGACTTCAACCATGCCATGGTAGAATAAAATGCCTTATCAATCAGTGAATCTTTATAATAAATACATATTCAGAGTGAGAGAGCTGGTAAGTCTACCTCTAATACTTTTTTCTTATAAAAATTACCAACAACACTAGAACTAATAAAAATATGTTTCAAATCATTACAATGTGCTAGTCACTAGTATTCAGGTCATTTAACCACCATAACCACCCTGTGAAACAGGTAAAATTTATTACCCTCTTTCAACAGACCAGAAAAATGACTCAGGAAAATTGAATATATTATGAGAGGCTTAGCTAGGACTCCAACTGTGACTCTAAACTCATGTTTTTTTTTGTTTTGTTTTTATTGGTTGTTCAAAACATTACAAAGCTCATGACATATCATCTTCCATACATTTGATTCAAGTGGGTTATGAACTTCCCTTTTTTACCCCAAATACAAGTTGCAGAATCACATCGGTTACACATCCACATTTTTACATAATACCATATTAATGACTGTTGTATTCTGCTACCTTTCCTATCCCCTACTATCCCCCCCTCCCCTTCCCTCTCATTTTCCCTCTCTAAACTCATGTTTTAAGATGCTGGCTTCAGGTATTCCCATTGGTGAAGTCCTATGCCATGATATCTAAACCATACTTATGTTTATAAACAGAAGAGCCCAGCAATATGGAATTTATGGAGATATTTTAAATTATGACAGTGAGATACGCATGCTTTGGACATCATGAGAGTTGTGCTCTCTAGGAGATTATATAGGAATGCAGGAAACCACTCATAAGCAGTCCTTTGAGCTGTGCAGCTCCTTAAGGGGGCGAAGAATGGGTTTCTTGTACTGAATGAGGAAATGTGTTACAGGGGCATGTTAGCTAGTAGCTAACTAAATTATGGTAGATGATTACAAAAACAATCATTTTGAAATTTAAAAAATGCTTATTTTTTCTAGCTACAGGAAGAAGGGATAAAGCCCAGACATCTCACCAATCAAAACTGGTGTTAAATGATTAAGTAATAGATTAAATAGAAAAGGCATCTGAATTCACACTAATTTATGCCACTGGATTTTTTGACAAAAAAATTCTATTAAATTCAAAAAAGAGCCAAATTGAGCCTTTCAGATATTTACTTTTGAACAGCTTAATGGCCATCAACCTTTAACTTGATCAACATTGTTGATAATATTGCATTATCAATGAATAAAAAATGATTTGAGAATGTCCACTATAACCAATAAAAGAAGAAATTGAGAACAAAGGCTAACTTTTCTATATGACAGAATTTTAGGTGAAAAATGTAACATTTCTTTAATAGTCACTCAAAGGTTGTGAATTGTTTCTTTTTTAAGAATTTCATGTGGCACCATTCCTTACAACTGAACCAGGTACTCTACTGCCCTCTTATGGATACTGAATAAATAGCAAGAAACAGATAAATACATCAGTTTAAGAGTCAACAGACAGGATTTTGTTTAAATGAAGCCTGGGACATGTAAAGCCCCACCATGAAATAAATGGCAGTGCTGTTTTCTCCATGTAGAATCTGGGGTTTGAATTAAATGTCATAAATTATGAGACACAGACAACTTCAATAATTGTAAAGTAAAATCAATGGATTACTTTTTACCTGCTTGTATTATGAACTACAGGACTGCTAATGTCCCTCTCACTTCCAAAATCCTATGATTGTCAAGTGTACTGTTATTTCCCTGAGTTTAGTATTATTGGGTGACTAGAGAGGAGCAAAGGACTCCAGGTTGGTAATCTTTCCAAATGTTAAAAGTGTTTTCCCGTTAATTAATACATCATTTCATTGAGTAAAAGCTAAGAATGTTTAGGAAACTGCAAATACAAGTAGAAGTTCAAGCATGGTGCTCAGCTTAAGAGGACGTGTTTGAAGGGGAAGAGAGAGAGGAGAGAGTGGGGACAGATAGATGGCTTTTGGTTATACAGATTATACACTATCTCCAAGTGGTGCTACGTGCATATTTTTTAAATGATTGTACATGTATAGATTATACAACTGGAACTTGAAGCACTGTAAATTAAATGGTTAAACAGTTTTCTTCTCAATGACACCACTAGTAGGTTAAGGAGGTCCATTGGTTCTGGCATGGAAGTGGTCTTACATATGGTAAGACAAGCAGAGAGTAGAAGAGTATTGTGTCTGAAGTACAATGTCCTCAGTGTCTGACTGAGCACATCAGTAGTCATTAGTCACAGCTCTGGGTGTGAAATTTCACAGGAACAGGATGTAAGCACTATTTGAACACTGCTTCTTGGTTCCTTTCAAACCTACAAATAGGAGCATTTCACCTGGACTTTGTTACTGTTTTTTTGTTTGTTTGTTTGTTTTTAGTGCAGAATAAAGGTTTTTGGAAAAAGTTACAAAAAGTCTTCTAACATTGCCAACTAGGTGAAAACATTTTTAGCTGTTAAACATGTTATGCGATTGAAGGCACAGGAAACTGTCACCTGCTATGTACTGTGCTTAAGGGATTACCTAATTCTAAAATAAAGGAATAGGAATTATTTGTTATAACTGAGGAATGGAGTCCAGATTAACTGTTCTAGAGGAAGCACAGGGCTCACCAACAAGCCGCCAGTGTGGTGTGCCAAGAATGCCACCTGTCACATGAACTCTGCCACTGGCTCTGCAGAAGGGATTTGCTTTCAACTTAATATAAGATAAATACATAGTCAGCTTCTCAACATGGATTAAGGTTACAAGTCAACATCTTCATTGTTGTAAAGCTAAGTCAGGAGAAATATTAAACAAAAAAAGGAAAGTACTGACTTGCATCCAATTTTAACAAATCTTCCCCCAAATTATATTTTCTTGGCATTTGGACTGACACTTACTCTAGAGTAATTTCCTTTCATTTTAATTTGAAACTATGATTCATTTAGATATGATATTTTTGTGGAGAGGATGCTCAAATGTTTTTTATTAATAATTCTTATCACGTTTTCTCAATCTATTATCTACTTCTTCAATTGGTTCTCTTTCCACAGGGGCCTCCTCTTCCACATTTTTAGAGTTGTGGTTCTGTTTTAATCCACTATCTCCATACATACCTTCTGATCATTTGCTCTGCTTTTGCAAATGGTACTATGTAGAGCCTGACGCCAGGGGCCCCTTGGGCAGAGTGGGTTAGAAAGCAGGTTGCTTATCATCTCTCCGGTGGATTTTCTGTCCCAGGATGGGCTAGTACCTCTTGCTGACTGCTTTGGAAAATGTTTGAGGAGCCTTCATTAATGAGTATTTTATTCAGCATTGACCTCATTCTAGATACTGTGGCAAATTTAAAAAAGAATACGGGGGACTCAACAACTTGGGGAAAGTAGAGTATCTTTGTCTGCTGTGGCCACCATAACAAAATACGAGAAACTGAGTGGCTTCAACAGCAGACATTTATTCCAAGCAGTTCTGCAAGATGGACATCTAAATTAAGGTGCTGGAGGTGGTGTTTCTCCAGGGGCCTCTTTCCTTGGCTTACAAATGACTGTCTTCTTGCTGTGTCCTCATCCAACCTTTGCCCCGTATGTTCTATCTCATCCTTTTCTTACGAAGTCACCAGTCATGTTGGATTAGGATGCTACCATTATGACCACCTTTAATATCAATTACCTCTTCACTGACATTATCATCAAATACAGTCACAGTGGGAATCATGATTTCAACATATGAATTTAAAGAGGACACAATTTAGCCCAAAATATACAGGAATTTCAGTCAGTCATAATTTAAATTCCACCCCTACCCCTTACTAGCTATGTGATATTTCATAGATCATTTGAAGGAAAACTGAGCTGATTTAAATTATGTGAATAACAGACTCTAACTTATAGTGCCTCGGTTCATTTCATTTAATATTCTAAATAAGACTATAATGTAGTTCCTCAAGGAAAAAAAAAAAGGGTAGGGAGGAGAGTTCCAAAATGCTATCTTATTTACTTTTTATATCTCTAGTATATTGCATAGGAACTAAAATAAATAGACCCTCAAAAATTTTTTTTAGAAAAAGTATAATATTAAAAACAATGACTCTAAAGTTAGAAAGACTCTATGGGGCTATGTTTTAGCAGATACAAATAAACAAAGATAAAACAACAATTTTGTGTTTTCCTTTTGACTGGACCATGTTCCATACCTGAATAACACTGAAAATAAAGAAATGCATGGCTGTTTCATATCAAAATTACTTTTACTTAATAGAAACCCTGATTAAGCCACTTGGTTGATGTTCTCTGTGACCTGTTTCTTCAAAACAATGTTTTTATTTTATCAACTTCATCATTAAAGCCAAACTGTAAGAATAGCAATTTCAATCTCCCTCTTTCACCTGCTCCTGAACACTCACCGTCTCAGCCATCTGTAAATAATTGACCAGCCAAGCATTGTAGCACAGAGGCAAATAGATCAATATTCCTCCTGCAAGCATTTACGGCTGGGAGAGAAGCCCTGCTTACCTTCATTTCCTACCACAGAGGACCTCACCCATGAATCAATTCACAGTCTGCAGCCCCCAGATTTAATTCAGCATGCATAATCAGCAACAATTGCTGAAGTGTTTGATTAAACTTTTAAATTGCCTCTTAATACGATGTAAATTGGGAAAAAAGTATTGATTAAAGAATCTCAAAATGGTAACCTGTTAAAACGAGAAAGGAAAATGCTTGGAGTTGGCGAGCCTGCATGGCAAGATGAACAGCTCCAATGCAAAAACAGTCATAATACATAGGGGTCATCCTGCTCATGGGTTTAAAATACGGGGAAAATTGTTAAAATGGGTGGTGTTTTTATGTATATAATGAAAAATGATAGATCACTGGCAAAGCATAATTTCTAAAGATCAAAAAAAGATTGATTTTTTTTACTCTAGAAAATTCTATGGGCTTGTCCTACTACAATTGATTCTGGATTTATAGAGTATCAAGTGGTACATGTCACTTCCCAATAACATCCTTTCAAATAAAGTTATACTAACTGTATGATGAACTCCATCCCCAGGTGATGGCATTGGGAAGTCAAGACTGTGGGAGGTGTTTAGGTCGTGAAGATGAAGCTTCATGAATGGAACTAGTAGTGTTCTTATAAAAGCAGCTCCAGAGAGATCCCTTGCCCCTTCTAACATATAAGGTCACTGTAAGATGGCGCTTTATATGAACTTGGAAACAGGCCCTCATCAGACATGCAACCTACCAGTGCTCTGATCTTGAACTTCCTATCTCCAGACCTGTGAGAAATCAATTTATAATCTACCTGGCATATGGCATTTTGTTGCAGCAGCCCAAATGAACTAAGACAAATGATAAAACATACAATTTTAGCTGGATAAGGAAAGAGCTAAGAACAAGATAAAGATAGAAGGTAAATCAATACAATGAGATTGTTAAACCCAAATTTATTTCAACATACACCTCCATATACCAGTGTTTATAAGAACCTTCCTATAGATGAATTGCAGAAGCATTAATGAATGGTATTAACTGGTTTTTAATTTATTAATATTGCAAAATCCTGTGGCCTAAAGTCCTAGCACTTAGGAAAATCTTAATACTTTAGAAATTCAGTAATAATAATAATAGTAATATTTTACCTTATCTAAAAGGCACTAAAACTATATTTGTAATTTCTTCTGATCATTAAATTCCAGAAGGTTAAATTATACATAAAGTCTGAAAGATATTTTAACATTGAAGTAGCAGATTAAGTAGTCTCAGTTATTCAGTGAAACTTCTGTTAACTAACAAAAATGTAACTTGGCATATATGGAATATGTAAATACTATGAAGTTTACTTAAATTACTCTTTTACAAAATAAAACTCAAACTAGAATATCTCTAAATAAGATGAGAATCCCTTATACAAAATTCCTCAGAAGTTTTTCAGATCTGGAATATTTGCATATAGATAATGATATATCTTGGATTTTACAAAGTCTAAACATGAAACAAAATGCATTGTTTCATATATACCTTATGCACATAGCTTGAAGATAATTTCTAAAATATTGTAACAATTTTGTACACTGAACAATGTTTCATGATGGGAAATTTTTCACTTATAGCATCATGTGAGCACTGAAAATTTTGGGAATTTGAAGAATTTTGGGGTTTAGATTTTTAGTTTAGATACAGTTGACATTTAGTCCTAGACTACAATGCTAGCTGTTTAAGAAGCCTCAAATAAAATACTACTAAAATTGCAGATAACTTATCTCTTTAAATAAAACATTATTTTATGTAAATGATTTTTAATAAATATTTATTATTTATTAAATATTCAAATATTCTCACCTGGCAGAGATAAGCAGGGATTCAAAATCTTACATATTGTTTAGCTATGGGAAATAGTACCTATCTTCAAAATTCCTTCTTTTTAAATTTGAGAAATAAAATTTCCTTCATATTCTATTCAATAACATCAAGTCTTTGAGGTTAAAAATGCGAATTTCATCAGACTGTGGAGAATAACCCAAAACTGACTGTGTGTGGACACGCGCATGCGCACGCACACACTGTGTGTCTGAGAAGGAAAGACAGGAGAGAAAGAAAAAAACTTTACCAAAACACAAACAATCCAAAGCATTGGCAGTTTATTTTTTTTATGCCTTATTAAATCACAATGCTAAGGTCACATTAACGTCATAGGAATGATTAAGAAATTTGATACATGTGCCGCCTTATTCCTCCTGCTAAGTATAACTAAAATCCCTGGACAAGGTACATAAAGCCGTCATTAAAAGTATAAAAGATGGAGAAATGCCTAGGGCTTTGGGTACTCAAGGAATGAGCCTTTCATCCATTCCCAACCCTGCACTAACACAGTCTAGGTGGCTCCAGTTCTCCATAGACATGGCTCTGCAGAGACTGTGAAGAGAAGCCAAGGGGAGCATCCTCAGTGTGCACCATCAAAGGACAGCAAAGGTTAGCACCCTTCCCTGCCCAAGTAGCAGGTGAAGAGAGGATTGTGGGAGACAAAATTGCTAAAGAAAGAAATATTTTAATCTGGATATGAAAATTCAAGCAGACACACAAATATAATGAAGTGAACAGAATGTTCAGTAACCTATAGAAAGCCAGTGTGTGTGTGAGGGGGGCAATTCAAAGATTTATACCATATCAACAGTTTTATTAAATATAAATAGTCTAAAACACAAAAAACTTGTCATGGTGCATAAAAACTGAAAAAACATAAAAATCACTGAGAAGTATACTTTGCATATGACATAAAAAAAAAATAGGAAAAGAAATTGTGCAGCAACACCAATCCACAAAAGCTAGAATGCTTTATTGACATGAGACAGTATGTTTCAGATCCAAGAGAAGTATCAAGATTCAACCAACAAGATCCAAGAAGCTAAGTGGAAAGGTACCTAGAAAAGAGCTTCAAAAGACATGAAATAAGAAATGCAGAACTGAAAGATACTACTGGGGACTTCAAAACCTCGCTCTCAGTAATGATTAGAACTACCAAACAGAAAATCAACAAGGATACATGTACAACCACAAGAATGGGATCTTAATTAGAATAAGTTATGCTCCATATATGTCAAAATACACTCTACCATCATATATATCTAAAAGAATTTTTAAAAAATAAGGATAAAGAAGACCAAAACACCAGGATCAACCAAAAAAATCTCTTTGATAATTATAGAACATTCCACTGAAGTAGTTGCATAATATTAACTATTTTCAAGAACACATGGAACAATCATTAGGAGAAGACATATTCTGACCCATGAAATAAACCTCCACAAATTAAAAATAATTAATACTCATACAAAGGATATCCTACCATCATAGAGGAATCATACTAGAAATTTTAGAAACAAAAAAACAGGCAAACTTCCAAATACTTGGATAACTGATTTTCTACTCTTACTCAACATCATACTATAATTCCTAGTGAGGGAAATAAAAAAAAAAGCAAAGACACACCAATTTAAAAGGAAAAAAAAATACACCATCCCTACTTGCAGATTCAACTGGCTACATAAATTTTACAAATATATACATATATAAATATAAGAAAACTCCTATGAGTGTTTAGCAATGTCACACACAGAAACTTATCTCTGTGTATAAGCAATAACAATTGAAAACTGAAACTTAAATGCAATTTATGATAGTTCTGAAAATTACAGTACGTGTAAACTTTATATAAAGTTTTATATAAAGAGTTTTCATGTTAATAGATGACTCAACATAGTAAAAATGTCAATGTACCCAAATTGATCTATAGGCTTAATACATTTTATCAAAATCCTCACAATACTTTTGTAGACATAGATAAACTGATTCTATAACTTACAGGAAAGAGATTAAGCAGATGGAATTATTTTGAAGGAGAGTAAATTTGATGCAATACATTATCCACTATTAAGTCTTACTATAGAGCTATAGTACTGATATTTGATAAAACTGCAAAAACCCTTCAACAGATGCATAGATTAAAAAATGTGGCATATATACACAATGGAATATTACTCAGCAATAAAAGAGAATAAAGTCATGGCATTTGCAGGTAAATGGATGGAATGAGAGAAGATAATGCTAAGTGAAGTTAGCCAATCCCCAAAAATCCAAATGCCGAATTTTTTCTTTGATATAAGGAGGCTGATTCATAGTGGGATAGGGAGAGGGAGCATGGGAGGAATAGACGAACTCTAGATAGGGTAGAGGAGTTGGAGGGGAAGGGAAAGGGCATGGGGTTAGAAATGATGGTGGAATGTGATGGACATTATTATCCAAAGTACATGTATGAAGACACGAATTGGTGTGACTCTACGAAAAATTGTGCTCTATATATGTAATAAGAATTATAAGGGAAAATCGGGGAAGATGGCGGCGGGAAGTGAGTAAGCCGCTCCGTGCTCCGCGCCGCCGCGCCCGCAGCATATGTTGCCGCGTCTTAAAAGATGAAGTAAAGATCATTAAAGGAGATCTGTCGACAAAGACTCAGCACCGTGTCAAGAAAGGGGCCTAGGTGGAGTGAATCCGCCACGACTCCAGCCAAGGTGGAGTGAGTCCATCACGACTTCAGCGCGAGCAATAAGGCTGCAGCCCCCGAGCTGCCTGGGTCCCTCGGCCCCTTCTCCTTCTCCTCTCCGCCTTTCCGCTTTGCTTCTTCCCCGCTGTCTCTCCTCCCACGCTCACTCCCTAAATCTAGATCTCAATTTCTTTCCCCCACCCCGCCCGCTCTCCCGTGTGTCCAGTACCCAGCCCGCGCGGGCCCCGAGGCGCTGCCTCCCCTCCCCCAGTCTGCACGCCCTACCCGGGGGTCCCGAAGGCTACAGCTGGGCCGCCACCGGGCCGCTGCCGCCGCCGCCACTTCCCGCGGAGCACCATAGAGCAGACTCTTCAACACGCAAGTGAGCTGCCGAGTTAAATGAAACAGCTGATAAGATGAGTGACAATTTAAAATCTAAGTGATCCAACATGGCGGCGGACGCGGAGAGATCAAGTCTCTAACCCCTTCAGCTGCGCGAGCATAGGGAGAAGTAAACTGTCAAAATACTGTTCGCTCAGGACCACTAGGCACTGTTGAGCTGAAGGGGATCCCGGGCGAACAGTCTGCCCCTCTCAGAACACACCGAGCCCGGATTGGGCTGCATTCTAGTTCTGGTTCGCCTGCTTCTCGTGACTCAGCACTAATGATCCCGCTGAAATAACTAGTCGGCCCACCTGAACTCACAGAGGTAAAAGCCAACTGAGCACGATAGTCAGACCCAGGGTATCCCTCTGCTGACAACAGAGGTCCCTTGCACCAGCTACCAGGGAAGTTACTACCTGAGGGCAAACAAATTCGCTGGGGGTCCTCAGCCCCAAGCCCTACAAACTTAGGGTCTGAGGGAGGCAAACAGAAAGGGTGTGCCCAGGCATCCATGGAAACAGGGCTCCCAGGAGCAGCAGACCCGGCGTGTAGCCAGTATTGTGGTGAGCGTCACAGGTGAGCGGGGCCTGGCTTGAGGAACCACAAGAGAAGGCCCTAGGCACTCAGGATTGGAGACCCGCACAGTCTGGGAAGAAGAGCTGAGGCACAGTGATTGTTTCCCACCCATCAAGAAGAGAAGCCTGTCCCAGTTCCCACCTACTGGAAGAGAAGTTAATTGAGCTCTATGAATGCATTTATTATTATTTTTTTTTTTTAATGATTATTATTGGTATTTTTTTTAAATTTTATTTTCACATTTTGTTGTTGATGTTGTTGTTCTTCAACTTTCTTATTAATGGTTTCAATTTTTTTGTAATTCTTTTTATTCTATTATTATTACTATTATTTTTTAAACTTTAATTTCCATTTGTTTATTATCATTATAATTTTTTTTTGGTTTTAAATTTTTATTTTTTCATTTTTTCTTTCTTTCTTTTCACTTTTTTCTTTTCATTTCTTTTCAATTTTCTTATTCCCCCTTTCTTGAATTCTACCTGCCTACACTCACTCTCTTTAGTGAGTTCTTCCCTTCCCTTCTAATACCTCTCCTCCCAAGCATCAAATAAATTTATAAGAGTAAACAGTAACTCAGCAGTCAAACAGAACAAGAAGTATCATGAGCATAAAAAAGCAAGGAAGAAAAGGAGTACAAACAATGAAGGACAGCCTAAATATTCAGGAGGACCTGGAGTCATCAGAAAAATGGCCATATAAAGAACTCAAGGAACACCTTAGACAGATGGAAAGGAACCTTAAAGATCACATTGAAAATGAATTACATAAACAGATAAAAGAAGAAGTTAAGCATCTTTATCAGGTGATAGAGATTATAAAAAAAAAATCAAACAATAATTCTAGAAATGAAGGAAACGATAAACCAAATTAAAAACTCAATCGAGAGTATCACTAACAGAGTGGAGCAAGTAGAAGCCAGAACGTCAGATAATGAAGACAAAATATATCATCTTGAAAAGAGTCTAGCCAACTCATATAGGCTGGTATAAAATCATGAGAAAAACATCCAAGAGATTTGGGATAACTTAAAAAAACCAAACGTACGAGTCATCGGGATAGAGGAAGACGCAGAGATTCATGCCAAGGGAATGAGTAACTTACTGAATGAAATAATTGCAGAAAACTTTCCAGAAATAAAAAAGGAAACAGATATACAAATTGTAGATGCATACAGGACACGGAGCACACAAAATCACAGTAGACCAACGCCAAGACACATTGTTATGAAGATATCCAATACACAGAACAAAGAGAAAATATTAAAAGCTACAAGAGAAAAGAGGCAGATTACATTTAGGGGTAAACCAATAAGGTTAACAACGGATTTTTCATCACAGACGCTGAAAGCGAGAAGATCCTGGAACAACGTATTTCAAACATTGAAAGACAATGGATGCCAACCAAGAATTCTGTATCCAGCAAAATTAAGCTTCAGATATGACAATGAAATAAAAATCTTTCATGATAAACAAAAGCTAGAAGAATTTGTAGCCAGAAAACCAGCATTGCAAAGTGTCTTGAGCAAAACTCTACACGAGGAAGAAATGAAAAACAATAACCAAAACCATCAGTGGGAAGTGCCTTGGTAAAGACAGAGGGAGGGGGGAAAGATAATCATGGAGACAGAAACTAACTTTTAAAAAAAAGGATAAATAATCAAACATGGCAGGAAGTACAAATCATATATCAATAGTAACTCTAAATGTTAATGGCTTAAACTCTCCAATAAAGCGACATAGGCTGGTATCATGGATTAAAAAAACAAATCCAACAATATGCTGCCTCCAGGAGACACATCTGATTGGAAAAGACATACACAGGCTGAAGGTGAAAGGATGGGAAAAAATATACCACGCACACGGTCCTCGTAAGCAAGCGGGGGTGGCCATCCTCATATCGAATAAAATCGACTTCAAGACTAAGTTAATCAAAAGGGATAAGGAAGGACATTATATACTGTTAAAAGGAACCATTCACCAACAAGACATAACAATTATCAATATTTATGCACCAAATAATGGCGCTGCGACGTTCATAAAACAAACTCTCCTCAAGTTCAAGAATCAAATAGACCACAACACAATAATCATGGGTGACTTCAACACACCTCTCTCACCATTGGACAGATCCTCCAAACAAAAGTTGAATAAAGAAACTATTGACCGCAATACCACAATCAATAACCTAGACTTAACTGACATATATAGAATATATCAACCATCATCAAGTGGATATACTTTTTTTATCAGCAGCACATGGATCCTTCTCAAAAATAGACCATATATTATGCCATAGGGCAACCCTCAGTAAGTATAAAGGGGTGGAGATAATACCATGCATTTTATCTGATCATAATAGAATGAAACTGGAAATCAATGATAAAAGAAGGAAGGAAAAATCCTACATCACATGGAAAATGAACAATATGTTACTGAATGATCAATGGGTTACAGAAGACATAAAGGAGGAAATTAAAAAATTCTTAGAGATAAATGAAAATACAGACACAACATATCGGAATCTATGGGACACAATGAAAGCAGTTTTAAGAGGGAAATTCATCGCCTGGAGGTCATTCCTCAAAAAAAGGAAAAACCAATAAATAAATGAGCTCACACTTCATCTCAAAGCCCTAGAAAAGGAAGAGCAAAACAACAGCAAATGTAGCAGAAGGCAAGAATTAATTAAAATCAGAGCAGAAATCAATGAAATTGAAACAAAAGAAACTATTGAAACAATTAACAAAACAAAAAGTTGGTTCTTTGAAAAAATGAATAAGATCGACAGACCCCTAGCCATGCTAACGAAGAGAAGAAGAGAGAGAACTCAAATTACTAACATACGGGATGAAAAAGGCAATATTACAACAGATGCTACAGAAATACAGAAGACAATTAGAAATTATTTTGAAAACCTATATTCCAATAAAATAGAAGATAGTGAAGACATCAATAAATTCCTTAAGTCATATGATTTGCCCAGACTGAGTCAGGAGGATACTCACAACTTAAACAGACCAATATCAATAGATGAAATAGAAGAAGCAATCAAAAGACTGCCAACCAAGAAAAGCCCAGGACCGGATGGGTATACAGCGGAGTTTTACAAAACCTTAAAAGAAGAATTAATACCAATACTTTTCAAGTTATTTCAGGAAATAGAAAAAAGAGGGAGCTCTTCCAAATTCATTCTATGAGGCCAAAATCACCCTGATTCCGAAACCAGACAAAGACACCTCAAAGAAAGAAAACTACAGACCAATATCTCTAATGAACCTAGATGCAAAAATCCTCAATAAAATTCTGGCGAATCGGATTCAAAAACATATCAAAAAAATAATACACAATGATCAAGTAGGATTCATCCCTGGGATGCAAGGCTGGTTCAATATACGGAAATCAATAAATGTTATTCACCACATCAATAGACTTAAAGATAAGAACCATATGATCATCCTGATAGACGCAGAAAAAGCATTTGACAAAGTACAGCATCCCTTTATGTTCAAAACATTAGAAAAACTAGGAATAACAGGAACTTACCTCGACATTGTAAAAGCTATCTATGCTAAGCCTCAGTCTAGCATCATTCTGAATGGAGAAAAATTGAAGGCATTCCCTCTAAAATCTGGAACAAGACAGGGATGCCCCCTATCACCACTTCTATTCAATATAGTTCTCGAAACACTGGCCAGAGCAATTAGACAGACGAAAGAAATTAAAGGCATAAAAATAGGAAAAGAAGAACTTAAATTATCACTATTTGCGGATGACATGATTCTATACCTAGAAGACCCAAAAGGGTCTACAAAAAAACTACTAGAACTAATAAATGAATTCAGCAAAGTGGCAGGATATAAAATCAACACACATAAATCAAAGGCATTTCTGTATATCAGCGACAAAACTTCTGAAACGGAAATGAGGAAAAACACTCCATTCACAATATCCCCCCCAAAAATAAAATACTTGGGAATCAACCTAACAAAAGAGGTGAAAGACTTATACAATGAAAACTACAGATCCCTAAAGAGAGAAATAGAAGAGGATCTTAGAAGATGGAAAAAATATACCTTGTTCATGGATAGGCAGAACTAACATCATCAAAATGGCGATATTACCAAAAGTTCTCTATAGGTTTAATGCAATGCCAATCAAAATCCCAATGGCATTTCTTGTAGAAATAGATAAAGCAATCATGAAATTCATATGGAAAAATAAAAGACCCAGAATAGCAAAAACAATTCTAAGCAGGAAGTGTGAATCAGGTGGTATAGCGATACCAGATTTCAAACTATATTACAGAGCAATAGTAATAAAAACAGCATGGTACTGGTACCAGAACAGGCGGCTGGACCAATGGTACAGAATAGAGGACACAGAGACTAATCCACAAAGCTACAACTATCTTATATTTGATAAAGGAGCTAAAAACATGCAATGGAGAAAGGATAGCATCTTCAACAAATGGCGTTGGGAAAACTGGAAATCCATATGCAACAAAATGAAACTGAATCCCCTCCTCTCGCCATGCACAAAAGTCAACTCAAAGTGGATCAAGGAGCTAGATATCAAATCAGAGACTCTGCGCCTGATAGAAGAAAAAGTTGGCTCCGATCTACATATTGTGTGGTCGGGCTCCAAATTCCTTAATAGGACCCCCATAGCACAAGAGTTAATAACAAGAATCAACAAATGGGACTTTCTTAAACTGAAAAGTTTTTTTCTCAGCAAAAGAAACAATAAGAGACGTAAATAGGGAGCCTACATCATGGGAACAAATTTTTACCCCTCACACTTCAGATAGAGCCCTAATATCCAGAGTATACAAAGAACTCAAAAAATTAAACAATAAGAAAACAAATAACCCAATCAACAAATGGGCCAAGGACATGAACAAACACTTCACAGAGGAGGACATACAATCAATCAACAAGTACATGAAAAAATGCTCACCATCTCTAGCAGTCAAGGAAATGCAAATCAAAACCACCCTAAGATACCATCTCACTCCAGTAAGATTGGCAGCCATTATGAAGTCAAACAACAATGAGTGCTGGCGAGGTTGTGGGGAAAAGGGTACTCTTGTACACTGCTGGTGGGACTGCAAACGGGTGCGGCCAATTTGGAAAGCAGTATGGAGATTCCTGGGAAAGCTGGGAATGGAACCACCATTTGACCCAGCTATTGCCCTTCTCGGACTATTTCCTGAAGACCTTAAAAGAGCACACTACAGGGATACTGACACATCGATGTTCATAGCAGCACAATTCACAATTGCCAGACTGTGGAATCAACCCAGATGCCCTTCAATAGATGAATGGATAAAAATATGTGGCATTTATACACCATGGAGTATTACACAGCACTAAAAAATGACAAAATCACGGAATTTGCAGGGAAATGGATGGCACTAGAGCAGATTATGCATAGTGAAGCTAGCCAATCCCTAAAAAACAAATACCAAATGCCTTCTTTGATATAATGAGAGCAACTAAGAACAGAACAGGGAGGAAGAGCAGGAAGAAAAGATTAACATTAAACAGAGACATGAGGTGGGAGGGAAAGGGAGAAAAAAAGGGAAATCACATGGAAATGGAGGGAGACCCTCATTGTTATACAAAATTACATATAAGAGGTTGTGAGAGGAATGGGATAACAAACATGGAGGGAAATGAATTACAGTAGATGGGGTAGAGAGAGAAGATGGGAGGGGAGGGGTGGGGGGATAGTAGAGGATAGGAAAGGTAGCAGAATACAACAGTCACTAATATGGCAGTATGTAAAAATGTGATGTGTAACTGATGTGATTCTGCAATCTGTATTTGGGGTAAAAATAGGAGTTCATAACCCATTTGATTCTAATGTATGAAATATGATATGTCAAGAGCTTTGTAATGTTGTGAACAAGCAATAAAAAAAGAATTATAAGGCATTCTGCTGTCATATATAAATAATAAAAAACAAATATAGAGAGGTTACTCTCAATAAATGGAGTTAAGACAGTTGTACATTCACCCACTGGCAAAATAATAATAATAGCCTCATCTAAACCTCCTACCTATACAAAAGTTAATTGAAAATAGATCAAAACTCTTAATGTAAAATATAAACTATAGTGATGGAAAACATGTCTGTAGCTGGTAAAAGAGTTATAGATTAGGGTTTGGGGGAGGTTGGCAGTTTCTCTCTGGTAACAGAACAACTGTGTATACTGGTTGTGAATATGGTGATACAAATATATGTGTGTGATGAAATTTCACAGAAATATACGCCCCCCACAACAAGCACACACAGAGTGCACATAAAAGCTGGTACAATCTGTATTAAGTCCACCAGCAGTCTACCAAGGCCAATTTTCTGGTACGAAAAAAATGTTATCTTTGTGGAAACCTAGGTGAACTACATGGAATCTCTCTATATTTTTGTAACATCTGATGCATTTGAAACTACTTTTTGAAAAAGGCAGAATATATATGGAAAAATAAAATTGGTACTTCTAATAAATTTGAATCAGCATAAACTGTCAGGATATTTCCACTTTTAAATTTATTTTCTCCAAGGCCAAGAGCAAAACAAGTTTGTGCTAGAGTTGGTTTCATATATGTATCAGAAAAAAATGGGGAATATTCTATTTTTTAAATGATCCACATTTTGAGGTTACTGACCTTTACAGTTACAAAGAGAAAGGTACACTGAAGCTGACATAATTGCTGAAGTTAAATACAAATTTTACATCAATATCACTAGGATTTGTGTCTTGAAGAACTGAGAACATGATAAATACTCAGCGATTAAGAGATTTACTGTAACCTGCTTGGAAGTCAACAATTCAAAGGACGACACAGTTTGGCATTTAAAAATACAAGAGAGGTTTATATGACAGCTAAGGAAATTTTTAAAACATGAGACAATTTAAAACTTATGTTCAAGGATGCTTTATGTACAAATATAAAGATTCATTTTTTGTTGTTGTTTGCTTTTGCCTTTTCAGAACTAGGGATTGAACCCAGAAACTTGTGCATGCTAGGCAAGCTCTCTACCACTAAGCTATATCTATAGCCCCCCCCCCCCAAGATTGCCTAGTTTTATATAAGATGGCACAGTAACATTCCCAAAGCAATATTTCATTATTTAAAAAAAAATAACTGGCAATCAAAGAATATATTTTTTTCTCTTGAAATTACGTCATTAATAAAAAGACAACCAAAAAAGTTTGACTACTATTTAAAACTACATACTTAAAAATATATGAATTAGTTTCCCAACCACCCTGTACTGAATCTTGATTTTGTCTCCCTTTTGGGTAAAGACAAAGCAGGAATCCTAACCACAAGACACTAACTCTTCTGAGATTTAGGAAGCTCTCAATTATTTGCCCCTTTGGATAGCAGCAGGATCCTGGAAATGGAAGTTTGTGAATCCCACACCTCCAGGGCCTCTGAAGAGGAAACCCCAATACTCTATTGGTCTGCTGCTCACCACCTTACCTGGTGGACTAACAATGGAAGCAAATAATGTAAAGCAAAGAAGCAGGAAGCCAGCAAACCAAGAGAAAAGAGGTGACCTATCTCCAACAAATAATATGTGCTGATACTAGTTGTGTGTCATCTCAATGAATTTACAGTGGCCCAATGAAGCTGTCATACATTTCTCAGTTTTCAAGTTGAGGAAACTAAGCCTTAGAGGCAATAAATAACTTGACAAAGGTTACATAATTAGGACAGTCAAATCCAGATCGCTATATGTCCAAAGCTGCTACTTGAGATATTTTATTGCTTCTTAAGCAGGTACACAGGAAGAGACATTGGCTGGCACTGAATGTTAACAGTGATCCACATAACTTATGGTTAAATGATAGTCAACTTTACAGATAGGTAAAAAGGATCGTTGGGTTGACAGCTTATTCAGAGTAACTGGAACATGGGAAGATTGTAATTCCTCAGGCAAAGCAACTTAGAGCTTGAAAGAAAATTGGAAATCATCCAAGCCAACCTCAGGAGACATCTCTATTTTGGGTAAAATGTTTAGCCGCAGTATTATTGTGGGGCTTCTTTGTTGTTGGTTTACTGTTATATATTTTTTAGCTTTTCTAGTATTTTTTCTTTAAGAAATGTATTCCTGTATATATATATATTTTTTGGTCTTGATTTTACTAGAAATTTACATGTTTAATAAATGATTCTTTGGATTTCATTTCAAATTAGACAATTGCTTGTTTATTTTTCTCTCCATAGCTAGTGGAAAAGGTCAAATTTAAACTGGTGATGTACTATAAAGTTCAATATGGGCTACCAAGTCAGAACAAAATAGAGTAGTTATGCTTCAGTTATGAACAAAAGCATATAAAATTAATCCGATTCTGTTGCATTCAAGAATAAATATCACTTATTTATTGTTATTTATGGCATTTGTAACCCTGGAGCTTCTCTTTGTATATTTATTATATGCATATTATTCAAGTAAATAAGAAGGCAAGTTAATATTCATAAAAAGACAATAACTAAATTATTAAAATACAGTTATTATTTTACTTTATTTCCAAAAAAATCTGAAGGATTTTCTTATAACTTTGGTTTATGGAATTATGGTTGAATTAAGTTGCTTGTTATTTGACAGGTAATATAAAATATTTACTCATGTAGCCTGGGGATGTAGCGTAGTGGTAGAGCACTTGCCTAGGATGTGCAGAGCCCAAGTACAATCCTGAACATTGCAAAAAAAAAACCACACAAAAACAAGTTTATATGTTAAAAACATTCCTTATTTAACAAACATCTATACTCAAGAGAAAGCTAACTCTACAACTGGAGAGATGATGATACATTTGTAAATATGAAAGCTAAGCTATTACTAGAATATTTTTTGAACATCAGCAACTACAACATACATTTTTATTAGTGAATGTTTTATGTTACATATTATATTTATGCTCTTTATGTAAATATTTTATTTATTCCTCACAATCACCATAGAAGATAGTTGTAATTTTGTGTATCTAATATTGATGAGACAGGGGATAGGAAATTAAATACTTAAGACCAGAGAGTTTGAACCAAGATCTTCCTTTATTGGAATGTGAGTCCTCTTGTCTTCAAAGCTCCTACTCTTTAAACCAGCCTGTGCTCTCATTTCATTAAACAGCCTCTTTAATGATGAACTCATGTAATGGGGAAGCTGGTCATAAATACACAGCACATTATTTTAAGAGTATTATTCTGGATTTCTTTTCAGAGCATATCTTCCTACCCATTTATGGTATTTCCCTTTTATGCCTAAATAAAAGAATACCTTTGAAGGGTAAAAGAATAAATAAGTGCAAGATTCTGGGTTTTGAGTTTCAAAGAAGTAGCCTTGAAGTGGGTGGGGATGAGAAGCCATCAGGGAAGAACAGAGGCTAAGAATATCTCTACAAGAATAAATGCAGATCCAGCATTCTGCAGATGATACTGGTGCAGAGTTACGTTGAGTAGAGTTGAGAGGCCAGTGGTTTCCCAACCCACTCTCATGTCTTAGCCATCAACTACTCTGGCCATTGTTCCAGTTCATTGTGGAAGCTAGTGGGGGATGAACCTCCAGACAGCTGTGAATGACAAAGGAGGGAAGGTTCCCCCATTCCAGATGAGCACAAGAATGCATCAATAAAAGTCAGTGTCCACAGAGGCTGGCCATTCAGAAAGAGAGGGATAGAGGAGTCATCTATTGGGCTGATGACTCTGGAGCAAAGCGAAATGTCAGCTCAACAAGAACAATATAAAAGGTACATGAGAGGATTAAGAAGCCTGAAGATGAATCATCTGGTGTACTTCATTTTTATTTATAGGATTTGACAAAACTTTTCAATATTGTTTTATTAAATGTAAACATAGAGTAATACTCATTTGATAAATAGCTTCAGTTAGAAAAATTTTGTTTCTTATTAACAAACCATGCTAAACTTATAAGCATTCCACAGATATTCCTCCATTAACACCATCAACTATTATAAACTATAAGAGTAAAAGAATGAGTCATACACATTCTGGAAAGCAGTTTGGAGGTCCCTCAAAAACTAGGAATGGAACCACCAAGTGACCCAGCTATCACAAAAGATCGAAAGTTGGTATACTACAGCGACACAGCCACATCAATGTTTATAGCAGCACAATTCACAATAGCTAAATTATAGAATCAACCCAGATGCTTGTCAGCAGATGAATGGATTAAGAAATTGTGGTGTATGTACACAATGGAGTTCTACTCAGCCATTAAAAAGCATGGCACCAGTGGTAAATGGATGAAAATGGAGAATATCATGTTGCGTGAAACTAGCCAAACACAGAAACTCAAGGTTGAATGTTTTCTCTCTTATATGGAAATAAAATAAAGGAAAGGGGAAGAGAAGGAAACGGTTATATAAAAAGCCAATCAAATTCAAATCAATAGATAGCAAAAGAAAAACTAGAGAAAGGAGACCACTAGACTAGAGGAATGAAAAGGGGGAGAGGACAGGAGGGAAAAGGGGAAGGTTAAAGGGAGAAATTATGAACTGAAATCGATTTCTATGCATGTACTAGTCTGTTGGGATGAATCTAACTACTATGTATAACCATAAAGCTCTAACAATGATAACATAAAGAATGGGCTAGTATAAAGTCTAAAGTATGTTTTGCTTTCTTTCTCTCCCCTTTGTCTTATGGCTGAAATAACTCAAATGGAGTTTCCCTGTTTTTATTATGCTATTATATTGCTCTCTCTCTCTCTCTCTCTCTCTCTCTCTCTCTCTCTCTCTATATATATATATATATATATATATATATATACACACACACTAAATATTATAGTAATATCATTTAATTTTTTAGGGTGCTTGTTTAAATCATCTGTCTATACTTGCTAAATTAGAAACTTCATGAAGGCAAGAATTTTTGCTAGGACAATAACACGTTCTCTGTAATATGTGTTGAATGCATGAATGAATAAGCACATTACCCAAAGTGTTTTCTTTATGATCACACTTAAATCATGTGGATTCTGACATTCTGGATTTCCTGATGACTGTCAACCTCTGTTTACTTCTGGGGGGAAAAAAATCTCCACAAAATAAATTGTCTGAATAACACACTAGATTGCAAAACAGACTGAAATAATACACTTCAGTGATAATGTCATAAAAATAAAGCAAGGAAATCTGCAATCTCACATGTTTGGAATTTCTTCTAAATAATGAAGCATATTTGTAAAGTGTTTTGCTTTATTTTGTTTTTGCTGGAAACTATTTTGGTTTTCACTATTAATCAATGATATAACACAGAAATAACAGGTAAGTTCTTTAAATGAGACAGCATTTTGGTAATAAAAAGCTACATACTGTTGTTAGTGATGGTAATACTGAACTAAAGTTATAGTACTAACTATGGTAGTGACATTCTATAAACACTTACAATGAGAGACCAAATAATTTAAGGTGTATCGAAGGTGTTAAAATAAAAATTAAAAGAACTTTAAAAATAAACATCTGTTGATCTTGCCTGCCTAGACCCACACCATTCTCTCCTGGTAAGAGGACTTCAGTTTTCCTTAGAAAACCTCCTCTCTCCTGAGACTGTGTGGGGTCAAAGCCAGTTCTAGGGGTAGGCATGTCACTCACACCTGGCTTTCCGGCCATGGGGATTGGCCCATGATCCAAATCAGTCCAGGTGAATGTAATTCTGAGGATTTTTCTGTAATAACCAAGAAAAAAAACATTCCCCTTTGCTGCCATTGGAGTTGCATAAATGGAATCCTAGAGTTCCTGGTGAGGACAGAGTCAATACAGAGGAAAGCTCTTGTGAGGAAAGGGGATTTGGCAACAGGATACTGATGGGACTGAATATTTACCACAGAAGGGGTCTAATTCTACATACCCTGTTACAAAAGATTCTAAAGAATATCAGTTCATTATATACACAATGCAGAAAACTAAGGCCGGAAGGCTCTAAGTAATGTGTGTAATAACAAAGAAATGTTAAACAGTGGATCTGGGACGGTATGATCACAGAGATCTGGACATTAAATATGCCTGGGTTTAAAGCCATACTCTGCTCCCTTAGCCCAACCCCAACTTTTCAGTAAATGAGCAAATAAATCCCCTTTTTAAGTCAGTTTTGTATTTCTGACACATGCAACTATAAAAGTTGTAATAACAGTAATAAAATAAATAATACAAGTACTGAGGTATTCAAAGATAAAAGATTTACAAAAAGTGTAGACTCTGTATTTTTTTTAATAGTTTTTTTAAGTTGTGTATAGACTCAATGCCTTTATTTGTTTTCATGTGGTGCTAGGATCGAACCCAGTGCCTCACACTTGCAAGGCCAGTGCTCTACCACTGAGCCACAACTCCAGCCCTAGACTCTGTATTTTAATTGAAGTAAAACATCTTCAAAATATTGTTTATCTGGAGAATATAATTTTATTCATAAGCCACGTTTTTCTATGTAATTTTTTTAAAAATGTATGCATAACTATTCATTAAAATGCTACAGTCCTGATGCTAGGATGCCTAATAAAATCAAATTAACTTAATTTTTAAAATTATATATTTTTATCAGTTTCCTTCCTAAGACAAGCTTAAATTGATGATAATAAAAATATACAACTGAAAGAAAACTAATAGTTGCATTAACTAATACAAATGTGCACAAATGCTTTTAATCAGAGTCTGGCATAAGATTTCTGAAAGGATTAGGGTATGTTTACTCTCTTGTTGTGATATAACATGCAATTAAATACTAAGATTACCTACTAGTAAAGTACTCACCTAACACATCCAGGAGGGGAAAAGGATCCTTCAAAGGGGTAAATTTAAACACTAAACTTATAAAATGATAGCAGGCAAGAAAATGTTTCCAGGTTCATAAAATCAATTTTCTTGATAGAGTTTCAAATAATTTGTAAATGCAAATAACAAGTCAAATCCTTCTTGTTATAAAAAACAAGACTGCAATCTGATGCTTTGGGATGCACTTTCAAAAGCTACTGCAGGCTGAAATGCCCTTTGTAAGTTTTAGAGAGTGGGTGGATTTTCCTGTTTGGCAAAGGACATTTTACTCCTGTCCCATACAAGAGCTTAGTTAATGTTTGCAACCCTTTACATTTCTATAATTTTCATAAGGTATAATTTTCAGGCAACTATTTTCTTCACTGTAAAAGATTGAGGGCTACTCTAGAACCGTCTAACCATTTCCCCAGTCCTAAATTTGCCATGTATTTCAGTGATATATGAAGTTTTTTTGTTGTAATAACTTGGACAGAAATAATCTCTTCTGCTGGGCTCAATATTGGGGGAATGGAAACCTAGAGCTACTGGCAATATTGGCTTAAAAGCAGAAAAAGTAGACCAAGGGAATGGGGCTTTAGGAATAATGCTTCTGTGGCTGGTACTCAATAAATACTTCATTTCTATGATAATTGTTTTATGACTCTTTACTATAATAATGTAGTTGATGATTATGGTTTATTGTTAGTATCCAATACTACTTTAAGATTTTCATGAATAGAATTCCAATTGTGTAATATTTGTATAACACCCCAAATGTAGAACCGTATAATTCAAGGAAACTACCAAATTAGTATTTGTGCTCTATAAACTTGTCTTTAGCCATGTGTGATGAATAGTCACATCCAACTAAGCACAAATTTACCAGGATTGAGAAAACAGAGTCTAGAAACAGTGAAAAGTCTTACACTCGAGTAGATTCCTCTTCAGCGAGTTGTGTGACTTCAACTGCATCATACCACCATTTCTAAACACTAAACTGTATTGTTATAAGGACAGAATCACCTACTCAAGACCACCCAGCTTCCTGTACTGAAGTTATATAACATATTTTAAGAATAATGTCTTAGAAAACCCAAGGAACTGCTGAAGTTTGACCACTATTTAAAGAGAATTTAAGTTTTTCAGAATCCTACTTGGTTTCACTTGTATAGATTACCCATCAAGAATCTCTCTCTCTCTCTCTCTTCCTCTCTCTCTCTCTCTCTCTCTGTGTATGTGTGTGTGTGTATAAAAACAATAAAAACCAAGTACAATTTCAAGAGAGATGCCTTTGAAAGAATAGGTTTACTGGGTAAAACAGTAATAGGTTCTCTCTACTGGACAATTTTATAAGTAAAATCTACATGGGGGTAGTGACTATATATGGCTTGTCTGATCAGTCTGTCTCACTTTATTTATAGAGTTCACCATTATTATTTGTTTCCCTCCAAAGGCATGTCATAAATTGGAAATAACCATAAAGTTTTAGGAATTTATGGCTACTCCCCAACTTTTAGAAGTGTTAAATTGCTTCCTAAAGGAAAATAGATAAAAGTTTTAACTCAAGAAAGGAGATAATAAGCTATAGAGAACCCCAACCTACTTGCTACCCTCTACTCTTTGGTTTTGCTAAGATAGTTAGAAATGCAATGCAAAAATCTCAGGCCCTGTCCGTACATGTCTAAATCAGAAACTGCATTCTAAATCCCCAGGTGATGTGTATGCATGTCAAGGTGAGAGGCAGACCCTGACCTATTTCTTTGACAATATGCTAAATTCTAAAAGTCTATCTCTATGTATGTTCATTTCTCAACCTTAATTTTTCTTCTAGCTGATTGTAGCATTTGATAAAGGCTTGATACAACTATACCTAACACTTTTTTGAGAGTTAAGTAGACACAGTAAATATATTACTTAAAATCTTATTTAATCTTAAAGTTATTGCTGATGGTATTTATTACTAGGGCAGTAATTCTTAAACTTGAACACACAATAGAATTACTGTTAAGATACAGATTGCTTAGCATATATCCAGACTTTTTGATTTGATTAATTTGGGGTTGGCCCCATGTACTACTGATCAGAATCACCAATATTGAAATCCCCAATACAAGTGTCTGTCAATTCCACTATGAGAGCCCTCATCTCTGCATCTGGTTAGTTACAGGGATTTTATTACTGAATTTCTGACACTAAAACTAAAGCTGAAACCAGGATATCTGCTGGCTAACCTGATCTTAAAACCTACTTTAAATTGATTGTTGATGATGCTACAAACCACTTTTAGTTGATGCTATATCACTGAACCAAACCCAGGTGAGAAGGTATAGCTTTCTTGTCTTCAATCATGTCAAGAACCAGACCAGAACAGAGGCTTCTCAACTCAACTACATAGGGCTTTAACACGTAGGGAACCAGGGCAATATTTGTACTCTCCTTTCCACAAAAAGGAAACTAAGGAAAGCTAGCAGGTGCATCCCAAACTTTCTTCATCTGATCACTTTATTTTGCACAAACTTCCTAGACAAAGTAAAATTGTCTTGGAGTCTAAATTAGGTCTAAGCCAAAAAGTTCCTTTATGACTTGATGTTTGGGGGAAACATTTTGGCATTTCTCACAGTACTGGGACTTAATGTCTCACTTCCAACCTTCTCCTTCACCTGCCTCCCTTCTTTCAAGTTTTAACACTTCCCCAAAATCACATAGAAAAAGCAAATTTCTGGTACACTCATAATAGTAAGCAACTCAGGAATCCTTCAAATTATTTCATCCTCCTTGAATTTTAAAAATTCTTTAACTGTTGATTCCTAACAAAGCTATTTCTCCATAGGAAAAAATTTTCATCTTCCATTGACATAAAAGAAGTATGGTTTCTTTGGTTTACGAAATTTGATAATAACTGAATCTCAAAAACTTGATATTAATTGAAAACTCATGATAACTGACTCCCCAAAAATGACAGTACATAAGATGTGGTGGTAAGGATTTTTTCTTACTTTTCTTTTTTTCTTTCTTTCCTTTTCTTTTCTTTTTTTTAAATTTTGGTAGCAGAGATTGAACCCAAGAGCAACTAACCACTGAGTCACTTTTAAAATTTTCTTTCTTTATTTGAGACAGGGCCTCACTAAATTGCTTAGGACCTCATTAAGTTGTTAAGGACCTTGCTAAGTTGCTGAGGCTGGGTAGTAAGTTTTTATATTAAGTCATTAAACAGGGTAATGTAGAAAAAGCTTCATCAAAAAGTTGATCTCTTTTTGTAATGATAATGACAACATTATTAATATTTTTATTAAAAAAATTTCAGAACCAGGCACATGAAATATGAGATCTCACTTATTTTTACCCGTTTCAGAAATAAAAATTAAAATAATTTTCAATACTTATGCTAGTGAGAGTATTTTAGGTTACTAAGATTCTTCTGGAACCCAAGAGTTGTCTTAAGGAAATTATATTTAAGAAGGCAAGGGAAATATTTTATGAGAATGGGAATAAAAATGTGATACCATGAATTACAAGCACTGAGACAAATGCATTAATATAGGTAAATTAAATTTTTGTTTAGTAAATGAAATATGAGTGACAAGATTTTTATAATCACAATTTACTATGTATTGAACACCTATAAAATGGGTCAGGTTTTTCTGGCATTCTTGTAATTTACTGCTCCAAACTTAGGAACTCCAGACTAGATAATTGAAATAATGAATAATTATTTTGTCACAATTTGATAAAACTGTCATTTTTTTGCATTGAAAGAATTACATGTTAAAATCAGAATATCTAAGTCTAATATTCAAGTCTCTTCAAATTTAAAATATTCAAATCTCCTTATTTGATATTTTGATAGAAAACAATAAGTAATAGCAGTTCTTCTTCAATTTTGTTCAAGTAAAATACACTTAGTTGCTAATATTTTTCATTTAGCATCTCTCTTACATCCAGTAATAAGTAAATTAGAAGGAAAGATAGGAAAGCTCAAAAGCTGTATTGAGATACCTCAGCATAAAAATCAATTAATCCCATATGGCAGATGAATGATATGAAAATTTAAAAATTATTGAAAACAAACCCTGTCCTAGCAACAATTCCAGATACCAAGATATCCAAACAGGTATCAACTTCAGCATATATGTGAGTGGATAGGAACCGAGCAAAAGACTGGGAGGAATACAAGCAATGATGTACTCTTTGATATTTGCACAATGAGCATTGGATGAGGTTAAAAATATAAATGTACCTCTGCAAAACAATTCATTACCATATGAAGACATCTTCAACAGGTAGAAATGTCAAAGAAACAAGAAAATCACAATGAAGAAATCAGTCTGGGATAAACTACTCTTCAACTTAGACACTCTTTTATAAAAAAGTTCCAACACTTGATGTTCAGAATGTCAAGCAAAGCCAGATGTGATAATGGATATAACCTGCCTGTCTCTCCTCAGATAGATCATCTGCTCCCGAGATTGCCCATAATGCTCAGATCTTGTTCACAATCACCAGACTGAGATCTAGAGGGCAGCTACTTGGCTTCATGACTAGTGGGATCAATAAAAGTCCCTAAAACATAGCTGAAAATATAACAAGAAGAAAACATTTTGATTAGTCTCATGGGCTGGTAATTAGTCTTTCCCCAGTACCTATCAGAACAAGATGGCTGAGGTATGTAAACTGGGTTATGGCCCTCTCATTCCTCCTCCTTGTCCTTTACCCCTAATTGATTTTCTGTTTCTCCTAACTAAACATCACTACAGAATCCCATTTTAAAAAGGAACATGTGGAATGTATATCCAGGGAATTCAAACTTCTAAAAATATGCCAGGACGATTCTGAATCAGACAACTAAACAAATGTCTCAATCTAATTTTGCTTTTCCAATTTCACTGAAAAAATTTCTCAAGGGTAAACTGTCATGTAACAGTTTCGAGTGCGCTAGCTAATAGAGGCCATCATCTTTCTTGACCTGTTTGGAAAAAGTCTGCAGCACCTATTTGTCAACCCCTTTCTCTCTCTCTCCCTCCTTTTTTTTTTTTTTTTTTTTGCTTTTGTTTTTGGATTCTGAACCCTGGAGTGAGGCAAGGTGTTCTCCAGGCCTGAGAACTGAAGCAACATCATGAGCATCAATGTGGACTCTAGAGCCAACTGGCCAGGCCTCAAGATCTGGCTCTACCTCTCCCTCCCTAGGGAACCTAGAACAGATTACTTTACCTCTATCTGAATTTACTGGTCTACAGAATAGATGTTAAAAATCATATCTATTTTCTAAAATTATACCTATTTTAAAAACACAATTACATAAAATTAGATTACAAAGTAAATGCACCACAAACATTACTTATTTATATTTCTGACACCTTCACTATTTCCTTAGGAGATCCTTTCTCTTATTCCTATGAGACAAAAATTAAAATTTAAGCACCTCTCCCATTTTCTTTATCCTTTGGACTATTTTATAATTTCCTCAGTTGTTCATCTTCTGCCAGAGGACAAAACCCGGGCCACAATTTCTATTGCAAACAGTAAGTACTGATTTTGCATTAAGGAAAGTAAATATTCTTATATTAATTTTCTTTTTATTCTCCATTTGAAGCCATAGCCTTTTAATCTCTTACTCATTGATCAGTTCACACATTCTCTGTGTTTCAATACTTCTATTGAGTTACTGAAATAAAATTTTCAAATAAAATCACTTTTTCTCTCAGCTAGATTATGGAACGTAAATTTATATTCATGCATTCTCTTCTCAGGACTAGTAAATTTATTTTTTAATTTTTAAAATATTTACTTATTTATTCTAATTAAGTATATACAACAGTAGAATGTATTTTGATTCATTGTACACAATTGTAGTACAACTTTTCATTTCTCTGGTTGTACACGATGTAGCTTCACACCATACGTTCAATCATACATGTTCTAGGATAATGATGTCCATCTCATCCCACTATCTTTCCTGCCCCATGACCCCCTCCCCTTTGGCCAATCACAGTTCTTCCTTTTTTTCCATGCCACCACTCTCCATCATGGAACAGCGTCCACTTATCAGAGAAAACATTCAAGGGCCAGCAAATTTTAAATAAGTAGTATACTTATACTCACTTATGACTTTGATTTTAACACTTCCCCTGACATAAGTATGTAGTGCATATGCAGTCTACGCTTGTCTGTTTGCTATGTGGAGAACATCAACCTCAGCTGGGTAGAACACTGGTGCCCATGTCAGTGCCCTAAGAAGGACTTGCAAATCCTACAGAAACAGTCAGCAGGCAAAGTCACACTGCTTAAGGTTCCATAGATGAGACAGAAGACATAAACACAGCATCATAAAGACAAAATATAAACATTGATGATGGGCCTGTTTCCTCTATTCTGTTTTATCCTTGACCCCAGCAAGACATGATCTTTCTGAACCTTCTGGCTCACAACCCCCAGAATCATCAGCTCTTGACTTTCCCCCGTTTAGGCTGGGCAGAGAGCTTTGTCCCAGGTTCTAACTGCAAAGCAGCATAAGTTATATTCACCTCAATCTTTCTCAAACAATGAACACCACTGTTAAGGCTACTTCAGAGTAATCTCAGAGATTTTTCTCAAGTTTTGTTGGAACTCGTAAGTTATAAGGTCCTTTTATCCCATCTCTATGGTGTCTTTATTTGTGTGTACATTCAGAGTTTCACCTCATTTCCTTCTCATTTCCATTATGCCTTCCAGAAATTTGTCATTAAATTTTACTTTTCCCAAGTAGACAGTGATGCTGTCAATTTATTTGCTTTTATTCACAAATTTCTTGTCATACTACAGCAACTTTGAAAGCAGAGAGAATGAATGTATGTGTTTGGGTTGCTATTTTCAAAAAATTACCATCAGATCTCTCTTTTGAAGACTTAATTAAAACATGTGTATGTGTGTGTGTGTGTGTGTGTGTGTGTGTGTGTGTGTGTGTAGTGAACTGAATCTGTAGTGTCATCTTAAAAACACACACACCAGTGCTTAGCATTTTTGAGAAACATAAAAAAAGATGATGACTAAGAGGAAGCATGATATGATGGCATGGAGTGAAGGAACCTGGAAGCTTGTTTAAACTGGCATGGGCTCCAAGTGGAAAATAACTTTTTCAGGGCATAAATCACGAAAGGGATATTCAATACATGAAAGAATCCCACCTGTATCACTACTAGTTCTGCTATCTACAGAAAATTACTTTTAGATGAATTGTACAGAGAGAATCAATGTGCGAAAGATTATACTTTCAAACACAAAATAATGGAAAATGGATTACTATCCTAAGAGTGGTGGTAGAGAAACACTAGGATTGAAGATAGGATTGCCATAGGATGCTGTCAATGCTTGAAAGAGGACAATGATGAAGAAGTAAGTGCTACATAGATTTCAAGTTCAGACCCACAGGAAACCTCATCTCATACTCTGTTTATCCCATTACTATATTAAGCTCCTAATTCCTACAGTTCTTCAAACTTCCTTAAAACGCATACACTTCCACACATACACACGGAAACACAAATGAAAATCTTTGCTATCCTAAATAAATTCAATCCGCAAGCTAAATGGCATGCATTTATCCCACTGTTTTTCTCTTAAACTTTCCCTTAATATTCATGTCATCTAACTCTACATGAACAATGGTCATGAAGATCCAGAGTACACCTCATCCAGTTGCCAACTGGATGGTCACCAGCCAGATGTCAATCTGAATTATCAGCTTCTGACTTCAGAACCACTGTTCTAGTAAAATGGATTTATCAGGGACACAGATAGGACAGATAAACAATACTCTGTGTTCGAAATTCAACAATTTCAATGAAATTTGTACTAAGCTCAGGTGAACCAAGCCGCCATTGACTGGACCCTCCATCCTCATGAAATAATCATTATGTTTTATCTTCAAGGAGAAAAAAAAAAGTAACCAAACCCCAAACTTAGCCAGAAATTTGAACACAATGAAAATGGCATCCATCATTTCCTTCTACATCTTTATTCTTCAATGATGAAAATGTAGTTCATCCAATGAAAACACGAGGTCTTATTACATAATTTTGGGTAATTTAATACCAGTGTTTTTCAGCACCTCTCCTTGACTGAACCTTCCAGAGGATATAAATGGTAAAAGGAAGTATGAGCAAATCGATATTCCCTATTATCACACTGCAATACATCAAATACTAATATGGATGAGGGTCCATTAAGAAAGCAGTTGTTATTACTGAATAAAATTGCCCCAAAAGAGATCTCTATGAATCTACAACTGTTCTGAAAAGTTCTAATTTGACTACTGACATTCTATAAAAGAACAAACAGCCCTTGAAAGTAAAAAGTTGAGATAAATTTGAATATAAATGATGAAATTATGCTACAAAATTGAAGCCTAAAATAGTCGAAAAGTCCATGAAGCTATTTTGTTTTCATTAACTACCCCTGTTGCTAAAGGAAGGAAACCATATAAATTGAAAAATCTCCTGACACTTTAAACATCAACAGGGGCAATCAATAGAAAGTTTAAAAAAAAAAAAGAAGAGAGATCAGCGAGAACTAGAAACTAAAATTTTATTTAGCTTTTCTGCTAAATGAAAGAAAATTTAATGTTCAGAGGTAGATAAAGGTGGCAGCAGTCTGGATTGATGTGCTACAAAACAATGAGGATCGAAAAGACTCTAGAATACTGGAAGATAAAATTGAATTATTTGGTAGCAGTTTCAGCCCAATAAAAATAGAAAACTAGGCTTAATAAAACAACTCAAATATGACAAAGATTGTGGGAATAAAATAAAACTGCCACTAGAGGTCAACTTGTTACTCAATTCTTCAACAAGCATTAGCAACAGCTTAACCATAGTGGGCACATAAGGCTGAGTTAAATTAGTTGGTCACAGAGGTTGTCAACTTCCTGAACGTTGTATCCTTTGTGGTACATACTACAACATGCTGTTATTAAACAAGAATAATTTTGTTCTAAATTTTCAAATTTCTGTTTTTTGATAAAATTCCTTATGATACTGTAATACTTGATTTTTTGCTTCATTGTAAAGTTTTTCCATTACAGAATATGTCATTGTTAGAAAATAAAATTTTAAAAATGTGAGTAAAATGTTGACATTTAGCCAGAAATCCCAACTCTACTATTAACTTTCTATGATAATCATAAAATATGAATCATAAAGGGTATTCATCTGTAAACAATATTGTATCATAATGCATGTAAAACTGTACACATGCTACTGCATACTCATATGTATTTACACAGTTGGTAAACTGTGACAAAAAGTTTCCAAGTAGTTAACCTTTTAGGATTCTTGGGGTAATTTTCAGTTCAATTCTGGACATTTATGTGATGCCTAGGTTTGGCTATATTATTTTTATTATCAGGAAAAATCAATCATCATGTGTGAAACTCATCAGCATCAAAAATATAAAATCAAAAGCCTTTTTCCAAAGAGAAACTTAACAAGCCATCTGTATTGTCATTTCTTAGAGCTATAGTTTCCATGAGAGGAAGAAACATGAATCTCTAGAATATCATAAAGTTCCCCTGTTTAAATGACTTTCAATGACAGCATTCCCTTTTGTCACTTTATCTCACTCCACTTTGGAAAAGTGTGCCCACATAAAAAGGTGCACGTAGGAAAAGAGAGAATATACAGCAATGATTAATTGCAAAAGACCTATTTATACAAAATATTTTAGCAGTAGATTTGCCGATGAAACTTTAAAGGAAACATCAGCTTTGTTGTAATAATGGAAGTTAAATGACTTTTTTAAAAATAAAAAAACTCATAAAAAGTTTGAATTTATAAACATAAAAATAACAAAATAAAATACCCAGATATACGGTATAATTCTGTTGAAAACGAAATATAAGTCCACCAGGGAAGCTATTATGTAGACTTGGGTAATTTGGGGGAACAAGAAGCACACTGGCACATCTCTTACTCTCTTGGATCTTTGGTTATATAATTTGTAAAACAGAAGTTGTAACTCCTATTTTGCACAATCATTGGTTAGGATTCAATAGATGATGCATATAAGGTACTCAGAACAATGGATACTAGTTCCATTTTCATTCCTTTTGCACTTTTGTTGGTAACTCATAAATCACAAGCATCAGGCAGAAAATAAGTACAGAGGATCAGTATTCAATTTTGTTGGTTTTGTACCATGAAACATATTGTGGCTGTTACTTATTAGTATTCGAAATGCATTTGGTGGTGTCTTAGGTGGACTGCTGACAAAAAGAGGCTGGGATGATTCTGTCTGCAATGGGAGGAATGGAGAACATCATCTGTAAGGCTGGAGGAAAGCAGGACTGAGTAGGGGGCGGGGCTGAACCCTGAAGGAACTGCAACAAAGGCCTCAGCCAATCAGATACAAGAGTGGCCAGAGATGCCCACCCACTTTTGAAGGGAGGGGCTAGGCTTTCATACTCCAGCATGGACCGGTTGCTGGATACAGGCTGCTCTAAGAGAGGGTGTGGCTTAGAAGAAGGAATGCACATCAGCTGAGGTTAATGCTTGAGATGGGGGGGGGGGGGGAGCGGAGTCGTGTACCAATTTCCCCACTCAGTAGGAGGGAGGCTGGGGTCTCAGAAGACAGTCAGAGATGAACATGTGCTCCACCTAACTTTATTTTAGCAACTAGTGCATCAATGCCAGAAAGTGAAGCCTTACATTGTGAGAACAACAGCTCCCTAATTAATCTGTACAGATCAGATAGTGCTTCTACTGTGATCTCCAGAAGATTGCTTTCTATAATAGATGAGATGACATATGAAATGCCATTTTTTTCAGAAATACAGAAACCATATTTTGGAAATGACAGTGCCCTCTAATTCTTGTTTGTTTTCTTTTTTTCTTTTTTTTTTTTTTTGTACCGTGTATTAAGGTATGCCTATAATTACAGAACATTCTATAATAATTTAAGATACAAATCATATATTTTTCCCACTTATACATTCCTGAGTGCTTAAGAAACTGGCTAAACTTTGGCATTGTGATTTCATCTCAGTTTCCATCATACATTGCAGTTCTTTTCTTAGAAGATCCTGGCACCGAACGTCACTGACACTTGAGTTATTGTGAACTCTTGGCAATGCTCTCCTCAACATCAACCTCATCTCATGACCCAGGGTCCCTGAAAATTTAAAATTAGCTACTAAAATTACCATGGCATTTTCTGTCTACTTCAAGTATTGTAGCTCCTTGTAGATTCCTGCACAGAGACTGCAAACACCAGACAAAATGCCCTTAACATAGCAAATTAAGATCAAGTTCGCCATACCTACTCAGATTCTGTGACTGACACTGTTGGCTTCAGAATCTCTAATTTTTCATTTATCCTAAAGACTTGGCCCCGATTCTGTCATTTCTGGCTCTCTCAGACCCACATCTACCCTTTATAATTTCAGGCCAAATAATTATAACTTAACCCAAGGACTCCCATTAATCAGTTATTTTTAGTGATCTATTTAACAACATATTTAATATATGTTAATTTAACATGTTTTAATGTATTTAAAAGTGCTTGGAAAAATAACAAATAGAAAATGTAGTGATAAATATTTTATTGAGTACAATCAAAAACATTTTGGGGAATATAATTTTTAATTTTTCATTTATCCTAAAGACTTGGCCCTGATTCTCCTTTATGCTCTCCTAAAACAATTTCTCTTTGAACAAAGACACAGTTTCCACAGAATATTAATTTTGGGATACTGTAAAAGTATGGATACTGAAATGAATAAGATAAGGGTTTGATTGCCAGTTTGAACACTTAATAGCTTTGTGACCTTAAGAACATTATTCAATCAATGTTAGACTTAATTCCCACATCTATAAAAGGAATATAACGACCATATCTTTCTGTAAGGAAAAATTGAATATGAAAATGTACATATAACCTTTAGTTCAATGCTAGCCCATAATAAAGACATTGACATGATTATTTTAAAATATCTAATTTGAAGAAATTCATTCCTAGTATTGCAGTTTGACAATTGTTGGCCACTGTAAGTTTTCCTTGGAACTAGCTCTGGTTTGAGTTTCTAAACCAGGCATATCTTTGTTCTAGCTTCATTCTACAATATCATGTTACTTCTCCGAAGGATGTTTGTGACAATCAAGACAGGTGAATTAAAATGCCAAAGCTCACACCATCAGCACCATCAACCCAAACTTCAACACACACAAAAAAAAACCTTGAATCATGTGATTTAAGGTGGTTTCACCAAGAAGCTAATAATAAGCAAAATATTTTTCTTAGGAAGCTCAAAGTAGAGACTGTGAAATACTGATTTTTAATCATGACTTAAGTACATTTGTTTTCAAGGTTCATATCACACTTGGAAAATTTAATAGTTCTCAACTACTTTCTGGTGACAATTTTGTTCTTACATATCTTTGACAAATAACATCCATGATGAATTGAATGCCATACATTTCAAATCCTTTGCATTATTCTTGCTCATTCACACAAACACAAACACACACACACACGCACGCACGCACGCACGCACGCACGTGCACCTACAGTGCAGTGCAAGGTAGAAAGAATTTCAATTTAAAACATGGTCTGTTTTTCTTACGTTGATAGTCTTAAAACAAATTACAAACTTACATATCTTTATAACGTCAAAAATCAGAATAGATTGAAATTTGGCTTCATTTCAAAAAGCCAGCAAAATTTAGTTAAAATGTTATACTTACACAGACATGAAACATATGACCAGATTATAATACTGCAACCCTTTATGGTTACTATGCATTTAGCTTTCCAAAGTCCCCTCCGACAAGTCCATCCACCTCTCCCCACCTCTCTGAATTTCCTAATAAGCTTCCATTTGTTCCCAAAAGAGTTTTGTGCTATTTTTAAAACCTCCTTTCTCCTAAGGAACACCTACTTTACTCTAAAGTGATCAAACAAACCATGAATTTTTACAAGCAAAGACAAACAATCTGTCCCATGCTAACACACCACAGCTTCTTAAACACCTATTTGAAAAGAGATATTTTACTTCAAATCAATTGCAATCTTAACAACTGAATTCCTCATTCCCACAAAACAACAACAACAACAACAACAACAAAACATCAAAAACCCACTGCTGTATATACACCATGAAAGGTATCTATTTCCATATCTAACAGGTGAACATCAAGAAACTATAAAATCAACTTTATAAAGTTATCAAAAATTTCCTGGTGGTTGCAACCCTAATACAGTTACCTATACACAGCAGACAAGGCTTCTCCTCTCCCAAAGAGAAATGACATATGTTTACATGTTGTGCTGATAAAGCTTTTATATAATGTTCCTTTCTGGTATTAAAAAATAAATGAAACTATTCTTTTATCTTCACATCTTTTATCACACAAAAAACTTAACTTGGTGATGTAAAATCGAGAATGTATCTTTAGAAAATCTTACCATTGTCGTTTTTCAGCATCCCATTGCTGAGTTGCTTCAATCTCTTCTGATGTGATTTGCCATTGTAGTGGATTTGTGCTTGAGCGGCAGAATTCAGCTGAATGTTACACACGTTGCACAAAGTGAAGTTGGTATGTTTCTTTTCTCTTTCTGATTTTTCTTCAAAGTCATCAGGTATGAACTCAGTCTCACTTTCCCCATCTTGTGCACATGTGAAATCTGGAAGTGGCAAGACAGTAATAATAAGCAAGCAGAAAAAAAGATGTCTGTATTCCTTCGTATTTATTAAGTCAAGTAGCAAATCAGTATCACTCTAGAGATTCAAGAATTTAAAATTTCCACTTTCTCCCATTTTAATTGGTTTCATTTAAAAAATCCAAAAAGCAGACTGTTTTCTTCATAGAATACAAGAGGCAATGTTCCTTATTTTTTTCTACACTGAATACTAGACTGTCTAGGTATCTAGTACCCATTATCTCATTTAATCATTGTAAAAATGGAAGAGGCTCCCTAGTTTTCTCTATTTCATAGTTGAGGAAACTAAGTTTTCAAGAAGTTAAGTAGTTTTTCTAAGATCACATAGTTAGTAAGTTGTATAGTTAGAATAAGCATGCAATTCAATCTCTAAATCCCCAGTTCTCAATCATTACATTCTCCTGCATATATTAATGCATTAGATATTTTCCTTTTGATTGAACTGAATAAAATTCCCTGATTTTCAAACACCTCACCAGTTAAATAAAGTAATTTACCTCTGTCTGGATACTTTCTACATTGAAACACAAAAGATCCCCTGAAAACCAAAGACAGCCTCAAAATCAGGGGGCAAAACAGAGTGACTGATCTATTAGTTGCACTAGAAAATATTATTAGTGGATAAACAGATGCTTTGTATACCCAAACCAAAGATAAATAGGAAATTCACAATTTCAGAATCTCTGGTCTTAAGATGTCAATAAAGAACTACTGAAAGGCATATTTATTATTAATTTTAAAATCAATTATAATAATAGCTCTTTTCCAAAACTTTTCTGTGCTTCCCCTTAATAGGCCTCTGCAGAGCTCTTTTGGTCTAGATATGATTTCTGCATTCCAATTCTGTAAATTTCCAGGAGTAATCTTATTTTGGAAATACTGGCAGTAGAAAGCTGTCATTAACTTAATGTTTACTTATTAATTGCCTATAATGAGGTGACACTCTCCCAAGACCCAGAGATAAACTGACAAGCATAAGAAATATAGTCCTGGCTATCATGCAAACTTACTGATAAGGATGGGAAAGGTAAGGACTCTAGTATCAGATAAATGAGATAACACAGGCCAAAATAATTCACTAATTGGCCAGTAAGATTTTGAAGAAAATCCAACTAGTAAACTACTGTAAAACACTCAATACGTAAATCCATTTAAATATACTGAAGGTATTCTCCAAGTTCCAAAAGGAGTAGAAAAATTTTAAGTATTTCATTCAGGAATTTTATAGACAAATGTATTTAAACTAGGCTGTTCTTTTTTTTGTAAAAAGGAATTTTTATTTTTGTTACTTAAATAGCCCTATTAAAATACAACATACAATTTTACAGGTCATACTGAAAAGAAAATCCATATGCTTTACAAAATGATTATATGACTTCAGTTAAAGGAAAACATATACTGGCTTTTTGTATAAATAAAACAATTTAAGTATCTACTCAAGATTATGTTAAGAATATTTCAAAGGTTTTTTGAGACAATTTACACTTTTAAATTCTTCTCTCTAACATCATTCAGTAGTGAAAAAATTACTCAAATGATGATGTACATAATCACTGCCAATGTGTACAATCATTAAAAGAAGACTGGGAAAAAAATTTTAACATGGGAAAATCTTTTGTGTGTAATAAAAATATAAAATGCAAATTTACATATGCATATGACTACATAAAACAAAAGGTAGACATAGTTAAAATAGTAGGGCACAATTTGATTCTCAATGGTGAGACTAGAGTTGGGTTTTTTTCCTTTAGTATTTTTGTATTTCTAAAATTTCACATGATGATGGTTAACTATAATTATCATGAAAAAAATAAATGTATTTCAAAGAAATAAGCAAAACATAAAATGCTGCTATCCTTTGGAATGAACAAGTTAGGTGTGTCAGAACTAGGCCATGCTACAGAGAAAGTCACAGGAGCGGAGCCCTTGTGACACATCATTTTGCTAAACATATTGTGTATGTTTGGAAGGAAACATTTTCTTCCTTGATTCCACATTTCTCCCTTGACTCACAAAAAAGAATGTCTGCCAACCATTTAGCAGGGGGAAACACCACAGAAAAATATTTCCTTTCAAGGCTATGAGATTTATTTGCTTATCAAGAGAGTTTTTCAATACACAGAAGAAAGTAAAGACTATGTCACCCGATAGTGTCAACAATTAGTTTTGTTCTGGGGGGCGGGAGGCAAGATAGAAAGTAAGATATGTTACCTGTGTGATATAGACACTACAGGGAAAAGGAAATATCAAATAAATAAATTCCTGGTACTGGGTATGACATCATAAAACATCTATAGATTTTGCCCGAAAACATCTCAAAAGGTGCACTGATATTAGAGACAGTATGCACAAGTGAGTTTTCTTCTCAGTTTATGTCATGTTGAAATTATAGAATTTAAGTTTGGCTCATCTGTATTCCCTTGAAAAAAAATCTTCAGTGGTCATACATATATTTTAGGCAATTGCCTTGCAATCCAAAATACTTTATCAATTTTTTTCCATATTTTTTTTCCATATTTTCTCTACCTAATCCTCATTCACCAGAATCACTGGGACACTGGGAAAGTGCTTGACTTGACACAGTAATGTTGGTCTACACTATAGCAGGTAACAGGTTCAAGGACAAGAGTTATGCTGGGGCTCCCCGAACCCCTAAGGTCAGAGGAGCTGCCACAGGACCCAAAGAAAAAGAGACCCTAAATAAATATAAAGAATTATTAAGAGGATTAATGGGGAGTCACTCTGGGCCCGGAACCTGACCAGATGAACAGCAGCTAGCTGCAGATGGGCGAAATTGAGCTCTTTGGAGTTCTGGCAGTGTAGAGAAGCAGAGTTTCAGATCTTGTGGAGATCTGTCACCCGAGTCTCCACAGGTCACCATCTTGGAAAAATCTACCTCAGTAGCTTTGGGCAGATTGCACAGCAGCTAGATTGGCGAAAGATCAGGCGTGTGACCCCCAGCACCCCCCATCCACCCAGCTGGGATAACTCAAAAACTTTCTCAACAACTCTCAGTGGGTGTGAAAATCAGAGTGAGGGAAACTGAAAAGGCACCTCATCTACAACTCCCCCTCCCCCCAGCAGGGATAACCAAAACCTTTCTCCACAGCTCTCTCGGTGGGCGTGGCTATCAGAGGGAATAAGACAGAACAGGTTGCTGGTTTTCAACTCCCCCTCTCCACAGCTGTGATGACTAGGTGACTACCAAACAAAGAAAGCGCTCAGTTGATCAAGAGTTCAGGGCAGCCAGGGTGCTGCACACCCAGAGTGAAACCAGAGCTATGGAGAGAGTCCCAGTAATTGGGGCCTGGCGGGCAGCAGAAGTTAGAGGGATAGAGGCTGGGAGCAACCCAAAGAGACAGAGATTGGAGAGGCACCCTGCAGGGGAAGGAGAGCTGTCCCACATGGGTTGCTTCCTACATCCTGAGGGCAGAGAATCAACCTGGAATGCACAACACCACCTACTGGAGGAGAAGAAAACAGAATTCTAGAGTGCATTTTTTTCTTTCTTTCTTTCTTTCTTTCTTTCTTTCTTTCTTTCTTTCTTTCTTCTTTTCTTTGTACTTTTCTTCCTCCTTCTCTTCCCTCCCTAGCCTCCCAAGTGTTACTACTTCTACTATGTATAATTTACTAAATGCAAATAGGTGAATGATTCTATGCTTTTAATAAGCCTCCCAAGTACTTAGCTACCCCCCAATACTCCTGTCTATTCTCCTGTTAATAACCCCCTTCATTAGAGCTCTCCTCCAAAGTAGCTAGGATATATCAACCTCCGTATCCTCACATCTTCCCCCCTAAACATAAAGTCCTATGACCAACCTTCAGTTCTCTGCACGCCACCAGAATCTGTATGCCTTTATGAAGCTAATGAATTTACTTTGAATTACAATTGAACCCAACATCTCTAGACGCTATCTCCCATCACAAAGGAGAGATCTCGGAACTATACAAAAGCAAAACAAATTTATAGAAGAAAATAATAACACAGCACTCACACAGAGCTGGAAAGAAATGTGAGCATCATGAAAAAAAAAAAAAAGAACACAAACAATGCAGGACAATGCAACAACAGAGGAGTTGGTAGCCACAGCAGAGAAAATGTCAGATAAAGATTTCAAGATATACATTCTTAAGTTGATCTGGAGTCTCAAGGAAGACCTTATACAGCAAATGCAGGCAATGAAAGATGACTCTGACAATGAATTACATAAACAAATCCAAGAAGCAAAAGAGGAACTCTACAGGGAGATAAAGGTTATACAAAAAAAAAAAAAAAAAAAATCAAACAGAAATCCTGAAAATGAAGGAAAGTATAAACCAAAGTAAAAACTCAAATGAGACTATCACCAGCAGAGTAGACCAATTAGAAGTCAGAACATCAGACAACGAAGACAAAATGTATCATCTCAAAAAGAGTCTAGTTGACTCAGAAAGGCTGATAAGAAACCACGAGCAGAACTTCCAAGAGATTTGGGATATCATAAAAAGACCAAACTTAAGAGTCATTGGGATAGAGGAAGGTATACAGATCCAAACCAAAATGAGCAATCTGTTCAATGAAATAATTTTAGAAAACTTTCCAGACATGAAGAATGAAACAGAAATCCAAATCCTAGAAGCCTACAGGACGCTGAATGTACAAAACCACAAGAGACCCACACCAAGATATATTATAATGAAAATGTCCAACATACAGAACAAGGAGAGAATTTTAAAAGCCACAAGAGAAAGGAAGCAGATTATATTTAGAGGCAAACCAATTGGGTTAATGGCTGATTTTTCAACACAGATGCTGAAAGCTAGAAGATCCTGGAAAAACGTATTTCAAACACTGAACAATAATGGGTTCCAACCAAGAATCTTGTATCCAGCAAAATTAAGCTTCAGGTTTAACGATGAAATAAAAATCTTCCATGATTAACAAAATTTAAAAGAATTTACAGATAGAAAACCAGCACTGCAAAGCAATCTGAGCAAAACATTACACGAAGAGGAAATGAAAAACAACAGTGAAAATCAACAATGGGAGGTAGCACAGAACAGGGAAAACCTAAGCAAAGAGTAAAAACAAATCAAGTTTAATAACAAAAATAAACAAACATGGCTGGAAGTACAAACCATATCTCAATAGTAAACCTAAATGTTAATGGCTTAAACTCACCAATCAAAAGACATAGGCTAGTAGACTGGATTTTTAAAAAAATCCAACAATACACTGCCTACAGGAGGCTCATCTGATAGGAAAAGACATACAGTCTGAAGGTGAAAGGCTGGGAAAAATCATACCATTCACATGGCCCTCAGAAGCAAGCAGGGGTGGCTATACATATCAAATAAAATAGACTTCAAACCAAAGTTAATCAAAAGGGATAAAGGAGGACACTACATACTGCTAAAGGGAACCATTTACCAACAAGATATAACAATCATTAATATATATGCCCCAAACAATGGTGCAGCTATGTTCATCAAACAAACTCTTCTCAAGTTCAAGAGACAAATAGACCACAACACAATAATAATGGGTGACTTTAACACACCTCTCTCACCACTGGACAGATCCTCCAAACAAAAGTTGAATAAAGAAACTATAGAACTCAATAACACAATTAATAACTTAGACTTAATTGACATATATAGAATATATCAACCAACATCACACAGATACACTTTTTTCTCAGCAGCACATGGATCCTTCTCAAAAATGGACCATATATTATGCTATAGGGCAACTCTTAGCAAATATAAATGAGTAGAGACCCACACCAAGACATGTTATAATGAAATGCATTTTATCCGATCATAATGGAATAAAATTGGAAATCAACGATAAAATAAGGAAGAAAAATACCTGCATCACTTGGAGAATGAACAATATGCTACTGAAATAACAAAGGGTTACAGAAGTCATCAAGGAGGAAATTAAAAAATTTCTAGATACAAATGAAAACACAAACACAACATATTGAAATCTATGGGATGCTATGAAAGCAGTACTAAGAGGAAAATTCATTGCATGGAGTTTATTCCTCAAAAAAAGAAAGAGCCAACAAATAAATGATCTCACACTACATCTCAAAGCCCTAGAAAAAGAAGAGTAAATCATCAGTGAATGCATAGAAGGTAAGAAATAATTAAAATCAGAGCTGAAATCAATGAAATCGAAATAAAAGAAATAATTTAAAAAATTGAAAAAAACTTTGAAAAAATAAATAAGATTGACAGACCTTTAGCCAAGCTAATGAAGAGAGGAAGAGAGAGAACCCAAATTACTAGCATAGGGGATGAAAAAGGCAATATCACAACAGACACCACAGAAATAGAGAGGATAATTAGAAATTATTTTGAAACCTTATACTTCAATAAAATAGAAGACAGTGAAGGCATCGATAAATTTCTTAACTCATATGATCTGCCCAGATTGAGTCAGGATGATATACACAACTTAAACAGACCAATTTCAAGTGAGAAAATAGAAGAAGCCATCAAAAGACTACCAACCAAGAAAAGCCCAGGACCAGATGGATATACAGCAGAGTTTTACAAGACTTTTAAAGAAGAACTAATAACAATAATCTGCAATCTATTTCAGGAAATAGAAAAAGAGGGAGTACTTCCAAATTCATTCTACAAGGCCAACATCACCCTGATTCCAAAACCAGACAAAGACACTTCAAAGAAAGAAAACTTCAGACTAATATCTCTAATGAATATAGATGCAAAAATCCTCAATAAAATTCTGGCAAATCAGATACAAAAACATATCAAAAAGATCGAGTGGGATACATCCCCCGGATGCAAGGCTGGTTCAATATATGGAAATCAATTAATGTAATTCACCACATCAATAGACTTAAAGATAAGAACCATATGATCATCTCGATAGATCCAGAAAAAGCATTCAACAAAATACAACATCCCTTTATGTTCAAAACACTAGAAAAACTAGGGATAACAGGAACTTACCTCAACATTGTAAAAGCTATCTACGTTAAGCCTCAGGCCAGCATCATTCTAAATGGAGAAAAATTGAAGGCATTCCCTCTAAATTCTGGACAGGGATGCCTCTCTCACCACTTCTATTTAACATAGTTCTGGAAGCACTAGCCAGAACAATTAGATGAAAGAAATTAAAGGTATAACTATAGGAAAAGAAGAACTTAAACTAGCACTATTTGCAGATGACATGATCCTATACCTAGAAGACCCAAACGGTTCTACCAAGAAACTTCTAGAACTAGTAAATGAATTCAGCAGAGTGGCAGAATATAAAATCAACAACCATAAATCAAAGGCATTCCTGTATATCAGTGACAAATCCTCTGATATGGAAATGAGGAAAACTACCCCATTCACGATATCCTAAAAAAAAAAAAAATAGGAATAAACTTAACAAAAGAAGTGAAAGAACCTTACAATGAAAACTACAGAACCCTAAGGAGAGAAATAGAAAGATATACCTTGCTCATAGATAGGCAGAATTAATATTATTAAAATGGCCATATTACCAAAAGCACTTTACAGATTCAACGCAATTCCGATCAAAATCCCAATGGTATTCCTCACAGAAACAGAAAAAGCAATTATGAAATTCATCTGGAAAAATAAGAGACCCAGAATAGCTAAAGCAATTATAAGCAGAAAGAGTGAAACAGGTGGCATAGCTGTACCAGATCTTAAACTATACTACAGAGCAATAGTAACAAAAAAAGCATGGTATTGGCACAAAAACAGGCTGGTAGACAATGGTACAGAATAGAGGACACAGAGACCAACCCACAAAATTACAACTATCTTATATTGGACAAAGGTGCTAAAAGTATGCAATGGAGAAAGGATAGTATCTTCAACAAATGGTGCTGGGAGAACTGGAAAACCATATGCAACAAAATGAAATTGAATCCCTTTCTCTCACCATTCACAAAAGTTAACTCAAAATGGATCAAGGATCTAGGAATCAAACCAGAGACTCTGCGTCCAATAGAAGAAAAAGTTGGCCCTAATCTCCATCATGTGGGGTCAGGCCCCAAATTCCTTAATAAGACACCTATAGCACAAGAGTTAAAAACAAATGGGATGAATTCAAACTAAAAAGTTTTTTTCTCAGCAAGAGAAATAATGTGTGAGGTAAATAGGGAGCCTACATCCTGGGAACAAATTTTTACCCCTCACACATCAGATAGAGCCCTAATATCCAGAGTATACAAAGAACTCAAAAAATTAAACAACAAAAAAAAAAAACAAATAACCCAATCAACAAATAGGGCAAAGACCTGAACAGACACTTCTCAGAAGAGGATATACAATCAATCAAAAAATACACGAAAAATGCTCACCATCTCCAGCAGTCAGAGAAATGCAAATTAAAACTACTCTAAGATATCATCTCACTCCAGTAAGAATGGCAGCCATTATGAAGTCAAACAACAACAAGTGCTGGCAAGGATGCAGGGGAAAAGGTACACTCATACATTGCTGGTGGGACTGCAAATTGGTGTAGCCAATTTGGAAAGCAGTATGGAGATTCCTTGGAAATCTGGGAATGGGACCACCATTTGACCCAGCAATTCCTCTTCTCTGACTATACCCAAAAGACCTAAAAACAGCATACTACAGGGACACAGCCACATCAATGTTTATAGCGGCATAATTCACAATAGCTAGACTGTGGAACCAACCTAGATGCACTTCAATGGATAAATGGATAAAAAAAAATGTGGCATTTATACACAATGGAGTATTACTCAGCACTAAAAATTAACAAGATCATGGCATTTGCAGGGAAATGGAGGGCATTAGAGCAGATTATGCTAAGTGAAGTCAGCTAATCCCTAAAAAACAAATGCCAAATGTCTTCTCTGATATAAGGGGGGTGACTCAAAATGGAGTAGAGAGGAAAAGCATGAGAAGAAGACTACCACTAAATAGGGAAGAGAGGTGGGAGGGAAAGGGAGGGAGAAGGGGAATTGCACAGAAGATGGAAGGAGACCCTCATCGTTATACAGAATACATATATGATGTTGTGAGGAGAAAAAAAAAAGAGAAGTGTGTCACATTAGATTAGGTAGAGAGAAGTGATGGGAGGGGAGGGGAGGGGGTGGGGGGAAAGGAAGGACAGAATAAAATAGACATTATTATTGCTGTATATATACACATGACTGTATGAGCAATATGATTCTGCAACCTGTACACTCAGAAAAATGAGAAATTATACCCCATCTGATTCAAATGTATGATATGTCAAGATCATTGTACTGTCATGTGTTACTAATTAAAACAAATTTAAAAGAAAAGAGTTATGCTGGGGATGATAATTGTAGCAACTGGGTATTTGGGTGTGTAAGGTGATTTTCTCCACATGGAGACTGATTTAATTCTACACATTCACAGGAGTAATTGATCAATGGAAGTGTAACTGATGTGATACAGCAATCGGTATACGGGGTAAAAATGGGAGTTCATAACCCACTTGAATCAAATTGTGAAATATGATATATTAAGAACTTTGTAATGTTTTGAACGACCAACAATAAATTTAAAAAAAATAAGAGAACTCATCTTTGGCAAGCTAGATTAAACAATATTTTGAGCATAATTTGAGGCATAATAAAACTGCTAAGAGTTCTGGCCCAACCCTGTTCTTACACACGATTTGTTTTGTCCATTGTTTTTGACAAAAGCTGAAATGCTACCAATCATACTAAAGCACCAACTGTTGGTAACAAAATTACCCTGGAAGTTGCTCATCTTCTCCAGTGCTGCCCACAGGGAACAAGCCATACTCCTGGTGGTCCCTAAATGTGATCTCCTCCAATTGATTAAGAATCAACGATGTGTGCAAAGATGAGGGACACTCACTAACCAGCGAGTCCCGATCTCCTCTCACAGAAAGGAAGCACTGAATAAAAGCAGAATTGAGAGGTGGGTGACAAAATAAATGCTCTATAACTTGATACTACATAGTCTGAGACCTGGAAAGACTGGAAGATAGGTTACTAGAGTAGAAAACAAAACTCAGTGCCTAACCCAAACCTCCAAATGGTGGTAGGGGACGGGGAGTGGGTGACATCAGAGAGAAAAAAAAAAAGGGTGGAGGGAGAATACTCTTTTAAGCTCACCCAATTAAAAACTGTTGAAAATAAAATTTAAATGCAGAAGGCTCCTTACAAGAGCACAAACCACAACTTGCGGAGGCTGCAGCCGACCAGTCACCCATTTAAAATGTCATGGCGTCTTCCCATGCCCAGATAGCTGCTAATTAAACCAGAGGGAAGCCCGCTGCAGTGGGCCCTCTCAAGAATCCAGACACAAAGAACTTCCAGAAGGACCACTACTCACATAAATCTCTGGAACCCTCCCAAGAGCAAGGAGAACAACGGAGTGAGCTAGAGGGAACCTGAGCCAAGGGAAGTACAGATCTATCCCTGCTTAGTATCTATGACCCAGGCAAGTACAAAAACCTCCATGCACTTGACTCAGTGAGGCCACAGTGAAATATCTTTGGCCCCAAACAAAGGAAAATGAATTCAACAGGCCCCAATGACTGACACTGGGGGAAGGCACCATGACAAGCCTAGGAATAGTGCCCAGGATCCCAAGCCAGAGGGAAGCAGCCTGAATATCCAGTGATATACAGACCCAGCAGGAAGTTGCCAAAGGATATGCTGCAGAAAGGGGTGGATACTAGCTTTCATACTGTGATCCTAACTGGAAAGTGTGATCCCAACTGCACAGGGACAAGGCATTTTTTGGATACTGGTCTTATGTTGCATCAGATGAAGCAGCAGGAATCAATGTCCAATAGTCACAGCATGGGACAGTGACCAGGGACTCTTCACTACAGTACTTGAGAGAACAGAAGCAGCATGGGGAATATTGCTGCACCACACCTGCAGAAAACCCATAACCAGTATTCCTATACACACACAGACATCTACTAGGATCTTTACTATTGCCAAAAAGATCCAGCAGAGGGGAACACATATATCAGTGACCCACAGCAAACACAAGGGCACATCAAAGCCTGCATCCTGAACTTCTGCAACATTAGAATCAGCCAACTCACAACAATGCACCCTCTGAGACTATAAACAACTCTAACGTCAACTTGGATCATATAAACTCTTCGCTTGAATGATCCTAGTTAACACAATAGCCAACATTGTACCTCCAATCCATAATTTGAATGTATTTCATCTAATGGTTTGAAGTATTAATTGGAAATTAATTGAAAAAGGAAATGTCACGGTGGATACTACTAAAATCCAGAGGATCATCAGAAACTATTTTGAAAATCTATATATAATAAGCTATAAAATCTTGAAGATACAGATAAATTCCTAGAGATATATACCTACCAAAATTGAACCAGAAGGATATAGAAAACTCAAACAGATCAATGTCTAGTAATGAAATTGAAGCAGCCAATTTCAGCAAAGAAAAGCCCAGGACCAAATGGATTCTGAGCTGAGTTCTACCAGACCTTTAAAGAAGAACTCACATTCGTCTTCCTTAAATTATTCCATGTAATAGAAAAGGAGGGAACACTGCCAAACTCATTCTATGAAGCTAGTATCACCTTGATGCCCAAACCAGACAAAGACACTTCAAGGAAAGAAAACTTTAGACTAATATCCTTGATGAACAGAAGTGTAAAAATTCTTAATAAAATACTGGCTAATTGCATAGAGTAACACACTAAAAAGATAGTGCACCATGATCAAGTGGAGTTCATCCCAGTGACATTAGGCTGGGTCAACATATGCAAATCAATAAACCTCATTCATCACATAAATAGACTTAAAGAAAAAAACCACAAGATTATCTCAATAGATAAAGAAAAAGCATATGAGAAATTACAGTACCCATTTATGTTTAAAACACTAGAAAAACTAGGAATAGAAGGACCTGATCTAATGTTGTAAAGGAAGCAACTGATCTAATGTATATATGAATGGAGAAAAATTGAAAGCTGGAACAAGACAAGGATGCCTACTTTTCACACAACTACTATTCAACATAGTCCTTGAAACTCTAGCCAGAGGCATGACCGAGAGGCAATAAGGCAAGAGAAGGAAATTGAAGGGATACAAATAGGAAAAGAAGAGCTCCAAGTATCAGTTTGCCAGTGACATGATCCTATACTGAGAGCACTCTACCAGAAGACTTCTAGAGCTGATAAATGAATTTAGCAAAGGAGCAGGATGAAAAATCAATACTTATAAATCAATCATGCTCCTATACACCAATGATGAATCTGCTTAAAAGGAAATTAGGAAAACTATCCCATTCACAATGGCTTAAAAAAATTATGGAATCAAAAGAGGTGAAGGACCACTACATGAACACTATAGAACTCTAAACAGAGAAACTAAAGAAGACCTTAGAAGATAGAAAGACCTCCCATGTTCTTGAATAGGCAAAGTTAATACATGGCCATACCACCAAAAGTGATATACAGATTTAATGCCATTCCCACCAAAATTCCATTGACATTTTCCAGAGAAATATAAAAAGGAGTCATGAAATTCACCTGGAAAAATAACAGACCCAGAATAGCCAAAGCAATTCTTGACAAGAAAAGTGAAGTAGGAGGCATTACAACAACCAACCTCAAATTATACTACAGAGCTATGTAACAAAAACAGCATGGTACTGGCATCAAAGCAGGCATGAAAACCAATGGAATACAGAAGAAGACACAGAGACAAACACACATAAATAGAGTTATCTCATACTAGACAAAGGTGCCTAAAACATATGTTGGAAAAAAAATAGCCTCTTTAACAAATAGTACTGGGAAAATTGGAAATCAGTATGTAGAAGAATTAAATTTAAACCCTGGCTCTCACCCTGCACAATACTCAACTCAAAGTGGATCAAACACCTAGGAATTAGACCAGAAACTGTACATCCAACACTCCAACATATTGGCTCAGTACCTGACCTCCTTAAAAAGCTTCCTCAAAGCAAAGGACACAATCAAGAGCTTGAAGAGAGACAGGATGGGATAAAATCTTTGCCACCTGTTCCCCAGGTATAATATTAATATTAAAGATATATAAGGAGCTTAAAGAAATACCAAACAAATAAATAAATCAATAATGGGCAAAGGAACTAAATAGAAATTTCTCAAAAGAATTAGAGAAATGTAAATTAAAACTACACTGAGATTTCATCTAATACTCTTAGAATATCAATTATCAAGAATACAAGTAATAACAAACGTTGGCCAGGATGTGGAGAAAAGGGTACATTCATACATTGTTGGTGGGGCTGCAAATTAGTATAACCACTCTGAAAAGCAGGATGCAGATTCCTCAAAAAACTAGGAATGGAATCACAAGATGACCCATCTATACCATACCTCAGTATATATCCAAAGGACTTATAATTAGCATACTACAGTGATACAGTCATATCAATGTTTATAGCAGCACAATTCACAATAGCCAAACTAGGTAGCCAAACTAGATGCTCCCACAACAGATCAATGGATAAAAAAGAATTGGTATATATACACAATGAAGTATTACTCAGCCATAAAAAAGAATGACTTTATGATAATTTACCAGTAAATGGATGGATCTGTAGGCTATCAAGCTAAGTTAAATAAGTCAATTCTAAAAAAAAAAATCAAAGGTAAAATGTTTTCTCTGATATGGGGAAACTAATCCAAAATAAGTGAAGGGGGATAAAAAAGTAAGGATAAAGAAGTAGGGAGTAAATAAAGGGGAATAAAATGAAGGGAGGAAGGATGGGATAGGGAAAGTCAGTGGAATGAATCTGACCTAACTTTCCTGTGTAAACATAAGAATATACTACAGTGAATCTCAGCATCAGTACATCCACAAGACACTAATTTTAAAAAGAACAACAAATACAATATCAGAAGGATCAATAGAGTAGAGGGAAAGGAACAAACAAATAAACCAATAAATTGAGGGGGAAATACCAGGGACTGAATTAGAACAAATTATATCCCATGCTTCCATGATTATATTATAGTATATTCTGTTGTCATGTGTAACTAAAAAGAGTCAATAAAAAAAAAAGTTCAGGCACCAACTGAAAGAGCTCCCAATGACCAAAGCTGCAACTTGAATAACCCCCTAAATAACATGTAATTGGATTATAACCCAAAGTATAAAATTCACAACTCCCCACCAATTTTGTGTAGAACATTTTAATAACTTGCTTTCCAACAGTATAGTACAAAAGTCTCATAATCAGGTTTACATCCACAGCGATGCTGTGTTGATACGTGAATCTTTGATATGATTTAGTAAGAATGATGCGTCACATCTGTGGTATTCCTTGCATGAACATATCGCCCAAGTCAAACCATAGAAAGCATCAGACGAACACAAATTAAGGAACATTCTACAAAAGATCTGCTCCTCAAAACTGTCAAGATCATCAAAACCTCTTGGTCTGAGAAAGTGTCACAGTCCAGAGCAGCCTAAAAAAAATATTGACTGAATGAAATGTGATATCCTAGAAAGAATTTTCAAACAGAACAAGAACATTGGGAGAAAAATTAATAAAATCCAAATACAGTACAGAATTTCATTATAAACAGGCTTTCTTATCGGTCCATTAGTTGAACCATACTCATGTCAAGAACAGAGGGAACTGGATGGAAGGAATATCAAAACTAACTTTTGAAAACCTAAAATTATTCTAAAACAGAAGTTTTATTTAAAAGTTTTTAAAGTGTGAGAATACAGCAAGTAGGTAAATAAAACAGGGCTCATTCTCTCTTTGCCCATAAAACAGGAAGTTCTTGAGAACTTAACCTGCTCTGTGCAAGACCTGCAAAAGAAATGTGTGCTCTTTATATCTGTTACTCACTCAATATATAGGAGAAAAAGAAAGTTATGGGATTGGTAAGATGAGGGCAAAGACCACTGTTTCTTGTATGGCCCACCATCTTGGCTCTGTACTTACATTAGCCTAAAGTTACATTCGCTAATCTTCTCAGTTGCATATATGAATTCACAATGTAAAGGCTTCCCATCCCTACTGGAAGGACCAGAATTCTCCAGCTGCCTTGCCTGTGTCTGTATAGTTACATTCAATCCAGAGAAGAAAGGGGGGGAAAGTCCAATATGGAGCATGGCTCCAAGCCATTTTCTCAGATTCAACTTTTTCTACTTACTCCACAACAACCTAAGAAAAAATGTAACACATCCCAGCTGAGTTCTTGTGACTAAGGTTGGTTCCAATTAAGATGCAAGATGAGTTTTTATACATACATACAACTCCATATAATTAAGAATTCATAAACTTTGTTTTCTCTTTAGTATTTAAATCTTATGACATTATGACAACTAACCTTAACCGTTAATATAAAATCAAAGTATAGAAAAGAGTATAAAATAGTTGGCTACTAAATTCAGTTTTTTTTTAGTAGAATTTTTTTTAACAAATAATATATCTTTTTCTTTTTCTTTTTTTTTAAGTTAACAAGTCAGGTTTCATTGTTTTGTCTATGACTGGTTTTATCTCTTGTTCTCAGAACCTCTACTGTGTCAAAATAAAATTCCTCTAAAATCTCCAAGAATCTCCAGGTTCTAAAATAATGTGACACTCCATTTTCTCTTCAGATCATATAAATTTTTCACCTTTTAAGAAGATACTATGAAATGATAGTAGATAACATCTGCTAACAGGCAGTTTAGAGCACAACAATGTTGCAAGAAATTTTACAAAATACCAACGATATCTATAACCATAATTGGTGTAACCCAACTAAAATATCCTTGCTATTACTATTGCATCTCCCCCACGGAATATTTTCAAACTATGTAGATGGGGTCTTAGTAGTCAAGAACATATTCAGCAGAGACATGCTCACGTAAAGACTGGTAGACAACACTAAAGCTGAAAATTCCATTTGTTGAAGAGATTATCTTTTCTCCAATGTATGTTTATGGTACCTTTGTACAATATGAGATATCTATTTGGAAGTTTTGTACTTATATTGTGTCTACCAATCATTTTCGGTCAAACTAAAATGAAATAAAAATAAAAGTTTGATTTATAGATTCTTTATGTTGATAAAATGGAAATATGACCAATTAGTGATGATATCCAGTAATTTCCGTTTAAAAAAAAAAACAGCTCAAAAGTTCATTTGATAGTCAGTTTTAGTTCTTTAAGTTGTAACTGTATTTATGCAATACATGATAGGTGATAAAATTTTAGTCACTCCTTTTAAAGTCAATTTCAGTGAGGAAATAAAAATTAAATATCAAAATACTTTTAAGTGTAACAAAAGGCTAATTCTAAAAAATTATCCTTCTGGGGAAAAAAGATTCTATTGTTATCAAATGCTTTTCAGAGTTTATTTTATTATAAAGAATTTTCTTACTTGCTTTATGATGGGGTGTGGGGAGTGCTTATAGAAAGAACACATGGTGGCAGACCATTTCACAGAAAGGGATTTGTAATGTAAATGAATTATACAAATTCTTAAGGAACTTTTAGTTCTTGGGAAGCTTTTCTTGAAATACAACACATTTAGTAATTGTGAGGGTGTGATTATAAAATTGGAACTATAAGGTTCATTTTGAAGAAAACATTCAAAGGCCATCTTAAAAATTAGTCAAACATTTTGGAAACCATGAGCAAGCATTTACAGAGCAAAGTGAGAAAAATAGAATACCAATGCTATTGGATACTTCTACATGGAATAAAATTTCTAGAGGCAGTAAAATATGTAGATTGCAAGAGCAGTCTACTTAATTTGAAATAACCTAGAAAAAATGAAAAACAAATTGTTAGATGATTCAAAAGGTGGCTACAGCAATAACAAGGACATTGGGGTCATGGTTCCCTTGCAAGGTTACTATAAAATTGCTTCATAAAATTGAGACCAGAAATTAAACATTATAAGCAAATATTTTAAAATCTCATTCTCATGTTCTTCTTGGTGAAAGAAACATGAGGAATTAACTTTTATTGAGCATTTCCTTATATTAGGTTTTATACACTATCAGCTAGCTGTACCTGTATATGCATCTCTCTATCTATGTTTATACTCATGCTTATTCCAAAAATGCTGTAAAAAAATTAAATGAACTACTTCAGTAGTGAATATTGATTTCAAGACTGACTCAGATAAAAATCACATTTTATTATCATGGTAAAATACTGAACATTTATTTACTAAATTACACATAAATTATATTTACAGCATGTCATCCTTTGTGAAAATTATAGTAACCCCCCAAATATTCTATATTTCACAATTAAAATTATAAATACTTCATATTGCTACAAAGTACTAACACCGAAAAAAATTGTTGCATTGATCTCATCCTCCACTAGAGTGCAGTATGAATTTAAAATTAAAACTACAGGTATCTGAAAATTCCCATAACACAAAGCATAAAAAACAGCATTACTGTAATTTTGTAAACAACTGATACACACATATTCCAGTACAATATTAAACTTAAGTGACATATATAGTATATAATACATAATGAATTCTATATAAACTGACCGAAACTTAGATATAAAAATCTGGCTTTAAAGATAAATCAGGGGGAATTCACAAGAGCAGAGCATCTAAATCATTGGTCATCTGTTATCATAAGTTCTTTTAAAAAGAAGCAGTTGCTTTACAGAGTCTCCTAGCTTACATATCACTTGGGAACTATAAAATGAACACTTTTTAATTAGAAAATACCTTACTTTTATGATAGAAAATGATATTATGGGGGATTACATAAGACAAATCAAGGTTAATGGATTGTATTTCGATTACAGTTTTCATCACATTACAGCATCAATGTGTCAGTCTCAGTGTGGTCGTGGATTTCACAAGAGGATGTAACTTTTACTATGATTCAAGGATTTAACTCTAAAAAGAAATGCCAGAGTAACCACAGGAAATACACAATGAAATTTTAAGTAAATAATTTTCCCTCTTGAAAGCATTAGCTTCTAGAAATTACCAAATGCAAATCAGAATTTCTATTTCAAATCTCACATGAAGAAAATTTTACCTAACTTTTTAAGTGATTCACCACAAAATCACCAGAATATCTTTGAGGCCAAATAGGAGCTTAGAGCTTGATCACAAAAATTAAAAAGACTGTTATTTCATTTTTTGAAGAAAAGTACATGCATCAACTGAATCTGTATTCAACAATATGTAAATCATAATTTAAAATTCAATGTAATGTTATCCCTTAAAGTTTTAAAGTCCTATTTAAAAACATGGTATTGCTATTATTTGTTTACAAAGAATGTACAAATCTGTTACTGTTTAGTTATAAGGTATCCTAAAAGCTCACATGTGAGACAGTGCAAGAAAGTTTAGGTGATTGGGTTATTAGAGGTCTAACCTAATTGGTGCATTAATCCCCTGATTTGGTGGTAACTGTAGTTAAGGCATTAATGGAGGAGGTAGTCCCTCGGGGACATTCCTTTGGGGTTCACATTTTGTCCTTAGAACTCTCTGCTTCTGGGGGGCCCTAATCCCAGTTGCTTTCCTCACTCACTTCCACCATGATGTGCCCCTTTGCCTCAGGCCCAAGGAATGGCATTGGGTATCTGTGGGCTAAGCCCTTGGAAACTATGGAGCCCCCAAATGAACTCTCCCTCTTCTAAAATTGTTCTTGTCAGATCTCGTTGGTCACAGCAGCAAGAAAGCTGACTAAAACAAAATCATTTTCCATATTCCGGCCTGTTCTGCTGATGTGAAGAATCTCTTCTTCAATCATGCCCTCAGGGGCCCCCTGGCATAACTTCATGCCCTGAGGTTGAACCACACAACACCCCACCATCTCACTCGGGATGTGTAGACCAGGAGGCCTGTTCTTGAGGTCTCAGGACACATTATAAAGCTATTTCATATATTAATCCTTTTCCACTGAGAATGCACCAAATATCTGTGATTTCAGTGAGCCCTCCCCTGTTCTGCATCTTTCACAGCTTACATAAAACTTAAGAATGGCTTGTCCCAGAAAAATTTCTGAAGACTTATCAGAAACAGAGTATTTTAGCTGCTCTCTGGTTAAAAATTAGGCCAAGGAAAGAACTAGGCACCTTGACAATTTTTAAAAAGTGGTCTGACAAATGTTAAGCACCTCCCCTATGTCCAGAACCTCTTTAGCTACCTGGGATATTAACACACCATGTCAACTAGTATATTGTTCCCTGCAGAATTCAAGAAGAGGATGAAAATATGGGTTACACTGACTAGGGATAACTTTTGATAATCAATTACACATCCTAGATACACTCTAGGATGGGCCCTATGATTCTCTTGGGGTAGTAGTCTGACCTTTCCACAGTCCATTCTCCTGGAATGTAAGTAGAACCTCTGAGTTGCTTCTATCCATGGACTACAAAAAGATGGTAGATGGGACATACATGATTACACAGGCTGATTACGTTATATAAGAATGTCCATTTTGTAAGGGGTTGGGGGCTCTCTCCTTTGCTAGCCTTGAAGAAGCAAGATACCAAGTAATGAACAACCCTAGAGAAGACAGCCATCTGCTAGGTTTGTAGCTCAGTGGTAGAGTGCATGCCTTGCATGCGTGAGGCACTGGGTTTGATCCTCAGCACCACATTAAATAAATAAATAAATAAATAAACAAACAAAAAAATAAATAAAGATAGACAGGAGAGCCCTCTGAGCAAGGAAATGGCTCCTTCCTCAAGTGAACCCCAGGTTAGACCTCAGCCCTAGTGGTATCTCTGTTGTGGCCTGGAAGAGGACCAGATAAGCAATGTCTGAACTCTTTGGCCTCAGAAGCTGTGAGATAATAAATTTGTGTTATTTTAAGGCCATTGAATTTTCTGTAATAATATTGTTCAACTACACAAACTAACTCCTCTGCATTAATTAATAGTGAAATCAAGAATTAACCTAGGGGCTAGGGTTATAGCTCAGTGGTAGATTGCTTGCCTAGCATATTCCAGGCACTGGATTCAATTCTCAGAATTGTATATAAATAAATAAATGTCCATCAGGGCTGGGGATGTGGCTCAAGTGGTAGCGCGCTCACCCGGCATGCATGCAGCCCGGGTTCGATCCTCAGCACCACATACAAACAGGGATGTTGTGTCCGCCAAAGACTAAAACATAAATATTAAAAAAAGAATTCTCTCTTTCTCTCTCTCTCTCTCTCTTTAAAAAAAGATAAAATAAAAAAATAAATGTCCATCAGCAACATGTGTGTGTGTGTGTGAATTAACCTAAATTTTAAATGTTCAAGAAAATGTATTCATCAAGAAAAAGTACCCAAACAACTTGTCTCCCTAACCACAACCATTTTTCCTAAAGTGAAATGGTTAAAACTTCCCATCTCTATACCTAATCCTAAACATACCTGAGGGAAATAGGTAGAAAAATAAATTAATTCTTTCCCCTAAGAAGACCTGCATCACCCAGTGCCCATCCAAAGCAGGCATCACTGATCAATTTTGGCAACCAGTCCTTCAAACCCATGATTTGGTTCCACACACACCACACATTATCATAGGGATTCCCCAAATTAACCTTATTTGCCATATAAACTGAAATGTATTTCCTCTAATAGATAAATTGGCTAACAAGTTACTGTTAAATTTGACTTTGGGTGTAGAAACCCAGGAACAAAAGCTGAAACTATGTGCTAGTCATTTTTCATTACATTATCCTTAAACATATTTTTTCTATTAGCTGAATGAGAAGCTTCAGGGTTCATTAAATTTGCAGAACTCAATAACTTTAGACCTTATGAAAGAATCAAAACCCAAAATGACTTTGTTAAATTATAGCAGTTCCTATAAATAAAAAAGTAATGCAAGGTGGCAAATTTAAGATAGAAAATCAACGTACAATAGAAATTTTTTTGCATGTATAGTGGACTTTAGTAGAGATTTCATTATATTTATATTTTTCAAGTAAATCATACTCATATTTAAGTGCCCAATACAAAAATGATAAATATGAACATAGGTCTAAGAAAAAATGTGAAGGACCGTTAAATGGTAGATGGCAGATTTATAAATTTAATTGTAAAAACTATATTTCTTGGGCCTAAAAGGACAACTAAGAAGAACATTAAGAGCAGAGCAAGACAGTGGCTAAGGTCCTCCAGGGAGCTCTCACCACAGACATACCAAGTTGGAAAGCTATTCACACACCAACTGCCTGGATAAAAGCTAAGGAAATCAGGTGAGAGACCATAATATCTGCTTTCAATATAATAAAACGAAAAGATACACTGAAAAAGACAGGAAAGAAGAGTTACCTGTATCATCACCTCCAACTGCAAGCAGTCAGCTGGGAAAGAAGTTCCTCATGCTTGGGGGAGAGACAGATTAGGTCCAGGCCTTAGACTTGAGACCCAGTACTAAGCCCAATATGGAGAAACTGCTGGGCAAAGGTCCAGGACCCCAATCGCCAACTTAATACCTGTGGACTGAGCCTCTGGAACCACTGTAGGCCAGGCAGCCAGGAGACAGCCTCCACCATATCTTACCCAGGCAGCAGAGTAGGGAGCTGGACTCTAATCCTTGGGGAGCACAATGGAAGAAAGATAGTGCTGGGCTTTTTCTCAGATTCCAGGGCCAGACCAACCAGGGTAATACCAAACACACAGTAAAACCTGAAAGTCCCATACACAGACCAGAGTTCACAGATAGAACTCCAGAGCAGCCTGGCAGCATGCAGAGCTGTGCATCTGCAGGACAGACCTCAGTTTCTGATGTATCAACGCCAGTCTGGGAGAGGGCCTGAGCCATCTATACAGATTCAGGCATAATCCAGTTTGCACTAGGCTGAGTGGCCAACTCCTAATCTCCAGCAACATAGTTATTGCCAGGTCAGTAATCACAGGGAGGACTTCAGAACTGCCCTGGTACCCAGAAGAGACTTGTGGTTCCATAGATCAGACTCATATTTTAGAATGCATTACTGCCAGCTGCAACATGAGCCTCTGAGAACTCTTGAGGTATCATCAGGCTAGGTGGCCAATGTCCTGCTTTCATCAATATTATCCCAAACTTGGGCAGCATAGCATGATGCAAAATCCCATTATTTGGAGATAGGACAGTGTACAAGACAAAGTCTTTAGTGCTGGGCTAATAAAACCTATCACTGGCCCAGTCTCAGGCCTACCTGCAGACACAAATGCTTAAACAGTGCTAGTTCCGGGGATGATATATGCCTGAGACTATCCTGCTTCTATTCCAGTTAGCATCACCTCTGACAAGTGGAAATGATCTTGTGTTACATGTTCACTTCAGCAATAGGCAATCTATAGTAGTTGTGGGCCTCAGTCCTAACCCAGTGTTGTGCTGGTCTTGTGATATGGGTTCAGGATGTGATATGGCTTAGAAGATTTTGTCACAACTGGTGTGACTTAGGAATATGGGGCTTGTTCATCCATGACAGCTCTCCCCAGAGCCAGGCAAAATCTTTGACCATAGACCAGTATCTAGGGATGAGATGTCTGGACCCACCCTAGCTTCAGGGAGAGATTTAGAGTGGAGGTGGGATTATTCCCTTTAGGTAGTTCCCTATTTACTTCTTAATAATACACCAAGAATGTTTGGGTAAAACTTGGGCTTAAATTGCCCTCTGCTACAGAAACAATGAAAACACTTCAACAACAGATTTCTAGAAATCTGGATCCGGGTGCCACATAGTCCTGAAATAGTGGCAATGGCCACAGGCTTAGAATCTCTGGAAAGACAGGCACAAATAAAACCATATTTGGAAGACTGGAATAAATATCTGATCCTTCAAGGCCCAGATGAAATCGCATGCCTCTAAGCATTGAGAGATTTCAGAAAACCATGATGTCACCTAGTGCTTGAAATAAATTGATGAGGCAGTGATCAGTAATAGGAGAACTCTCAGAGACATTAAGAGCTTTTTTAAGAATGGACAATGAAAAAAACAGAGGAAACACTGTAATATTCTAACAGAGAAACTTAATAAAGAGATGGAAGCAATTCAAATAATCAAATTCTGGAACTGAAAAATACACTGAGCAAAATCAAAAACGTGATAGAAAGCATCTATATCAGCGTAGATGAAAAAGAAGAATGAAATAATGACATCGAAGACAGATTATTTGAAAAACACAGTTGGGGAATTAAAAACAATAGTAGAAAAATGAGTTAACAAGTGCTGGTGAGGATGTGGAGAGAAAGAAACCCTTGCACTCTTGATGGAAATGTAAATTTACATTTATAGCCATTATGGAAAACATTATGGAGGATTCTCAAAAAAATAAACGTGGAGCTGCTATATGATCCAGCAATTCCATTTCTGGGTCTATCACCCAAGGATACCAGTATGTTAAAAGAGTCATCTGTGCTCGCATGTTCAGTCATAAAAAGAAAGGAAATGTGTCATTTGTGACACTGTGGATATGGATTATGTTAAGTGAAGTAAGTCAGGCAAGGAAAGACAAGTTCCACATAATCTCACTCATAATGTGAAATGTAAAAAGCTGATCTTGTCCTAATTTAGGGTAGAAGGATGGAGACATTTTGGGTGGGGAGGAATGGGTACCGGTTAGTCAGTGAGTACCAAGCTATCACTACATAGGAAACAAAAAGCTATGGGATACTATTGCACAGTATGATGACTACAGCAAACAATCATATACTGTACATTTCAGGAAGTTTTGAGAATTTTGAAAGCTTTTATCACAAAGCAATGACAAATGTTTGAGATAAATATGTTTAATTTTAAAATTCTCCATTAATATGTGTAACTTTTATGTTTTCATTTATCAGTTAAAAATAACTGAAATTTTAAGAAAAAATGTAAAAGTATAGAAAGTTATTAAAGTAAAAGGTGTTTTTAGCTTGTGTCCTATGCAATGAATGAAAGAAAAAGAATGAGTTTAAATTATAGCATGAATAATTTAGGTTACATATAGTATTGATGCTAAGAAAGGACATTTCTTGAGTGGACTGTTTTCAAAATTTTCCTTTTTAATAGATGTTCATGCATCTGGGGTAATTAATATTAATTCATTTTAAAATTAAAAGAATAAAAAAGCTTTTCTCAAGTTCTTGGATCTTCATAATGAGAAGCTTCAACAACTCTTCATGAAATGAACAGTCATTTATAGAAGTAAATTAATACTCTATCACTAATAAATATATTTTGATTGTAAAAAAATAGGCTTAATATATGAATAAACTACAATTCTTCCTTTGTTGCTTTTTAATTCAAATGGAATTTACCAAAATAATCTCAGAACTGTGATTTTTTTTCACCTTCTTTGTAAATTGAATTTTTTAGTTCAGTTTTCAGCAATATACTTCTTACAAGATTTTTACATTTCACTTTCATAATCTGAAAACAAAAGTTTAATAAGAGTTCCATTTTTCCTTAAGGTTAAGATTCTGTTTAGAAAATCTGTGGCACAAAACCACAAGCTTTCCTTTGTCAACATGTGGGTTTTAATCAATTTTGCTCTCTGACGAACTTCAAGATCACTTCAGGAAATTATGGTCATGAATTTCTCATAGTTGTATAAAAAGCAAGGCTCATCAAAGTGCACAGTGATCCTAAAGTCTTCCCTTTCGGTGGACCCCAACAAAACCTCCACCCTGCTGGCTCTTTTGAAAAATGAGGGAGGTGATCAAGTAATCTCTGATTCTTCTAACACTACAACCCTTAGTTTGGGGACGTGACATTTATACTTCTTGTTCTTGCCACCTTTACCAACTTCAGGGTTGCACGGTGTTTTGTCTTTAATATAGTTTTTAAATCTGCTATTTGGGTTTTAAGTGTTGATAAACTATTGTCACACAATCATTTACCTTTTCTCTAATTGCATTAGGTCTCAAATCTTCAGCAACATATTAATTGGTAAGACCACATTTCAATCAAACTAAACTACTCCAGCAACATCTTGATAGCAGAAGAGTCAACAGGGGGCAGATGGACTAGATTACCAGGAAGTCACTTTACCTTTCAAAATTTTATACTTTTGTAGTTCCACAGGTCTGTATTTTTTATATTGATGGTAGTGCCATATGGCTACTTTTTAAATTTTTTATATATTCCTGTATATTAAAAAAACTTTTATTCTGATTTGTTTTGAAGTATATTTAAAAGACTAATGCATTTTAATTTTTTTCAAAAATTATGAAGTTAGCAGATACACTGTTATAAATCAAAAATTATTTACTGTCAATCTCAGTTTATCGTGTCTATATCTAGATACAAAAACAAACATGATCTACTTTATCGAATGCAAAATGCCAGTGATAAAAATGGAAACCTCTATAGAAACTTAAATTTGTGAATATTCCTGAATAAATGTATAGATCAACCATCATCTGGGTCAGAAACGGAATACTAAGAGACAATTTACATGAAAAAAAATGGCACAGTAGAAAAAAAATCCAAAGTATTCTGACTGTCATATTCATTTCTAAGTCAATAATACTTATCAGTAAAACAACTTTCATTGCAGACATAGTATAAGCTAAACTCCAATTCCATGTGACCAAGAAAAGTGTGATTTTCTTTTTAAACAATATACCAATATATAAATATGCTAACAGCTATTCAATGTTCATATTCATTTTTTTTCTTTTTTAAAAAAGAATTCCTGTCCACCTGGAAGGAGAAGTGTTAATTATGTTGTTCCTGAAGTTTTCATAAAAAATGGCAGTTACTGCTGGTTGTCTTTTTGATCTAACCAGGTGTGTTACCCTGAGAGCTTCTTTTATAAGACAAAGGCAAGCTGGCAATGAAAGAGCAGATCCATACTAAAATCATGCTGGCTTATTTTAATACAACTTTTAATAATAATGCTTCACTTACATTGAAAATAGGCACAAACTGGAGCTGTCCTGGGTAAACAGTTGCACTCAACTAAATATTATGTCAAAATTCAACTTATATTCTGATTGCTCATTTAAGGAAAAGTTATATACATTGGTCTTAGAGAAAGACAGATTTCAGGCCTGGGGATACAGCTCAGTTGGTAGAGTGCTTGCCTTGCATGCACAGACCCTGGGTTCAATCCTCAGCACCACACACACACACACACACACACACACACACACAAAAAAAAAAAAAAAAGCCAAATTTCTTCTTTAGGAATTTCTATATAGGAAAGGTCTCTGGAGAATGAATCTTACTAATATAAGTATATTACAGGTCCAAAAAAAAAAAAAGGATTTGCAAAGCTTCCTTGAAGAGGAGCAAAATTTGGAAGTAACTTGCATAAAGACATCTAGAGACAAGAAATATAGACTTCAAGGAATAGATCGACCAAAGAAACACACAAGAGTGTCAGGAAAGCAAATGTCACCTGGGTCTACTGAATATTCCTGGGGAGAGCAGCCTGAGCCATTGGCCATCTCTCTTTTGTGAGAGATGTTACAGACTGCCATGTCCTGCAAACACAAAATTCTTTGTTCATTTAATTATCCCTGATTTCATGACTATCAAGCAAGCATCTGATTTTGTCTGACTTTTCCCACAGATCTGTGTATATGACAAAATGACATGATTTTAGGACATGATTCTCTTTTGGTCTCATGACAGTGATTTCTTGCTGGAATCCTGGCATTTTATTTCATTTAATACTCTTACTGGATGATCTGAACTCCCTCCCCACCGTAGGGGAAGTCTTGTTCAATACAAGTGTTTAGCTCAATACCATATTTGAGATGTGTTCACAATTAGTTGGTATTTTATGAATGGCACTAATAAAAAAAAAAGTTCTTTCAGTGTTTGTTTTCAAAACAGTAATAATTTAGAAGCACTAAAATGGTATTTACTAGGTGCTATACATTGTTCAAACACATTGTGAATATTAACTCATTGAATTCTCCAAACATTGTCAATGAGGAAGGTGCTATAATTATTCCCAATATAGAGATAAGGAAACCAAGACATTAATTTTAAGTGGTAAAGTTGGGTTTTGAACTCAGACTCTGGCTCCAGTATTAGACCCCAATAATAGCAGTCTAGATTGTTGAATTTGAAATGAAAACCCACAATCCAAAATCTCTCCATGCAGAAAAAGGCATAAATGAATTCACCAGAAAGTGTATGGCTATTCTTCACTAAAATGTCCTCATTTCTTAGTTTACTATCTTTTTCTAGCACCAACTTTTAACTGGCATCACATAGTCAGGGAATACACTGCAGTCATCTATTTAATTGAAGTCTATTAAAATAAGAGTGCTAAACACTAATCAACACCATATGTTTTTCAATTAACTGGTAATATGTACCTATTTCTCAAGTTCATGCTAACTAATGGGGCACTTTGGGTGGTTTAAACTATTTGACACCATAATTAATTTATAAAAATCAATTTATAAAATATTAAAACCCTCTTGCAGTGACTAAATTCTCCCTGTGTGTCTTTCTTCCCCTCACATCCTCCCTTCTACTGACTCCTCCCCATTCTATTATCCAATTACAGAAAATGTCATGACCCTACAGTCCTAGAAAGAAGAAGCCCATACTACTGAAGCAGCCTAAATCCCTAACTCTTTTAGAAAGCAAGACATATTTGTATTGTATTATTTCTATGACATTTGGGTTTATCTGTTATAGCAGCTGGTACCACTCTACTGATACACATACTTTAAAGTAAGCTATTATATTTATAATAATCTAGTGATGATTGTTTTAAATAGTTATTACTGAATTGCTAACAGCATCTTATTAGAATGGATAAAGTTGTGATTCAAATCCCAAACTCCTTTGTTCAATTAAAAAAAAGAAAAAAGAAAGCATAGGCAGAGATCACATAGAAAATGTGGGAATGGAAGAACCCTAAGAGGTAGAAGCCAATTTTTTCAAAGTTTATTCTACAAACAAAAAGAAGCATTGGATCTTAGCAAGTAAAATGACAGATCTTGGCTTCATAATATATTGCTGGCAGCACTATGAAGAGGGGCTTGAAGTAGAGAAACAAAAGACCCATTGCAACTGAGACAATTATTCCTAAAAAGTCCTATACACAAAAGCCTTGCTTCATCTATGCATGATACATTGGAAAAAACAGCACACAGACTTTGCTACATATTTTAAGTTATTGTTAGTATACAAATACATGTATAATTTTTAAAATGTTTTCAAATGTCATGAGAAGGTCCTCATTGCAGTTGGAATCCTCTCCCCTCACTCCCCAAGCTGAAGTGACTGGAACCCAGGGTTTTGCCCATGCCAGGCAAGTACTCTACCACTGAGCTGTATCCCCAGCAGAGCTCACACTGGCTACAAAGATAAAGAAATACATAAGACAATGGCGTTAGATATTGTCCAGCTGGATTGCTGGTTCCTGGAATGGATGCTAACTTAGATGAAGCTTTGCTGAAAGTTCAATAGGCTTCTAGGCTTAACAGAAAAAAAAAAAAAAAAAAAAACAGGAATTTTTTATTTCTCCTACATCTGTGTAAAACATTTCTTCCCTGATAACTTCAACATTTCTATAGTCTCTTTTACTGTCTCAGGGTTCAGTTTTGTTCATATACTATAATAGAACCTAAGGGTACCATTGACCTCTTCTCACTACCAGCTTTTCTGCCTGGGATTCAGAAAGAGGATCCATCGGACTCCTAATGTCCTGTGGTATCAATTCTAAGTACAGGACTCACTCCTTGTCTATTCAGAATGGCGACTAGATAATTAACCATGCATGACACAACTGAGAAAATGCTACTTGAATCATCTCATTTGTGTTTCAAATTAATGCAACCTCACTGACCAGGCCTAAGGCCACCACAGATTTTCCTTTCTTCAATCCACATCTGTAACATCTTAAAATAGCACTAATTTCACAGACTTGTATTAGTTCATAGTACTATATTCAAACCTCTGTAGAAGTAGAAGTGATAACTGATGGAAGATAAAACTCAGGTGCAAGAGAACCGAAAAGAAGGGGGAGAGGAAAAGAAGGAGTTGTAATGACAATTGGGTGAATTTGTACAAGATTATAAATTTGTAGACCTACAAATGTAGTTTATTAATGCAAAGCATTGGTAAGTGATTTAAATTATTTGAAGAGAGACACTATAGAAATACAAGTTTTAATTCTCCCACTTACTATCAGAATTCCTACATTTTGGAGACTTATTTTGGGTGTCTTTTTTCAGATGATGATGATAAACCAAACTTAAATAGCTGAAAGTTGTTTTTCTCAGTATATCACAGAAGCAGCAATTAACAGACATAGACCTGGGCCCTAAGCAGATGACTCTACATTGCCTTGCATCCCACTGCAAGTGTTCCGTTGTTCATTAAGCACAGGTACCACCTTCCAAACAGTACTAGGATACCCCGGAAAGTGAGCTCTACTTACAGAGCTATCTGTATGCTAACCCTCATGTGCCATCTGTTCTTCTTCACTCATTCTAACACACTTTTGCCCTGATGTGTTTGCATTATTTGGAAAATGAACACTTACCAATTAAATTCAGCAATAAAAATGGCCCAGTGGGTATAATGAAGCAATAAAAAACAGTATTCTTGGTAAGTGCTGCCATCACAGTTTGAGATTTTTAAATTGCTGCTGAGAAGTCATTTCTAAAACAATTACTTGTGGGCAAATATATTAATAATATTCAAATACAGTTAAAGCTGAAAATTAAATCTGCAAGATGCAAAATCTGAAGTTAAAACTGATATTCTGTCCATCAGGCACGTCCCCTAGGTGTGGATATTGCAGCATGGATTCGTTTCATTCTGACTCCTATTCTCTGTGATAATTGCTGTGTTTACGAGGTATAATAAGTAGTTGTTTGGGGGATAATTCTTTTTTTGTTCTTCATTTTTTAAAATTCATATGCTATTAATCCTAGTTTAATTTTAAATGAGTGATTTTTTTTTTAAAACTGCCTAGAGGGAACTTGCCCAAATACCTATGTTAAGGGACATGATGTAGTCACTGAGTAAAAGGGCTAGTGGCCACAAATTTATACAGCAATTGCTAACAACATAAGCTCTGAGCATCAAGGTCACAAAGAACAGTGACCTTGTAATCCAGAACATGCCTACTAGAACTATCTGGATTATATGGTCTAGAACTAAAATATAAATATGTATAAGATGTAGAAATAGACTTTTTTTCCTCTCTACACTGAACAACTTTCCATTTCTGTAATTTTGTGTTTAATTTAAGGTGGTTTAAAATAAGTCTTACGATCTACCCCCTTTTTGATGACTATTTATGAAGGATATTCTGTGAACTTGTGAAATTTACAAAAACTGCCAGAAAAAAACACCTAAAATTCATAGTCAATTTTTTTTTCTCCTCAGATTACATGACTCTTGTCACTTGTATATAAGAAATAAAGAAAAAAAAGAAATATGTGCAGTTTAAAGAAATAATCAGTAGTTTTTTTCAACTGTTGACTTAGATTTAATTATGAACTTAAGTTAAATACAATGTTCTCCTTATTCTCCTGATAATCATTAGGAGTTCAACACAATTTTTTATATTGTTAATTGGGTTAAGTAATTTTTTATTATTGGTATAGTTAAATACATTTTTAAATTAGGTGTCCTGATGTTTTAGTACTATTTTGCCTAATGCTATTATTTATAGATGTCTCTATAGTTAATTTTAGCTGTAGAATATTATAAAATATGAGCATTCTGTTTTTAATATAGGTCTTTTTTTTGATCTTCAATCTGATAGTCATTTTTTAAAAAAATAGACAATAATTTAATGTGTAAAACTATCAAAATAGCAATTAATGGATACATACTTTGTATGTATTTAAGTTAAATACAATGTTCTCTTAAATACTTGGTAAGAAATACAATCAGATAAAAACAATAAAAAGTAATTCAGTGAAGTAATAATATGATCTAGAAATTAGTATTTTAAAAAGCATTTTAAAATATTGGACTTTGAGAAATACAAGGAAAATGTGCCAATATCTTACCACAAATGTTTACAGAATTACTTTGAAGTGCCAATATTTTCTTAAAAATTCAGTAGCAATATCCAGATACATTCAACAAAGCAAGATTCTTCCCAGCTCCATCCTATACAGAAACTGGTGTGATAATCAAGGTGAAATTTTCTTTTGCCCAGCAACCCAGAAACACTTCCATTCACTAGTCTGCTTTCCACTTCACTTAGAGGACTCAGCTGAGCCTGTCAATCACAGTACCCAGCCCTCATCTTAGGTTAGAAGCATGACTCGACCACTATCAACTTGTACCAGTATAGGACATATGATCCAACACTGCACCAGAGAACTTCTGACTGATGTTCAGACACCAGGAGAGAGATGCTTTCCTTTCCCTAAACTGCAAGTTATGGTGCCAGTGTTGAACTGCCACACAGCTAGTGCGTCTTCCCAAGTGAAGAAATCCTGTAGCAGCCTGAGAAATTGAAGCTAGGCCAGCCAGCTTGCAAGTGTCCCCAGTGATGTGCATCTCTTGACATCCATGCTGTTGTATAGTCTCCTTCCATAATGAAGAGGGCTAAAGTAACCAAGAGCAGAGATTACAAAAATGGTGGTGTGTGACTACTGAGGCTGTCATGAGACTCCTGCCTTTCATTCTGTTGTACCATCACTTCTGAAGGAAACCAGCTGCCATGTTGTGAGGACACTCAAGCAAGCCTGTGCCTGGGTACCTCCTTGTCAGTGCATCTTCCCACACTAATCAGGCCTTTAAGAGACTGTTGATATCATGGCCAACATTTTGAATGCAACCTCATGATAAGCCCTCAGCTAAAAAAAAAAAAAATACACCTTGCTAAACTGCTTCTTTATAAGTTTTAGATAATATTGAATTTCGGGAGAGCTGGAAAGAAAAGGAGAGAATGTTTGCAGAACTCTAGCAGAATTTGAGCCCCGCTTTACTATATATAACCTTTACTTTTACTCTAAGCATCCTTCCCTGTGGGAAGCCACCCATAAATTATTTGAGGTCTACACTTGGCCTTGAGCCAGGAAGATTTAGGCTTGGCACTGCAAAACTATTTTGTGGCCTTCCCACTCAATGGCTTGCACAATGCACATGACCTCTGTCTTCCCGTGGTTAGGAAGACCACTCTCCTAGCTCCAGAGTTGGGTGTAACCCATTGGAAACTGGAGAGCCCACATCCTACCTTAACTGGCAAAGAGCACTGTATGGAAAACCTTTGGTGTTCCCTCATACAAATAAAGCAAATGTGGGCTCTTGCTCTCTCTCCCATCCCCGCTTTCTAAAATTACTTCCTGTGTCCTGTGGTTTCTTTGCCTTTTTCTCTTTCTTAGCTTTACTTTGCAGCCAGACTACTCCAACAAAGAGGAAACTTCACTTCCACTGGCCACACAGGATGTGGGCAGGACTTCCCATTTATAACTGTCATTCAATTTCCTATGATCTTTCTAACTTGAAATACTTGATTTGGTTTTAAGTCACTTGTAACTTAAAGAATATTGATAGAGTTGATGATGATAATGAATATGCCACTTTAGCATGCTAAGTTTAAGGTTCTTGAAAAACAGCAGGTTCTAGAAGATCCCTAGAAGATAATCTTGATTCTGCAGTTTCTTAAAACGAAAAGATGAAATTCTCATGGAAATACCCTGGAAAAAATATAAAAAGTGCATCATCGTGGATGTAAAGTTGAGGGAAAATAAAATCCGTACAAAGTTTATTACATCAACCCTTATCTTCCAGGCCACTGCTCTGTCCACTTAACTACCCTAACCCAAGCACAGTGGCCTTAACCAATTTTCAGAGCTTACTACCCTTTGTCCTATGCAATACAAAAGTGATTGACACTATTTCCTTGTGTTCTTATTTTCTTATGAGGCCTCCTATGCCAGGTAAAATGTACATTAAATAAATCTGTAAGCTTTTCTCCTATTAATCTGTCTTAGGTTCATTTAATTCCCACAGCAGTCAGGATCCTAAGAAGATGAAAGTACAATCTTGCCTTCCCTATACTAATGATAGCTGCCATTCAGTGACACTTCTAAAGAACTTGGCAGTCTGTTAAAGGCTTAATAGCTATTCTCTCTAATCCTTTAACAACTCTGCCAGATACACCATCATAATTATGGTCAAACTACACTGAGTGCTTAAGTACCCTGACCAAGATACAAAACTGGGTTTCATTTTTTATATTTCTGCAATGGGATTGAACCCAGGGGCATCCTGACATTGAGCTATGTCTCTACACCTTTTCATATTTTATTTCTGAGATAGTGTCTAAGCTACTAAACTTGCAGTCCTCCTCCTAGTAGCTCAGATGATAGGCATATGCCACTGCACCTGGCTTAAAACTGGGTTTGAGACAGTGCTGTTTTCACCGAGACTCTAGAGTTCATATTTCCACATACTAAATAGGGCTTAATTTCAGATAAGACAGAATAACTGTTTACAACACTTTTCATTCAAAGGAAATTATCAATTATCACACAAATTAAATTCTAATTGCTAGAAAATGAACAATGCTTCCTTGGATATTTCATCTCTCACCCATATTCAGGAAGCCCTTTACTTAACACCTTTCTTCAACAGTTCCCCTCCAGGCAGAATTAATTTTTCCAGCACTTTGCTTATTTAAAAGTTCACTCAAAGGCTACCACCACCATTTCATGGTGTAGCCTTTATTAATTAGAAATGGATTTCCCTGATAGATTATGAAAGTTTGAGGCCAGTAATTTGAGCTTAGTCATTTTTTTCCTTATGTAATTTTCTATTATAAAGTAATACAATCTTACCAATTTTGAAGTGGAGAAAAACATTAAAATTTTAGTTAGTCCAATTATTTTAAGACTGCTTTCCCCAAAATCATTAAATAAAATATTAATGAGTATTACATGGGAACTATGAGGTCTAATGACAAATTAGTTTGGAAAAATCTGAGTTATAGTTAGGTAGAATCATTTCTTGCAGGATTTCTTTAATAAAAAGTTTTTTTTATTGTCTTCACAAATGAATAATACAACATGTGGGGTGCTTTCTCAATTTCTTTGCTAACTTTCTATCGCAAAGCTTTTGAACTTGTGCTATCTATCTACACACACAGACACACACAGACACACACACACACACACATACACACACACTCCAATCAATGGATCTGAACATCAAAATATCCTTTTTACCAAAAAGGATGTCATGTAATGAATCCAAGAAAGATGTTTTTGGTATCATTAGCCATTAGGTAAATTAAATCATCATGGAATTCCATTAAATACCCATTAGGATGGCTAAAACTTAAAATACTGACAATACCAAGTGCTGACAATGATTTGAAGTAATTGGAACTCTCATAAATTGCTAATGGGATTTGGAAATGGTGCTGTTTTCAAAGTAGTTTGTAGTTTCTTATAAAAGCTAAGCATATACTTACTGTAATATTACTCGTTGGTGTTTACCCCAGATAAATAAAAACTTATGCAAAAATCTGTTCATAAATTTTTTTGCAACCTCTATTTGTAATAACCAAAAATTGGGAAAACCCCAAATGTCCTTCAAAAGGTGAGTAAATATAACAAATATGTATGTAATAATAAAAATATAATAAATAATAATAAATATTTACATTCGCACCATGGAAAACTATAGTTAAAGAAAAGGCAATGAACTACATAAACAACAACTTGGACGGATCGCAAAAGGTTTTTTTTTCAGAGTCAAAAATTATAACTATCAAAAGGGTACCACAATAACAACGGTACACCTTTTTATGTTCTATTTGTATTACATTTTTGAAATGTCCCCAACTAGTGACCTCACCCTACCTGGTCCCAAGCTGCAGTTGTTGTCACTCTCTGTCAAGGGCAGTGACTGGGCTGGACTGGATTGGCAGGGGAAGAAGTGCATCCTTCCTTCCATCCCTGGTGAAAACCTGGCACAGGCAAGGGAGCAGGTCAGGGCCGACCAAGGTGCCCTGTTGTGCCTTGGGATGGGAAATGTTGGTGGCCTACTACTTCTGGGCTCGAAGAACCACAGCACATTCGGTGACTCAGCGCAGGTGTGACTGTCACGTATCCCTGGTCCAGGCACCAAGCAGAGGTTGCAATCTGTTGAATGCTGCCCATCTGTCATGGGTGAGGGTAGTGGAGTCGGACTTCCCTGCCATCAGCAGCTTATGGTGACTCAGTCCTCCAGGGAGGACATTATATCAAACAAAACAGTATGACAGACAGAAACTGTGAAATATGCAGACAAGGACACTGAATGACACATTTTTTCCTGCTTTTTGAATAAGAGGGCCTGCATTTTCATTGTTCACTGGGTCTCATATAGGTCACCCAGGACTAATTGCTAGATAAGTGCTTTGCAAATATCTTCTTCCAGTAGGTAGCAGGTCTTCAGGTTCTAATAGGGCTTTTTCACACAGCAAAGACTTAAAGTTTTCAGAATCCCATTTGTCATATTTTTTAAAATAGATTGTGCTTTTGATGGAATGTAAAAAATCACTTCTCCTGACCCAGTTTGGAGAGGTATTTTTCCTATGTACTCTAATAAAAACATTGTAGTTTTACATTTTATGTTTTGACATATATAATCCAAACATTATGAACAACATATGGTTTTTCAATAATCTCAAATTTTCAAAAAAGTTTATTCCCATTTCACACTATTATCAAGATATGAGAAGACCAGTTTCACAGTATTAGCTACTGTATTTTAAACTTTTTTTTTTTTTGCCTGTTAAATGAAGGGGAAATGGTAATTTGTGGCTGTGGATATAGCTTTGAAGTCTTTCAATCTACTTTCTTATTGCTATACATGCTCTATTTTATACAGCCCTGGCACAGAATATCCTTCAACACTTTTTAGTTAGTTTTGGTCCTGGGGGCCTCTACACTGAGCCACATCCTCAGCCCTTTTTCTTTTTTTTTTTTTTATTTTGAGGCCTGGTTGACCTTGAACTTGTGATCCTCCTGCCTCTGCCTCCTATCTTGCACCACCACGCCTGGCTTTTAATGTTTATCTTTCTGCACACTTATATTTAGAACACGTGTTTTGTAAAAATAGACTTGGAATTGTCATTTGTATTTATTATTTAGTCCATTTGTGGCCAAAAAGATAATTCATATATTTAAATTTAAATCTGCAGTACTACTGTGCAATGAAAAAAGATGCTACTGATATGTGCTATACATGATGATTAAAAAATTGTATACCCAGTAAAAGAAGATAGATTAAAGATCTGTACCATATGATTCCACTTACGTGAAACTCTACAAAAGAAACTCGTACTATAGTGACAGGAGCAATCCAGGGAGTCACAGTCCAGTGACAGGTTTTTCTTTCTAAGGATATCCTCTATGTCTCCAAAAGGATGTGATATTTTTGAAGGGGTAGTAATTGGGGATCAAACTCAGGGGCACTTGGCCACTAAGCCACAACTCCAGCCCTATTTTGTACTTTTTTTAGAAACAGGGTCTCACTGAGTTGCTTAGGGTATTGCTAAGTTGCTGAGGCTAGCTTTGAACTCGAGATCCTCTTGCCTCAGCCTCCCCAGCTGCTGGGATTATAGTTGTACACCACTATGCCCAGCCAAAAAGGTGTGATTTTTATTGAATTTATCCTGCTTGGTATTTTTGAACTTGCAATTTGAATTCTTTTTTAATCTATATTTGTAGAAAGTTGTTGGTTGCCGCAGTCTGACTGGGCGAAATAACCGTGGGGGGGGGGGGGGCAAGTGACAAGGAACTTGTGAAGGTTGATACAGCAGGAGCCACCTTATTGCCGGACAGCAAGGGTATATATACATAACTGAATACACAGCTTGTTTCAATTAACATCTAGATACAGCAAAAATTGGGAGTTCATAACCCACTTCAATCTAATGTATGAAATATGATATGTCAAGAGCTTTGTAATGTTGTGAACAACCAATAAAAAAAGTGTTAAACTTCAAAAAAAAAAAGAAATCCTCATTTTAATAATTACACACAGCTTAACTTAATTGACATAATCTAGACACAGTAGTCAGTTATTAAGGAATCTCACTGGCTTTACTTCTCAAACCACTCCTCTTGGCAAAGTGCCAGGCGCCATCTTGACTTATCTGTGGCTCTCAACAGTTGGTCAATATTTCTTTGGCTATTACTTCTTCTCAAGGTTCTCTCCTTTCTATGTCTAGGACTATAATGAACTTTTCAAGGTGAACCATATGCACCCATCCTTCTGTATTTCCACATTTTTGTTGCCTTTCAGGGCTTCAATCCAGAACTCTCAGTGAAAGATTGCACATTTCAGCTCTACAATTTGATTCTGACACATTTTATACATTCCAGCCCTCTGATAAAATTCTATATGATACTTCTTTTTTTGGTAATATATTAATCTCAGCTATATCTGATATCTCCCACATCTGAGCAACCTATCAAGCCTTGATTTCCCTCTTAGTTTTTGATCATTTTCCTAATAGGCTTGAAATATTTATTGAATGTGGAAAACATATATAAAAATGTACAGAGGGCCCGAAAATGCTTTTCTCCTTAGAGAGGATTACTTTTCTGGGTTTTGACCAGAACTGGCAAACAGTCCGTTAATTGCTCAGAGGTAGGCATTAAAAAAAACAAAAACAAAAACAAAAAAAACACTCTTAGCATGTGCTTTTCAGGAGTCTCAGATGGAAATCAGGGTTCTGCTTCAGAATAGCAATTCTAAAGTTTGTGTTCCTTCTCCTAGAGTGTGTTAGAGGCTCTTAGAATCCCGCCTCTTTGCACCTATTCTCTTCACTCTCTGAGATTCACATCCCTGTACCATTTAGCATTAATTAGTCAAATGCCCTGACCAACGAAAGCTGCTTAACATCTCTCTCTCACTTCCTTTTGGTTTCCTTTCCTCTGGCATCTTGCCTCCACAAGTCTCACCTCTCTTTACAGTGTTCAGACATCAAACAGCTTTTGGTTGTTATTTTATGGCTTTGCTCGATATAAAAAAGTCAGAAGCGGATGCCTCCTTTCACTTTCAAGTCTCTATATTGATGTGTCATTTTTCCACAAGGAGGTACTCATGAATTAGTTTGATAAAATTTATAAAGGAAAGTAGAAGGCTTAATAATCCAAGGTTAAAGCCTGGAGAACAGTTGCTGAAACTGTGTTTAGAATCACGATAACAGGTGCATATGTCCGCAACAATATAGAAAAGAGAACAGAGAATGCCTAAAAACTGTATTTGGTAATATAACAGGTAAGCTTAAAACATAAGACAAGGCCTGGGGATACAGCTCAGTTGGCAAAGTGCTTGCCTCACCTGCACAAGGTTCTGTGTTCAATCCCCAACACCACCAAATAAGAAAAAGGCAAGAATTTTTAAAAAGGATATTTTACATTTAGAAAAGGACAATAATATGTATTTATGGTGTGGAGGCAACCACTGATATCTGTAGCAAAGATACATTAACTTTGAATTGTGAGAGGATATTGCATAAAAGAGAGCTTCAATATAATTAATGATCTGGTTCTAAGCATATTGTGAGGGTGAGCTCTACGTCTTTTATACATCTGAGATAATTGATGAGTGTTTGCTTATACAAATAAGCTTTCAGGAAATGGATTTGGAAAAGAGAGATTATATTTTCTTGAACTATTGAACTGCATGTATCTGAAAAGCAAATAAAAATTTTTAAAAAACTATCTCAACAAAAGTATTGCTTTAACATATTTAGAATCTCCTTTTAAACCTTTAAAAAATTATCTTTATTTTTATTTGTTTATTTTTTTAATGTGGTGCTGAGAATCGAACCCAGGTCTCATGCATGCGAGGCAAGTGCTCTACACCTGAGCTACAACTCCAGCCCCTCCTCCCAAACTTTTTATCCACCTTTTTATTGTATTTTATGCCATCACACAATTCAAACAAATTGAAACATATTGGAATTAGCATCAGTAAAATGTGTATGTGGAAGTCAGACATGACAATAGAACATGCATTCTATATAAAACTGAACAACTGAACAAAAAACTGTCCCTCAGTATTCATATATGAGAATTTATCCCAGCATAAATTCCTTTTCTCTTTAGTTCAATTTCACCATTTGCTTTAAATGCAAACTTCAAAAACTTTTTGACATACATAAAAAATTAATAAATATTTATGGGGTATCATGTGATGTTTTGATACATGCATGCATTGTTTAAATCAGGTTACACAAATCTATCACCTCCAATGCTTATCATTTATTTATGGTAAAAACATTCAAAATCCTTTCTTATAGCTTCTACAAAAATATGCAGTGTATTATTGTTATCTATTTTCACCCCACTGTGCAAAAGCACCCCACAACTTCTTGCTCCTATCCAACTGTAACTCAGTACTCACTGATCATTCTCTTCCCATCCTTTTTCCTCCTCCTACCTTACTCAGTCTTTGGTATCTACTGTTTTACTGTCAACTTCTATGAGATCAAGTTTTTTTTTTTAAGATTTCATGAGTGAAATCACATGGTACTTGTCTTCCTATGCATAATTTACATAATTTAACTAACGATGCCCTTCTCTCACCAGTTACAAAAATCAACTCAAAATGGATTCAAAGCAGAAAAGACCCTGAAACTATGAAATTATTCTAGGAAATGCTTTAGGACGTGGGAATGGTAAAAATGTTTTGGTTAAGAACCTGAATGCAAAGGAAGCAAAAGCAAAAAAATAGCCAAATGGGATTACCTCCAACTAAAAAGCACAGCAGAGGAAACAATCATCAGAGTAACTCCACAACCTATAGAACAGGAGAAAATATTTGCAAACCATATATCTGACAAAGGGCTGATATCAAAAATATGCAAAGAACTCCAAAAATCAATAATGAAATGCCCAAATGACCATATTAAAAATGATCCACAGTCCTAAAAAGTCATTGCTCAAAAGAAAACATAAAAACAGCCAACAGGTATATGAAAAAATGCTCCATATAATTCATCATCAGGGGAATGCAAATTAAAGCCACAATGAGACATCATCGAATCCCACTTAAAATAAACTAAAATCAATGAGACAAAAGAATAACAAGTAGTGGTGAAGATGTGGAGAAAAGGGAATCCTGCTTGCACACTGTTGGTGGGAATGTAAACTAATAAGGATTATGGTAAACAGCATGGAGGTTCCTTAGAGACTGGTTTTTAAATTCACAATATTGTCTCTATGCCACATATGACTCAAGCAAAAACCTAGTAGCAACTTCTTTGCTGTACATCTCAATCTGTCTTCTTTAACTTCTGCAAAGATATTAACATCTGCAAAGATATAAATTCTACACTATCTACTGCCTAACCATATACTTCACAATTATTGATCTTTGCAAGTATCACTATCAGTGGCTAGATCCCAAACACCTTAGTTCTCTTCTACTAATTCTACAAATCCCAGAATTTCTTAGCTTTGACATTTGAACACACACACACACACACACACACACACACACACACACACAAGGGGAGGTGGGGAGGGAGAGAGGGCGAGTAGAAAAGAGGAAGGAAGGGAGGGAGAGAAAAGGGCACACAATCTCAAAATCCCATCCTTCTTTTTAAGGTTTAAAGTTTTTGTTTTTTATTGCTTTCCTGTCCCTTTGTTTCACTATATCTCTCTGCCCAATGTAGATTGCATTCTACATCTCACATCAGGGCCAAGCATGGAAGGAAATGCAGAAGATATAAATAACAGGATTTGAATGTTTTATTCAATACATACTTAAATAGGCAGCATCATTAGCAACACTGATTGACAATAAAGCTGAATGCAAGAGCTATCCAAAAAGGGAGTGTTTGTCCCTGGAAAATAGCAAGATGCTAGGCATGGAAATATTCAAAGTTTAAAGCTCTATTTGGCAGTTCTATTATAGTCAAGAAATCAGTCTTTCAGACTTCAAGTTTTTTATTACTGTAAAACTCTAGAATGTAAACTCAAGAAGAAAGGATATGGATGTAAACTCAAGAAAAAAAGCACATATGGATTCTGACTATTAAGGAGGAACGGTGCTAATCCTGGAGGACGTGTCTTAAGTTTATCTGCTTTGTTTAGATGGGAAAACTGCAATTCAACATGTCAAGAGAATTTCTTAAAGTAAGGAAACATTTTAAAAGCCAAGCTTCAACGTAAATGAGGTATGGAAAATAACCGAAGATAATTAATATATATTCAGTCAAAGATGCACGTACATGTGGGTGGAGGTATAATTTATGAATTATATTTTAAAAATGGGGTTGGGGCTGTAGCTCAATGGTAGAGCACTTGCCTAGCATGCATGAGCACTGGGTCCATTCTCAGCACCACATATAAATAAATAAATAAATAAAATAGAGGTCTGTCAATATCTAAAAATATATTTTAAAAAATTAAAAAACAAAATGTGAAGCTTATAACAATTAGCAATTAACATTATAAATGATTACTATATGCCAGAAACTCTAAGCCTTTATCTCTATGGTTAATCAAAGAAACCCTGTGAAATAGGCACAAGGGAAACACCATCAGAAGGTCACAAGAAAGATCAAGATCATACCATTGGAAGCTGTCAAAGAGGAAACAGAGACCTTCAGAATCCCTGCCCTAACCATTGCACAACCCTGCCCTAGGAGAATGTGCCTGGTAAGTTTGCTTAGACACTTAAACAGGATTTGAATTAGTAGAAGGAGATCAATTCATTCATTTTTTTATTAGAGCATTCTAGTTACACATAGTAGTTGGGCTAACCCCAACTCTTCCATGCATGCAGTTCAATATTCCCCCCTTTTGCTCAAGAAAAAAGCACATATGGATTCTGACTATTAGGAAGGAACTGTGCTAATACTGGAGGACGTGTCTTAGTTTATCTGTTTTGTTTAGATGGGAAAACTGCAATTCAACATGTCATCCTCCTTCCTCTACTCTGCTAGACCTCCTTTCACTCCTCTATTTATTTACATTATTTGGTTCTTTTTACTTACACACAAAGGTGAAAGTCCCTGTGCTATATCTACATATGCTCATAATATGTTTATGAATTCATTCTGCATTGCCTGCTCTTTCCTATCCCTCCACTGGACCATTTGATCTCCTTTTGTACACTACTCATCTTCCCTATTTCTTTATGATATCCTCCTATTCTTCCCTCCTCCTTTCCTTTAACTTACTCTAGCTTCTGTATATGAGAGAAAACATTTGCTCTTTGAATCTGAGTCTGGCTTATTTCACTCAGCATGATATTCTCCATTTCTGTCAATTTACCAACAAACACCCTTATTTCATTCTTCCTTATGTCTGAGTAGAACTCCGTTGTGTTCATACACCATAATCTTTAATCCATTCATCTATTGACAGGCAACTGGGTAGCTTCCATAATTTAGCTATTGTGAACTGTGTTGCTATAAACATTGATGTGGCTCTGTCTCTATAGGATGATGATCTCAGTTCCTTTGGAAAAAGGAATGGGCTAGCTTGTTGGATGGTGGGTCCCTCACTAGTTTTTTGACAAATCTTCATACTGTTTTCTAGAGTGGTTATACTAGTCTGCAGTCTCACCAACAGTATACAGATATACCTTTTCCCCACATCCTCACCAGCATATTTATTATTGTTTGTATTCTTGATCATTTTAAATCTGAATGAAGTGAGATGAACTATTTCTGCAGTTTTGATTTGTTTGTTGCTGACTGCTAGAGGTGTTGAACATTTTTTTTCATATATCTGTTGGCTAGTTGTGTTTCTTTTGAGAAGTTTCTGTAGAGTTCTTTTGCCATGTATTGGCTGATTGGCAATTATTTTGAGAGAGACAGAGAGAGTGAGAGAGACAGAGAGAGAGAGAGAGAGAGAGAGAGAGAGAGTGAGAGAGAGTGTGTGTGTGTGTGTGTGTTATGTTTGAGTTATTTGTATATTCTAGATATTAATCCCTTATCAGAGAAGTAGCTAATATGTCTTTCTGTCACACTTAGTTGTTTCCTTTGCTATGCAGAAGCTTTTAATTTGATGGCATCCCACTTGTTGATTCTTGGTTTCATTTCTTGATTTTGGGGGTCTTGTTAAGGAAGTCGGTGCCAGCACCTTATATAATAGAGTGTTAACCCTAAGTTTTGAGCAGTTGCAAGGATTCTTGTCTGATTCCTAAGTCTTTGATCCATTTTTATTTGACTCTTGTACAGGGTGAGAGAGATTTCCCAACACCATTTGTTAAAAAGACTTTTTTTTCTCCACAATATATTTTTGGCTGTATGTATGTGGATTCATCTATGTGCCTTCTACCCTGTTCCACTGGTCTTCATGTCTATTTTGATGCCAATTCCACACTGCTTATATTACTGTAGAGCTGGAGTATAATTTCCGATCAGTTATTGGGATGCCTTCTGCATCACTTTTTTTTTTTTTTTTTTTTGGCTTAGTATTGCTCTTGCTATTCTGGGTCTCATGTTCTTCCAAATGAATTTAAGAATTTTTTTTTCTAATTTTGTGAAGAACATCATTGCTATTGTGATGGGGATTGCATTGAACCCGGATATTGCTTTTTGTAGTGAGAACATTTTTAACAATATTAATTCTGCCTATCCAAGAACATGGGAGGCTCTCCATCTTATAATGCCTTTTTCAAATTTTTTTCTTCAGTATTTTATGATTTTCACTGTAGAAATCCTTTACCTCCATGATTAAATTGATTCCCAAGTTTCTTGACTACTTGTTTGTTTTGAGGTTATTGTGAATGAGATGGTTTTCCTGATTTCTTGCTCAGCTGAATCACTTATGAAGTATGTGTATACCTTTGATTTACCTCTTTTGCCTGATCACCTTGGCTAACGTGTCAAGGACTATACTGAATAGGAGTGGTGAGAGTGGATAGCCTTGTCTTGTTCCTGATTTTAGAGGAAATGCTTTTAGTCTTTCTCCGTTCAGTTTGGGTTGATATTGGGCTTGTCATAAACAGCCTGTATGATGTTGAGATCAGTTCCTTTCATCCTTAGTTTCTCCAACATTTTAAATATAAATGGGGGCTGAAGTTGTGGCTCAGTGGCAGAGCATGTGTAAGGCACTGGGTTCAATCCTCAGCACCACATAAAAATAAAGATATTGTGTCCATATAAAATTAAAATATATACATATATTTTAATTGATTTTATTTTTTAAATACATGACAGAAGAATGCATTACAATACTTACTACACATATAGAGCACAATTTTTCATATCTGTTTGTAAATAAAGTATGTTCACTGCAATTCATGTCTTCATACATGTACTTTGGATAATGATGTCCATCACATATTATACTACAGAGCAATAGTAACAAAAACAGCATCGTATTGGCACCCAAACAGACTGGTAGACCAATGGTACAGAATAGAGGACACAGAGACTAACCCATGAAATTACAATTATCTTATATTAGACAAAGGTGCCAAAAACATGCATTGGATAAAAAGATATCTTCTTCAACAAATGGTGTGCTGGGAAAACTGGAAATCCATATGCAACAAAATGAAATTAAACCCCTATCTCTCACCATGCACAAAACTCAACTCAGAGTGGATCAAGGACCTAAGAATTAAACCAAAGACTCTGTGTCTATTAGAAGAAAAAGTAGGCCCTAATCTTCATCATGTGGAATTAGGCCCCATCTTTCTTAATAAGAATCCTATAGCACAAGAATTAAAACCAAGAATCAATAAATGGGATGGACTCAAAACTAAAAAGTTTCTTCTCAGCAAAAGAAACTATCTGTGAGGTGAATAAAGAACCTACATCTTAGGAGCAAATTTTTACCCCTCACACATCAGATAGAGCACTAATCTCTAAGATATGTAAAGAATTCAAAAAGCTAAGCACCAAAAAACAAATAACCCAATCAATAAATGGGCCAAGAAACTGAACAGACACTTCTCAGAAGAGAATATACAATCAATCAACAAATATATGAAAAAATGTTCCTCATATCTAGCAATTAGAGAAATGCAAATCAAAACTACTCTAAGATTATCATCTCACTCCAGTCAGAATGGCAGCTATTATGAAAATATATATATATTTTTTAAAAAGCATGAATGGGTACTAGGTTTTACTAAAAGTCTTTTATGCATCTCATTGAGATAAACAGAATTAGGGAAAAGAATCACATGATTAAGTGGTGAATTATATTTATTGATTTGCATATGTTGAACCAACCTTGCATCCCTGGGGTAAAATCTACTTGCCCATGATATATTGTCTTCTTGATATATCTTTATTTTTATATTTTTCAGGGGTGGGGGAGGACTGGGGATTGAACTCAGGAGCACTCAATCACTGCGCCACATCCCCAGCCCTATTTTGTATTTTATTTAGAGACAGGGTCTCACTGAGTTGCTTAGCACCTTGCTTTTGCTGAAGCTGACTTTGAACTCCTAATCCCCCTGCCTCAGCCTCCCAAACTGCTGGGATTACAGGCATACATCACCAAGCCCAGCTTGATGTGTTTTTGAATTTGATAATGTTTTATTATGTATTTTTGCTTCTATATTCATCAAGGAAATTAGCCTTTAGTTTTATTTCTTTGATCTCTCTTTGTCTGGTTTTGGTATTGGGTTATAATACTGTTAAATACTGGTGTTAGTTCTTCTTTAAAGGTCTGGTAGAATTCTGCTGAGAATTAATCTGGTCCTGGGCTTTTAATTACTGTTTCAATTTCATTACTTGATATTGAATTGTTTAGATTTTCTGTATCTTCCTGGTTCATTTTGGGAAGGTCATATGTGTCTAGGAGTTTGACAATGTTTTCCAGATTCTCCAGTTTGTTAGAATATAAACTTTGGAAGTTTTTTCTGATCCTCAGGATTTCAAAAGTATCTCTGGTGATGTCTCCTTTAAAAAAAAAAAAAAAACTTTAATTTTGTTGATTTTGGTCTTATTTCTCTTTCTTTGGGTTTGTTTGTAAGGGTTTGTCAATATTATTTACCTTTATGAAGAACTAACTATATTGCATTGATCCTATGGATTATTTTTTATTCTCAATTTCATTAAATTCAGCTATGATCTTGTTTCTGTCTTCTACTGATTTTGGAAATAAGTTTGCTCTTTTTTCTACGGACATAACTTATTAACTTGGGAATTTTTTAAAAATGTCCCAGATATTTTGATCTGTTGTATTTCATGAGCCACATCCCCAGCCCCTGTGTCCTCATTTGTTTTTAAGAATTTCTTGATTTCTACTTTCATTTCTTCTTTGATGCATTCTTCAATTAATAGAGTATCATTCAATTTCCATGTATTTGGTGTCTTTGATTTTTCTTGCTGTTTATTGATAGTTTTATTCCAATGTTACCTAATAGATAGGGTACATGGGATCTTAGTGACTTTTTTTTTTTTTTGGTGTAGTGTGTGTGTGTGTGTGTGTGTGTGTGAGAGAGAGAGAGAGATCTAGAAATGGCCTTATTTGAAAAAAAAAAAAAAAGTTCCATGAGTTTCTGATAAGAGGATAAATTCAGCTGTTCTGGGGGTGAAATATTCTGTAGATGTCCATCAGGTCCCTTTGACTTATAGTTTCATTTAAATTAGAAATATCTTATTGATTTTATGTTTTGATTACGTAGTGAAAAGGGTGTGTTGAAATCACCCAGTGTTATTGTGCGGGATCAATCTGAGATTTAATGTATGGAGTATTCCTTTCCTATGTTGTGCTGTTACTGACTTCAGTATTCAGTTCCTTTGTTACCCTTCTCACTGAGGAGCAATGCTCCTGCTTTGTAATTCTGGCACTGAGGAGCTACTGGACCTGCTTTTCTCTATTCCACCATCTTCCTCCTCCTCCTCCTCCTTGTTCAATTTATATTCAGCTTTATTCATGGCAAGATGAGAGAGTCAGAGATAAAATGTTTAAATAATAATTTTTACTTTACTCTTTTTTTAAGAAAAATGTGGAACTGAGTATAAGGATAAAAGAAATATTAAAATCATTTCAATGTGACGATTTTGACAAAGTTGAATTGTTTTCTCACTTTCTCACTGAACTTAAGTATTGAAAAAAAAAATCATTTGTCTACCAGCAGAAAAAAACAGTAGCAGCAAAAAGTAGGTGTGTTAGATAAATTAAGATATTAAATTTAAGCCTTACAAACTTCATTTAAATCTTCTAATAGTAGTTTTTGCACCAAAAGTTTTCATTTTCTTTTGGAGACCAGTTAACAGAGAACCTGAAGGACATCTCTGTTAATTTACCACCTTCTTTTCTCTCCCTTTCACCATCTAAATAATGATGGCCAACTACTGTCACTTTACTAAGATGATGTAATAACTTACTGAATTAAAATATAGCATGTATGAGTTCTGAGTCTACCCATAAGCTTTACTGGATTCGTGTTTTGGTTTGTGATACTGTGATGCTAAAAATGGTGTCTGAGAAAAGCTGGTAGGGCATCTACTGGGAAGAATTCTGATTCAGTCCTGTCTCCTTCTCCCCAGAAGCAAATGAAGGAATTTGTCAAAGAGACGACAGAAAATCATAGCAAAAACTCCTAGTGCTATAGAGGAACTTTGCCTGGTGGGATGAAGTGAGCAACAACAGGGTTGGGTGGGCTGAAATGCTCATTATACACAACAGCTTTCTGAAAGGGGGGATCAGGCCCCTGATGAGGAGTAGTCAGTCATTTCCAAAATTTATAAGCTGGAAAAACCAAAGACAGAGAGGTGGAAGAATTGAATCACACTCCTAGAACTGAAAAGGCTCCTAGAGAATCAGGTAATGGTCTCCCAACATGATTAGCAGGGAATCTTGGTTGCCAGTTTATAGTGGCACTTGCAGATTCCAAGGTGATCCCTACTTTATGTGACTATAAATGTTAAGGGTCTCAGTCTTTGATATTGCCACCTGGAGTCATTGACAATGGCATTATAGTGGAGAACCGCAGGCTATAAAAGCATCCTGCTTCTCAGATTCATCCCACTAGCCCATAATATTTACTCAAGGCACACTGTGAACAAAACAATGTGATATATACCTAATCTTAGGAGAGTTACAAAGAGAAGACCAGATATGACACATTCCCTTTAAAAGCTTAAAGTTATAAAATAGAAAGTTTCTTATAGACATTCAGGTTTAATCTTAAATATACAAATTAAACAAGGTGTTAAAATAAACTGAATAGTAGAAGCTAAAATCACAGAGACTGATGAACACAATAGAAGTTGATTCATCTGTAGCATCTACCATCATTATGAAGATATTTACATTTGGTAAAAACACTATATACAGTTCAGTGTTAATTTTAATGTCCTGTATTCTATACCTGGTGTTAGGGTTTGTTTTGTGTTTTTGTTTTTGTTTTGTACTGAATTTGACTTTGGGAGAACAAGTAAAAATACAAACTATAAGCAAGCCATTTATTTTTGTTCTGTGCACTGGCAATTTTTTTCTATTTTTCTAAGACAATTTATCATACACATTCCTGAAATTATTTTTTAACATTTATGTTTAAGAACTCTAGCCAAAAAAAATCAAGTTGTTTCTGACCCTCCACGGTCCCTCCCAGGTCCATTTGTTTACTTGGCTTTAATCTACAATTTAAACTTTAATAAGATAATCATTTCACTGTTTGACTTAACTTAGCTACAGTACAAATATACATATGAAAGACAACTCAAGAAAGACACAGAGATTATAAGGCAATTGCCAATTCAGCCTTACTATTGGGGGGGGGGGTATAAACATAAATCCATTTTGGAAGACAAACTGTTTACCTTAGTAATAGGCTATAAGTGAAGTTCTGATCTTACTTTCTAGATACCTCAAAAACACATTTATCCATAATTATACTTAGCTATATACAAGATCATATTTTTCTATGTACTAAGAATGTTTTGAATGAATTAAATTTGTAGGAAACTTAAGACCTAGGTTTATACAATTTACATTAGCGAAATCCTAGGAAATCTGTGGGGTGCAAGGAAAATAGTCACTCAGAGGATATCATACTCCTGTGCTTAATTCTCATTTAGCTACCTTTATTTATAATTATTAAGCTGTATCTCCAAATATTAAACACATCCTACTTTTATGATGACTAATGTTTGAAGTAGCTGATGTTTTAACAGGGACTTTTTTTTTAATTTCAGAAAGCATGAAAAAATAATTTGTGTAATAGTCCCATATATGTATTTCAGAAGCAATAGAGCCTTCCAAAAGTGGATTGGGAATTAGAAATGTCTAATTATATTTAGCATCAATGAGCATGAGGGTTTAGCCATGTAAAATATGTTTTCTACTCACTGAAAGAGCCCATAAAGCTGAAAGGGAAGAAAATGAGTGTACCAAATAACACCAAAGAAGAGAAGATTTAGATGGGGGAAAAAAAAAGCAAGTATTCTTGATCTCAAAGAGCTCAGAAACCATTGGAGTAAAAATGGAGACATATAAAATTAATATAAGGAGGATGTTTCTGGCACTACATTTTTATTATGAGGGCTTTTCAGAAAATAATTCTTGACAACACACAAAAAGCCTACTCCGAGATGTATTAGTCTCTCTCCTCAGCACAAACCATCTCCCTTTGTCCCATTTATGCTCCATACTCTTTAGTCTTATGGACCAACAACAACTTCTCTCGGAACTCTGGATCTATGCACCTGCAGCAGGCCAATATACCTAAGCCAATACACTGGATGACAGAAGTCCTCAAATGATCCACTTAAAATAAATTTGAAACTAAGTATGTATCCATAAAAAATGCATTTATGAATAGTACTAAAAGGATGGCATTCTTTAAAATAGGTTTTGATAACAGGCAAGTTTGACTATTTGACTACTTGACCCTTTGGTGAACTGGCTTTTTACAACAGATCTGAATCAAGTGGACTTACATCCTGAATTTATCAGTCCTGTTGCAGTCTCCTCCAACTGCCTTCATGTAGCTAACTCCTATTCTTCTTTCAATGGATGGTGTATCTCTCATTTACTTTTCAAAAAAAATATTTTCTGAATTTCCACCAAATCCTTTCATGAGCCCCTATTCTCACTTAGCTGAAGACTGATTTCAGTAGAACCCAGCAAGGTGTTGCTGGAGTTGTGTGTCAAACTCAGTAGACTGCAAAGTCCTTGAAAGTAGGAACTGTGTCTTATTCATCATTACGTCTGCAGCACACACACCAAGCAGTCAAGAAAGCTTCTGAGAAAAGAATGAATTTTCCCTCAACATGGACAACGACAGCCTGAGAAGCCAAATGAACTTCCGGACTGTGTCAGGAGTCACTTTTCTCACCCTGGTCTCCCACTTTGGAAGACACTGTAATTCAATCGGGACCTCTTGAATGTCCAATATATGATATAACCTCATCTCAGAAATCATATAACTCATTTGTGTTATGAGTCCACTGGCCCAGAAAGAAAAAAACCACATTCTCTTAGCCTTTGGAACTTAGGTCCAGAAACGAGACTTAGAGGTTCATTAGGGTGGTTGAAGGAGAGATGATATATAGATGACGCAACTGTGAGGGTTGCGTAGGTACAGTGATACAGGAAAGAAAGCAGAATGCTGTCTGGGAAAAAAAGTGAGATAAAGACCCCAACAGAGGGTAAGTAAACAAGATAATGGTGAAAGATAGCGGGCAGAGAGTAGGAGAGGGCAAGAAAGGTTCTTGAGTACACAACAACTGAGACTTGACTGAATCTCTCTCTCTTGACTTTGTTGATCATCCTATATACTCTCAGCAAATTCCTGCATCTCTCTTTTCCTTTCTAATTCTAGTTTGACTATTTCTTAGTCAATCTCATGATCCCTGGCTTCAGTAGAAGATGCCTAAGAAAAGTGTTCCATCCAGAACACTTCCCCAATTTTCTCAACCCTGCAAATAATCCCCGGAGAGAAGTCATTATAACCACATGAATGGCATTTCCCTAAAATGCTTTGACAGTAGAAAAGTAGTACTGTTGAAGCATCATTATGTCTAGCTTTCTTCTTCACAAACTTCTACTCTCTTATGCAGAAGAAAACAAGGAATAGAAAGACAGGATAGGTGGTAGAAGAAGATGGACCAGAAGATACCACATCATTCCACCTACTGCTCCACCTGTGTATCAGTCCTTGCCCCACAAAAGTGCCAAAACTACGACACAACACCTATATTTGCGTTTCTTCATGACTTCTTGCTGTATTATCATATGCACACATTTTAACTGCAATGTTTTTTTAAAAAAAATCAAGAAGATTGCAGGAAGAAAGAAATTGATTAGCCCAGATCAAGTGGCTCTGATCCACCTGTTGTAAGGTAATAAATTGTTGACCTTTTGGAAGCACATTAGTGATATTTCACTTAAGAGATTCTCTTTTCTTAGAACTAATATGTCTCTAAAATGTCAGGCTTCATGCCCTCATCATTAAACAAATCAGCCTTAATATGCTTCTTCTTTCAAGTGACTGTTTTAGGTAAGTCAAAAGGCCATTCTTAATGTCAGTATAAAGATAATTTAGGTGGGAAAATGCAAAGGCAAAGAAAAACTCATCTAGGGTTAAGTAATGCAGAAAGTTTGCTTTCCTTTTATAATTAGAAAAACAATTATTAGGGCAAAGCTATAGTTAGTTTAGAACTCTTAAGCGAAATATCTTCACTTGTTCTCTTGTATATGATCTTGCTGAGATAAAATCACTAGGCAATACTTATCTGCAAGATACTGGATTAAGATGCACACCTAAAATAAATACATTAACTAAAGTGAAAAGAACATAGAATGTACTAGTTTGGAATTGATGAAGCAATGTTTAAATGTAATGGTTAGAATGTGCTTATTTCAATGCAGAGAATAATATTCAGTTCTTTTTTTTCAGCCTCTGCTGAATAAAATGCAAGTTAAGCTAAAGAGAAAGTGAGTCACATTCCTTTAAGAACATTCCCTTCATATGGAAAGAACATTTTCCAAGGAGCAGATCTAATTATAGGAAATTAGTCACATGACAATTGCTAAATTATATGATGTCACAGTTTGGCTTGGAAATCGAAGACAGGGTGGACAAATGTTTTCTCTAAAAGGCCAGCTAGGGTCTGGGAAACACTGTATATCCTTCTGCTTTATCTCTGTGTTTGTTTGTATTTATAACTCTTTAACCACATCTCTGGCCCTTTTACGTTTTTATTAAAAGAGAAGGTTTTGCTAAGTTGCTTAGGGCTTCACTAAGTTGTGGAGGCTGGCTTTAAACTAGCAATCCTCCTGCCTCAGCTTCCTGAGCCACTGGGATTACAGGTGTGCAACACTGCAGCTGGCTGACCACAATTCTTAAAACTCACTTCCAGTACACACATTTAATTCTGGTATACATATAGCTCTTCCTTGCCCTGTTTAAACACATTTATTTATCTATAGGGGATAACTTATCTATCTCAATAACAAAATAATTCTCTAGTAAATAAGTAAATGATACCAACTGATAATAACATTGAAATAAAATAAGCAAATGGGGCAATGTTCTACCTTATTCAGTAATAAAACTGAAAAAGAAATGGGATGTACATTTTTCCTATTATAATAGCCAGAATAAAACCATAAATTTTAATGCTGATGAAGAAACTGATCTTTTAATAGTCTCATAGTGAAAGTATTAATAGGTTAAAAAGGGAAGGAAAAAAATCTTACCAAAACAATTTCAGTATTAAGAATCTTAAAATACTTATATGCTTTTGTCTTATAAATTAATTACACAAAAATAATTAATCACAGAATTATTTATAATGGTGAAAAATAAGGTATAAGCAAGTGTCTAACACCACACTGGTATATCCTCTGTATTATATAGCCATAAACTTATGTTTACCACAATTTTATAATAACATGGGAGGATGGAGAGGCTATGACATAAAATGCATAGCTTATATATGCTTGAAGAGAAATCAATTTTGACTATTTTGCAATCCCAAATAATCCTAATTAAAAAAAAAAACTTGTTTTCAACATTAGGAATTGAACCCAGGGTGTTCTACCACTGAGCCACATCCTCAGCCCTTTTTATTGTGATACTTCTGCCTCAGTCTCTGCAGTTGCTAGGACTACAGATTTGAGTCACTGTACCTCGTGGTCATGAAAATCTTAACTCAGACTTTAGAGGCAGGTGCCAGAAAACTAGAATATGTAAACTTTCAACAACAAAACTGAAATGTTTATCTTCTTGTAAAATTTATTTAGTTTTAAATAAATACATAAAAATACCATGCTTAGAAAATTTTTAAAAATTGTTTTCTACTCCCCCATGTCCTGAAAAAAAAAAATGGGTTCAAACTCTACAGGTATGTTTTACCTCAGTGGCTTCCATCACCTCTCATGGTCACCTAGCTAAAGTGGCATCAAACACAAATTACTTTTTCAAAAACACCTGTTACATCATCCAAGTTAAAAGATAGAACATTGCTGGCACTTAACACGCCATGTGGCTCCCCTCTCGTATCACAAATCTTGCCCTGCTTCCAAAGGTAACCATTATCCTGACTTTTATGTATGTATATCTATCCTATAACTTTAAAAATTGTACATCTAGATTCCTTCACTCAACATTTTTCTGAGGTGGTAGTGTTGTTCGTAGCTTTGGTTTATTCCATTCTATTACTACCCAGTGTATGCCTATCATCAATTTATCTGTTTTACAATTGAAGTGCATTTGCTTTAGTTTCAGTTCTGAGCCTCTACAAATAATGCCACCTAGACTGTTCTTGCACATAAATTTTGGTGAGCATATGAGTGCATTTCTGTTGGGTCTCTACCTATTCATTGCTCCATCACAGAAAGATAATCATAAGGTATTTCCTAGGTGGTATGACAAGTTCACATCTATGCCAAAAGTATCTCAGGCCTCACTGGTTCTTGAGCTTTTACAACATCTGGAGATGTCAGTTTTTCAGTTATTTTAGAGCTATAACACTTTTATCTTAATACATAATTTGTACTATTTTTTAATTCCTTCAATTAATAATAAAGAAAGAGGTTTTTCTTTTCCCAAATATACAGGCCATTTTGTTTTTATATATCTTTTTGTTTGGAAAGAATGTTTTCAAGTCTCCGGAGTATTGTACAAGCGGGCTATCTTTTTTCTTTTTTCACTGCCATAAAAAAAGAAATTCTTATCTTTTAAATTAATTTCATTAGATCATTATAATAGTGGGACTCCTGTGTCATATTCATACACACACATAATATAATTTGGTCTATTTTATTCCCCAGTATTTCCCCTTTCCTTACCCTCTGCCTCCCTCTGGTTCCTTTCCTCCCTTCTATTCTCATGAGTATCCTATCCCAATTTTTCCTGTTGTTTACTTGCTAGATTCCCCATAGGACAAAAAAGAGAGAAAGAGAAAAAGAGAGAGAGAGAGAGAGAAAGAAAGAGAGAGAGAGAGAGAGAGAGAGAGAGAGAGAGAGAGACCGAGACCCTTGACTTTGAATTTACATTATTTTGCTTAAAAAACATGCTCTCAAGTTCTATTTTCCTGCAGATGACAATTTCTTTCTTTATGACTGAATAAAGCTCCACTGTGTATACCCCATTTACTTTTTTTTTAAAGAGAGTGAGAGAGGAGAGAGAGAGAGAGAGAGAGAGAGAGAGAGAGAGAGAGAGAATTTTTAATATTTATTTATTTTTTTTTTAATTCTCAGCAGACACAACATCTTTGTTGGTATGTGGTGCTGAGGATCGAACCCGGGCCGCACGCATGCCAGGCGAACGCGCTACCGCTTGAGCCACATCCCCAGCCCCACCCCATTTTCTTTATTCATCTGTTGAGAGGGACTCAGGCTGGTTCCACAAGTTGGCTGTTGTGAATTGCACTACTATATATACAGATTCAAAGAAATCCCATATCAAAATTCACATAAAACATCTGTGGAATTTATAATCTGGATTTAAGGATTTTTATGGAGTTTAAAACAACCAAGATTAGCCAGGACACACTTGCTTAAGGAGAAGGAAGTGAAAGATATATATGGGTATGCATCTACCACTGCAGCGTGATGACTTGAATTCTGTTGGATAGATACCAAGGAGTTGTGTGGCTGGGTTACATGGCAATTATAACCCTAGTACTTTGAGGAAGCTCCATAGCACTTTGCATAGCATTTGTACTAATTTACAATGCCACCAACAGGGTATAAGTCCATCCTCACCAGCATTTACGGTCATTCATATTCATCATGATTGCCCTAACTCAAGTAAGATGAAATCATGGTGTACTTTGATTTGCAATTCCGATTGCTAAAGATGTTGGGCAGGGTTTCATCTACTTTTTTTTGGCTATTTGCATTTCTGTCTTTGAGAAGTGTCAGTTTAGTTCATTTGTCCATCTAATGAGTTACCTCATCGTTTTGTCAGAACTGTCTATATATACTGGATATGAGTCCTTTTCTTGATCACGCTGTTACTTGTCATCTCAGTTATGATGAACAGAAACTTTAAATTTTAATCCAGTTCAATCTATCAATATTTTTCTCTATGGACACTAAAGTCTTCTAAAGGAGATACATCTTCATCTTTCGCATCTAGATTCTTAATAAAGCTGGAGTTGACTTTCATGTCTAATGTGAGCCAAATTTCTACTTTTCTTATATAGGTATCCTGTTGACCTAGTGTTTTTATGGGAAAGCTGTTCTTTTCCCACTGTTTTCTACAGGCCATTCTTGTCATAAATCCAGTATCCCTCTATTCAGGCGACTGACTCTGTTCTCTCATTTCCATTTGCTAAAAGCCAATATCGTACTGTCTAATAATGACAGCTTTTACTGCAAATCAACATTTAGTACAGCAGGTTCTTTCACTTCCTTCTCCTTAAGCAAGTGTGTCCTGGCTAATCTTGGTTGTTTTAAACTCCATAAAAATCCTTAAATCCAGATTATAAATTCCACAGATGTTTTATGTGAATTTTGATATGGGATTTCTTTGAATCTGTAGATAATCTGTAAAAATTAACACCTTTGCATAGAGTTTTCTCACCCATGAAATATTGGGTATATGCATCTTCTTCAATTTTCTTTTATTATACTGTTTATTTTTCAGCACAATAGTCTCATCCTCTTTTGACTAAATTTAGTCCTAGTGTTTACTCTTACTCTGTGTGCTCGAACGGAGCACTGCAGCTTGAATCCAGGATGCTTCTAACACTGAGTAACATCCCTAACCCTTGTTATTTATTAATTTATTATTTTGAAGTAAGATTTGGCTGAACTGCAGAGATTGGCCTCAAACTTATGATCCTCCTGCCTCAACCTCATGAGCTGCTGGTATTACAGGCATGCACCACCACGCCTGCCTACTTTTACATATTTTTATAAATGATATTTCCCCCCACCATTTCTGACAAACAGAAATATAATCAGCTTTTGAAACTGACTTTGCATTCTACAACCCTGTAAGTTTTACTAATTTATCTGAAGACCCCATGGATTTACTATGTCTACAATTATATTTGTAATAGTGGTCTTATTCTTTTGTTCCTTATTATGTACTTATTGCACAGATCATCTCCTACAGTGTGATACTAAAGTGACGATATTGGAATCTCTTTCTTGTTCGCCTCCTGTTTGTCCAAGAGGTTCCTGTAGGCTCCTATTCTGAACAGTCTCCAGTAACAGTCTGACCATTAGATTCTTTTCTCCTGTCTCTTGGCAACATAAGTTTTTACTGGCTTGGTAGGTTTTTATTGGCTTTAAGCAGTTTTTTTTTTAAGCATTCATTTTGTCAAAATTTTCTATTTGTCCCTAACATAAGGTTGATCTGAGATCTCCAGGAAGTCATTACCAGAGGATTCATTTCTTCCACTCAAAAAAAAAAAAAAATACTTTCTGGATCACTTCATGTTAGATAACTCGGCCATTCTCTTTATTCACACTGCATAAAATCATACTGCACAAATTTCTCATAATACATAAATTCCTCTTTTCGTGGGCATTACAACTGGCTATTCTTAAACCTTAAACTACAAGCAAATCATTTATATAACTCAGTGGAACTCTATGGTGATGATCTGGTATTCACTGGAACTCTTCTTGGCAGAGACAGATTTTCTGTTTAAAATATACTGAAGTTGACTATTAGGAAGAGTTATTTTTTGACAGTTTGCAACAAATTTTGCATAAATTGTTCTTCCAGTGCTATCCTAGGGGTGCTTCTGATGTTTTAGTCTTTGTTCATATTTCTGACTCAGAACTCCCTACCTTCCCACACTCTATCTCTGTTCTATGTATTCATGTGTATTCTGGTCAGGGGAATGTGAATAAACCAAGTACTAGAAATAGCAAAGTTCAAAGTCTATTCTTCTGAGTTCACATTTGAGCCAATCATTGATCATTTTGCCCTGACAATATATATTTTACAATCTATTCTCCAGAGAATTACTAGAAAGGTCATTTTATCTTTTGAGAAACTGAAAAGCACCTTATGAGAGCTTATTAAATAGTACCATAGATCCATAATCTCCATCTGAAACCCTTGGGCCTAGATGTGCTTTTTTTTATTATTTCATAAAGATAGTGAGTTGCACACAACAATGGCTAATAATTAAACATGTTAATATTTCTACATTAAATAAAAAAAATTATAGTAACTGAAATAAATATTTTTAACAGTCTTGGATTATAATGTTTTGATGAGTTTTACCATAACTCACTCATTGTCAAATCATTTTATGTAACGGTTTGACAATGAGTGAGTTATGGTAACAACCCTATGAATGTTTTGCTTCTTTTACAGTTTGGAATGACAGGTGAATTATTTATGGATCTAAGATATATACTCCTCTTCTTATATTAGGAACCTGAAAGAAATATTTTTTGAAACATCTTCCTACTTTCTCACCATAATAAGACGATGAGATAGGTCTATTTTCTTATTAACTTTCAATTTCTCTAGTGCTGTCTCTGACTTAATTAGACCTTTGTCTTTCTCACCTGGAAAGTTATGGTAACTTTCTCATAGGTATCTTTGATCCTGTTCATCCCAATTTCAATCAGAATTTCATAGCAATATTGCAAAACTCAACTGGTAATATCACCTTTTATTTAAAAACCACTAATGGAATATTATTTATTTTTATTTATTTATTTTTTTATTGTTGGTTGTTCAAAACATTACATAGTTCTTGATATATATTTCACACTTTGATTCAAGTGGGTTATGAAATCCCATTTTTACCCCGTATACAGATTGCAGAATCACATCAGTTACACTTCCATTGATTTACATATTGTCATACTAGTGTCTGTTGTATTCTGCTGCCTTTCCTATCCTCTACTATCCCCCCTCCCCTCCCCTCCCCTCTTCTCTCTCTACCCCCTCTACTGTAATTCATTCCCCCTCCTTGTATTATTTTTCCCTTTCCCCTCACTTCCTCTTGTAGTAATTTTGTATAACCCTGAGGGTCTCCTTCCATTTCCATGCAATTTCCCTTCTCTCTCCCTTTCCCTCCCACCTCTCATCCTTGTTTAATGTTGGTCTTCTTCTCGTGCTCTTCTTCCCTAGTCTGTTCTTAGTTACTCTCCTTATATCAAAGAAGACATTTGGCATTTGTTTTTTAGGGCTTGGCTAGCTTCACTTAGCATAATCTGCTCTAATGCCATCCATTTCCCTCCAAATTCTATGATTTTGTCATTTTTTAGTGCAGAGTAATACTCCATTGTGTATAAATGCCACATTTTTTTTAGCCATTCATCTATTGAAGGGCATCTAGGTTGGTTCCACAGTCTTGCTATTGTGAATTGTGCTGCTATGAACATCGATGTAGCAGTGTCCCTGTAGCATGCTCTTTTTAGGTCTTTAGGGAATAGACCGAGAAGGGGAATAGCTGGGTCAAATGGTGGTTCCATTCCCAGCTTTCCAAGAAATCTCCATACTGCTTTCCAAATTGGCCGCACCAATTTGCAGTCCCACCAACAATGTACAAGTGTACCCTTTTCCCCACATCCTCGCCAGCACTTGTTGTTGTTTGACTTCATAATGGCTGCCAATCTTACTGGAGTGAGATGGTATCTTAGGGTGGTTTTGATTTGCATTTCTCTGACTGCTAGAGATGCTGAGCATTTTTTCATGTACTTATTGATTGACTGTATGTACTCCTCTGAGAAGTGTCTGTTCAGGTCCTTGGCCCATTTGTTGATTGGGTTATTTGTTATCTTATTGTCTAATTTTTTGAATTCTTTATATACTCTGGATATTAGGGCTCTATCTGAAGTGTGAGGAGTAAAGATTTGTTCCCATGATGTAGGCTCCCTATTTACCTCTCTTATTGTTTCTTTTGCTGAGAAAAAAAAATTTTAGTTTGAGTAAGTCCCATTTGTTGATTCTAGATGTTAACTCTTGTGCTATGGGTGTCCTATTGAGGAATCTGGAGCCCGACCCCACAGTATGTAGGTCGTAGCCAACTTTTTCTTCTATCAGATGCCGTGTCTCTGATTTGATATCAAGCTCCTTGATCCATTTTGAGTTAACTTTTGTGCATGGCGAGAGAAAGGGATTCATTTTCATTTTGTTGCATATGGATTTCCAGTTTTCCCAACACCATTTGTTGAAGATACTATCCTTCCTCCATTTCATGCTTTTAGTCCCTTTATCAAATATAAGAAAGTTGTAGTTTTGTGGGTTGGTTACTGTGTCCTCTATTCTGTACCATTGGTCCACCCACCTGTTTTGGTACCAGTACCATGCTGTTTTTGTTACTATTGCTCTGTAGTATAGTTTGAAGTCTGGTATCCCTATACCACCTGATTCACACTTCCTGCTTAGCATTGCTTTTGCTATTCTGGGTCTTTTAATCTTCCATATGAATTTCATGATTGCTTTCTCTATTTCTACAAGAAATGCTGTTGGGATTTTGATTGGCATTGCATTAAACCTATAGAGCACTTTTGGTAATATCGCCATTTTGATGATGTTAGTTCTGCCTATCCATGAACAGGGTATATTTTTCCATCTTCTAAGATCTTCTTCAATTTCTCTCTTTAGGGTTCTGTAGTTTTCATTGTATAAGTCTTTCACCTCTTTTGTTAGGTTGATTCCCAAGTATATTATTATTTTTGAGGATATTGTGAATGGAGTGGTTGTCCTCATTTCCATTTCAGAGGATTTGTCGCTGATATACAGGAATGCCTTTGATTTATGCATGTTGATTTTATATCCTGCCACTTTGCTGAATTCATTTATTAGCTCTAATAGTTTCTTTGTAGACCCTTTTGGGTCTGCTAGGTATAGAATCATGTCATCTGCAAATAGTGATAATTTAAGTTCTTCTTTTCCTATTTTTATGCCTTTAATTTCTTTCGTCTAATTGCTCTGGCCAGTGTTTCGAGAACTATCTTGAACAGAAGTGGTGAGAGAGGGCATCCCTGTCTTGTTCCAGATTTTAGAGGGAATGCCTTCAATTTTTCTCCATTCAGAATGATGCTAGCCTGAGGCTTAGCATAGATAGCTTTTACAATGTCAAGGTAAGTTCCTGCTATCCCTAGTTTTGCTAATGTTTTGAACATAAAGGGATGCTGTACTTTGTCGAATGCTTTTTCTGCATCTATTGAGATGATCATATGGTTCTTATCTTTAAGTCTATTGATGTGGTGAATAACATTTATTGATTTCCGTATGTTGAACCATCCTTGCATCCCAGGGATGAATCCTACTTGATCATGGTGCACTATTTTTTTGATGTGTTTTTGTATCCGATTCGCCAGAATTTTATTGAGGACTTTTGAATCTAGTTTCATTAGAGATATTGGTCTGTAGTTTTCTTTCTTTGAAGTGTCTTTGTCTGGTTTCGGAATCAGGGTGATGTTGGCCTCGTAGAATGAATTTGGAAGTTCTCCCTCTTTTTCTATTTCCTGAAATAGCTTGAAAAGTATTGGTATTAGTTCCTCTTTAAAGGTTTTGTAAAACTCTGCTGTATACCCATCCGGTCCTGGGCTTTTCTTAGATGGTAATCTTTTGATGGTTTCTTCTATTTCCTCAATTGATATTGGTCTGTTTAGGTTGTCCATATCCTCCTGACTCAATCTGGGCAGATTATATGACTTAAGAAATTTATCAATGCTTTCACTATCTTCTATTTTATTGGAGTATAAGGATTCAAAATAATTTCTGATTATCTTCTGTATTTCTGAAGTGTCTGTTGTGATATTGCCTTTTTCATCCCGTATGCTAGTAATCTGAGTTCTCTCTCTTCTTCTCTTCGTTAGCATGGCTAAGGGTCTGTCGATTTTATTTATTTTTTCAAAGAACCAGCTTTTGGTTTTGTCAATTTTTTCAATTGTTTCTTTTGTTTCGATTTCATTAATTTCAGCTCTGATTTTAATTATTTCTTGCCTTCTACTTCTTTTGCTGTTGTTTTGCTCTTCTTTTTCTAGGATTTTGAGATGAAGTATGAGATCATTTATTTGTTGGTTTTTTCTTTTGTTAAGGAATGAACTCCAAGCAATGAATTTTCCTCTTAGAACTGCTTTCAATGTGTCCCATAGATTCCGATATATTGTGTCTGTGTTTTCATTTAACTCTAAGAAGTTTTTAATTTCCTCCTTGATGTCTTCTAAAACCCATTGATCATTCAGTAACCTATTGTTCATTCTCCAAGTGATGCATGATTTTTCCTTCCTTCTTTTATCGTTGATTTTCAGTTTCATTCCATTATGATCAGATAAGATGCATGGTATTATCTCTACTCCTATATATTGTCTAAGAGTTGCCCTATGACATAATATATGATCTATTTTTGAGAAGGATCCATGTGCTGCTGAGAAAAAAGTGTAACTGCTTGATGTTGGGTGGTATATTCTATATATGTCAATTAAGTCTAGGTTGTTAATTGTGTTATTGAGTTCTATAGTTTCCTTATTCAACTTTTGTTTGGAAGATCTGTCCAGTGGTGAGAGAGGTGTGTTGAAATCTCCCATGATTATTGTATGGTGGTCTATTAGACTCTTGAACTTAAGAAGAGTTTGCTTGATGAACATAGCAGCACCGTTGTTTGGGGCATATATATTTATGATTGTTATGTCTTGTTGGTGTATGGTTCCCTTGAGCAGTATGTAGTGTCCCTCTTTATCCCTTTTGATTAACTTTGGCTTGAAATCTATTTTATTAGATATGAGTATGGACACTCCTGCTTGTTTCCGCAGTCCATATGAGTGGTATGATTTTTCCCAACCTTTCACCTTCAGTCTATGTATATCTTTTCCTATCAAATGCGTCTCCTGTAGGCAGCATATTGTTGGGTCTTGTTTTGTGATCCATTCAACTAGCCTGAGTCTCTTAATTGGTGAGTTTAAGCCATTAACATTTAGGGTTATTATTGAGATATGGTTTGTACTTCCAGCCATATTTGTTTATTAATGTTACTAAACCTGATTTGTTTTCCTCTTTGATTATTTTTCCCCCTTTACTGTCCTACCTCCCACTGTTGGTTTTCATTGTTATTTTCCATTTCCTCTTCCTGTAATGTTTTGCCAAGGATTTTTTGAAGAGATGGTTTTCTAGCTGCAAATTCTTTTAACTTTTGTTCATCATGGAAGGTTTTAATTTCATCTTCCATCCTGAAGTTTAATTTCGCCAGATACACGATTCTTGGTTGGAACCCATTTTCTTTCAGTGTTTGAAATATGTTATTCCAGGATCTTCTAGCTTTCAGAGTCTGTGTTGAAAGATCAGCTATTATCCTGATTGGTTTACCCCTAGATGTAATCTGCTTCCTTTCTCTTGTAGCTTTTAAAATTCTCTCCTTATTCTGTATGTTGGGCATCTTCATTATAATGTGTCTAGGTGTGGATCTCTTATGATTTTGCACATCCGGCGTCCTGTAGGCTTTTAGGATTTGGGATTCTGTCTCATTCTTCAAGTTTGGGAAGTTTTCTCGTATTATTTCATTGAATAGATTGTTTATTCCTTTGGTTTGGAGCTCTGTGCCTTCCTGTATCCCAATGACTCTTAAGTTTGGTCTTTTAATGTTATCCCATATTTCTTGGATGTTCTGCTCATGGTTTCTTAGCAGTCTTGCTGAGCTGTCTATGTTCTTTTCAAGTTGAAATACTTTGTCTTCATTGTCTGATGTTCTATCTTCTAAGTGATCTACTCTGCTGGTAGTATTCTCAATTGAGTTTTTAAGTTGGTTTATTGTTTCCTGCATTTCTAGGATTTCTATTTGTTTGTTTTTTATTACCTCCATCTCCCTGTGTAATTGATCTTTTGCTTCTTGGATTTGTTTATGTAATTCCTTGTCAAAGTGATCTTTCATTGTCTGATTTTGCTGTCTCATGTCTTCCTTGAGACTCCAGATCATCTGAAGCATGTATATCCTGAATTCTTTATCTGACATTCCATCTGTTGCAGCTATTACGTCTTCTAGAGTTGAGTTGACCTGCATTGCTTGTGGTCCTTTCTTTCCTTGTCTTTTCATACTGCTCACGTTTCTTTCTGCTTGGTGAAACTGTTGTGTTTTTGAAATTTTCCCTCTATTTATTTATATTGCTCTTGTATAGTTGAAAAATCTCCCTTGCAGGGCAGGTAGTGGCTGTGATCCTCCTCCAATTGGGGTGATCTTTCTACCACACTGGCGGGCTGCTAGGTCTGCTCTGCCGGTCGGTCGCAGGTCCGCCTACCCTGCAGGCGCGTGGGGCAGCTGTGTCACTCCGCAGGTTGCTGGGCCTGACCTTGCAGGTACTGGGGGAAGGGTCGGGCCTGCCCCTCAGCAGGCCGCTGGACCTGTTTTGCTGGTGGGTCGCAGGTCCGCCTACCCTGCAGGCGCGTGGGCCAGCTCTGTCACTCCGCAGGTTGCTGGGCCTGACCTGCTGGTGGGTCGCAGGTCCGCCTACCTTGCAGGTGCGGGGGGAGGGGGCGGCTCCGCCCCTCAGCAGGCCACTGGGCCTGATCTGCCGGTGGTCACATTTCCACCTACCTTGCAGGCACTGGGGGAGGGTGCGGGCCTGCCCCTCAGTAGGCCGCTGGACCTGTTCTGCTGGTGGGTTGCAAGTCCGCCTACCCTGCAGGCGCGTGGGGCAACTCTGTCACTCCACAGGTTGCTGGGCCTGACCTGCTGGTGGGTCACAGTTCCGCCTACCTTCCAGGCACGGGGGGAGGGGGCGGGCCTGCCCCTCAGCAGGCCGCTGGACCTTTTCTGCTGGTGGGTCGCAGGTCCGCCTACCCTGCAGGCGTGTGGGGCAGCCTTATTTATTATTTTTAATGAAAAAATTTTCCTTTTTAAAAAATATCTTATTTTTTTAAGTTTTAAGTGGACACAATCTCTTTATTTTATATTTATGTCGTACTGAGAATCAAACCCAGTGCATGTGCATGCTAGGCGAGCACTCTACCACTGAGCCACAACCCCAGCCCTTCACCTTTTATTTAAGAACCATTAATGAAATCCACCAACAGCAGAATACTTCATCATCTGGATCTTTCTCTTGTACATTTTTGTTGTTGTTGTTATTTAACGTACATACTATTCCCAAGTCATATAAGTCTAGTGTTACAATTTTCTATACACGTCATTCTCTTTCAAAGTTATGGGTCCTTATATGTGCCTCACAAGCTCTAAACAGAATTCTATTTTAACCCTGGTCATATTAAATATTATAGTCTTTCAGCGATAAATCCCTGTACCTCTTATCCTTACCTTCATCAACATTTAGAACCCCTTAAGAACACTTGAAAACAATACTTGTCAAACTTTAAGTGATAAACCTTAAGTGATGCATCATCAGTTTCATGAATATTATTTTCTACTGTGCTACTGTAGATACTGTTTTTAAAATATTTTAATTTTTTAAAAATGTTTATTTTTTAGTTGTAATTGTACACAATACCTTTATTTATTTATTTTTATGTGGTGCTGAGGATCAAACCCAGTGCCTTGCACGTGAGTGCTCTATCACTGAGCCACAATCCCAGCCCCTAAAATATTTTAATTTTTAATAATTTGTGTTCTACCACCAGATGAATGACATGCCTATTACATAAAGATATTGTTTAGAGAATGCTTTTCCTTTTTTGCCCTTTTCCCTTAGAACTAATTCTCACATAGACAATGAAGTGAATCTCTAGAAAGTAAAATAAAGTCTCCTTTCTTCTCTACATTTGGAAATTTTATTTTTTCTGGAGCATTGTAGCAACAGAATATAAGCAGATACAAAGCATTTATTCATTTATTCATGTTGTCTAACTGGAAGTGATGTATGCACACATAGAAGCATGTTAAGCATATGCCTGCCTCTGTGTGTGTGTGTGTGTGTGTGTGTGTGTGTGTGTGTGTATATATATATATATATATACAAAAAAGTATGCAATTAATGTTTATATATACCAGCAGAATGATAAACTTCAGTTTTTGTTATTTTTTTTTTACTTTTTATGTATAGGTAGAAAGTTTGTTACAATAAACCCTATGTGTTTGCTGCCCATTCTTTAGAATTATCAATTTACAGCTAATCACGTTGCATCCATACCCATGAAATACACAATACCCAACTTCATTCATTTCAAAATAAATCTCAGATACATTTCACTTATAAATCTGATCATCTCTATTGCATATTAAAATTTGACAAGCACCATTTTCTAGTGTTCTCAAGACAAAAAACTTCACTAATTTTCAAATGCAGAGGCAATTTAATAAAAGATGTTTTGATTTCATTTTGTTTTATTTTCTAGAACTCTTAATCACTTCAGAGTTTATAAGAAAATATTTTTGAGGCTGAGTATTTTTGATCTTTTTAATAAAAAAGATGTTTTATTTGTTCTTTTTAGCTTAATATAGACATCTTAGTGGTGTGTAGTCTGCCTGGCTGACAATAAATTAAGGAGCTTTGTACAAGAAGCTGGTGCTAGTATTGAAAAAAAAAATTGAATTTAAATTTAATTCATCTTTGTGTGACTGATTCATTTTAAGCCTTCTTTTTCTTTTTTATTCATCAAAACCTCCAAGACATCAATAAAAAAAAAATCTGCCTGAGTAGAGATGTCAATGTCCTCAATGTACAGAGAAACCATACTTTTTGTAGGATCATTTTTAAAACTATAAACACAGATTTAATTAACATTTCAATTCTTCTACCCATAAAAGCCACACAGTCTTCACTATCCAGACCCAAACCTTAAAAAAAATGTCCAAGATGACAGCCTAGAAAATGAACAAAATTTGTATCCATTTATTTTAAGACGTTATTTTTAACAAAAGCTCTGAACTCAAAGATATTCAAATTAAGAGCTTCAAGTAAAGGTTATTTCTCCATTTATCTCCATAAGAACAATAACAGCAATGAGTGACAGAGTCAACTTCATTTTTAATTTGCTTTAAAATCTCTGGAATTGAATTGGGCGTATGTGACAGGAACCAGCTACCCACGGGATAAGGTACATGACAATGCTCAAACAACTTATAAACCTCAGTATCTTCCTCTGTAATATACGAATAACCACCCACTTTCCAGTTTGTAATGTTGTAGAGGCAAGGCACCAAAGATAGCAGGAAACAGTTTTATTTGGCTGTAGCCAGGTTCAGAGGGCACAGCTTTTGCTGTAATCAATTAATCCCCTGAACCCCGAGTTCAGGGAGTTTCAGAGTTTTATACCCAGTGTGTAAGGGGAGGTGCTCAGAAGTTCACAGTCTGCAGAAGTTCACATAAAAGCAGCTTTTTCTTTCACTGTTCTGGGCATGTTAACCCTTCAAGGACAACACCTGAGAAGGGGAGAGCTTCTTCTCCCCTTTCTTTCCTCCCCCTGCCAGCTGTTACCATGGGCCCATTTGTAACTTATCTTAAAAATGTAGATATCTCTGTGAAGCCCCAGCTCAAGGCCAGAGGCCTTCTTTGCCCATTTCTACAAAGTACTATACTGGATATGTTTGTGAAAAACTAATAAGGGAGTGTCCAGCACCTGGGGTGATGGTATCTTCCCGGCCAGTGGCCAAGTAAAACAGGGCGACATGAAAATACGAAGTTTATCTACATTGAACTCTTTCTCAGAGACTCTTTTGCTGACAGTCTTAAAATCAGCCATGGTGAAGAGGGCTTTTCTGTGGAGAAAGGGGGTGCCACTTCAGTAAAAACCAAAGAATGGATGATATTGTGCTTTTCAAAATTATAAAACCTTAAGTAAAATGTGAACTTTTATTTACTATTAGGCAAGTGAGAGTACACAACAACTAAAAGAAATTAGAGGATAATAAACACTGTTGCTCTGTATTGCTCCCCAAATAAAAACTACAGGAGATTTTCTTCAGTGACAATGAAAATATTAAGACTGTTAAAGCCAGTTTTGCTGACAGTGCTCATCCAAATATTAGACATTGTGTTGGTATTATATAACTAAGTTAACACATTTTTGTCCTTTAGTTGTGGCTTTTTTTAATCATTAATAATTACCTCTGATGTTATCCCTCATGCAACCATCCTTTTTCCCAACTTAGTTCAATTAGTTATACCATTACTTAAGACATTACTGCTGTATGTGGAATTCAAGGTCTCCCAAGTGTTCAGGTGGCTGCGGGGCCTAGTGAGATATTTTAAGTCTTGCGGGTGGTGTGTGCTGTGCTCAAAGGGGATAGTGACACCCTAGCTTCTCCCTCATCCTTTCTTGTCTTGTGGCTACGAGGTGAGGGGCTTTCTTTCATCCAATCTGCCATGATGATCTGCTTCTGTGCAGGGCCTAAGCAACAGGCCAATCAATCACGAAGTGAAACCTCCAAAACTGTGAGCTAGAGTAAATCATTTCTCTTTATAAGTTGACTTACCTCAGGAATTGGTTACAGTGTTGGAAAGCTGACTAACACATTAAGGATTCAGGTTCACCAAACTATCATTTTTGGCACCATATCCTTTAAAGTTTTGAATGTGAGAACTCTGATAATTATATTTCAGGTCTCTGGTTTCTCATTAGCTCTCCTCTTTAATTTTCAGAAGCAAACATAATTAGGCTTTAATTACGAGTGTATTCAGCCCATCTTAAATCAAAGTGGGTCAATGGAAAGTAGAGAGATAAAGAATGAGAAATTTAACATACTGTGCTTATTTCCATGCCTTCATGTTTTCTATCCCCGGATTGTTTGTTATACAAGTTATCAGCAGTTTTCTTAGGTGGAGTCATGGCTTCTCATAAACTAAGCGATGATAAATTGCCATGTAACAAGTTTAAGAATGTCGGTTCTGAAATGAAACAGAACTTTATTTCTGCACTATATTACTTGCTTGTGGAATGGTATGGCACTAAGGAGATTATTTCATTTTTCTGAACCTCAAATTTCTTATCTATAAACAAATTTCTTATCTATTATATTATAATTGGACCATTGTGAGAATTAAATAGGGTTGCTTGAAAAGTATACACTAAGGTTCCTATTAGCAGAACATAATGTATTTAACAACAATAATGTTTTCTGAAAGTGTACTATGTGCCAGCCACCTTCTTTAATGCTAAATGTATTTTTAACAATTTTGAACAAGTCAGATGCATAGAACTAAGAAATGGTGATGTCCAAGAATATGTCCATAGAAAAATGGGCTAAATAAAAAAATGTTAATGCTAAATTGAATATATGTAGCTTTCTGATTTTGAACTACTACTTATGATATTATCTAAGATGGTATATATTTTTATGTAATTCCTAAAGCATCCTGATAATTCTGTCGATTGGCTTATTCTTACTACAGGCCACTAAGGAATGAAATCCTATAAAGTCAAGAACCTTCTATATTTCATTCACCATTATATACTGCCTATCCCCAGCATTGGATTCCTGGATCATGGTATAATTCCATGTATCATGAATGAGTGCATTAGAGGATGAATAAATACTTGCTCATCCCAAATACATGCAAGATACTTTCATGTATATTTTGAGGCAATTAAAGATAAACTGGTCATGAACCTTATCCTCAAAAGAATAAGGAGAAAGGATATTTATAATGAGACAATGAAATATATTCAACAATGACAGATTTCAGAGAGGGGGGAATATTATTTCCATCAGGAAAAAGAGAAAATTAAACTGAAGTTTCTACTTGTTTTTTATAAACTTTTTTTAAAAATTTTAATGTAAGTCACAAACATGCCACTGACCAGCTTAGTAAACCCACATGTGTGTTTTATCTGGGTGTTCTAAATATGTGAGGGCAAATGTCTATTCGTGCAGCCAGTACTCTCCATCTCATCCCAGGTGCTCTCTCAGTACATCACAGCCATGCCATCAAGACCCTTGTGATGGTTTAACTTCTCTTTTGACCCTGAAGGCATGATGGACAACCTTCAGTGTCTACATAAGAAAACTTGGCAGTGGCTGGCAAGGATAATGACATGGCCGCAAGCCCATGGGAAACAGAGTTGAGACAGAGTGATGCCCAAGATGGGGACTAAAGAAATACCAGAGGGGTGACAGAAGGGTGAGGGAGACCCCTGTCAGCAAGTCATGGTGAGATCCAACGTTGGATGATTTTCCATTCGATCACGACTCACAGAAGGTGAACCAAGGAACTCAGGTTCCAGAAGGCTGAAAACCTACCAAAGGGGCAGCTTAGCCCACCCTGGGAGCCACCTGTGCACCTCTATTTACAAGAATTGGCTATAAATTCAGTTCATCCCCACACAGGAAAATATGCTTCTGTATATTCTTCTATTCTCAAAGAATAAAAATATATAATTGTAAAAGCTTATGTCAGAAAAGACACTAACATGTTTCTAGTAGCTCTTATGCTCAAGGGTGGGGGAAAAGTCTGAAAAAACCCTAATTATATTAATAATGGATGTGCACTTACAATCACAGGTGCAATCATGTTCAGAAAGCTCTCTGTCATACTATTCTCTCTCTAAATTCCTGACTTTCTGTAGTAATCACTTGCCCTCTTTATTTTCCTTCTTAACATTCAAACACAACTGTAAGTAACCTGTAAGAGACAAATGGCATGTAGGACTGGTTCCCTCTTCCTCATCCCTGGATGTGTCACTGGGCACTGGCCTTGGGTCCATCTGCTGCTGCATTTTTTGGCCTAAAGAGCTCTTGTAACCCTAGCCCTCCCTGCACCCACGTGGCAGGCCCGAAGTGCCAGAGGATTAAAATTCCCCTCCTCACTGGAAGCAGCTTTCAACCAAAGACTGATGGGGTCTGGTGCATAAGTATGACAGCCCTCTTATCCCTCAGTATGGATGTGCTTGTGATTAGGCATGTGGGGAATTAACAGGGAGCCATGTGAGGTATGTGTTCCACCATGGCTCTCATGGTACCATCAGAACCATCAGGCAACAGCTGCCCTCTGCAGTTAGCTTCCTGATAACACCCCCAAAGACTGTTTTTCCTTTCCTGTCCCATGGCTCTGTTTCTCTTGCAGTATTTGCTGGTTTCAATATCCAAATAAACTACTTAACCCCAAGTATTTGTCACAGGCTCTAGCTCTGAGAGAACTCCAACTAACAGAGTGATGTCAAATTTCCACGCTTGTCCAAGATGTGAAAGTCTTTCTTTGATAGATTTATTCCATGTGATCTTGTTAATATTTATCCAATGATCCTTGTTAGAATTACCAACTCGTTAGTGCTAACGCATTTAGCACATGTCGTTCAGCTGGGCTGGCACACCCCACTCCTCTCCTCAGTAACGGATGCCGCACAATGAAGACCATGGGGGAAGTGTTCTTCAAGCCACTCCCTCGACCTTAACCCACCTTTGATTCCCACTGAAATTAAAACCCCACTGACTACTTCCATATGCACAGCTTTGTACCTTTGCGGCAGGACTCAACTCCAAAAGAAAATGGGAGTGAAAAAGAATCTTCTCTCCTCCAAAGTAAATGGGTCTGAAAAAAAAACAACAAGTTGGATAAAGTACTGCTCATTTTATATTGATGTTCCCTTTTCCAAGTGTGATCCTATAGAAAGAAAAGACTCCTCAATTCCTTTTTTTTTTTTTTTAAAGAGTATTCACTTTTACCACAGCTGGACACAAAAATCATAAGCAAGCTCTCAGCAGTGATAAAGGCTCTGGGAAGCATGGGGCCTCAGCATGACAGCCCGGTGAGCTCTTAGAATCATAAACAGACAATGGGAAGGTCTGCCATTTGAGAGCGTGACACAGTGCCAGCCAAGAGAGCTCAGCAGAAAATAGCTGAGGATTCTCTGATCTCCAGGAGATCGTTTGTTTTATAGAGCCTTCAAAAGTCATCTTCCAAAGCTCAGGTGTTTTTCTTTTCCTCCAGTCTACAGGTGAGAAAACACTTAAACTGTGAAAACAGTAACCTTGGCAGCACAAGTGTAATAATTATTTTTTATTTGTTTAGGAACCCGTGATTAAAGTCACCAGGCAGAACAGGAGTTTCATTTGTTTACGATATGTGTTGCTATGATTTTCTTTCCCTAGGCAAGCTCTCCAGCGTCTTCTCTTCTGAAGTCTAGGTCATCCATTTATGGCATCTACTCCACAGACCCATCAGTCATGTTTTTATTTTCACTACATTCTTTTCCCCTCTCCACTTGTCTTGCTTTTCTCTCTACCGCATCATCTGTCATTTGATTATATGGCATTAGTTAGCATCTGTGTTGATTTTCCTATCTAGTGGTGCAAGGCTGACAACTCCTGTGCCCTCAATATTCTCTGCATTCAATCTTCAGTCATATCTTCTTCGAGTTCATTCTTCCTTGACATGTTTCTGCCCACAAACGCCAAGGTGGACAAGTGAAGGCTGGATCCTTGGTACAGTGTGATTCAAGCACATTCAGCATATTCCTGAACTTTGTTAGCCATGCACATTCTCAGACCCCCTCAGATCAGAGCTGCTAAATCAGAACCTGTATTTAATAAGAGGTCTCATTACTAATAGGTTTATGAAATCATCTCAAGGTAACAAAGATGCTAATGTGCCAGACAGAATTCAAAACTTTAACATGTTTCCTAAGGGTGTTCATTAGTGGATCAGGGTCAAGTGGTGGAGCACAGGAATGACCAGGTCCTCACAGGGAAATGCAAAGCTCGAGACCATTCTAGAAGGACATTCTGGGTATTCCAAAGTACAAATTTCCAATTTGTACTCTTATTTTATTCTTACAACACAGGATCTTCCAGGAGTATTTTATTATAGATTATTTCTTTTTTCGCACCCTCAGTTTTGCTTTGGGGGGGGGGGTGCTTTTATTTGCTTATACAGACCCTCAGATGTTTGCTATCTTAAAAAAAAAAGAAAGAAAAAGAAAAAGAAATGATTTATATTTATCTCTGCTTTACCTTGCTTTTAAAAAAAAATCTCAAAAAAGCATATTCTGCATATTTCACAGCAAAAGAAGACAGATAAAGGAATCTGAATGAATCTCAAAATCATGCTCAAGTGCAAAAAGCCAGACACAAAAGGGTATGTAATGTATGATTCCATTTATAAGAAATTCTAGAAAAAGACTAATGTGTAGTGAAAGAAAGCATATCAGTGGTTGCCTAGGGCAACAAGTGAGGGGACTGAACTGAGCAGGGTCATAAAAGGTCCTCTGGAGTAAGGATATCTCCATAATGGTTGTGGTGCCATGGGTGTCTGTGTGCATCAAAACTCATTGAAATGCATACTTTAAAATGGGTGTGTAGTATCACCATGGCACTTAGGCCTGGATAAAAGTGATTCAAGAAATATTCACCATGTATTGTCCACCCATGACTATATTATTAACCCCAGAGCAAAGGACTTCTGCCTCACCGTTTTTGTAAAACCATTCTAACGAGAGTCACAAAGTAGTGTCTACTTTCTTCAAACTTTCCCATCTTTTGACTTCTAGGGAATAATGACCTAATTAAATTCTTTCTTATTTGAACAATGCTTCTCTCTCTCTTCCCCTAAGTCTTATTCCTCTATTCTTCTTTGGCTATTTAGAAGCAACTTGTTGGTTCTATTAAAAAATCAATCACCTTGCTCATAAATTTATAATGATTTCTTTCTTAAAGCTTCAATTATTCTCTCTCCTTTGTGATAAGATCCTATTCTCTAGTCACCCATCTCCTAAGCTGTATGCCACAGTTCCACCTCAAAGTTCACACACTGTGGAAACAAACCTCTCGAACCTTAAGTCACCAACTGCCAGCTTCTCTATTTTAAATTAACAAACAATTTCAAAACCAATTTTCCTCCCCATTCACACCAACATCCACAAGTTATACAAGTGCATTATTTGGATTTATTTTCAGATTCATAATTTACTCAGTATTTCCATATCAGGATCTTATCTGCTCCCTTATCAAAAGAACTTGGTCTCCTTCATTCCTCAGACTCAAACCACATCTCCTCAATGCATTCTATCTACTGCCATCAGATCTGTCACATGGTTGTTCCACTCAACAGCTCACTAAGCCCTCAACCTTATCCCGATGCATTCAAGACAGACTTGAACGTTTGAGCCCCTGGCAACCACTTATTGGTCATCTTATTAAATTTTACTTCAAATACAAATCATACGCTTCATCCAATCTCAAAAAGTGACTTTTTCCCAAGGATGGCTTGGATATTTGTTTCACTAGTGAACTTCTTGTTTTATTCTTCTGTTTGAAAAGTACTGCAAACTTATCCTACCGATGTCCTTAATGACTATCAATGCGTAGCTGACACAGCAGGTATCAGCTCCTCCAGGATGACTTTTACTGTTGTGTAAGGGATACATCCCTTTTGTGTTCTCACATGTTTTTGTTGATATCAAGTATTGGCCAATTATATGTACTTTTTCATAGTAATTTCAACGAACATGAGTCTTCTTTTCTCAAACCACATTATCGAATGAAAATACTATTAAGTAATTTTCTGTAACAGAGTGCTAACAGGGACTTCCACATTGTGGATCCTAAATAAAAAATGGAAACCAAATGAAATTTCACCAACCATCTTGCATGATCCTATTAGTTCTCAAATAATGTTTTCGAGATTACTTTTGTTAACTACCTAGACAAAATACCCTCAAGTAAATATATGTGTAACACCAAATAAGTGAATATGTTTTCCTCCTTTCATTATGTATACCAAATATCAACTACCTGAAGGAAGCATTTAGATACTGTCAGAATGGTTTGGGACCACCAAGGCATGAGCCAAAACCCAAAGCAGTAAATTTTTCTAGCAAAAAAAAATCATTAAGTTGATTAAGGGAAAATTTGTATATTTATTTATAGACATGGTATGTGTGCTACTATAACAAAGAATTAAAACTTTTTTTCTATAGGAATCTAGTATCTTACCTTCAGCCAGACCTGAAATCATTGCTTACAGCATACTTTCAGTCTCCATGTTTTCTCAAAAAGAATCAATACTTTGTACAGATTTTTTCCTGATTTCACAATAGAATAAAGATTAAAATGTGAAAAAGAAATCTGGGGGAAACTAAATTATGAATTCATTTGTAAATCTAAAGGAAGGTAAAATTAGAAAAAGAGGAAGAATGACCTTTAATATGACAAGACACTCAGAAACCATAAAAGATTAACAGGAGAAAAATATTACAATATTTAGCATGTCCAAAATACCCCCAAACACGACCAAGATGACAACCAGTAACAAAACATCCAACTCTTATGCTAACAAGAGTTTTCTTAATGTTCAAAGGGCTTTTGCAAAATATAACAGTTAACTCAAAAGAAAAATGAGCAAATGGTGTAGTGTGTTGGCAATTTCTTTAAAAATAGAAAAATTCAAACAAACAGAAGGATACTCTTAAGTCAAAAGCTAAAAATCAAAAGTTTGCAGCTATCCACTTATCAAAGACAATTAACCATTATATAATTTCACAAGATTTTTTTTTACCCAAAAATAAAATCCCATGGTCCTTAGTAGGATCAATGTTTGTAAATTTTGTACATTCATGTGTTATATTTTGTTTCATCAAAAGTGGACAATTTGTTTACAAAAGAGAATTGTTCCCCATTCATGAATAAAACAAAATGTCTCTGTGAGGGATGACTTTAAGGAAGAACATGAATAGTACCTGAGAGGAAGAGAAAGTGCAGAAAAAAGGAGAATAGGAAGAACTACCCTCAGAATCTACTGAGTTAGTGTGAAATGCAAGTCCTGCATAGAAAGAAGGGATGAAAACCTTGACTTTGAAGGGTGTCTCTATGTAGGTGTCCATTAAGTAGCTTATAGTAAAACAGTCCTCAACAAGATCAGCTGAAGAGTTAGTAACCCAACACTCCTGAACTTAATGTTTATCGACTGATGCAATTCAAACACCTTTGAAAAGACTAATACTTCCATCTGAACATGATCATGTTCTTGAGGATAACTCAAGAAGCAGATGATCAAAGAAGTATGAGGAATTACTAGGGAAGACAGGCAATTTGTGAATTCTATAAAAGTAATTTGAACTCGGGCCAGCATTGCATCATAATTTAATTTTCCAAAAATCTTAACAAAGCATCATACAATTTAACTTTAAAAAATCTGAAGAAACCATTTGGAACATGGTTAACATACGTATTTTACATATCAAAAAGAAAAATGAGAAACCCATAGGAAAGAATTTAACAAAACAGAATCTAGCGTTAGATAATAACCCTGTAAATAATCCCACTTACATCAAAGATATTTAAATCAGAATACTAAACTATTTCTAAATATGAAATTGCAAGGAACAGTTGGCAACAGTGTTAACAGTTTGTAGGGAAATACTCTTGCATATTACCCTGGAAAGATATACCCATTCTAGAGGACGACGTACAATATCCTCACAAGTGTGAGAATTTGAAAACGTATGTATTTTTGACAAAAAAAATAAGTGAACAGATATTTATCTACACTGATCGCAAATTCAAACTCATGGATTAGCAAATATATGAAGTTTCTTGAATGCCTATCTAAATGAGAATTATTGCATAAGGTATAAGTTTGTTAAGCTAAAAAGGGAGAAAAATGCTATATGTATATGTAAATGCTATACGTAAATATATGTAAATGCAATGTGTATAAAAATGCTATATATATAACACATATATATATACACACACACACACACATATATACATATTTAAGCTCAAATTCTTTTCATGTATATATATATTACAATATCATTTGGTTAATTATGTATATGGATGCATAAAGAAACCTAGAAGGGAATATACAAAAATGTTAAGAGTAGAGGTGGTTGGGACATAGGATGATGATGGATCATTAGAGGATTTCTGGAATTCAATTTTCTGGAGTTCAAATTCCTTTTATAGTTTAGTTGTGACATCTTGAGCAACTTGCTGTATTTTTAAAAAAATTTATTTTCTGGGGCTTGTTTCTTAACTTACAAATGGGTTTTTTGACAGTTGTTTTATACTCATGAAGTTACTGGAAGAAATTAAATGAAATGATACACGGAGAGTACATGAATCAGTGTTTACCACAAGATAAGTACTCAAGAAATTCTAGACAATGCCATTAAGACTTGCATGAGGATCCTAGCAGACTTCTATTTTCTTCTCATCACATTTCTGTATTCTACTTTTTCAGAATTATAAATAATATTTATCCAGACCCTCCCAACATTACAAATCTGTTTTTTTATTGAGAATATGTAACTTTAAATAGTAAATTACTTGACACTCAAAAAGATGACGACAACTTAACACTTGTTATTTTCAGTATCTGTAAAACTTTTAAGGAGTGATTTTGAGTATATTATTTGAATGATTGTATTTTCCCACTTGTAATCATCTCTTCTGCCCAAAACATTTCTAGTTTTATTACACCTCAGTTTAAGTATATTCCCCATGCCTTTACTTTTTTTCTGAGCAAAAAGTGCTATTAGCATTACTTTCTCTTTGCTAAGAGAAAAAAAGTACAAAGAAAAAGAAAGGCTCCAAATCTTCAACTTTTACTAAACAATACAGGAAGGACAACATATTGAACAAAGAAAAAAATAGCCAAAAAGAGTAAAATTCTGTCCTGACACTAAAACGTTTTCTTCCATATTCATAAATGAGTCTACTACTCTAAGGATACTTTGATTTTATTGCCAGATTGTTTTGTTCAAATCAAAATTGGAGGCAATGCATCTAAATATAACACCAACAAGAAGCACAAGGAAGACTGATCCAAGAAGAAAAACTGAGCATAAACAATTGTCTAGTCCAAAGTGACGCTGCATCAGGAGTTTGGCAGACTTCCGGATTTCCACGCACACCAAGCGAATGCAAAACACCATCAAGCTTGTCCCATCTCAGGCTCTCCAAATGAGAAAGTGGAAATGTTTATTGCCTTTTAATTTCCTCAGTTTACAGAAGAATTTTAATAGCCATTTATAGCAGATCTTATCATTTCTACTTCACTCTCTAAAATTATACTCTTATAAACTAATAAACACTCCCATAGATTAAAAAAATCATTCTATTGTCTCTATCATGAAAATATATTTGAAAGTTGGCAGAATGGTTACAGCTCATGCATGCATTCACAGTGTAAGAATTCATGCATGGGGGTGTATGTTTTTGTAAAGAAATATTACAGCCCTCATTGCCTTCTTGCTGGGAGCCTCCAGAAGTTTTATACACTACCCTTCTTAAAAAAATGAAAATTCCTTTTTTTCTGATATCTTGAAAGGTTTTTTTGCTGGGTCTTCTCCCCCATTTTCTGAAAACTTTAAGGAACTTTTGATATTTTTCCCACTTCAAAGTAGAAAAGCATAAGAGGCCTTGAAATGTTCTATAATCCAGGAACCCAGAGTTTATCATTTTCAGATTGGTTAGAATTCATTCCAATTATTGCTCTAATTTCCTTTCTTCCTAGTTGTCTTTATCCCTCCCTCTCTCTTCTCCCCTGCTTTCCTGTCTCCTCCCTTCTCTCCTTGTCCATGCTTCTGAATTTCTATTTTCTAAGAATCTCCATCATGTCACATTTAATCAGTAAATACTAGATTAAATGTCTGCAGCCTATAATCTGAAGTATAAGGATGTGAGTGAATAACCAGGCAGACCATACAGCATCTTTTCTGGAAATGCTTTTCGGGCTCCTCCTTTACTTCCACAGACCTAATCTCTTCCTTGTCTCCATGGCCTCCATGTAAGTACATGCTTCCATTGCTGCTGACCAAAATGAAGCTAAATTTGTTTGCTTCTGCATCCCTTATTTCCTTCCATCAAACCTAGAATGCCTCCTTATAACCCCAGGTACACGTTAGGCAACATGTGAATCTGTTCAATTGAATAGACGGGTACATTTTGAACACCTATTCATTTTGAAGAGCTCCTCGGTGGTAAATCACCCATCTATATTCAATAGATGAGTAAATGGATAAACTCTCCTTGCTGCTGTCTTAGACACTCAACCAGCCCAATTGCTCCAAGGCATTTCCCCTCCTTTCACAAAAATTAGTGCCAAATCATGTTCTCTGAAGATCATGCACAACACTGAGAGGGAAGGAAGGCTGAGTCTGGTAGCAATCTTAGAGGAGGTTTGGTTCTCATAAATATTACCAACCCATAATACGGGCACTGTTCTTCCACAGTCACATCATTCCTCATTTTCAGTTTCAGGTTCTTAATCCCTTTACCAGCATTTGTCTCTTGCCTGGATGACTAAGTATTGGGCTGGCTTCCTCCTCTGACTCAGTTTCCAAATCATGGTCAAGATTGTTTTTGAGTGTTCTGTTCAGACTCCCATAGACATTTGAGTTTTGCCTATTTCAGGTTTGGGGATATGTATCTCAAAGCTTGTAGCCCTCTGGCCCTTGATGAATTCACTGGCTTTTGGGCTCAGGACAAGATTTTTATCTTCCAGATCCATTTTTTTTTTTCCTGGAGGAGAGTCCAAAGTGCTTCCATATTGGTATAACTAGCTGAGGCTGAAGTGAGGAATACGTATGAAAATATTTTTCTTTTTGAAAAGAAATAGTGTTATACAAGGTAACATCCATCATTTGAGACTGCAACACCATATTCAGATACCCCCTTGAATATAGAATTATTTTGAATATAGAACTCATTCTTATATTTTACTATGGTAATGTTTATTATGAAGGAGCTTCTTGAAACAGCAGGGACAATTATTCTAAAGATTCACTACTCAGAAAATAGACTTATTTGTGAATTTCAGTAGGGGAATTGTTCAAATTTAGGATGGAAAAAATAACACTGAAGAGACTGCTGCTCAGTTATGAAAACCCAAGCAGAAATTCAATGGAGAACTTCTCCTTAACATAGTTCTTGAAACTCCAGTCAGAACAATCAGCCAAGATAAATTAAAGGGATACGGATAGGAAAAGAAGAACTCAAATTATCACTATTTTCAGATGATATGATTCTATACCTAGAAGACTCAAAATATTCCACCAGAAATCTTCTAAAACTAATAAATGAATTCAGCAAAGTAGTTGGCTATAAAATCAACACCCATAAATCAAAGGCATTTCTGTATATCAGTGACAAATCCTCAGAAAGAGAAACTAGAAAAACCACCCCATTTACAATAGCCTCAAAAAATAAATAAATAAAATACGTGGGAATAAACTTAATGAAAGAGGTGAAAGACCTCCACAGTGAAAACTACAAACACACTGAAGAAAGAAATTAAAGACGACCTTAGAAGATGGAAAGATCTACCTTGTTCTTGGATAGGCAGATTTAATATTGTCAAAATGACCATACTACCAAAAGCACTATACAGATTCAATGCAAACCCAATCAAAATTCCAATGACATTCCTCATAGAAATAGAAAAAGCAGTCATGAAATTCATCTATAAAAATAAGAGACCCAGAATAGCTAAAGTAATCCTTAGCAGGAAGAGTGAAGCAGGTGGCATCACTATACCAGACCTTAAACTAAAGAGCAATAATAACAAAAACAGCATGGTACTGGCACCAAAACAGACTGGTAGACCAATGGTACAAAATAGAGGACACAGAGACGAACCCACAAAACTACGATTATCTTATATTAGACCAAGGTACCAAGAACATGCATTGGAGAAAAGATAACCTCTTCAGCATATGGTACTGGGAAAACTGGAAATCCATATGCAACCAAATGAGATTAAACCCCTATCTCTCACCATGCACAAAAGTCAACTCAAAATTGATCAAGGACTTAGGAATACAACACAGAGACCTTGTGTCTAATAGAAGAAAAAGTAGGCCCTAATCTCCATCATGTGAGATTAGGCCCCAACTTCCTTAATAAGACTCCTGTAGCACAAGAATTAAAATCAAGAATCAATAAATGGGATGGACTCAAACCAAAAAGCTTCTTCTCAGCAAAAGAAAAGAAACAATCTGTGAGGATAGAGAGCCTACATCTTGGGAACAAATCTTTACCCCTCACACATCAGATAGAGCACTAATCACCAGGGTATATAAAGAGCTCAAAAATCTTAACACAAAAAAGACAAATAACCCAATCAATAAATGGGCCAAGGAACTGAACAGACACCTCTCAGAAGAGAACATTCAATCAATAACAAATATATGAAAATACCTCCAGTAATTAAAAAAAATGCAAATGAAAAACTATTCTAAATTTCATCTCACTCCAGGCAGAATGGCAGCTATCAAGAACACAAACAAAAATAAGCGTTGGCAAGGACAAGGGGAAAAGGGCACACTCATACATTGCTGGTGGGACTGCAAATTGATGCAGCCAATCTGGAAATCAATATGGAGTTTCCTTGGAAAACTTAGAATGGAACCACCATCTGACCCAGCAATCTCACTCCTTAGTTTATAACCAAAGGACTTTTAAAAACAGAATACCACAGGGTCACAGCCATATCATTGTTTATAGCAGCACAATTCACAACAGCTGAATTCTGGAACTAACACAGATTCCCTTCAGTAGATAAATGGATAGGGAAACTTTGGTATATATACACAATGTAACATTACTCAGCATTAAAAGAGAATAAAACCATGGCATTTGCAGGCAAATTGATGGAGTTAGAGAATATAATGCTAAGTGAAGTAAACCAATCCCCAAAAAACAAAGGCCAAATGTTTTCTTTGATATGAGGATGCTGAATCATAATAGCAATGGTGGGGGAGCAAGAGAGAAATGGAAGAACTTTAGATAGGGGAAAGGTGAGGAAGGAGGAGGGAGAAAACAAAGGGTTAGGAATGATGGTGGAATAAGTTAGACATCATTACCCTAAGTACATGTATGAAGACACAAATGGTGTGAAAATACTTTGTGTACAACCAGTGACTTGAAAAATTGTGCTCTGTATGTGTAATAGTCATATAAAATGTTGTTTGGATTCATTAGCTATGATAAAATGCAAATTGTTACTATTGCACATGTATCAGAATTCCTCAAAATAAGGCAGTAAATATAAGTAATATGATATGATAATATTGCAGAACCACAGGGACTTCATTGTGTTATTGCATTATTAATTTTACCCTCTATTTACTGTTTATGAGAATGCACAATAGAACTATTTTTAAAAACAATTTTAAGGTTCTTCTTTTCTAAAAATGTTAAGCATATGTTTACCATACATCCTGGCAATACTATTGATTCATGCAACATCACAAATGAATCTTAAATACATTTTGCTAAGTGAAAGAAGACAGATCCAAAGGATGCATGTTGTCTATTTTATTTTATATAAGAGCTGAAATGGGGAAAAAATTATAGTGAAAATAGGTCAACTGTTGCCAGAAGTTGGGAGAAAGGTATTGACTACCATGTGGCCAATCAAAGGTATTTTTAGGGTGTGCACTGAGTTATCAAAACACAAAGAGTGAACTTTATCCTATTCAAATGTGAAAAAGTAAAATCAAGCCAGATGGCAGGGGATTCTAGGATGGAATGAAGAGGGTTACAAATGAATTTAAGTGTACCTCAAATGTATACTTTACCCTCACCAAAGCTGATGGGGCTAAGGGGAGACAACCCAATTAGTTACAGAGAACTGTGTGATAGTAATAAGGTTAAAGATAAAATTATTTGTACATAAACATTGTAAGCATGAGTTGTTATGAAACTACCTCTTATATCAGGGTGAAAAAAAATAGTACATAAATAGTAGCTAAATGGAGCCATATTTCACTGCTGCCAGAGAAAGAAGTTACAAACGAGGAAGGCTGGAATGAACTCTGTGGAGTCAGATTAGACTCACCATGACATTATCTTTAGATTAATGTAGATAGAGAAATAGTGATGCTACAAGCACATACATCCACACATCTGTGGGTGTGTGCAGGTAGTTGAGTTAATGTAACATAATATATTTATTAGCTCACGAAATTGAGTAACACAAAAAGCAATGACACTACAAATACATTTAACATAGATCTTGTTTTCTAAACATACTTCTCAGACTTCTTCAAAAAAAAAAAAGTAAGTAAAGAATGAAAAGAAAGATAAGGTGGTCCTGGTCTTCTTTAGAGAAATGGCTGATTCTAGGATATCTTACAGTGTCAGAACGTGAGGAAGAGTCTAAATGAAAAAACGAACAAAAAAGGATAGGGTATGCCAACATAAAAAAATGTCCTGGTGTACAAGGCTAGAAAAATTGGGACAATTAAATAATGATGGTATTATCTCTAACACTTCAGTAAATATCAGTGTGCATGCACTTAAAAAAATGATTGAAGCAATAAGTAAATCTAAATGGTCAAAGGAACAGAACAGACACTTAACAGAAGAAGAAATACAATCGGTCAACAAACATATGAAAAAATGTTCAACATCTCTGGCAACTAGAAAAATGCAAATTAAAACTACACCAATATTTCATCTCACTCCAGTCAGAATGGCAATCATCAAGAATACAAGTAGCAATAAATGTTGGTGAGGATGTAGGGGAAATGGCACACTCATACATTACTGGTAGGACTGCAAATTGGTGCAACCACTCTGGAAAGCAATATGAAGATTCCTTAGAAAACTTGGAATGGAACCACCATTTGACCCAGTTATCCCACTCCTCGGTTTATACCCAAAGGACTTAAAAGCAGCATATTATAGTGAAGCAACCACATCAATGTTTATAGCAGCTCAATTCACAATAGCTAAGCTATGGATCCAAGCTAAGTGACCTTCAACAGATGAATGGATAAATAAAATGTGGCATATATACACAACAGAACAATACTCAGCCATTAAAGAAAAAAAAAAAAGAAATCATGGCATTTGCAAATAAATGGATGGAACTGGAAGCTATCATGCTAAGTGAAATAAGCCAGGCTGAATGTTCTCCCTGACCTGCGGATATTAACACATAATGGGGGTGGGGAGATGGAGAATAGAAGTTCACTGCATTAGACAAAGGGAAATGAAGGGAATGGGGCTGGGGGTGAAAATAGGAAAGACAGTAGAATGAATCGGACATAACTTTCCTATGGTCATATATGAACACACAAGCACTGTAACTCCATATCATGTACAACCACAAGAATTGGAAGTTATACTCCATGTAATGTATAATATGTCCAAATGCATTCTACTGTCATGTATAACTAGAAAGCACAAAGAAAAAAAAAAGAAAGGAAAAAAAATAAGTAAATGTAGAAGAAATGAATCTCTTTGAAAAAGAATTCTAAATAACAAATGCAAAAGAAATGAGGAAAAATAGAAATATTTGGATCACCATGAGAACAACTGCTGGAGGCAAAATCCATGCATGATTGCTAAAAGGAGTGTGCAGGGCTCTGGGGAGGAACAGGATATTTGCTTAGCTATGCCATGTCTCCCCAAGGTGCTTATTAATTATTGTGGTGGCTTCAACGTGTGTCTTAAATTCTTTGATCTTTCTTCCTGCAGGAGGTGGAGGGAAATTCACCTGTCCTTGAGGAAGGGCCAGATTACTGATTTACTTCTAATCAACAGAATGTGAAAGGGGGAAAATTCAAATTATTTCACAGTGGAGACTGTGGCCGGAGGTTTAAATCACTAATGATAAACTATCCTGATGTTATATAAACCCCAAAATGAAGCCATGGAAAGCCCACTTAGCCTCTGTGGCAGTTTTCCCAAAAGTTAATAACTCCAGTCTAATTATGGGAAAACACCACACTCAAAACAAACGACAGTTTACAAAATACCTCATCAGTCCTTCTGAACAATGTCGAGGTCACGAAAACCAGGAAAGATTGAGGAATTGCTGTAGATTGAAAAGATGTAATATTGATACCTCTGGTTACCAATGAGAAGTCTTGCTCCCTCAAGTGTTGAAGTATAACATTAGAGAGTCACGCGGAGGCAAGCATATAAAGCAGGATTTATTTAAAGGGGGCTAACAGAGACTTCTTCCAGGAGGGAGAGTGGGCCATAGCTGGTATCCTGGTACCCCAAGGAGGAGAGTGTTCTGCCTTTTTTATAGGACTTTCTTTGTTATCTTGATCTTTTCCTTATTTTTCTCCTCCCTGCTTAGGTGACTAGGCCCAGGAGATGCTAGGTAGGATGGCCAAAAGGTGAGAAGCTGGAGGAGCCAAATTGGAGTGATCTGGGCAGGAGAGGACTTAACAACTCCCTGTAGGGAGGGACAATCCCTGTGACTGGTTACCTTAGCAACGGGTTGCAGCAGGAGTAGGTTATCTTGATTAGGGTGGAGGAAGGGCTCTGAAGGCATTAGAATTTCAGTCCCTCTCCAACTTCAAGGATTCTCAAATTGGTTTCCTTAATCCCACTTGACTGGATTTACCTGTCTATACTGACTTTCTAATTCTGGCTTCCATATGGTGTCATAGATTGGCTCTTGCAACAGGACATCAGTGGAAAAATAAGCTGTGAACAATATCTATGCTACAGTTAATAATATACCCATTTTAATATTTTAGTTTTGAGAAATCTATCATGATATGTAAGATGTTCACATAAGGAAAGCTTTGAGAAAGGTACACAGAAACCCTGTGCTAACTATATGACTAACAAGTTTTTAAAAAGAAAAGAAAAAAAAAAAATTTTTACTATAAGTGTTGCCTGTTAAGAAGTGTCAGGAAATCTCTTTTTATGGCTGATTGAAGGTTTTGCTATATACTGTTGGAAAGTATTTTAAAATAAAGTTCATAAGAGGACTGATCTTGTAGACCAAGGCAAATAATTAGTAAACACTGGGTTATAACCCGAAATGTACTGGTCCTCTCCACTGAGAAACATTCTACTCTTCACTTAAGAAAATAAATATCTTGGGCTGGGGATGTGGCTCAAGTGGTAGCACGCTCACCTGGCATGCGTGCGACCCGGGTTCGATCCTCAGCACCATATACAAACAAAGATTGTGTCCGCCGAAAACTAGAAAATAATTCTTTAAAAAAAAAAAAAGAAAATAAATATCTTGTGTTTCTGTGACATGAATATTTATGACCAACTAAATTCTAATTTTCCCAACCTCTGGCTTTTGCCAACCCCTATAAAAATGCTGTGCTTTCTCATCCAAAAGAACAACGGGTAATTAGCAAAAGAAGAAACAACTCAGCATAAGAAAATGTGTAAATCAAGAGCTGTGAATTCAAGTTCAAAAAGGAGGGCAGTGGCAGAGTTGTAGAATCTAAAGGAGTTGGCTGCAGATATCAAAGTTTCAGGGCAAAGCAGCAATGAGCAATTAGGGTGTAGATTCCAGTTAGAAGTGAACAGCAGGAGCTCACACTGTGACCCAGCAGTTGGAAATGAGTGGAAAATATCCCCACTACACCCAGATGTGTGGCCTTGAAAAGAACATCTAGAAACTGGCAAAGTCAGGAGCAACACTGAAACTTAAGAACTTGTACAAACAGAAGCAAATGACATAAATTTACTTTCTAGACTTTGTGCTCTATTTACCTTGGAACAAATGTAAATTTAAGAAATAGAGACACACACACATTTCTCCATACAACTGTAATAGTGAATTAGACCAGACATGTTAGCACTTAGAAACTTGTTACAGTGACCCAATAAGATAATTTTATACCTGGGCATTGATTCTTATATTTGGACTTGATTTTTTAACATCTTTTGCTTTTTCGTTCCATTTTGGTTGTAATTAATTTTATGATGTTTTACGAAAGTATCAATCAGAAATAAAAACTTAAAATAAGTCAATCAACAACTGATCCTTATTACAGATGTTTCCAGAAACATTACTTTAGACTTCTTGGTCACTAGAAGAGGGGCTGTCCTCAAAGAACAGGGTAACTGAGAAAAATCTCAGGATACAATCTGGCTTCAGTACTCCTGATGGTCAGTAGGTAGCAAGCTGCTTTCAAAGAAGGCCCCGCACAGGATGGTACTGAGTTAGGTTGGTTTGAGGTGATGAAGCAACTCATGGGCAAAAGAAACACCAATCAGGTACTGATGGAACCATCTGTCAATCAGAGGGGTCTCCTGGAAAATCCTGGATCTTAGCCAGCTCCCTTGGACTAACTCCAGTAGGAGAAGGGATCCTCACAACCTCTTTTCCTGTCCCAAGCCCTCCCTTCCTGCCGTAAGCCCAATAAAAATTCCAGTCCGATTAAGCCCCAAGAGCTTCTCCTTTGACCCACTCTACTGGTCTGAGGGTTCTACCTGGGGGTGAAATCTCAATAAAGCCTCTTTCATTGGCCTTTTTAAATCTGCCTCCTTTTGGTCGCTGATGACTGACGTTACACTGAGGAAAAACTCTGGTAAATTTTTCACTGTTCTCCTTTCTGAATCTTTGGTCTTTCCCTTCTCTAGCCCTTAGAATATTGAACAGACTGGGAAAAGGAAAACTCATGTTCCAAATGTCTACTCATTTCTTTCATTCTGACCCCAAAGTCATCAGCATTTATATTTAAGTGCTAAGATTTGGTACTTTAAATTTTGTGGCTCTAGAATGACTACTTTCTGGACAAGCTCTTGGAGACTCCTAACTCTCTACTCATGGTGAAAGAAGTAGGGAGCATTTGGAAGTACAAATGAAGAAGATAATGAAAATCAATAGAGCAGATATCACATTTATTAATTAGTACTTGGAACTATCCCACCACAAATAAAACAATCATTTCTGCAGAAGTATAGTGCATTAATCTAGGCTGAGTCACCAAGGAAGAATTCATAGGGAAAACCAACTTAGAGGAAAAAAAAAGGAAGGTAATTGGATCAAAGAGAAAGAATATTCTAAGGGTTCTAGTCAAAATGTACATAAAGATAGGAAAAATAAATAATAAGTCACTGATCTACATTATGTGACAATATGTAAATTTAATTGTATGACGGTATATAATTAATGTAGTATCCCTCATTAGTCATGCATGGAACTTCTTGCTGTATCAGGGAAAACTGCCTTAATGTGGTATATTAGTACACCCCCAGAAGTCCCTGAATGTGCATCTGCAATTGTATCTCTTCATTAAATAAATCTGAGCCTATACTATTACTGAGTCATCAAGAGACTTTGTTCAGATTTGGCAAGCCAGAAGTCCACTCCACGTGACCACATCATCTAATCCAGCTCTATAAATTACCATATAAGAAGTCCTTCATCACAGAAAGTACTGAATAATACATCCATCTGTTTATATCACTCACAGTGACCTTCCCCTAACTTAGATTATCAAATAAGGGTATTACTTAGTCACTAAACATGGTCACACATGCCCAAACTGCCTATGTATCTATACCTACATCCATGCTATAAATCAACTGAATAGCAAGAGATAAATCATTGAGGCTGAGTATTTTGAAAGGAGAGACATTGATTTGTGAAGAGTCGAATCTGAATGTTTTGATACTGGACTAAAAAAATATAGTTCTATTCTGTAGCAATAGGAAGCTATTGAAGAGCCAAGGAAGTAAGATGATAAAAGCTATGTTTTGAAAGCAGAGTAGCATCAGAAAACAGGGAGAATAATTAGTCTACTATTATGACAATGGAACTACCATGAATCAGGACGAGGTAGAAGCAGTGGAAATGAAACCCAAAAGATTTCAGAGGACTTGAAAGGCAAGAACCACCTTAAATTAGAAACTAACTGGATTGTTTGAAAGAGAAGAGGGAAGGAACTCTCTGCTAGTGAGTCTGAAAAAATAGTGGAACTCTTCTCCGGAATGGTAAAGTGGGGATGAAGATGTACTGAAGATGATTGGTTTAGGTACAAAAACAGATGCTCAGTACTTGGAACAGATCCATCTTGGCTCTCAGTGCTCCAAGGGGCATTCAATGGACAACTCAAAAATAATGACACTTAAGCTGAGATGGGCAAGAACACCTTTGAAATTTATTATATATTTCTGATAATAATGACTAGAAATTTATAGCCCATGCCAGCAGCCAACCTTTCAATTTAGTAAGTCTCTTCTTGACTTAGTACTCAACAGAAAACAGTTACTGAAAAATCTGGAAATATCTTTCATTTCCCCTTGAAGCTGAGGAGTCTCTGCAAAACCCATAGTTCTAAAAAGTGTTAGTACTCTGTGCAAGAACTTTCTTCAAGGAAAAAATTAGCCATTATTAAATGATTGCTCCAGGGTTTGTAATACTTATGGTTTGCCACAGTGTGTTGCTTTGTTATAACAGCCTTAGATTTTGTGAAGTGATTTGTCTCAAAACTGTATTAATCTTTGGAGAGTTTCAAGAGATATTCTCACTTAGCTTTGAAGCAAAGTGATACTAGATAACTGAATGTAGAAAAAAAATGGAAAATATCAAAAGCAGAAGAGCAAAGTTTAATAAACACCAAGTACATTCTTATTATTAATACAGATAGTAGAAATTCTTCATATTTTGCTTCTTAACACATATTCTAGTCAAAGCAAAATCCTTACTACTTTAAATTGGGATCATCAAATCTGATATTGGATGCTTAGAACGATTAATATTTAATGTTCCTTTCAGGGACGTCAGTTCCTCAAGTACAACTGGTAACTTTGAAATAGGATGGGATTCAAAAGTGTTTAATACCCGTTAAATACAAATGACTTCACAGTCTGCAAATCTATAGTGAATTTACTATTTCTTGAAGCATTCTGAAAGTAGGTATTTCATGCTTCACAGGTATATTCAAAAGTGAGAGCAGATACTAAAAATATTCCAGGTGCAGCTGTTATTTTTAGGAAATATTTTGGACAAGCTTTTAGTTTATCTAATATTAATATATTAGATACATCTTGGACTGGTATGTACCCAGCTGAATAAGCATAAGATCACTAAGTCTCCTAAGGTCCCAAGATCAGCTGTGATTTTCAAAATTTGTGCTAGAGAAGCTGTAGTCATGGCATATTCCAGATCCAATATGACCAGCTTTATTCTTTTTAAGTTCTCTTCATTTGCACCAGAATTGCCAAAGAAATGAAGAAATGACTTCCAAGTAAGAAGATGATCTGCATTCTCTTAAGTCCTATTAAGTCCTATTTTGTTAAAAACAAACAAAACACAACAAAACTAGAAATACTTGTATTTATACTTTCATGGAAATTGTGAGGATCCAGATTTTGGAAACAAAATACAAATAATAAATTCCAGCAATTTTATTGATATTTTATTTGCTTTCAGGCTATTCTTGACATATGTTCTTTTTAAATTTTTTTTAAATGTTGATGAACCTTTATTTTATTCATTTATTCAGATGCAGTGCTGAGAACTCAACCCAGTGCCTCCCACAAGCTAGGCAAACACTCTACCACTGAGCTACAACCCCAGCATTATACATTCTTTTTTTTTTTCTTTTTTTTTTTTTTAACTAAAGAAATGTCACAGTAAAAAATGATGGGATTTATGTGCTGGTTTATTTCACTAACATTCTGGCCCTGACATTCCTGATGCATGAAAGAAGTATCCTGGGGCTGGTCCAGCTGTGATTCCTGCCTTCCAAGGAAAGAATACCACTGGTTTCCCTGTAGTATATTCCCAATCAACCAACGTGTTCCCAAAATATTTGGAGGCAGTGCTATATGACTCAGCTACTTGACTTCTCAAGGACAGGATAAACCAAAATAAATGAAGGAGAAAGCATTTCCTCTTCTCTTTAACTGGCATCTTAAAATCACCCAATTAAAGCATTTTAACTTTAAAATGACCAAACTGTTTCAGATTTAACAGCTTACCACCATAGACACTAGAACTATTAAGGATTTAGTGGGAACTGGATAGAAGGTGTTTCAACAAATTGTTCCTCTTCTCTTTACTTAAAAAAAAAAAAAAAGGAAATTTAAAGGAAGTTTATGTGGAAAATATTTAGTCTCACCTGTCTTATCACATAGGATGACAGACTTCCTGAGTCTGCCACAAATTGGAAGGAATTATGATTGAAGTTGACATGAAGAACCACTCTAATCAAGTAATAATCACTCTGAACCATTTCCAGGAAAATTCGCAAAGTGATTTAGATTAAATGTCATAGCTCCATTGGAGCTCTCTATGGAGAGGGAAATCTCGATCCCAACCCATTTCTGCGACACTGCCATAAAATCAGCCTGCCATTACCTCTACCTCCTGACATACAGCATATGGCCAGGAAATCTGAACACTAATAGATGGTTGGATCAAGTTCCTGGAACCACAGAAATGAGGGAATACTTTACACACCACACTTTACTCAAGCATTCAGTTACAATTATTTTAATGGTTCACTCAATAAGAAGCTTATTTTCACATCTCTGTGTCTTTCTGTAGAATCTCTCTAGCCTGGATTTATGTGTTTCTGTGATTAATTGCAAAATTATTTTTCATTTCTTGTTTCAGAAGAACCATATGTGATTTATTGTTTTGCTGACTACTCTGAAGTACGTAACTTCCTTCAGTTCAAGTTATTTTTTCTAGTATGTTATAAACGCCTTTCTCAACACTGGGAGATGTGAACTAAGTGACTTGTGTAGGTTTCATTCAAAATCCACACAGATATTTTTACCAAAGGAAAACCAGTCAACAAGTGAGAACCATATTCATAACCATTCTGATGTGCTACAAAGGTATGTATTCTCTTATTTTGAATCCTACAACTGAGTTTATTATAAAACTAAATGAAATGCTATAGTTTTTTTTTTAACTTTATGACTTCAGACTTAACATAGTATTAGATTTAGTATCTCAACTGCTTGACTTTCACATCAAATCAGTCAAACAAAATGAAACCTTTATAGCAGCTTGGATTTTTCTACTTATGATCAAAGTTGAAAAAAGATTATTGACTTTTAATCTTAAAATGAAAATGGGGGAAAGGAAATCCTTCAGAAATAACTTTGAGAGATAGTCTACCAATCAAATCTCTCATCATATCTTAAATACTCCTATCCTCAGGCTCTTTTCACCTTTTTTTCTGATAAACACAATGCCTATCATTCCCTGGAAATACTGATTCCATTCTCAGGCTTAACTTTTCAATGATTTTTTTCAGAACTAATAATCTCTGTGGAGATATATTGGCAGCAAATTTCATTGTACCTTTCTGTCAATCATACACACATATGAATACACACACACAGAGCTCTATTCATATATACGCCCAAGTGAATTTCTCCCCCACCTTATACACAACTTTATTTTCACACACACCTACACACAGAGAGTGTTTCTGAGTTGTCCTTTCTTTTCTGTTTGATTTTAAATTCCTGAGCATCAGAAAGTAAACCTGTGCTAGTTATTTCATTCAAATATCTTGAACCACAAATACATCTTTATTTATTTTATTTATTAATATAGAGGTATCTCAGTTTATGATGGGGTTACATACCAATATACCCATAGTATACTGAAAATACAGTTTAAATGCATTTAATATGACTAACCTACTAAGCACCACAGCTCTGCAGCCCAGTGCACTGTAGAGTATCAGTGGTTTATCCCTGTGATCCTGCAGCTGACTGGAAGCCATGGCTCATCGCCACTGTCCAATGTCCAGAGAGTTCTGTACTGCATTATCACTAACCCAGGAAAAACCAACATTCAGAATCTGAAGTACAATTTCTACTGACTGCATATTATTTCACACCACTGTAAAGTCAAAAAATCATAAGTAAATCCATATCATGAGTTGGAGACCATCTGTAAAGTTCTTTAGAGCACTATTTAATACAGTAAGCCAACTGATAGGTGACTGGAAAACTACAAACATTTTCTCTTAAACTAAATCTAAAAGCTAAACTGAAAAACAGAAGGAAGTATTCATACTGAACATTTAAACATAACAAGCTCAACATTTAAATATGACAAACTGTAAACCAAATATTTAAACTGTATGAAAAATTGCTGATGACTAATTGCTCCAGACAACCTACACCAACAATTAGGACATGAAAAATATGAGATCTTTGAAATTCATATTCTGGTGAAGATTTGTTAGAGCTGTTCTGAGAACCATACAGTGTTATTTCTCAAAAATCATGCAAATTAAACATTTTGATTTGTTTTTCAATATTTAACAGTTGCTATTTATACATCAAAATTTGCAAAATTTTCTAATATGGCAATTTGCACGGCATTTCCCAAAGATTCAGAGAATTTGCATCAAAAGTTTTACTGTGTATTATACTCAAATAAATTCACAAAAAGCATACGGTAGAGATTTAAGAAGAATAGCAATTTTGTTTGGCAGTCCTTGGTCAAGCTCACTCTCTCTCTCTTTCACACACACACACACACACACACACACACACACACAGCCCTCTGAAGACTCTGTTTCCTGGAATCAGGGAAATCTCAACATTTAGTATTCCAGTGTAATCAAGGTTACTCTACTTAATAATTCACTCTGTGGATGGGAAAGAAAACCATCACCAATAACCTGCAAGGCAGAAAATGACCATGCATTCTGTACACGAAACAAAGTTGTATGGGAAGTAAAATGACACTCTATTTAAGCATGATGAAATTGAACTTTCCTTCCTTCATGCATCTAGTATTTATTCAGCTCTTAGTGTGTGGCAGTCAATGTGGTGAAGGGCTGGGACCCCTGGGGGAAACAGGTAGATACTGACCTTGCCTTTCATAAACTGCTAGAGGCAGGGACTCAGAACATTCACAACTAATTATGTACACACAACTAAGTTCAAGGATAGATAAAGAAGTACAAAGGGAGCTTTTTGAACTGACATTTCTCCTCAGGAGGCACAGGGTTTTGCATTTGGATCCTGCTTTTGTTATTTCCTCCTCCTGTGACTTGGGCAAATTATTATTATTATTATTATTATTATTATTATTATTATTATTATTATTCCTCTCCTTTGGTTCTAAAAGGGGAATGGATTTGTCTCTGTAGTGGTTTCTTACTGGGACTGCACATTCTTGGCCACATCTCCCCAGAAGAGGTACAGCTATCTCCTCCCCTTGAGCCTAGGCAGTGACTACTGTGACCTCCACAGCACAGCAAAGTGACTCTGCTCTTCAAGGGAGGTCTGATGAAGTCCTATGGCTTACACCTGTCTCTCTTGGACATTTCCTTTCAGGACAACCTCTCCCAGAAGGCATCACCATACTGGGAGATGTTCCTGGAAAATCTCTGATTGATGATTCTAGCTGATCTGCCTCTCTTTTTGAGTGGAGAAGCCATTTTAGTAGCAGAAACTCCAACCCTTACTATTTCATCCCAAGTATTCAACTTCCTTCCCACCATTTGAGTCTCTCCAGCTGGGAGTCCACACTCAGAATATACAACCCATGTCTATTCTGAAACCCTTTATCTGAGTCCCTAATCTTAGATTCTATGAGCGTAAATGCAATACTTGCAGTTTTTGCCATTAAGGAGTAATGGGGCTGGGGCTGGGGCTCAGTGGTAGTGCACTTGCCTAGCATGTGTGAGGCACTGGGTTCCCTTCTCAGCACCATGTATGAATACACAAAATAAAAGTCTACCAACAACTACAAAAATATTTTTTTAAAAATTGAAGTTGTTTTAAGTGCTGCAATACACCAACAGAATCCCCTGCACAAATATTAGCAACTTTCAGCCCAAATGTAAAGCATAGAGTATTGTATCCTGAGGAAACTAGGCACAAAACAGAGGGAGACATCTTCATTGCATGGCTTATCAGAAACTCAAAAGCAGATTACTTGATAGCAGACTTTATAGTCTCCTAAGCATTTGAGGAACATTTTACAACCTCAAGGGCATTCCCACATTATAATCCTGATCAGTATTTAAGAAATCTAATAATATAGAATTTTGTTTTAAGAAACATACGTAAGAAGAATGATGCAGTGCAAAGAATACCCCATAGAACTCTTCAGGTAGGGATGATTTGTTATGCTGGAAATTACTAAAGATAGAAATTGATACACTACAGATGAATCCATAAATAACCAAAGAGCAACAACAGCAAGAGTTTATGACGAACCTTTCCAAAGCTTTGGGACATATGCATCATCTGAAATCATGCTGAGCTTTAGCTTCCAACTACTGGAGGCTAACATTGTGCTGCCTCTATTTATATTTAGGTCCAAAATGAAATAAGAGATGGATGTGTATGCCATGTCAGCTTTTCCCTTCTCAGAAAAGCCTCCCCATCATCCAGGCTACAAGGATATTGATCACCGAGCTTTGAGACTAACTGTACACCATGTATTTTACCAGGGGAATATTATCAAATTATGGAAAGCAAGTACTTAGAATGAAATCTTCTGCCAAAAAAAAAAAAAGAATCAATCTCAATCTTCATGTAGCACCTTTAAATAAAGACTAATTATAGGTGTTTATAGTCATTCACACTCAAATTTATTAGTTGGGAAGGATTAAGGCGAACATGCTAATTTGAAATATTTTCTCCAAATTTTATTTAAATATACCAGAACAATGCTATGCATTTATGTCAGAAACAATGAAAGAAATTGGGAATTTACTTAGATAAATTATTACTATCTTCAGAATGGGCTGTATCATGCTTTTAAAAAATTTTAAAGAGCCCTTTTTATTCATTTATTCTAGTTTTGAATGGAGATGCTAAGCTAATTTATCAACTTAGATATTAACACACACAGTATGATATGACGACAGGTGATATTTCTGTGTATCTATTATATCCAAGCTATCTTTTCTTTTACTGGTAAAAAAATTAATGCTATTTATTTAGATTGAAATGACTCTGCTTTTAAATGATCCATTAGGAGTGTGCTGGAATACTGCCCCATCACTCTACAGCTTCAACTCAACCATTGCAGATGAACCAGCAATGGAATCTGGGGCCCCAGTACAAATTGAAAACATGGGCCTGTGGATCCAAAGTTGAGAATTTCACTGGAGGCTGAAGCAGAAGGATCACAAGTTCAAAGTCAACCTTAGCAACTTGGCGAGGCCCTCAATTTAGTCAGACCCCATCTCAAAATTAAAATTAAAAAAAAAAAAAAAAGAAGAAGGGCTGGGAATGTGGCTCAATGTTTAAGCGCCTTTGGGTTCAATTCCCAGTACCAAAAAGGAGGAAAAAAAAGTTAATTTCACAAGGAGAAGAAAGAGTATTAAACAAAGCCTGAGGCCCTTCTAAGCACAGAGCCCCTGGCCTGCATGCAGGAGATGTACATGTCAAGACATTCCTGGCTGCAAAGTATTTACAGAACACTGTGGTGACAAGATGAGCCAAGGGAGAAATGCACTGTCAGTGGAAAGTCCTAGTGTGCACCTGGGGTACCTGCATGGTTTTAAAACTCAGCTTTTCTTGCCAAGAAAACTTGAATCCATGAATCCAAAAACTGCTTGAGAAATTTACCAATGAAGACTAAAGAATGCATTCAGCCAATGTATTCAGCAAAATGTACTTTCACCCCGGTCTACCTTTCCAAAGACCTCCAGGTCCAACAGCCTGTGATCCCCCAATGACAAAGAATCACTCCTGCTGAGCAAAATGAAAACATCCAGCCTGAAAAACACAGTAGACTGTGAGCCCCTTGAAATTTCAATACTAATTCAGATTAAAGAAAACCATCCATCAAATTTTGAAGATTTAGCTAATATCCATTTGCTAAAATAATCTAGACCTCAAGTAATAAGCCCTGAAAACCTGGTATCTTAAAGTAGATACGTGAAATGAAGCATTCCTTTTCATGGGGACTGACATCTTCACGCCAATGTCCATTTGTCACCTTTCTTCACTAAGCCACGTAAGGTGCTTTAAATTCTAAAAGAGAAATAAGCACTCCACTTTCAGTATTTCCATGGTTGAGGACATCTTCACAGAAAGCAAACACCATCTATTTCAAGGCTTGATTGTGTGTGTCCCCCTTACTCTGCCCTCCCACCAGTCGCTTCTCTATTTGGAAATCTCCTAAGTTTCAGAAGTTCCTCTTCCTTCACCATAGGCAGGAGTTTCTCCAACTTCAGCACTGCTGACACAGGGGATCAGACACTTCTTTGTTGTGCAGAGTTGTCCTGGGCTTTGTCCTGAGTCAGCATCACTGGCTTCTGCCCACAAGATGCCTCCCACCCCATCTCCTGGGAGAACAATTGCTTTAGACCTTTCTCTGCACACAATGAAGTGACATAGCACAATGACTCAGAGGTATGTTTAGGATTTGCCCAACACTATTTCGGGTTCCATTTTTGTCACTTTGATATTGTCAAGACCTGAGAAATCCACACAGTCTCTCCTGTGTAAAAGAGGGCTTGGGAGATTTATCTCATAGGACTATGATCATAACCGAATGGATAATGCTTGTAAAGTGCATAGCTTAGTACTTGGCATATATTAAACATTCAATAAATAGTACTTTGAAACTGCAATTGAAATGCAACCTAACTTGGATCAATAAAAGAGAATTAGGAATTCAGGGAAGGAAGAGAAGGAGGATGTCACATTTCTAAACTGAAAGACTTTTGTCTTCCTTTATTTGGATACAAACTCTAGACTGATAAATGAATGCCTCGGAATTCCCAAGCATTAACTGGAAAATTCAATTCCATGTTTCTGATCCTATGTTTCTGTGTATTCTTTTCAAAGGAAATTGAAGGGAGGAGTCCTGGTCATTAGATTTTATGCCCATATACTGAATTTTCCTCAAGTTAAAAATATTTGATATTCTTGTGCTTAATCAGAAAGAGAGTATGTAGTCTTTGTGCCAAGGGGAAATAAACCCAACAGAAACATCTTATTTTGGGGAGGGGGGGAGGTGGTACCAGGGGTTGAGCTCAGGGGCACTCAAACACCACATCCCCAGCCTTCTTTGTATTTTATTTAGAGACAGGGTCTCACTGAGTTGTTTAGCACCTCACCGTTGCTGAGGCTGGCTTCAAACTCATAATCCTCTCGTCTCAGCCTCTGAGCCAGTGGGATTACAGGTGTGCACCATTGCACCCAGCCCAAGAAAAACGTCTTTCAAGTGCAGATCTTGCCTTCCTACACATCCTAGTCTTCAGGTAAGCCGAGGCTTTAAATGTTGTATTATAGAATAACTGGTATAATAAGTTATAAGTGGAATCCATGGAAGTACACATAAAAAATTACTAGTGTTGAGGGAAATTACCATTCACTAGGGATTATCAGGTGCTAGGTACTGTGCTAAGTCTTTAGCATGCATTATTTCATTTAACCAACGCTGACTACCTGTGGGAAGTTGCATGAGCAAAGCTGTGGAATCAGGTATTGGTTAATGAAAAATGATACGTATGCATCAGACTGAGATAGAAAGAAGCGCACTTCAGCAAAAGTAAATAACGTTTGCGCCTAGGCACTGAAAACTGAGATGTGTGAATAAGTTCAACAGGTTTAGCTTGGTTGAAGCACAGGTATATTTCTGCATTGAGGAGATGGAAATGAAAATCAAGAGGCACATTGGCTGAGTTGCAAAAATCTCTTTCATTCCAGGTTAAAATGGTTTATTTTTTTATCCTACTGGTATCAGGAAACAACAAGGGATTGCATGGAGTCACAGCATGGCATGGTAAAATCTTTCTCACAAAGGTGTCCATAGTAACACAGTGAAAATCTGAATTGAAGTGCAAGGGAATATGATAATTGATAGATGTTGGGAGATGTGGGAAAAGGAGGTGTTTTAAACCAATCCTACCTAGGGGAATGGATAGACTGTGATAAAAATTACCCAGATAAAGAATAGTCACCAAAAATTATATTTGCAAGTAGAAAAATGACAGAATCTTAGGGATGTTCAGAGGATTGTTCTAACTATATAGTTGGATTTGGTAGAAAGCAGTAAGAACTAACATACTGGTATTAGAACCATATGGTTAGTTTTACCTGAGGAAGCAGTTTTAAAACTTATTCTCCCCTAAGTTATGGTTAGAAAACGATAACTTAGGAGAGAATAAGTTGGAAGTTGACTAGTTCACATGATTTGAATTTCAATTCCAACTTTAACATCTTAGTAATTGTAAAGTATAAAGGCATTTTATCAGCCACATTTCAGTTATATAGAAATTTTCCTTATTTTAATGCTGAGGGTGATAAGTCAGCACCAACAACAAGATTCCAAGTGTTCAGTATTAAATTTTTATCTATTTAGTGCAATTTAACTTAACACCTCAAATGAGGTTATTTGGAGATGACTTTCATCTGCAATTCAAAGTTTGAACTGCAAGAATAATTATATATGAATAACCCACAAAATACTGCAAAAGTGAATACATAATCAAATAAAATTACTGAAGCAGTGTAGCAACGGCACAGATGGACCAAACATGGCTAGAATGAGAGAGAAAAATTCAGAAAAAAAATAAAATGAAAGAAGCATTTCAAGTACCCAACATACTAAATTAAAAACTAAATCCTTCCCTAAGTACAGCTGGTAGCTATGATTACAAAAAAGTTTCTTTTTTTGGGGGGGGGGGGATATGTCAAAAAAGGGCACATATACACAGTATAAGCACATAATTAACTTGGGAAAATATTTACAATGTGTATAACCTGCAAAACATTAATGACTGTAATGCACAGAGTTCCTTTATGATCAATGAGAGAAAATTTTCTGTACAAAGAAATGGAGCAAGAGACATACTGGATTTATTAAAGAAGAAATGAAAATGAGCAATAAATATTTCAAAACTTTTCAGTCTTAGTAGTAATCATAATTATGCAAATTAAAGCAGTAATTGCTAATTTGCTTACTCAACTGGCAAATATGAACACATATATTTAGTTTTATTTCTCTGTGTAGGCAGAGTAAATACATACTGGTTGTCCCCTCCAGTGACAAAGCCCTTCTGAAGAATAATTTTACTTTCACTATCAGAAGTATTTAATTTGCACATTTTTCTGAACTACCAAGTATCTTCTAGGTGTTTATATTAATGTTATTTATCTTTCCATTTAAGCATTTCATCATAAAATACACACTTTTCCTAATTACACAATTCGATACACTGTATGAACTTTAAAACAAAGAAAAAAGCCTATATACTCACCAATAACTTGAAGCAAATTTCTGGCATTGATTTTATAGCCCTATAAGATTGTCCCCCCAAAACAGAATCATAAAATAATATTCTTTGTTAAGCTGTAGTTTCCATCCAATTATTTAATGTGGCTATAGACACGTACATTATATTATTTTAATTCTGAATATATTTTATGTTATAGATACCAACCAGATAATTTGTTTAAAGATTTTTAAAATTTGGGTGTTTTTTCCCCCTCTTCTCAACAGTGCTGGATAAATCATTTTAATTATCTCTCTGTAAGTGTTTCACTTATTTAAGAAAAATTCTGAAGGGTAGGATTGTTTGGTCAATAGCTTTTTGAAGTCTTTTGATGCACACTACCAGTTAGTTAACAAAATGGCAGCCTCTGTTCCATTTTTATATACCTACACCTGTTAAAGATACTATAACATTTTTTTCAAATGCCAGTCTGAGAAGGAAAGCTTTGTATCACATTATCCAGTTAATATACTTTTCTTTGGGAAGTTTTATGGGAATTTATTAATGGTTTGAATTTATTCTCTTCAGAGTTTAAATTTCATATCATTAATGCAGGTTTTTTTTTTTTAAATTGGGGCTCAGGTTTGCCTTACTGATCAATAAAGCTGCTTACATTATTGAGAAAGGTCTCCCCAAAGTATCACAACCAATATATGTGCTTTGTCGTTTACATTTTAGCCTCACTAATGAGGGAGTTGATTATCATGACATATAAAGATTCGGTTTTTACAGAACTAGTCTATCAATCATTTTCTTTTGAGGTTCTGCCTACAGGGTCATGCTCCATGTAGTTCTTTTCCAGTTCGAGATCAAGGCCTGTATTTTCTCCGATTTGGACTCTACATAGGTTTAAGTCATGAGGGAGCAATATAATCTCTTTCTGTCTACAAATGAGATGGTGATAAATCACAGTGCCTATCGCAAGGCATTGGCTGCTGCTGCTATTTGGAGTCAGGTGGTGATGAAGAGTACACTGACCTCCGTACCCTACTGAGGCACCAGCAGTTTACACCCCAGCGCTTGGTTCCCATCAGTATAAATATCAATGAAGGAGAAAGAGCAAATAAAAGTCCCACTTTTATTATGAAAATCATTTTCTCCTCTCAGACTCTCTGAAGCAGAACAGACCTTGTACGTATCTACTTTCATGACCTCCAAATTCACATCAAAAAGATTTGTCCAGAGAGACAAAGAAAATAGTGATAGTGAATGTTCGAAGACCATATGAATATAATACGTACCGTTAATAACAAAGGCACCATTAGTTAGGTAATTTTCAACGTGCTCTATGTAATAAGTTTCTCAAATATACGTCTTTCAGACATTCAATACCAATACAGAAATTATATTCTAATTTTAAATTATGACTATTTTATCCTACAAAAATTAGATGAGAATTGATCTTGATAGGTTATAAATTGTTTTGTAATTTCTTATAAAAAGAACAAAATGAGTGATAATTTAATAGGCATCTTAAAATTTCTATTTAATACTGAATAAGCTTTTATTAGTAAAATTGATCCAAATCTGCCTCCTCTCAAAAAGGAAACTTTTTTTAGCTAACATAATAAATATCTTCACATTTCACCCTGAATAAAATTGCTAACTATAAATTTTTGGTTACAACCTTAATTTTGAACACTGAATGTGATATTTCTGTAAATTCACAAAACCATAACCAGATTTTTTTTTTACTTTTAAACAAATGTTTTACCAATTAGTGTTCGAATATAATTTCAGTGAAGCAATAAGTTTAATAAACCTACCAATTATGCTAGTATTTGAAAATGGCATTGAAACATTCATCATGAAATTCAGAAACTTAAAATTAAAAGTAGCATTTTAATATTACTTAAGTAGGAATTTTTTTTTTACTAATATGTGCATTCAATGAGTGAAATTAATTTAACCAACAGTGTTTTCCTCTGAATTAGCTATCCATCTACCTATCAACCTTCCAACCCATTTATTTACATATTACCTTCAGCTTAATGCTGGTCCATGTCTCTCCTAAAGCAAAGTATACTGAAAAGCTAACATGAGACTTCAGGATATATTTAAATATCTGGGACAGAGAGAATCACTCAGACAGTCTATAACATCACAGAGAAAAGATAGAAAATGGGAAATAATTCAAGACAAGGCTTAACAGCTCAAAGCTCTGGGTGGTATATGAACTGAGAAGAGGTGGTTAAATTAGCCTCATAAGAACCTGTACATTAAACTCTCATTAAAAATACTATCTGGAGCTGGGGTTGTGCCTCAGTGGTAGAGCACTTGCCTCACATGTGTGAGCCACGGATTTCAATCCTCAGCACCACATACAAATAAAATAAAGATGTTGTGAACACCAAAAACTAAAAAATAAATACTAAAAAAATTTCTCTCTCTCTCAAAAAAAAAAAAAAAAAATGTTATCTGATGAGGTCAGGTTCAGGACAGGAGAAAGGGGATAGGATCTAGAATGTTGTAAAAAGGTGCCAATGAATGTGATAGATTGACTCCTCCCTGCAAAACCCTACCACTCCACCTGTCCCTATTCGGTTCTGTGCTGGGGAGCTTGATCTTTATGACCTGTATCCATGGGCCCCTTGCTCTCTATCTTCTGCCAAGACTGAGGCAATGGAGGGGTCAAGAGAGCTGACATTAAGAGGAGAGCCGAGAGTACAGGAGGGTAAGGTATAAATCTTCCTTTGAAACTGTGTGTTGCTTTCAGCATGCTGTGTGCCTCCAACAAAGACCATAATGTCTGTCTTTGGGCATCTTCTACAGCAACAGGGGCTTGGAGTTCCTGAAACCCATCCCTCACTTGGCCCTCTGGCCTAGCAGTGGCAATCTCCCTGTGCTTCTAGCCCTGTGGTGTTTCCCAAACTTGGTTAATGCCTCTTAACCCGGCTCTTTTCATTAAAGTCTAATTACCCATTCAAATGTGCCATCTGTTTCCTACAACAACCCTGGCTGGTAGAATTATTACAATAGACTGGCCCACTAATATGTTTTTAAATTCCAGCATGCTGCCATCAAAAATATTTAATAATAATATTCTGAAAGCATTTCGCCAAGAGTGACTCTCAGATTTATAGCTCTGGTGTTATTTTTCCGGGTTCTCATTCCCTTTTCTACTTGTCTGTTGCTGAGGGAGTCAATAATGCCAAAGTGGAGGACACTGATATTTTAGTAAAAATGTAAACAAGTGCTTCGAGGAAGGAGACCTCAGCTATTCTGTGAATAATCACTGCACGTTATAGGTCATGGGGTTCAAAGGCATTAACAAGAGGGGAAATTCAGGAAAATCTTTAAATGACACATGAAGCTAATTCACAATGAATGGGCAAGGAAAAAGACCAGGACACAAAATGGCCTTTGGAGGAAGTTGATGAGATTATATGGTGGTAAATCTGCTTGTTTAGTTATTTTTTCCCATAATTTCTTCCTTGATTTTAAATAATAGGCATAAACAGAAAAGACTAGTTACAAGTGACTTAGAGATGTGTATTTTCAGTTTCTGTACTTTCTATTTACTGCAAAATATAATAGCAAATGTTTTTTGGTTGCCCAGTGTTAACCTAAGAACATTAAAAAATATATGGTACTATTTCAGAGTCTTGATTTAAAGTCTGAAATTTTTAGTACACATCCCAATTCACTCAAGACTTCTAAACTTGAGTTTTTTTCATTCAACAAACTTGGTTGTACCAAGTATCTGTGTATACTTTCTTGGTGGTTTTAATGACAAAAATATATTTCAGGTAAAATTAACTACTTCAACAGCCCCACTCATGTCCAAAACAAAACTCCCCCCGCCATATCTTCTCCATCTCAGAAAAATACCTTTAACATTCACTTATGCCTCTGAGTCACCTTGGGCCTTTCAACACTCAGTCCTTCAGCAGATACAGCCAGACCTACCTCTGATGAACAACTTTTAAACCAACAACCTCTTGCTACCTCCAGTGACTCCAGTTCCTGACACCCTTACTCTCACTTATATCTTCTTGTAACCTGCTAATAAGTCTCTTCAATTCTATTCCTGGCAGCCCTTCTGTTGTTGGTTCTGTCCACAGCACTAAGAACATACTCTCCAGATTAAAATTCAGATTCTATTACTGCCTGGCTCAAAGCCCTCCAATGCCTTTCCATCACACCTGGGCTCCATCTCTCCAATCCAGTCATTGTTCCCTTAACCCTGATCAGAATGACCAACTTGCTGCTTCTCAATCACAACCTGACTTCTTCCACTCAGAGAAACGCCAATTTCTGCTTCCTCTGACTGCAATGATTTTGTCCAGTGTTTTCACAAAAACTCTTAACCTTCCTTCCTCTGTGTCTTTGCTTGAGAGCTATCTATCTTCCTGGAGAGATGTGGCTATTCTATCTAAAATAGTGTTCTGACTCCTTGCTTTTTCTTTTTTTCTATATACTCAACTTTTCTTGAACAGACATCATAACTAAATATTTTTGTGAATTATATTTCCCCTGTACGAAATATGTGAGCTCTATAAGGACAAAAGTTTTGTCTCTATTTATTACAGTTGTATTCCCAAAGCATTGAACAGCTTCTGACACCAAGTAAGTGCTTAATAAGGGTTTGCTGAATGGGTTTAGAGAAGAATAAAAGAGCAAGCAGAAATGTGCCTTGGTTACTCAAACAGTGATTCTCAACTAGGGACGACTTTGATCCCAGGAGATACTATCAATGTGTGAATACCTTTTTGATTGTTACAACCAGTGAGGGACATTCCTGGCATCTAGTAGGGATTGCTAGAGGTGCTACCACACACTCTACAATGTCCAGGACAGTCCTTCAACAGCACAGAGTTCTCTGAAATAAAATGACAATAGTAATGAGGATGAGAAACTCTAATCTAATGGTTAAAATTTATAAGAGAAAAAATATTCCTAATGAGAATTAATTTTATTTCTTTTCTTGCTTATTTCCCAGCTGTCAAAACTGTATTGGCAAGGGTAAGGCAAAGAACATAGGAGACCCAGATGCAGGTAGAACAGAATGAGGAAGGTAGGAAAAAGCAACACAGAATAAGTGAACCTGATTATGGTACCAAACCCAAGGCACATATAAGGTAAAGGTGGACTACACCCTGGTAGGAATTCAGGAAGGGTGTGGTAAAACAAGGCTGCAAAAAGAGTGAAGTATTTCATCAATTAATCCCAAAACGGGAAATTAACTGGCACCTACTCTGCAAAAACATTATGCTTCACCTTGAATTAAAAGGACCACAAATAAATAGGATCAATGAGAGCAAAGAAGTTAGCAAGGTCCTAGTCAAGAGTAAGGGGTTTTAAGCAGAGTATCAATCCCAGTAGGAGAGACGAATAGGTCAGTGGCAGGTCTGTGTCCTTAAAGCAAGAAGTCAGGATCTGAACCCAATAATGCATGGGTTGATGCAGAGTGGGACTCAAGACCCTAATGTCTCTTCCTTAGAAAAAGTCTCAGGGAGACTCTTCTCTCACATTTTAACTTTTTTTTTCTATATGGTTTCTTCATCATATGTATCACCGTATGTAGTAATATATTCATGTGTATGTTTATTGATTCAGTGGGTCACCCATGGTGAAATCTGTGGGAGCGAGAGCCCTGTTCATGCAGTGGTTGGTTTACAAATTGAGAATGAATACTTGTGGAATAACTTACTGAAGCACACCCAACAATGAATTCCACAGGAATAAAAAGTGTTTCGTTATCAAAATTGAATGCTCAGGGATCTGCATTTCTTCTCTCTTTCCTGTAGATAAGGAAAGGATTCAAATAATTATGTTGAGCTCCTTCAAACCCAAGAGACTTCCAATCCACATTCTGTGGTAGCGTCGGGATTTCCCAAAGCTCAGAACTGTCTCCTGCCTTCCTTGTACTCCACACTCCTCAGGTAATGGACTTTCCACCCCATCCAATAGATTTTTTTTTTTTAATTTTTAGTTGTAGATGGACACAATATCTTCAATTATCTATTTCTATGTGGTTCCAAGGATTGAACCCAGTGCCCCACATGTGCGAAACAGGTGCTCTACCACTAAGCTATAGTCCCATCCCTTCCAATAGATATTTCATTGAACACTTTCTATGTGCTTTAATGATAACTAGGTTCTTGGGATAGAATAATCAAATAAACCTGGCCCTAATGCTCAAGGAATTTATAAACTAGTAAAGGAAGCAAGCATTAATGAATAGAATTGCAAATTGTAGTAGGTGCCATTAAAAGATAAATAAAACCCCCAACCAATGACAGAGAGTAACAGGACAACATATACAGATAATATGATTTGCAGACACTTGCCCGGAAGAGGTGATATTTAAAGTATGAGATGTTTAAAAAGCCAGTTTCTGGCTCTGTAATCAAATGAATAAAGACACTTAAGCTATCATCATGAAATTACAGAATCTCTTTGTGAAACATTATTGGCAAATGAGGTTAAATTAACTCTCCATAGCTAAATAATAAACATTTATAGAGCAGAAACATTTAAAACTCTCCAGACCTTTTAAGGTCGCTGCATACCAGAGGAACAAAGTTGATTACTTAAGAGAGAAAAGCAAATCGAATTCAATTGACCTTGGTGCCATCAACCTAACACATGCTATCAAATCAATTTTTGTCACCAAAGGATTATGACACTGGGCCTGTGATTCAGCAGTCTAAATTCATTGAGTGATGTGAATTATATAAACTATGAACGTGAAAGGAAGGAGCTATCAAAAAGGACTTTCATAGGTTCATAGATGAATACAAGACCAGTGAAACTCCACACCATGAACAACCCCAAGAATGGGATCCTCATTAGGATAAGTTAGTTATACTCCATGTATGTACAATATGTCAAAATGACACTCTACTGTCATGTATATCTAAAAGAATAAAAGCAAAAAAAAAAAGGAAAGGACTGGCTTGGTATCAATTGATATTGATGTCAACATTGATATCAACATTCTGGGGCCTCTTGGAGAAAGGAAATTGTCACTGAATCCATACCTATTATGCATTGAGTACTCTTCTAAGTGTCTTGACATCTGCCACCTCATTTCCAGCCTGTTCATAGTAGGCTCCATTTGTGCAGGTGGGGAAACCGGATCACACAGATGGTAAGCCACTTATCTTGACATGAGATGACTAGTCAGCAAAGAAGTTATGATCTGAATCCAGTAATAGGTTTCTAAAGTTTGCTTCTTTTAATTATAATATGCTTTCTCCTCTGTGTTGGGACCAGCTCACTCTAGAGCTCAACTTGGGCTCCCCTTTCCCATCTGTAAAAGGAGTGATTAAGCTTAAATTCACTCAAAAATCTCTTACCCCTCTGGAATTTCTGTCAAGAACCGATATTCCCCCTCAACTTATTTCATACTGTCATAGTACTACAATTTAAACAAAAATAAAGGTTAAAAAAAAAAGAAACTGCCCATTTGGGCCTTAATAAATTGTACTCTCTCTCTCTCTTATTTAGAAGAGGATCGGAAACAATCAAAGTGCTTATCATTTTCTCTTCCCCAAAGTGGGCCCATTGCAAGAAGTCATGATAAAGCGAGGAACTCCTTACTCTAGCTCATAATACCTCTTAATGCATTCCTCTTGATCAGAACTTAAAAGCAAGATTAACTTCTTTACTCCCTCAAAAAAGCTTTAAGAGCTTAAACCAAACCAGCAGGTAAGAGGCACATGGATCTGAATTCTTGTACCACATATTGGCTTAGTGCCATCTTAGATTAGCTTGAAGACACTATTAAGATGTTCCTAACTAACAATGAAAAAATAACTGAGACACACAAGAAAGTACAATTAGAAAGTAGACAGGTCTGTTTAAAAGCATCAGTCTTAGGAAAGTTGGCAGGTCAATGGTTACAGAGTGTGCAATGGAAATTCCCTGCTCTGTCTGCAAATGTATTATTTCTACAACTTGCTATATATTTATATTTCAGGTCCCAAAGCAGCACTCTTCTTGGTCTCTGCTCTTAGCTTTATCTTTATTTGATAAGGATGCTCCAATATTATCTGGGATTAAGTTCATAAGGATGTGATAATGCACAGATACCCAAGCAGAGTGGTGTTCTCTTTTTCTAGGGAAAGACAATATCATCCATCATTTTCATTCTGTTTGTAAAACCAGGCAAAACAAAACAAAATGAATTTTCAACAAATACAGTAAGTACCTCGTTCTCTGACACAATATTCCACATATCCAGAGCTCACGTGCTTTCTTTCAAGCAAAACACAAACAGAGTAGGCAATTCTCGTCTGATTAATTTGTAAGATGTAAAGAGTTCAGTTTACATGATCAATTGCTTTCATATGGAACTAAGCTAAGTCATGACTTTCTTCTGGGAAGGGCCTGAAAAGAAGGTTGAATTACTATCAAATATCAGTGGAAAAAAATTATTGGAGAAGTAGCAACTATGAATCTAGATTAACTGAACAAACTTCAAAGGATAAATAGCACACCCTGTCTAAAAGAGCATGAAGTACAATTTTTGCATATTTAAATTCATATTCTTTCCTTGTCATAATCAAAAAGATCCAATCTTGTAATTCCTGATTTTTTACCCAGTTTTCCATTACATTTTACCAAATAACATCATTTTTAAAAACTGCATATTGACTCACTTTTCTTTCAAGAATTAGAAAGTAAAGAATAATTTGCATATATAACAGTAATTATATTTTTTTCTTATTTTGAAAGGTTTGAGTATTCTACTTTCATATTTGAGTATTCCATTAAATGAACAGTTTTTGTAAGAAATATGACTCACAACCCCAGATGAACAAAAACAGAATAAAATTCCCTTTAATTTCATTAACACACCATTATTTTGATTTTTAATTATACTTTAATTTGTAATGCAAATTTTTCTGCAATTAATTTACTAAATGCACTCCCAGGTTAGAATGATGGAAATATAATCAAATGCTCTATTTTGATTTTATCTATTAAATTATTAAAAACAGATCAAAATTTAAGCATTAAAATATAGACTCAATGAGTACTCTCATATGTTATGTAAAATAAAAGACAATAAAAAGTACTGACAGAACAGGATAAATATTGAATACATTCTTTCTTAGAGTCAAAAAGCAAAACAAAACAAAAACTCTGACTTAATATTGTGTGTTTAGTTCAAGTTTTCGCATTCTAATAAATGAAAGGTGGCAAATATTCTTTCTCCCTTTTCCAATTACAGTGTAAGTATGTACTACAACAGACAAATTATTATGTAAATTTATTTTGCAGTTTCAGATTATGCTAAAAGCTAAAACAAATGTATGATTTAGCTCTGGGGCATAAAGGAAATACTAACTATCACTACTGAGTGAGTGGTCACCCCAGCTGTCCCATCCCAGGGTCATTCTGGTGCCATCACAGAGACACAGCAAAAGCACAAATCAGTCATGACCATGGAAACAACAACAACAACAAAAAATATTTCATAAGTTAAATCTCATGCAGGCTATTTTAAAGTTATGATTACAATAAACAAAATGTCTTTGTTTTCTCCCATTACAAATGTTATACTCAGGATATGCAAATATCATTGCTCATTTGGTTTGAATGAGCTATAAATTAGTTTTTCAGTTTCTTTCTGTTTGAAACACAGGCTGGGGCAACCTTTTACTATGGAGGGCCAGCTAGTAAATATTTTAGGCTCTGTGGGTCAGAAGGTCACTGCCACAACTCTGCAGGTGCCACTACAGCACAATAGCAGTCACAGGTATTATGCACACAAATGGGCTTGGCTGTGTTCTAATAAAATCTTATTCAGAAAGTAAATTTGGCATAGGCCACATAGTTCATAGTCTTCTGGTATGAAATAGAGTGGGAAGCAGCATTAGAATATAAAAAGGTAGATATTACATTCATCTATCAAAATGATTTGGAGAAAGACTTTATGTTATGGGCTACAACGTGCTTCAGAGTGAACCCTATGCAGTGAGGACACTGTAGGCCACCACCTCAGTTTGCATCAAAGCACTTCTACTTACTAGCTTTAGGATCATTTGCCACTCACCCCTATTTTCTCAACTGTTCTCATCTGGGTAACAGTGGGGGTGGGAGGGGATGAGTTGTCAGTGAAGATTAAGTGAGTTAATGTAGATAATCCAGCCAGAACCATACCTGGTAAATAGTAAGAACTAAAATAAATATTAGCTATTATCATTAAAGTTCATTTTCATACATCATGGCCTCTCAGAAGGAAAAAAAAAAAGATCCATACATATTTTACAGCTTCTTCTTGTTATCAGTAAATAAACAAACAAATAAGCACAGAATGATTATGCATTGTCAGAATATGAGAGATCTATATGCATGAAATCATTCTGAGTTCCCCGAGGGCCATGCCTGAGGGTTATTTATTCATGTCTCCCAGCACAAAGCCATTGTCTAATATAATAGCTGGGAAATGTGAAATGAATGAGGGAAGGAATAGCTGAACAAATCTATGCAAAGAACAACTAACAGAGACATCCCTGGTGGCTAAGGACCAATGAACAGCCCCTTGGAGAGTAAACCAAAGAGGATACAGTTTGACAGGATAAAAGCAGAAGGCACCATTAGACAGTGAAGTACCAAAGCAGACACGTGCTAGAAATTAGAGCAGTCAGGTTGTGGAGGGCAAAGATAAACATATATCTCATAAGGAATTCAGTGTCGGGGCTAGGATACAGCCAAAGAATGGTGACGTCCCATCTCATGATTTCAGAATGACATTCCATAGGTCGTGGGCAGTATGGAACAGTTCAGCAATGAGGTAGACAGTGTTGGCAATTTGGGACCTAAAAAATATTCCAACAAAATGAATAGACTGAAGGGTGAAACGAATTAAATGACAAAGTAGAGAAAGATATTGTGTTCAACTACAATTAAAAAATAAATATTAAAAAAAAAAGATCCTTGAGTTCCACTTTGAGGAGCAAAGGTGTGGCGAACAAATAATTCTTATTTTCAGCCTAATATTATACTCTTTTCCCTAGAAAAAGAAGGCTCCTCACTGGCTCACAACAAGACTCTGTGGTCACTCTGTTCACATTTTGGATACTTTCCAAAACTGTTCTCCATCACCTAAATGAGTATGTACAAACAGAATCTCAGAACTTTCAAAAATACTTTTTGACTCTTGTTTTAATATTGAGAAACTACTCGGTTTTCTCAGCTAAAATCATCCAATATTTTTTTCTCACTTCTTCTTTCACTATATTTGAAAATGTTAATGTGGGCTTATTCCCTGTTGGATACATTTGTATTGAAATTAAAAGGCAACACCTATTTCTCATTGTAAATTGTAGCATTATACAGACTGAATGACAGAATCATACATAAATACTTTCTAGTTATAATAAAATTTATCTATTCTACTGCTATATAATAAGGAAGCATACAGAAATTATAAAGCTTCATTATATGAAAGTGCATTATTTAAAGGTGAAACCTACATAATTTGTACTAGTTTTTCACTTAGCTGTGTTACTCCTCCTCTTGTGAAGTAAACTGAATCTTACTTCAATTTTGATTATTTTAAGCATACACATCTTTAAAAATGGATTGAGTGTATTTATATCATTTTCCTTTTTTTTTTTTCCTGCGTTTGAGGTGCCCTTTAAAATTCTGAAGTCCAGAACCAATAGCATCTTCTTTGTTCGTGTTGGATCAACTGGAATACAATTTCCAGGTATATACTTTGTTGATTCTGCGTCTTGACAGCTTCCATTCTGGGGGTCTATACAGCACTCTTATGTCTTCCTCTGATTACCTCCCTATGGCTCCCCATCCCTATAGTCTTTTTCTGGGACATGCCCTTCCTTGAGCCAGAGATCCTGTTATCTACCTGTCTACCCAGTCTTCTGTTCACTCATTTATGCATATCTATTGACATTCAGTGTAGGAATACTTGTGGTAAGACACTGGGCACTGTCTTTGGGATTAAATTGTCAAGAGACAGTACTAACAGCTTTCTGTTATAAGAGAGAAAAGAAAAAGAAGAGGAAGAAAAATGAATATGTTAAAGACAAAGATGTTAGAGAAGACAAATTTGGGGTTTTCCATATACTCTTTCCATAGACAATTTTTACATTTGAAAAGATTTTTTCCTAATACATGTATTTTTCCTTCAAACTTCTACAACACTTCCACAATTCATGTCAACATAAAAACAAGAAAAATATACCTGATTGCCCAGAGAAAAAGAAATTATTCTTGAACCAAAACTCAAATTTCTTATCACTTCTTAGAAGTTCCTACTTCATCTGGCCCAGCCTCTCTCTCTAAATTCACTACCACTTTGTACCCATACCCTAAACTGACCTCAGCCATGCTCCAAGGATTTGTTTCCTGAAATTCAACTACTTTACTTCTACCTCAAAATGGTGCTATTATTGTTCTGTAAGCCTTAAAGATTCCCTGATGCCTAAGCCTATCTCCTTTTCATTACTTAAGCTTTTTTTCCAAATGTCCTGTCCTCAGAGAATCCTCCCTGTGTCCTTATCTCCTCCCATCAAAATACTCCCTGGGGCTCCCTTTTGTCTTTTATATCTTTTTTGCAGCTTCTCAGTGGCTGGCATTATCTTATTTTTATGTATAGTTTATTGTCTTTCTTTCCCCTTAGGATATAAGCTCCTTGAGGGTGGGATGGCTGCTTATGGTTTAAGTTTAAATTCTCAGGACCCAGGACATTGTCCAGAGAACTCATATACTGACTGACCAAGACTTAGTAACTGGTCAGATGTGTCCCATTCCTGTGCTACCTTTACTCATGCCCCTGCAGAAGTGTGCTCACTGAGTTGCACAGGGAAGCAACTACATATTCTTTGTAAATGAGTTCAGGTAGGGACACTATAAGGACCTTATCTACCATAGTTTTTTTCTACCATGGCAGATGCCACTCTACTCACATAACTGTTATTTTTTCCTTGAATCCTCTTGGGACAATTGTCAGAAAATGTATTGTATCGAGGATATGATACATTTTTGTTTCCCTTGGACCACAGGTAAATGATTGTATTTCTTGTTTTGTTTTTCACCAGCATGCTAAGCTATAGCATCTTGAATTTTGCCTTTTTGGACACATGTTATATACCATGTACCAAAATACATTCTAAGTACTCATTCTGTTTCTCACTCAGTATAATCACACTTTGTGTTACGACAGGGACAAGTTCTGAGAAATGCAGTTAGGTGATTTCAAGGTTGTGAGAACATCAGAGAACATAGTTAGAGAAAACGATATGGTGTAGGCTATCACCCATGGAGGCCACAGGATGTAGCCTATTGCTCTGTGGATTGCTGTGAATCGCTCTGCCAGGTTCTTCTTGCCAGATTTGCTCTGGCAAGTAATTTCCTCCACAATCACCTTGTGTACATTTTCCAAAAATGCTTTAGCTGCCTTCACATTAGCACCAGCACACTTACCACTTCATTTTCACTTTTTGTAATGAGTAACAATTCTTGAATTGTTTAAACCACCCAGAGCTACCTGAAAACTCAACATCATAATTGCATCTAGCTTTTCTTGCAAAACTGCAGTCAAACATTTTGCTTTGCCTACAAGTGTCATGGGGCTGAATGGGATACCCTGCTGTGTCTAAACTTCAATCCAGATCATTAGAAAGTTTCTTCCTGTCTGATACAGGCCCCTCTCCAAGTTTTGTTACTCTTCTTCTTGTCAATGAAATGCGTTCCATCACTTTGTTCTTGTTCAGGATCATAGCTCTGTTGGAATGGGACACATCGGACCAGCAAACAGGACCCACCACCAATTTTCTCCCTTTCTAGTCCTTAATCGCTTGTAATTTTATTTCCAGGCCTCTTAGTGGAATTATAGCAGTGCATTTTGTTCACAAAGGGGATGCAATGAGCAAAACAACAAGAGATGAAATCACAGGAGAAAATTGATTCAATCAAGAGTTGTGGTAAAAGAAATGTATGAGACACAACATCCTGTTTTACAATAAACTTGCTTTTTTAAAAAAATTAAGTAGAAGGGTTGAACTAAAATAATGATTGAAAGTATAGTGTATTCAATACATAAACCAGTGACACAGTTGTTTGCAATCAGGATGGGGTATTATGTGCTGCATATAATTGTATGTGCTGTGATTTTACATGACTGACAGTGCAGGTTTGTTTACACCATTATCACTACAAACACATGAGTGATGTGCTGCATTAAGATGTTACAGAGGCCGTGAGGTCACAAGGTGAGAAGAATTGTTCAGGTCCCTTATAATATCAAGGGATTACATTCACATATTCTATTCATCCCTGGCCAAAGTATCTATCACACAGATCATGACTGTATTTCACTTGTGGATTGCCACAGTGGTCAGCTTTCAGAACTATCAGGATAACAGAGAACACCTGTAATGGAGACTGTTATCATGTACATACCTACTGCAGACTTATTTCCTAGGCATTTCATGCACTCCTATGCCATGACTAAGGTCAGTACTGAACTCTCAAATGAAAAAGCCATGGAAAGAGAGGAAAACAAACAAAAAACAAGACAGCAGGCAAAATAAAGAAAAAGTTATAGCAGTAACAATATGTTTTCAAGAACCAAAAGGTAAATAAGAATCTGTACAAACAGGATATGATACCAAATAGAGTTTAGATCCTAGTTTTCTAAAACAAATGTGTTTGACCTATTCACAACTATATCCAAAAGACAGAATACACACACAAACTATTAGTATTAAAGAAATTAATAAGCAGATGTATTATTTTTTATTGAGAATTTAACACACACACACACACACACACACACACACACACACACACACATATACACACACACTCCCCCTCAAAGCAGTAGTTTTCTTCATTCAGTGAAGTAGACCAGGTATTCCCACTCAAAAGACTCTGACCATAATTAAGCTTCTCCAAGAACCTCCCCATAATTTTGCTTCCTGTCACCAAGATTTTACAAAGTATGTCAACAGGATTTTACAGGAGTTCTGCAGAGAGCTCAGGAGTTCTGCAGAGGGCATTCTTACTTTCTTGTAAGTGCCAGGTTTGAAGACAAAAGGTGTGATAGAATCTGTCTCAAAGAGAGCTTGTTGCTGTGCTAAAGATACTATCTCTGTTTTCTTGGTAAAAACAAACAACAACAACAAAAAAACTTGTAAAACCTCTGTCTATCCTAAAAATATGGAACCAATAGTAACTGTTAAATTCCCACCCACTGCCATGTAACCAACCACCCCAAAGAGTATGAATCAAATAATTCCCAGACTCGGGGTCCAGGGATTTTTTTAGGCATTAGCCCCTCTGACTGCTGCAGCTTAAATAAACCTTTTTCCTGAAAATTCCTACAGTGTCCAAACTCGTCTGTCATACATTGCTGGTGGGTGTTGGAGAGATTTTAAATATTCTTTACTAAACCTTTCAGCAATGTCTGGAGGGTTTTCTAAACAGTGCTGCTAGAATCTAATGACAGAGGCCAGTACATCCTATAATGCACAGGATGGGTTCCACAAAAAGGAATTACCTGAGCCCAATACCGAAGCCGAGAACACCTGCCCTAGAGATAGAAATAATAAAAGATAATTTTCAGAGAAGGACGAAATCATGATCCTCATACAGTCACAAAATTGATAACTCTCTCAAGAATTTATTCCAGCCACCTAGAAACTGAATTCAAAAAACATACATATTTATAGATCAAGAGATTGAAACATATGGGCAAGTGGGGGCAAAACTGTCCCTTCCACAGGATAGAGAAGGAATTCAATGTAACGCCTACTGGCCCAGCACAAGTTACCTATAATTTATGAAATTATATAAGGGCTCCCACTGAATCACAATCAGGTCAGGCTATATATATATGTTCAAAGACTAGCTGTCCACTGAAGCGCACATTTATTTTTACTACAGAATTAAGGAAAGTAAGAGTCCAGATGCTAGTCACCATTAAATACTACCATGGGTCAAGCATATTCTGGTGGCTTTGGGGAAATAATCACCAAATTATGGGTTTAGTCAATGTTTCAGTCATTTTTTTCATCACTGTGACTAAAAGACCTGACATGAACAATCAGAAGAAGAAAAGTTTATTTGGATCATGGTTTCAGAGGTCTGAGTCTGGGATCCAGGAGAGGCATAACATCATGGCAGAAGAATGTGATAGAAGAAAGCAGCTCAGGACATGGCGATAAGGAATAAGAGTCATACTCACCAGGAACAAAAGATCAACACCAAAGTCACATCCCCAGTGACCCACCTCCTCTGGTCCCTCCCCACCTGCCTACTGTAACCACCCAGTTAATCTGCATCCATTCATCCATCTCACAATCCAACAAGTCCAGTTCTGAAAGATTCATGCATTGTTATTCACATGAGCTTTGGGGGACACCTCATATCTAAACCCTAACAGTCAGTGCTTAAGCAACACTTGTATTTACCTGATAATTCCAAGTTGAGATTCTAACTTATGCCCTTCTCTTGGAAGGTTCATATCAAAAATAGATTTTTAAATTGCATTTTCTTCTCTCCATTTCCGCCTCAACAAATACGCTCACTCAGAATGTAAGAAAAAGAAAAGAGAACATCACATGACAATAAACCATCTTTCTCTGCCGAAATACCCAAACTAGAACCAGGTCTTTTTAAATGGAACTATGGAAGAAGAGATCTTTTTTCATTATAGTATAGCAATGAGGACAGAATAATACCTCATAATAATCCATATGGAGGACAAATTAATGATTCATAGAAAATGACAGGCCTGGAAATAATGATTGAGGCAGTAAGCTTAATCAAGACTTGTACAAGTGTCCAGTATAGGCCACTAGGGAAGCATGGATAATTCGACTTCATATAAATCACTTAGGATCTTTAAAGGCTCACCATCTAAACATCATTTACGTGTGAGTTATTTCACCAAGGTTGGCCAAGAGTCCATTGCAATCAAGATGTTTAATTCCTTTGGCTTTCTAAGTTTGGCTGATGGAACATGAAAATAATATTTCCCAGTTAATAATACCAAATGTGTTCCTTTTACTAAATTTCAAAAGATAATACGCTTCAATGAAACTCTTGGCACTTTTCTTTTTAATTATCCATCAAAAAGAAAAATTATGGCAAATAATGAAAGATAATGCTCATTTCAAAAAAACATCTTGTTCTTTTTAATTGAAATCTTCAAAAATATTTTAGAAACTTTTGAATGACAGAGCTACCAAAAATATAATCAAAGTTAGAAACATTTAAGTTTGAAAAAAACTAAACATAACTACATTTGAATTTGATACAGAATTTGAGTAAAAAAATAAGAAGAGTTGTGTGTACAATGAGCCCAGGGAATTGGTGTCAGGTTTGTTGAAAGGGTCTTTCATTAAACCTGAATCCCACCCACTTATACCAATATCTTAGAGATTGCTTTGACCAAAAGCACCGACTCTTCACTTCTACCTGCAGATGTCCATGGAGTAACTAAAAGCATCACAAAAGCTGGCCATCTCTGCCTAATTTTGCATTTGTCTCCCTTGCTATCATAAGCCTTGGATATAGCTTGTCATCCTCACTCTACAAGGCTGAAGGCACCTCAGTAACAATAACCCAGATATGTTCAAGATTTGCAGGGACATCATAATTGACACATGCCAGCTTTTCCAACATCCTGTTCCACACCCCAGGAACAGCACCTAGAAGTCTCCAGTCATTGCCCTAAATTTGAAGAAACTGAGGCTGTCTTGCCTTTCCAACTTGTCTTTACTCTGAGGCATTCCCTCTACAGACAACAATGGGTTCCAGGGTTCCAGAAAGAGTAAGGCTGATGGATGAACATTTTGTGACAACAGCCTGCACTACCCTCTAGGAAGGGGACAAGGCCCTGGGTGACATTCTGAGATAATGATCAACCAGACCACAGTTTGACCAAGACTGCTTGACTATGCACACTTACCTAACCCTCTCACTTTTGTTTCTTCCCCTATTGAAACCTCAAGCTCATGTTAGTCCTCCATGAAGACAGGACTGAGGACACTAACCCTTCATCTTCCAGTAGCCCTATACTGAATGTTAAATTCTTCCCATCTTCACCACTTCCTTTTCTGTTTGCTATTTGGAGTGGCTTGCCCTGATACATTGGGACTCCCCGAAATCAGGCTCCCTTCTGGACTAAGACAGTGGTCACAAATTCATGCTTAGTCAGTAGAGTTCTATTATCACTCCATTGTCATGTCTCAAATAGTTGAATCACACATAACTAGGGGTAACACGTAAACACTTCATCTATAGTGGTGAAACAAACTTTCACACATTATTTGCATGCTAGTTCCTCATATGATTAGTCTGGCAGTAATCAAAATGAATCTTGACTAGCAAGTTAAAACTTTGATGAGCTATTTGCAGAATAGGGCCAAGAATATTAATCAAAGATTATCAGAAAGGCATAACTAGTCTTTAACTTCTCCAACACCTACACACTGAAAGCAGAACAATAATAGTTATTAACACACGAGAGTTTGAGAGCCTTTTGATCACTATAAAACCTTTTTTGTTCTTCTGTAATCAAGGTAACTACAGAGTACAACACTTCTTTGAAGTTTGAAGTCTATTTATCAATGTAAGATCAAGGTGTTTCTAAGACATTGTTCCCTTGTGCTGAGTTTTAGGAACATACTTAGCCAGGCATCACCATGACTGTACTGTCAACAACTTGGGAGTCTGATACAGGAGGGTCAGAAGTTTGAGGCCAGCTTGAGCAACTCAGTGAGACTCATTCAATCAATCAAACAATAAAGGAGTGGGGATTGAAAGGGTAAAGTTTCTAAGCTGCAAAGCCTGAGTTAAAATGTAAAGGACCAGGCACTGTAAACCTGCTTCTAAACTGCAAAGCATGGGTTAAATTCCTGAGGCAGTTAAGACAAGGCCCTACTGGCCATTTGATTTATGGCATGGTATCCTGTGTGACTCCTCATGTAAGCATTCAAGACCCTGTGCTGCTTGTCACGTAGACATTCAGGGCCCGGACCAATCAGTTTAAATGTAACCCCCTCCTTAGGAAAGACCTATCACTCCAGCCAGCCCTGTTCCCGCCAATGACTGTACTAATCAAGTCTAAGAATTATTGTTTGATTTTCCCGAGGTGTAAGGTGATTTGATAAAGGAGACTGTGATGTATGCAAAGCCCCCCCCCCTCCCCAAAAAGTGTACTTAAGCACTGTTCAACCCCTGCTCTGGGCTCTGGGATGCTCTCCTTTCTTGAGTGGGCACGGAGCCCCAGCATGCTGGTTCAATAAATCCCCTGCTGCCAATTACATGAGTGGTCTCTTGGTGGTCTCTTTCTCCGACGCTTCGCCTGACCCTTACAGGGATGTAGCATCTCTGGTAGAGCACCTCTAGGTTCAATCCCCAAGAAAAGAAAGATAGATCAGGGGAGAGAGAGAGAAAGAAGAAACAAAGGAATAAAAAAGGAAGGAAGGAAGGAAAAAGAAAAGAAAGAAAAGGAAGGGAGGAAAGGAGGGAGGGAGGGAGGGAGGGAGGAAGGAGACAGACAGATGGGCAGGCAACATCCTATTCTACCCATGCTGGTGTTGTAGACTTTGTTCTCCACTTTTAAAGTTATAATCTCAGATTAATATCTAAGAAAATGTCACATTTCACCATGGATAACATGAGTGTTTGAAACTGGGAAAAGGCAATAATATTTTTATCAACTTAAAATAAATCCAGAAAGGCCTCATCCTTACATCTGGTGGTATCAATATTACTGTTTTAAAGAAGACTGAAATTATGGCATTTGCCAGTAAATGATTGGAGTTGGAGAATATCATGCTAAGTGAAATAAGCCAATCCCACAAAACCCAAGGCCGAATGTTTTCTGTAATATGCAGATGCTAATTCACAATAAGGCTGGGGGCACTAGGGAAGAATAGCATTACCTTAGATCAGGTAGAGGGAAGTGATGGGAGGAGAGGGGTGGGGATATGGGGATAGAAAAGATAGTAGAATGAAACAGACATTATTACTGTATGCATATATGTGTCTACATGACCAATGATTCTGTAACATGTACACTCAGAAAAAAGAGAAACTATATCCCATCTACGTGTGATATATCAAAGTGCATAAATGCATTCTGCTGTCGTGTATAACTAATTAAAACAAAAAACAAAATTAAATCCCCCCACCCAAAAAAAATTTATGACCAACTCCAGAGCAGGTAACTTCCAATAAATTAGCATATTCATTTTCTTTAAATAAATATAAGAACTGAAATGATGACAGTCAATAGAGTAATGCTTCACCATGAAAAAAATTTAAATTTGTTTTACAATGTATATTTCAATACTTCTGGAGTGTCCATGAATGATGCACTAGGACCAGTTCTTGGCATGAACGTTCAGAACTTAAATAAGGATGATCCACCCTCCTTTAAGTCTTTCCTTTAATTGCCACCATACTAATAATACTTATAATGTCCTCTATTCTCATTTATATATGCAGCAAATGATTTGACAATGTTGTGGTTTGCACAGTAAACTCATGAAGAGGCAGAAGAACACAAATCGCAAGTCCTGCATTCCAGAGACTACCCAACTCTTTAGCTATGGAAGTTCAGGCAAGTTTTATATTTGAAAATTGAAGACATGTAACCACTGCTTATATCTGTGATGTATGATTTTTCTAATCATTATGTATTTCACCACTGGTGATAAAAATAGCCAAACAGAGTATTTGGAGCTAGATTTTTTTTTTCCAAAATCAAAATACTGGGCTTTGTTGCTTATGGATGATACTCTCATGGAAAACAAAAATTATCAATGCAAAGATGTCAAGGGCAAGAACTATAAAATGTAACCAAATAACAAAGGGTAAAACTTTAGTTTCCTTTTCTGTCCCAAAATTTGTGTACCTAAAAATGCATCATATAGGTAAAACTGTTAGAAATTACAAGAGAGCAGTTACTGCAGCTACATGTATTCACTTAACACTTTATTTTACATAGTTGCTAAGGAAGACTAGAAAATACAGACATAATTATTTTTAAAATATCCTGTTTCACTGCATTACATGTATGTATATATTCGTGTTTATCTCCTTTACATCCTTACAAAGGATGAAACAATCATTTCACCTCTTAACATTTCTGCATTAACAAGGGAACTTTCGGAAGGATGCCACATACGCAAACTATAATTCAGACAGACATTTCTCTAAGGAAGATATATGAATGGCCAAAAGATATATAAAATAGTCAATGACACTGACCATCACTACTTACTAGGAATAATTATATCAAAACCAGAGTGAGATGTCATCTAACTCCAATCATAATGGTTAGTATCAAAAAATAACAAATGCTATTAAAAATATTGATAAAGGGAAATGCTCAGACACTATGAAAGACAATGTCAATTAATACCATCATATGGAAAACAATATAGAGGTCCCTCCAAGCACTAATATAAAACCACCTTATGATCCAGAAATCTCACTAATGGGTATGGTACCCAAAGAAAATGAAATCAGTATGTTGAAGAGCTATATGAACTCCACTATTCACAGTAACAAAGATTTGAACCTAACAGTAAACAAATCAACAAAGAAAATGTGGTATATAAACACATTAGAATATTATATGATCATAAAAAGAGGGAAATCCTGTCATATGTGACAACACAGATGGACCTGGAGACATGTTAAGAGAAATAAGACAGACACAGAAAAACAAATACTGTATGATTCACTATGATGTGGAGTCTAAAAATAAAGTCCCCTCAAAGAACTGGAGAGCAGAATAGTGTTTATTAGAGACTGAGAAGAGTAGGGTGGAAAGTACAATGGGGAGATGGTGGTCAATGGGGACACATTTACAAGTAGACAGGAGAAACAATTATTGGAATTTGGTCTTCTGTTGCACAAATAGGTGGCGATAGTTAACAATAAGTTACATCTCTAGACAGTAGAAGTGAATATTCTCACCATAAAGAAATGGTAAACATGTGAGGCATTAGTTAGCCTTTTATCTTTGTGACCAAAATACCAGACAAGAACAACACAGAAGTGGAAAATTTTGTCTTGACTTATGGTTTCAGAGGTTCCATTCACGGTCAGTGACTCTGATGCTCTGGGCCCAAGGTGAGGCAGATCATCACAGGAGAAGGGCATGTCAGAGGAAAATAATTCAGGCCTTAACATCCAGGAATCAGATGATAACCAGGGAAAAACTATAAATCTCAAGGGCATGTTCCCAGTGATCTATCTCCTCCAGCCAGACCCTACCTGTCTACAGGTACCACTCAGTTAATCCATTCAATGAGATTAATTCACTGATTATGTTACACGTCTCATCATTTAATTTCGCCTCTGAACATTCTGGCATTGTCGCACACAGGAGATTCTGGGGGACACCTCATATCTCAATCCTAACTATGCTCATTACTTTAATTGATCATTTTACAATGTCTACATTAATGAAAATATCCCTTTGTATCAAATAAATGAATATAATGAGTACATGTCAAAGAAAGATAAAAAATTAATAAATATTTCAAAGGGTTGGCACCAGAGAATTCAAGTACTTTCTAAAGGAAAGCATAGAATAAGCACTGCACATGACCCACAGAGGCAAAAGAATCTTTTTCTGGAATGCCAGAATCTGAGCTTCAGCCAGGAAAATCATAGTTTAAGGCAATAAACCCATTCAGACAGGCCCAGAATAGCTCACAAACAATAAAATCATCAAATTCAAGAAAGCAAGGCAAGAAAGAAGTGCTGAAAGAAAAATAATCACATACTGATTACTGAATCCCCAAATAATGTCAGCCAAAATAATGCACACATTTGGACACACAGACTAATCCACAAAGCTACAACTATCTTATATTTGATAAAGGAGCTAAAAGCATGCAATGGAGGAAGGATAGCATCTTCAACAAATGGTGTTGGGAAAACTGGAAATCCATATGCAACAAAATGAAACTGAATCCCTTTCTCTCGCCATGCACAAAAGTTAACTCAAAGTGGATCAAGGAGCTTGATATCAAATCAGAGACTCTGCGTCTGATAGAAGAAAAAATTGGCTCCGATCTACATATTGTGGGGTCAGGCTCCAAATTCCTTAATAGGATGCCCATAGCACAAGAGTTAATAACAATAATCAACAAATGGGACTTACTTAAACTGAAAAGTTTTTTCTCAGCAAGAGAAACAATAAGAGAGGTAAATAGGGAGCCTACATCATGGGAACGAATTTTTACTCCTCACACTTCAGATAGAGCCCTAATATCCAGAGTATACAAAGAACTCAAAAAATTAGACAATAAGATAACAAATAACCCAATCAACAAATGGGCCAAGGACCTGAACAGACACTTCTCAGAGGAGGATATACAATCAATCAACAAGTACATGAAAAAATGCTCACCATCTCTAGCAGTCAGAGAAATGCAAATCAAAACCACCCTAAAATACCATCTCACTCCAGTAAGATTGGCAGCCATTATGAAGTCAAACAACAAGTGCTGGCAAGGATGTGGGGAAAAGTGTACTCTTGTACATTGTTGGTGGGACTGCAAACTGGTGCGGCCAATTTGGAAAGCAGTATGGAGATTCCTGGGAAAGCTGGGAATGGAACCACCATTTGACCCAGCTATTCCCCTTCTCGGACTATTCCCTGAAGACCTTAAAAGAGCGTACTACAGGGATACTGCCACATGGATGTTCATAGCAGCACAATTCACAATTGCTAGACTGTTTAGATGAATGGATAAAAAAATGTGGCATCTATACACCATGGAATATTACGCAGCACGAAAAAAAGACAAAATCATGGAATTTGCAGGGAAATGGATGGCACTAGAGCAGATTATGCTTAGTGAAGCTAGCCAATCCCTAAAAAACAAATACCAAATGTCTTCTTTGATATAATGAGAGCAACTAAGAATAGAGCAGGGAGGAAGAGCAGGAAGAAAAGATTAACATTAAACAGAGACATGAGGTGGAAGGGAAAGGGAGAGAAAAGGGAAATTGCATGGAAATGGAGGGAGACCCGCATTGTTATACAAAATTACCTATAAGAGGTTGTGAGGGGAATGGGAAAATAAACAAGGAGAGAAATGAATTACAGTAGATGGGGTAGAGAGAGAAGATGGGATGGAAGGGGAGGAGGGATAGTAGAGGACAGGAAAGGTAGCAGAATACAACAGTCACTAATATGGCAGTATGTAAAAATGTGATGTGTAACCGATGTGATTCTGCAATCTGTATTTGGGGTAAAAATGGGAGTTCATAACCCACTTGAATCTAATGTATGAAATATGATATGTCAAGAGCTTTGTAATGTTTTGAACAACCAATAAAAAAAAAAGCTTTATTTCCAAACCTCCCGCCAATGCCAAGCAAGCGGCCTTCTCCTGGGACACACTACACCAACAGGAAATCCCTCCTACCGCACTTCCCCAACCAATGGGAACTCTCCCAGAGTCCTGTGAGAGCTCTAGATGGACAGCAGGGGTCTAATCTCCAATTGAATGCATCTCTTAACATAATCATTATCATCTCAATGGCTTGCTGGGGTCACCTTTCAACCAAAAATGCCATGAGTCATTGAGAGCCATACCACTGGGCTGTGGCTCTCAGCAAGAGGCAATATATCTTTTACTGAATAAAGCACCTAGCTCCAGAAAACATTAGGTTAAAGCCAGAGTCCTACAGATAACAGCTGTGTGTAACTTTAAGCATGATGTTTTTCTGTACCTCAAATTCCTCATGGGTAAATTAGAGATAATAGTAGCTCCTACCTTTATTATTTACGTATATCTGGACATAATTCCAAGACAACAGGAAAATAACATCCAACCTTTCATACTTATTGAGACAGGGTGCTACAACTGCCATTCTACATCAACTCATAAAAAATAATTCTTACTCTTAAAAAGCTTAAATATTAATAAGCACAATATCTCTTAAGTGCCCCCCCCCCCATTTTTTGCCCATCATGAATCAATGTTAAATGTATGGTGAACCTTGAAGAAGCATGACATCATTTAAGAACCATTGAGAATTATGGCAGATTTTCATTTCAAAGACACAGCTAAAATTCCAAGATATTTTTCATTGTCTATGAAATGAAGAAGAGCAAGCATGAACCAAGTAAATCATCCAAACATGGCTTCTTCCCATTAACATTCTTATCCAATGAATCAAAGAAAATTCACAACCATAATTTAAGAATATCAGTGGAGGGGAGGGAAATATGAATCTGTACACTTGAAAGTATTTTGACAAACTGAAATCTCTTTCAATAAAAAGAATAATTTATTACATTTAAAGGGCAGGCAGAAAAAAAAGGCAAAAAAAACAAACAGAGAAGTGAATGTGGGAAGAAAAGATCTAAAAGAAAATAAGCAAAGAGGATAAAAGTTATAAAATTAACATTTAGGTTGCTGAATACTAGATTACATGTTGACAAATAATACATTAAAACTGATTTTTCACAAATTATATAGGAAATAGTATTTTTCTACAGTTCTTAGAGGTGGTGTTTCCCTGGAAAACTATATCACCAGTTTGGTTACAAGGTATCCTTGGAGAAGATACCTTCAAAATAGACTATCTTGCAATTGCTTCTGAGTAAAGCACCAACAATTTTGGTGATAAGAGTCTAACCTACTATTTTCTCTTGAATATATCCCTGTCTTTAATTTCATGTATCCATTTCTAATTTGATCAGCACAAATGACAAACACGCATTCTCCATTTATCTGGCTGAAGATGGGACACGTTTGAAAGTGTTGGGGTTTTCTTGATAAATATTGAAGGGAAAGCAAGGAACAAGAGATAGGTAAGCGAGAAATGAAAGATGGAGACCAGGCAGAGACACATACTAGAATTTATTTGTCAGAGTTGACAAATAAAGGCCATCTCTCTATAGGAGATAGAGGCAAAACAGGCTTGAGTTCTGGGACTTTTATGGGGGAGCTTTAGGAATCAGAGCTGAGCAGGTCCTAATCAGGAGCAGAAAGTAGAGTGAACAGATATGAAAAAAAAAAAAAAAAAAGACTTGCAATTTGATCAGAAAAGTGCAGGTAAAACTGGGGATCAATAAAGTTGTTGTTGTTGAAGAGATTATAGCCATTAAGCAAATACCAAATACTTTACACAGAAGAAACAGGAAATATGGCTTAAAGGCATCTCAGGAATTCACAGGACCACACCCATCTCAGATCCAAGGGTACTTTGCTTAGCATCTGGATGGAAGGGGAATAGCTAGGATGGTGGAAGGAGAGGGTCATCATCATACAAAATACATGTATGAAGATGTGAATTTGGTGTCAACATACCTTATATAGAGATATGACACATGGTGGCATAAAGGTGTATTAAGAATTGTATGCCAAAAAAAAAAAAAAATAAGAGAGCTCATGTATAATGGCATAATTTGGTGTGTAAGGGTCGGGCGAAAAGTTGGAGAAAGAGACCACCAAGAGACTGACTTATGCAAATGCAGAAGGGGATTTATTGAGGATCCAATTCAGCGCACTGAGGTTCTAGGCTCACTCAAGAAGCGAGAGCAGCCCAGAGCCCAGAGCAGAGGCTAAGCAGTGCTTAAGTACACTTTTTGGGGAGGGCGGGGGCTTTGAATACAGAACAAATCAGCATGAGGTGCGGGAAAATTGAACAACTCTCATACATGATTAGCACATTCATTGGCAGGAACAGGTCGGGCGGGGGTGATTGGTCACTCCTAAGCGGGGTACACATTCAAACTGATTGGTTCGGGCCCTGTATGCTTATGTGACAAACTGCACAGGGCCCTAGGCTAAATGGCCAGTAGGGCATTGTCTTAACTATCTCAGGAATTTTAGGTTCTGGGTGTAGCTGGGTATAGCAGAGGTCTTTTACATTTTAATTCTGGCTTTGCAGCTTAGAAACTTTACCCTTTCAGGTGTGAACATACTTTATATACAGAGTTACAAAAAATTGTGCTGTGAATGGATAGTTATGAATGTAATGCACTCCACTATTGTCATGTATGTAAGAAATAAATTTAAAAAGAAAGAAAGAAAACCTATAGTTTCATTGTGATATGAGTATGAGATCTTGGAGTCCAAAGGCAGAATGTTATGATTTTGATATGAGGTGTTCCCCCTAAATTCATATGTCAGACAATGCAGGCTTGTTCAGAGGCAAAATCATTAGATTATGAGAGTTGTACCCTAGTCAGTAGATGAATCCACTTGATGATGGGTTAACAATTTTAAAGAACTAATGGATGGTAACTGTACGCAGGTAGGGCAGGGCTGGAGAAACTTGGTCACTGGGGGTGGGCCTTTGGGGTTTATATTTTGTCCCTGGCTAGAGGAGCTCTTTCTGTGCTTCCTGGCTTTTGTGAACTGAAGAGCTTTCCTCTGCCACGCCCTTCTGCCATAAAATTCTGCCTCATCCTGGACCCAGGGCTATGGCATTTGCAGACCCTGGACTGAAGATCTAAAACTATGAGCTCTTAAGAAACTTTTCCCAAAATAATGTTTTCTTGGGTGGATCTTTTGATCATGGGTATGCAAAGCTGACGTTAATCATTATTATTTATTGATAACAAAGAAAACACACCAAGGATGCTTTTTGTTTAATTTTAGAGATCAGTTAGCAGATCTTTATTTTCTACAAAATTGTACTGTACTAATACCTATACTTTCATGCAAAGCATAACCAAAAAATAACTCGTAGAAAGGGGAGCTCTTTGAATCTTTGAATATTCTAGGAGTAATCATTTTATTTCATCATCTCAAACAATATCCTTTAAAAATGTAGGTCCTGGGGAGGCATGGGAGAAACGAAGGAACAGTGATTGGGCAATGGGGAGGGAGGGTGAGGAGGGTGCATGGGGACAGGGAAGATGGTAGAATGAGAAGGATGTCATTATCCTAGGTATATGTATGACAGCATGTATGGTGTGATGCTACGTCGTGTACAACCACTGAAATGAAAAGTTGTGCTGCAATTGTGTACAATGAATCAAAATGTATTCTGCTTTCATATATATCTAATTAAAGTAACAATTAATTTTAAAAAATGTAGGTCCTTAGCCAGGCATGGTGGCACATGCTTGCAATCCTAGCGGCTTGGGATGCTGAGGCAGGAGGATCATGAGTTCAAAGCCAGCCTCAGCAACAGCGGGGCACTAACACAACTCAGTGTGATCCTGTCTCTAAATAAAATACAAAATAGGCCTGGGGATGTGGATTAGTGATCTAGAGTCCCTGAGTTCAATCCCTGGTACCCCTTTCCCCTCCCCCACAAAAAAGTGCAGGTACTCATATTCAAGAAAGAATGTCTGGGGTATTTGTGAAACTTTGTTGCTGACACTCCTGTCCTAGACTGAAAGATTTTGAGCCCCCTGAGACTCATAAAAGTTAAACAGCAGAGATGGTTACAGATGCAGATATAATGCTATAGAAATTTGGTACCAATAAACACTTTCCCAGGGCAGTCCCTAAAAAGTTGACACACACACACATATATGTGCACACATATGACCTGAAATATATGCTTATTATTTTTGTAATTTAACTCGATCATAAAAGAGGAAATTTGAAAATTCTTGTTAACGTGACATCCTAAGCATCTTAGAATTTTAATAGGAACACACCTGATTTTCAAGGGTGCAATAAGGTTTGCAGGGAAGAATTAAGAGGAATATTCAGGTTCCTCAACTATGGATGCATATTTAAGTATCCTGACCAACACACATCCATGGAATGTCAAATCAAAAGAAAATAAAAAGTGAGGTCCCTTTATTTTATTTTCTTTTCTGACCGTATATATTCAACAATCCACAGAAAGTGTTTTTAACACATTTATGATCTTACACATAGTATACAATTTGTGTTACAACAGTAAAATATGCAATTCTATGAATTTCCTTTTATTTAAGAAAAAAAAAGAATATCTGTTATCTTTTTGGAGAAACTTGGAATAATGATCTTTTAAGTCATTTTTAAAAATCAGTTTAAATTTCATACTGAATGTCACACACATGTTTAGTTGACCATGAGATTCCATCCCACAATTCCCTAACCATCCCAAGCATGGCAGCTTCCCTAATTTTAAGTCTATTTCCTAAGACACTTATAAAATTTTATGAACCTATAAATTCTCACCAAACTAAAGGAAACAGGAATCACACACTAGACAGTTGTGAAAAGCTGGAAGCAAAACAGCTGATCACACACTCCAGGGAAGAAATTATCTCATCAGCTAAATCATTTGGTTGCTACCAGGTACAAAGGAGACCCTGGCACCATTCCCTACCCTGCATCTTTTTTACTTGCAGTGCAGCAGAGATTCAAGGAGGACCGGTAAGGAGAGGATACAAGACAACCACAGAATTTTAAGCTCCACAGGTCCCTTGGAGAACAGCTCGCTTATCTACATTTTAGGATGAACTCATAAAATGTGACAGTTCATGACTTCCATAGGCCTTTTATGTTCCTTTATTCCTCTCAGGTGGATACTAGTGGGCTTTCCAGCAATCTCAGGTCTGCCCTATATCCCTGTCTACTACATGACAAATGCATAACTTGGGTTCGAGAAGCGATTCTATAATGTATATATCAATCAAAGCAAAAATAAGTTAGTGCTTCATTAATCAAAAAATTTCCAATGTATCATTCAATGGAAATAATATAAAAAATACTACATATACTGTATGTATTATTTTGAACTCTATTACCACTTACAATATGTAATGGGTATTTTATATCTTGAAATCTCTGGGAGCTATTTTTTTTAACCAATATTTTTTTTTTCCTTGTTGTGTGCATGTGTATGGAGAGCGTGTGCTCTCAGGTGTGTTCTCATAAGGGCATTAATCCCAAAATGAAAGCCTTCCCTTCCTTTCTCTTCTAACTTTAATTACTTCCCAAACATCCCATCTCTAAATACTAGTGCATTGGGAATTGGAACTTCATCACATGAATTTAGGGATAGTACTTAATGCTCACACTACTTATCATTACTCTTGGCTTTGTAAAAATAGTCTACGCTATTGTCTGAATTCTCCTCGCAAATGAACTTTAAATTCACTCACTCTGTCAAGCATCCCCATTGTACCCTCCTCCAAAAAAAAAAAAAAAAAAAAAAAAAGGAAGTCCCCTTGTGATTGTGCTCAAAATGCAGGTAAATGTTATACTGTCATACAACATTATCTCTTTAAAGTTTATTTTCTCTTCCTATGAGTTTTTGCACTTTAAAACATGATTTAAGCCCTTTTATATTTCTTGGTAACATTATTTCAAGGTACATTAATTTAATAGTAAGTTAAATGTAATATTTTTCTATCCTAGTATAAACATTAACAACTTTCTCACACATCTTTTATAATTGAGCACCTTATTGAACTATCCAAAAGATTTTACTTGATTTAGTGCATCGTTTGCAAATAATAATGGCTTTATATCATTCTCTAAAATAGTTAATATTGTTATCCTTCTTCACTGTCATATTGCACTACCAAGAACTTCTTAAGTTATCATTGTGGGTTTTGTAATCATGGATATCCATTCTTTTTCTTCATGTCATTAGAAATACTTTTTATGTGATATTTTATTATAGATTTAGTAATGTTGAACCATATTTGCACTCTTAGAATCAATCCCACTTATTCATGCTCTTATGCAAAAATCGAATATTGATATTCTTAACTTGCATGTTTATTACTGTTCATGTGTGAAACTGGTAAGAGATTTTCTTTTCCTCCTTTATCTTTCTCAGATTTCAGTATCATGATATTGATTTCATAAAATCAATTTGAGAATGGGCCTCTTCACAAAAGATAACCACATACTTTGTGCCCTATGATCTTCCTAAGGATATGGATATTGGACACTCTTAATTTTCATGTCTGCCATTCTCCCTGAGAGCTAGGTGAAGTCTTCATGTTGGTTTCCAGCTAAATATTCAATGTAATTTCTATCACCTCACTTATTTTCCAACTTCAATGCATTGTGAATTATAATATTCTTTTGAGAGTTTGCTTTGGTTGGGGGGGGGGCTGTATTTTCTGAAAATTTTTGTTTCAACATGTAAAATGCTAGACATTTGAGTTAATATATTTTCATCTTGTGCTTTTGATATTTTCCCAATGTATTCAGTAATTAAGTGTTCCATAAAAGTACAAGATTTTATGTACATTTATAGATAAAAAGATATCTTCCTTATGTGGGGTTGAAGCACCATTAGCTCCATTGATTTCAACAAAGTTAATTAGAGAAACAATAGGTTAGTAGCAAAGAGAAGCTCTCTTAAATGTGTATGCTTAATTTTACCCCTTTATAATTATTTGTATAGTATAAATCCCTCCAGAAAGCCTCTATAGAAATTCCCCATGTGTGATTCTAGTTATAATTTTCTTCATTTGCATATGTCATTATAATTTCGCTATCTTGAAGAGCAAGTCCCATTATGAGGGCAACTAGGAGTTAGAAATATATTGAAAACCTTTGCTACTTTTGATTAAACTCCAACCACATCCTTGGCTCACCTCAATTAGTGGTCATATGAATTCCTAATTTAGTCTCTCACTCCATAAGATTTTAATAAATTATACATCTTACTTTTAATTTAGAAACTTCACACATCATCTTTCTAACAACTAAACCTGGTATTTCTCCCTGAGACAATACAATAGATTGATTTTAGGTCAGTTATGCCCTCTCAGCAATTGTTCTGCATGAAGACTAGTTCTAACGGTTACCTCACATAACGTCTGGGCTCAGTATAACCTAGGAATACATTCCACAGGAGACACATGCATATTTTGTACCACACATTGCTATTCCTTTCAAATGAGTGTTATCTGAATATTTTCCCCAGATATTCCATAGTCTGGCATGACCCTTACTCTCAAATCTCCATACTGGATGTGATTCTCAAAACATGGTCCCAAGACCAGTAGCATCAACTTCAACCTCAGCTTTACTGGTTACCTTTCTACCAATGTAAAGTCATGAGCCCCTCTAGAACAACTGAGTAAGAGACCCTGAGGGTGGAGCCCAGAAGTGTGTTCTCACAACTCCTCTGGGTGATTCTGGTAAATGCTAAGGGTTGCAAACACTGGTCTAAGGGTTTGGCTGAATTTCTCCCACTTCCTCCATATTCCTTCATTTAACCCATATTAAATTTGGGGTCAATAGGTTTTCCTCATCAGACTTGACAATTCTATTCCTCCCTAGGCTGCAGCACTGATATATTTATTTCCTTATTAAATTCTCTTGAATATATATGTAGAAGGAGTGTTGGATGTATACATTCAAGATCATCATAAATATAACTTTGATGCTGTGTTATGTACTTTTGTTATGTACTACTTAGTTGTATCAAAGAAAAAAAATTTTAACAAGCAAAACTGGCAGGAAGAAAAAAAAAAAGATCAAATAGGAGGTAGATGCAGGTTTTGCTTTCTACACAGTTTACCAATCCCATTTGGGCCTCTGTCAGTCAGCTTTTAAGCTGTGATAAAATACCTGAGAAAAACAATTCAAAAGAATAAGGATTTGTTTTGGCTCCTGTTTTCAGAGCTGTCAGTCAGTGATCAGCTGGCTCTACCAACTCTAGGCCTATTATGAGGTAGAACATTATGGAGGTGTGGTAGAGGAAACTGCTCATTACATGGCAGCTAGGAAGCAAGAGAGGAGGTCTGGGGGTAAGAACTACCCTCCAGCACATCTCCCAGTGACCTACTTCTCCCAACTCAACTCTACCTCCTCAAGGTTTTAACCACCTTTCAAAAATGCAATGGGTGACAAACCCATCAGTGAATTCATCCACTGATGAAGGCACAGCTTCCATGATCCATTTTCCAAGAGCTCCCCCTATGATCATTGGCTACACTGGGGAATCAAGCCTTCAACACATGAGCAGTCCAGCTCCAAACCTTTACTTCTCTGTACAACTTCCCACTATGAGCCTCCAGTGTTAACAGTTATTTTCTGCACATTTTCCTCCAGATTCTTCTCAGAAGAAAACTGTTCTGTATTTTTTTTACTTCATTATTATGGAATACATAAACACATTAGCATATACACAAACACATTTTCTCCTCCTTCCTGATCATAAATGAACAGTTAAATTGATACATTGTTTTAATTTAAGACTTCAAGGCTTAAAATAAATCATATACAAGAAAACACAAAATTCAGAGTCAGAAAAAGCGGATTTGAAGGCTGATACTGATGATTACAGGCTTACTGTGGATGTGTGCCCCACCTAAGATCTCTAAGCCTCTTCTTTCTCAATTGCAGTAAAAGAATTTGATGCAAATTTCTAAATTGTTGCAAGAATTTAAAGTAAGTTAAATGTCAAGATGGTAGGAATCCAATTCATTTTAGCTTTCATAATCAAAGTACTAAACTGTAAAGCTTAAAAGATCAGTTACTTTTAGATATACTTTGTGTGTAAAAGGAGCATTCAACATATTAATCTAAAAATACCTGGCTTCTGTAACAGGACAGGAAATAACTATCTGCGTGTATCTACTTATATACATACTCACATCTTTCACTGTAGGCCTATAATTGGTTTCAAAATGTTTACTTATGGCCCATTAATTTCTATTATTTTTAGTGAGAAAACTCCAGTGTTCCTATTAACAGAAAAATCATCATGCTGGTAATAACAATAACATATGTTGAGAATTACATACCATAGATGATAATAATAAATTCCTTCTCTGCCTTGAATAATAAACTGTAAAGACTTGGCAGTCTTTTGGAGGCTGGGTAAATTACGGTAAAATAGTACTAAAACATTTCTACTATGTTAAGATAGAATTTTGGCACAAAATAAAGGTGACATTTTAGAAAAAAGTTCGAGTCCTGATGCAAATACGTAGAATGTACAACAGACAACCTAACATTCACACACCAGGGAGAAAGATTTCTGGGAGAGCTTATATTCAAAGGCTGTGATCTGGCTCTGGCTCTTATAGGAGAAGCACATCCAATAAACATAAAGTAAAATAATATATAGAGGTAAATATCTGCAAAGTAAAACTGGACCTGCATGTATGTGTATGACTCAAATGATCAAAAAGTCACAATAGAACACTCAAGTAATCGAGTACTTAAACTGAGTGAAGATTCTGTCATCAGTGGGAACTAGACTACGGATGAACCAGGTTGATACAGGAGGACCTGAACCTTTCTTTGGTGGATGGAAAAACACAAATATAAAGGAAAATGCATCATACTTTGATTCCCTTGTCAGCACACCTCACAATCTGTTTTCGGGTGTTTCAGGCACATACAAGAACATTTTTTCTCATTTAATATTTTCCATCCCATTCTCATAATCACTGAAAAGTCATACAGCTTTTGGAGGATGGGAATCAGAGAAACCAAGCACGCCTCCCCTTTGAAGTTGCTGATCAAGAGATACATGGGGTAATCCTTGAAAAGGATTGACATTTAGCAGACAGAAAAGAATGAGGAGAAAGCAAACAGGTATCTACAAGGCAAAGGAGAAAACATATAACAAAATCTTATGAGATCCAAAGACAGGTCCACCTACGACTCTTGAACGGCCTAGATAAAAGTACAAATGGCGGCCCATGTTCCACATATCTAAATATCTCAATACGGAAAGGTTGCAAATCAAGGCAACATCACAGGTTTTAGATTTGCTCTTATAACTACCCTGGGTAATATTTTCTGTTTCAATTTATCTAATGCTATGAGCCACACCTAAAATCAGGGGACTTAAAACAATATTTTTATCATTTATTATTAGGATTTTACAATTTGGACAGGCAATGACGGGACAAGTGCCATGACTTAAGACTTGCTTCAGTGTCTTGGAGTTGGCTGAAAGGACTCAACTAGTGCCACTTGATTGGGTCCTGGTTCTTGCTGATGGATAGTTCCTTAGTTTGTGTCAGCTGGGTCCTCCAGAAGAAGCAGCTGAGATAAAATTAGGATTGCAAGCAGTTTAGGGTCAAAGGGTAAAGCTGATGGCTATAAAAGTTAAAAGGGGGAGGAGGTCGAATTGGGCAGAGAAATGCCTTCACACCACCAAAAGGAACCTTTGGCACCAACAAAAGGAAAGGAGGCAGGATAATAACTTGGGGGTGGAGAGCTTTTGACTGCTGGACAGACTTGACAAAGTCTCAAACCAATGTGGAGCTTTAAAGCAAAGACTGTCATATGGCACAGAAATGGCCACAGCTAGCAACTCTCAGGTAACCGCTCTTCTTGCTCATACTTTCTTGAAGGTATTAATATGGCCACAGAAAGCCCTTTGTAGCATCTCCATTTATACAGCATGAGTTGCCTCACACCATAAGGGTCTTGGGCGTAAGTGGCAAGAGTCCCAAAGTGGAAGCTGCCAGGCCTTCTTAAGCCTTGGATATACAGCAACTCACTTCCTGTATGTTCTGTTGGACAAAGCAGGTCAAAATATCAGTCCAGATTTAGAAGGGAGGAGATTATACAAGGGCCATTCTCAACATCAGGATTCTGTTACCACTGGAAGCATTGAGAGCCTCCACTTAAAACATTTTTTTCAGGACCTGTAACACAAGTATAAATTGGTGTCCTCATATTCTCCAATTATTTATGGTGTAGGTTGTATTTCAGTTACATATTAAAATAGTATATTATGAAAATATGTTTTACTACCCATCTTACAAAATATAATGCCCCTGAGGATCTGAAGGGCCATGATTAAATTTAGAAAATTCTTAGAATTTTCAGGTTGTCACCCCAGATTATGGAAGTACAGGGAAGCCAACTGGTTTCTGGTCCCTAGCTCCCAAACAAGGGCCATCTGTCTTTATATTAAACCCCAGATCCTACCAGTAACGTCTATAACAAATATACGTGGATTCCTCAAATAACATATCCTAAATCGATCCACTTCCTTCACTATCCTTTTTGCAAGTGAAACCATCTTTTGGCCAGATCTCTAGCACAGTATGCTTGGGGATGGATATCCTGGGGAAGAGATGCAGGCCCTGGAGGGATTCCAGGATGCCTGCCCACAGCTGAGTCTAGTGGGGCTATACAAGGGCAAGTTCCTTCATCTGCAAAGGAGCACAGCCAGAGGAGGGTTCTGCAGGCTGGGTCTAGAGCAGAAGACTGTCTTGACTAAGTGATACCTGGCCATGCAATAAGAATTGTCAAGAAGAGTGAATCAGTGGGTAAAATGATCTCATGTTCTCCTCTTCCTTCCTTACCCTTTGGAATAACATAATAACCAAAGGTAATACGTGCAGAAAGAATGAACATCAACTGTGAATTTTCCTACATAATATGGAAAAAGTGAATAAAAAATACATATTAGGTTAACATTAAAGTGAAAATATGTAAAATAAAGTGAATGAAATGAATGACTATCTCTATGGACCTATAATCATCTGGTATAGGGGAATACTCAAAAGGGAAGTTTAAATGCATAATGTATCTTTGTCCAATACTTGTCGATACTGAAACAGACCCCCCAATAATCTCTACATCTGTAAATATGATGCTACAGTTTTGTTTGGCCGTGACACATTTGGGAAATGAAATGATGGAAGAGTCGGGGAAGGGGGTGTTTCCAAGCTGCTTCTCGAATGTGTGTGTCGCTCTTCCAGGCTTTAGAAAAATAAGTTGAGGAAAACGTAAGCTCTCCAAGGTGCAACAAACTTAAAGGTTGTTACGCATTTCAAGAGACACACCACAAAGAGAACACAGACTTAGCAAAGGCCATCAGCTTTGGTGACTTAAAGGTCACTGTACAATATGCCATTTAAACAGAGCAGTGGAGGCCAAACGTAGACAGTGGACAGTGACAACAAAGTAGCCTGTGTGACCATCCACAGGCCGCATTCCTCTTAGCGTGCTACATCAGTGCTTCTGAACTTAGTTCTGTGGGAAAGATCTGGAGTGAAGGATATGCCTGAAATTAAAAATAAGGATAAGACAAAATAAAATGAAGGACAAAAAACAAAAAAAGGAAAAATCAAAAGACTGTGAAATAACCCAATTTGCATTTTTGGATATTGCATTGTCATAGCATCAAAATGATAAAAAGCTCTGGGAAACAGTAAAATTGTTTAACTTCACTAATGCTAAGCTCCCTAAATATACTTGGACATGGACTTGTGCTCTTTCATTTTAATCTTCCCACCAAACTCAATGCAATTATGACTGCATTGTATTAGACAGTTTTCAAAAAATAACTGCAATGCTCTTGTTCTTTGTTTCCACTTAATTCAAAGAAAACAGTTTGGCAGAGGGAGGAGAGGCATATCTAAAGCCATTTCATGATTACATCATATTATAAGCGATTTTCACCATAATTTGAATTTTGTAAGCTTGAGTCATGGTAAGGGGAATATCAATAATGAACTGGCGTTCCTTCTCAAATTGCTTTCAGGGTTCACTAGATCTGGAGAAATTAAACAGGTGGATCAAAAATTTAATAGCTAATAAAATATCAATACGTAAGTTTTCTGGGGAAATGAGTATCAGTTCTCTTCAGATTTTAGTTTCTGTGAGCAATGATTTTTTTGATATGACTCTACAAGCATAGGTAACAAAAACAAAAACAGACAGGATACATTAAACCTAAAAGCTTCTGCACAGCAAAGGAGAAAATCCACAGAATAGGGAGATAAACTATGGACTGGAAGAAAAACATTTGCAAAGGATACATCTGATAAAGGGTGAATATTTAAAATATGTAAGGAACTAAACTCAAAAGCAAGAAAACAAATAATTAGAAAATGGGCAAAGAAGCTGAATAAATACTTTCAAAAGAAGACATTCAAATAGCCAACAGGTATGTGGAAAAAAATGCTCAATATCAACTAATAACCAGGAATATGAAAAATTAAAACCCTTTTCAGATACCACATCACACATGTTAGAATAAGTATCACCAAAAAACTAAAAGGTAACAAATCATGATGAGAATGTGGAAAAAAGGGAACCCTTGCAAATGCTTGGTGGAAACATAAATTAGTACAACCATTCTGCAAAACAGTATGGAAGTTCCTCAAAAAATTGAGTGGTAGAATTTCTTATCTGGCAATTCTACTTTTGGGTATATGTACATAGTTTGTGAAACTGGTGTATTAGAGAGATTTATCCCCCTATCCATGATAATCCATGATAGACAACATATGGAATCAACCTAAGTGCCCATCAACAAATGAATGAAGACAATATGGCAGACATACACATAAAAACGTTACTCAGCCTTAAGGAAGAAATGAAGTTCTGTCTTTTGCAAACAGCATGGATGAACCTGGAAGACCTGGAGTCAAGGAAGTTGGGCAAAGAAGGACAAATTATTTATGACCTCACTCATGTAGAATCAAACTGTTGAGTTCATAGAAACAGGATGTAGAGTGGTGCTTATCACAGTGTGGAGATCAGACAGGGGTTTGGGAGATGTTGGTCAAAAGATGCAAAATACCAAGAGGAACAAGTTTACTGTATAGCATGGTGACTACAGTTAATAACAATGCATTGCATTCTTGAAAATCGCTAGGTGGATGTGTGTTTACAAAAAAATATGTAAGGCAATATATACGTGAATTAACTTGACTTATTCACTTCACAATGTGTACATATTTGAAAACATCACATTGCATACAAAAATATGATTTAGAAATATTGATTAAAGTAAATAGATTTTAAAAGAATACTAATGAAAACTCATCTTGATGTATAAATGTTAAGTCACATGCGAAAGGTAAAGAAAAATCTCTTTGTACTTGCCAACAAGCTTAAGTGAAATATTAAAAGTAGAGATGAATCTCTACCCTAACACATTCCTCACCCTTGTATTCAGAGGAACACATTATGAATTCAGGATACATGACTTCAACCTACTGCACATAAACATGTCTTTATACAGATATACATATTATTCAGCAATACATACTATTCTTTTCGATACCTACAAGAGATATATTACATGTATTCTCTATTTTTTATCTTTGTTTTAGACTGTGCTTTTGAGATTCTATTTTGTACAAATGCATGTATGCCCTCTTCATCTCGTTTCACTAGTATATATGCATTATTTACCCAGAGAACACACTTACTTATGCATCCTAATTATTGACATTTATGTTGTTGCCATGTCTACATTTTGTAAACCACGTCTATATGAAATTTCTTGTTCAGGTCTCCTTACGCACATAGTTTTCCTAAGCCGTATTATTGAATTCACACTTCCTGACTTTAGTGATGCAGACATTCAATTCTAACAAATTGAATAAAATTCATTTGAATAATATTCAATTCTAAGTGTCTAATTGTCTCTTAACAAATTTATCTCCAATTTTTCTTACCAACCACCAGCTATCTGGAATAGATTCTATTTCTCTGTGTCCTCAACCAACACTTAATACAGCTTGAATGCTTTCTGCTTCCAATTCCTGTGGATGAATTATTTTCTCAGCATGATTTTAATTGGTATTTCTATCAACCTATATACATATAATTCACAATATAGCTATGAATTATGTGTGTATATATGAGTGAATATGAATGTCTTGTTCCTACTGATTTTAGTGTCCCATTTTGCTACACATTTATACTTGGGTCTCTGTTCAGTAATAAAAACCACAGATTTACATATAATTCCATTTCACATCTGAAATCTGTGTTGGCTATTTTTCTATTAGTATTAAGAATAAAAATTTCAATTTGAATGGACATCTTTTTTGAACTTTTCACTGGATTACATTGAATTTTTAGATTAACTTGGAGAGAATTAATTCCTACCATTTTCACTTGGGTCTATCTGTAGTTATCTATTTTCTAGTTATCTTTCCAATTAGTTGTAATATTTTCCAATTAAGGCCTTACATGTCTTTCATGAAATGTAGTCTTAGTTTGCAAATATTTGTTTTTATTTTAAATTTTTTTTTATTCTTTTAATAAAACTAAAAAATACCTAAAATGTCTTATGGTAGCTATAACAGGGAGTTTCTTCTATTAGTTCTATAAGTTTTCACCATGAGAAGGTATAAAATTTTAATTAATTAGCTATTCCAAAATTTATCGATACTTTGTTCTTTTTTTCCACTTAATTCAAAGAAAACATAGTTTGGCAGAGGGAGGAGAGGCAGATCTAAGGCCATTTCATGATTACATCATATTATAAGCAATTTTCACCATAATTTGAATTTTGTAAGCTTGAGTCATGGTAGGGGGAATATCAATAATGAACTGGCGTTCCTTCTCAAATTGCTTTCAGAGTTCACTAGATCTGAAGAAATTAAACAGGCAGATCAAAAATGTAATTGCTAATAAAATATCAGTATAAGTTTTCAGGGGAAATGAGTATCAGTTCTCTTCAGATTATAGTTTCTATGAGCAATGACTTAAAATTTAAAGATGACAGTTAATCTTTATTGTTAGTGTTGCTAACCTCATTGTATTCCGATTAGAACAGAATTTATGCAGACGGATTATCTGACAGTCATCAAAGTTGGACCCCCACCAAATACTGCCAATTTCCACCAACCTGCATTCTCCAATGACAAAGACTATTGGCTGCTCATGTTGTGGAGGATGAAATCATGTGTCCCAGTCTTCCTTTGAGCAACATGCACTGCCTCTCAGTAGACAGACTTATTTGAATTCCCTACTTTGCATGCAGTCTTAATTTTGTCTACTGCTCCCATTCCATTCACATGAGCACATAGTGTATTAAAAACCAAAGTTTCATTCATTAGGGACCAGCTTGTGTTCCCAGGAGACAGACATTAATTCTGCAATTCTTTCAAATCTGACTTTATTTTGGTGGGGAAGGGGTCTTATGAAGGTTTTGACTTTTATCAGCTGTTTTTTGTATAGAAAGTGATTTTTAAAATACATTCTTTTCCAGTTTATATTAGCTTTTCTATTCTAGGGGAGTTCACCTGTTTTCCTAATAAACCACATTTCTATAATTAAAGTCAGATCATTGATCTTGTCTTTTCATGTTGTATATAAATAAATGGTATATCTTTAATGTAGAAAACCATATAACCTCAATTAATCACCATGTGGTTTTCTCCTTTCATGGCTTTTGACACTCACTTGTTTCCTTTTTATTGCATAGATCTTCCAGTATAATTTTTAATAAAAATGCTGAGAATGGAAATTTTTTTTATCTTCTTGAAAGAATCCCCCAAGTGTGCATTTTCCTATTTCCATTTTTATCAGAAATGTGTTTCAAACACATTATTTTCTATGATTTAATAGACATAAGTCATAATTTTTCTGTTCATAATATCCTACTGGATTTAAATTGGTGTATTTTATTGAAGATTTTTGAGTCTATATTTTACCCGATATTGATGTGCAGTTTTTTATTATTTTCTATTAATTCCAATACTGTGTTAATATTATAAAGTTCAGTGAAGACCATGTGCCAGAAATTTTGAAATCAATAACCCTTGCAATCTTCTGAGGTTGAGTCCTCTGTTGGAGAAATTTCTTTGATATATTTTTAATATCTTTTATGGTTGGTGATGAAGTCATGCTTATCACTTCTTCTAGCACCAGTTTTGATTGTTTACCTTTTCTTAAACAATGGTTAGAATACAAGGTTTCCAACTACACATTGTATTTTCTTAAAATTTCATGTTTAAAACTAAAATATTTTTCCTGATGCTTATAGTACCTATTTCGTAATTTCTCTTTATCTGATCAAGCATGCATGTACTATTTGACTTGCTAAGTAGCCAGATACCTTCTTCACTGATGCCCATCTTTGTGCCCATGTTTTTCATTTCATGTCTCCTTCAACAGTTGTCAAATTTAACAGTGCTTTCTTGTTTTAGTAAAATAATTTGTTCATGCATTTTCTTATTTCTTTTTATGAGGAAAGCATTGAATGCTTAGTCATGGTCATTTCTCTCTTTCTATAGTATCAATTTTGTTCCTTATTATATCTAGTAAAGATTTTCAATTTGCTATTCATTTTAACCTCAATGTTTTTCTTATCTCTTCCAGTTTCCTTTTGATCTCAGCCTTCATCTAAGACAAGACTCCTTTAATCTTTATTACTTTATTCTTTGTAATATATTTATTCACAAATTACTGTTTATTATATTTTATTGAGAACACAAAGAAGATGCTTTATAAATGTGACTTCTAATTCTACTTTTTCCTCCTGTGTTGTGCTGTTACTGATCTGCTACTAGAATATTATACTCTTCTGTTGTCTCAGATAATTTCTCATAGGTTCTAGTGTTTTTTTTTTCTTTCCTTAAATTCATTTATCTTTGCATAACTACTAAATTTAACTGTTCTTGAGATTACCAACTATAACCAGACAGGATATGATGCAGTAGCAGACAACCTCAAATTCTTAGTGGCTTAGAACAGCAAAAGATGGCTTCTTTCTCATTTCACATGTATGCATTACAGTCATTGATGGGCTCTGCTTCCTGACATCTTCACTCATTCTCAAGCTGATAGAGTCTCTACCTCCTGGACTACCTGGTACAGCACAGGAAAAAGCTCGTGTCCAGAAGAGATGCATGTCACTGCTGGTTATTTCTTAGTAGTCTAAGCAAGTTTCAAAGCCATACCTAACTTAATGAAGGTGGAAGGCACATTTCTGCCAATGTGTCCAGAAAGACTAATGAAAATAAGTATCCATGAACAACCAGCAAACACTACAACAATCCACAGCATAGTTTTACTTATGCACAAACTCTTTTCTTGTGGTTAAAATGGTTCACTTTCTTTGGCACCTGCAGTCCTATTTCAGAACCTAAAGCAAATTCAATTTGAGCAAGTTTCTTCAGCAGAATGATCTATTATTAAGGTCATATTCTTATTTACCAAGGCTGGTCTATCTTACCCTCTGTTTATTCTGTCCATCAATGGTGCCTGTGGTTATGTGGGGTATGGGGAGTGTCTATGAATTCATTGAATAACTACTCTCATAATAAAGTAAACACGTAGCTAAAAATATATATAGAACTGCAAGAGGAGGGGAAGATGGGGCTGTAAAGGAAGAAGCTGTTGTCAACCGTTGTCAAATTTAATACTGCTTTCTTGTTTTAGTAAAATAATTTGTTCATGCATTTTCTTATTTCTTTTTATGAGGAAAGCATTGAATGCTTAGTCAGTGGGAAATCCTTTAGATCTCTGTTTTAATCTGATTTTTTTGCTGCTATGAGCAAAAGATCCAATAAGAATTATTTTGGAGGAGGAAAAGTTTATTTGGTGCTGATGGTTTCAGAAATTTCAGTCTATAGATGGTTGATTCCTTAGCTCTGGGCTCAAGGTGAAGCAGAACATCATGGTGGAAGAGTGTGGTAGAGGAAAGTGGCTCAGAACATCATACCAGGAAGTGGGGGGAGAGAGAGAGAGAGAGAGAGAGAGAGATATGGATGGATGGATATCCCCCTACTCCATTCACTGGGGTAAAACACATAGCCCAAAGGCATTCCCCCAATGGCCCACCTCTTCCAGCCACATCCTATCTGACTTCAGTTACCATCCAGTTAATCCCTATCAGAGAATTAATGCACTGATTAGGTTAAGGCTTTTGTACCCAATTATTTTGCCTCTAAACTACCTTGCATTGTTTTACACATGAGCTTTCAGGGGACAGCTTATATATAAACCTTAACAATGTCTCTCATTCTGATATGGCTGCAGTATAAGGTATATGAACACAAGATGCGCTAAATGGAGAAACTGGATTTGCTGATTATCTGATTATGGGGTGAGGGGTTTCCAAATAAAGACAATGATCTAAACATTAGATATTATATTTCAGAAGAACTATTGTTGTTAAACATCTGCACTATGAGGAGGAAAAAGTGTATCATAAGTAAACATAAGACTGCCTGTAGCATTCTCAGAAATCCTGTACACACACGCACTGTGTTTCAAGGAGGTAGAAATGGTTATCAGAAATGCTAATTCTGTAGAGGAGGATTTAATCCGAAAGTCATAAAATTGGACTGCCTTTTATTCCTCTAAAGTTTAAACCACAGGGACAGACCGGAGGCTCTCAAGCATCACAGTTAATAACTTTAAAGTGGGACAGACCAGAAGTTGAGACAAAACTAATTGCCTGAGTAGAACGCTTGTGGGGTGGAGGTGTTTGAGGGTCAATTTAGCTGAAATTGGAAGAACAGAAATGAAGATTAGTCTGCAATAATAGATTAGTCATAATGCAGATTGCCTTGAAGGCCACAATGAAGACCTTAAGCTTAATAGTATAGATGATGGAGCTTTTGTTCAAAGAAGAAAGATTGGGAGAGCCATTGTATGACAGATACAGATTCTGGAAACCTTCATGACAGCAATGGGTGAGAGCCAAACGTCATAATAGCAATGACAGAACTGGAAAAAAAAAAAAAAAAACAATCCCAAAATTCATGTGGAAACACAAAAGACTGTGAATAGCCAAAACAATCCTGAAGCAAAGAGGCCATGTTGGAGGCATCACAATACCTGATTTTAAAATATACTACAGAGCCATCGTCAGAAACAAATAAACTAACAAAAACACAGTTCAAAACCAAACACGTAAGACTAACATAACAAAATAGAAGATTCAGAAATAAACACAAGCACCTATAGGTAGCAAATTCTTGACAAAGGTGCCCAAAACAAACACTGGAGAAAAAACAGCCTCTTCAGTAATGGTGCAAAGAGAACTGAATATCCACATTTAGAAGATGGAAACTAGATGCCTATCTAGTTGCTACACAAAAATCTACATGAAACGGATAAAAATCTTCCTGGTCTTCACCAGAAATTTTAATAAAAGGATCAGAGAAAAGCATAGGGTAACCACCTCACCATAATGGCAAAAGCAATAATTTCCTGACTAGATTAGGAAGTAAAATAAGCATTGAATATAATTACATTCAACTAAAAAGCTTAAGCACAACAGAGGAAACACCAGAGTAAAGACAGATGCTAAAACATGGCAGAAAATCCTTTTCGGCTCTACATCTGATAGAGAATTAACAAATGGAGCATATAAAGAATTCAAATAATTTAACAAAAAATAAGTAATACAGTCAACAAATGAATAATCCATATGAACAGATACTTCTCAGAAGTACAAATGATCGATCTTCCCCTCTCTCTCTCTCTCTCTCTCTCTCTCTCTATATATATATATATATATATAAATGAAAAATTATGCTCACTATATTTAGCCGTCAGGGAAATCAAAACTTCTCTGAGATCTCATCTCACCCCTGTCAGAATGGCTATTAACAGCAATGACAATAACAAAAAATAACAAATGCTGGTGAGGATTGGGTGTTGGGGGGGAGCCTTATATAATCTTGGCGAGAATGTAAATTGGTATAGCCACTATGTAAAAATGTATGGAGGTTTCTCAAAAAAACTAAAAATTGAACTGCCAAATGATCTAGCCATCCTACTCCTTGGTATTCACCCAAAGGAAATGCAGTCCGTATACAAAAGATTTACCTGTTTATGAAACAAGCCTACAGATGAGTGGATAAAGAAAATATGGAATGCACATATGATGAAGCATTATTCAGCTGTAAAAAGGAACGAAATCATGTCATTTGCAGCAAAACGTATGGAAGTAGAAGACATGATACTATGCAAAATAAGCCAGACACAGAAAGGCAAATATTGTGTGCTTTATATCATATGTGGAAATGAAATAAAATAAAATAAAAAGGAAAAAGAAAGAAGGAAGGAGGAGGAGGAGGAGGAAAGAAAGAAAAAGATGACTTTGAAGACTTATTAATGAAGGGGAAGGGCAGGAAGATAGGGGCGAGCAAGAGGGTGCAAGGGATGGTGGATATCATCATCTAATACATACATGTTTGGAAATGTCAGTTAAACACACTTATTTGTACAGTATGCATTAATAATAATAAAAAGCCAAATATCTGGAGATGGAAATTGAAGGTGGAAGAAAAATATAGCTATGTGAATAGTACACAAGCACAATGTTTATAGATGTGTCTGTGCATGCACACCATTCATCCAAGCACATCCACGTAACACATAGTATTCTTGGGGAAATCATAACATAAATGGACTATGGTGCACTCACCTTCTCATGGAATACAGTTGTATGTGTGTGAGAGAGAGAGAGAGGGAAAGCATGCACACACATATTTGTATACATGCTGACCTAGTGCTCAGAGGCATTTATTTTTACTTTTTAAAACTGCCACTTTCTTCACATGCCCAGAATGTAGTCTTTCCATTTAAAAAAAAAATCTGCTCATTCTTGAGGTAATTTCAAATAGCCAAATTTTAAGGGGAGTTACATACAACATATATGCAAAGAAGAGACATTGCTTATCTGCAGGGAAGATTTGTAATGTCAACGAACTCATAGATGTTTCTAAGGAGGAAAACTGTAGAAAGCAAGTGAGGCTCTTCATAGTGAAATAAAATTAAAATCAACCTTAATTTTGAACTAGTTGAATCAGATTTCTTTTCAATGTGTAATCAAACTTCATATTATACTTTAGGCCACGGAAAGCTCCATTTATGACCAGGTCAGAATAGAACAGGAGGCAGAGTAGCTTAAAGCACTCAAATAGAATTAAAGAACTCTCCAGTGATCTGAAGAGTGGTTCCAACTTCCAAAAGAATGTACATTATTTAAAGCACAAAGAAAATCTACTTTTAAGTGCCAAAAATGCTGGAACAATCACTAGATTAGAAAATTGCTTGCTCTAAATTGCATTTTATTCTTTTATTTTAGGTTACTACTTATCTCTCTGAATGGAATTTTATAATCTAAAAACATCATTTTTTCTCTCTTTAATGCATGTGAATTCATGATTTCTTCATACCAGTTCCAAAATACTAAGAGCATAGTCTACCACCCTTATTTAATAAATTATTTAAAGAAAACCACTTTGTTGTAATAAAAATTCTGTGAGAACATGAAAATCTGCCTTTTTTTGAGAGAGAAAGAAGATGAGAGGGTGCAGATGAAGAGACAGAGGAGCAGGACTGGGGAGGGAGAGGGGGAAGAGGAGAAGGAGGGGGGAGGAGAAGGAGGGGGAGGAGAAGGAGTGGGGAAGAGAAGGAATGGGGAAGAGAAGGAGTGGGGAAGAGAAGGAATGGGGAAGAGAAGGAGTGGGGAAGAGAAGGAGTGGGGAAGAGAAGGAGTGGGGAAGAGAAGGAGTGGGGAAGAGAAGGAGTGGGGAAGAGAAGGAGGGGGAAGGGAGAAGGAGACAGAGTAGAGACCATGGCCTTTCATTCCAATAAGTGATGCCTAGTGATGGGAAAGGTAGAAAGCTCCCTGAAAATGAAACAAATAATCACCCCTGGATGCAACACAGAAGGAATACAGATATATATGAGAAGTCACAACAGGAAACATGAGGAAAACCCACCAATATTAGAATTCACTATATGTAGAACTTGAGTGAGACTCCAAATATTGGGGGAGGGGGGCGGGGAATAGTGGCAAAGAGAAGCATAGTGGAAAAATCAAATGTGGAGATTTAAACAATGATTTTGGAAAACCTTACCATGCAGAATATGAATTGGGGTCCAATCCATTTTTCATAGAATGTTTCAATGCTCCCTTAGCAACCGTACAAGCAAATAGAGCCAAACTCCTTCTGCAGGTTACAAATTAATAAATTTCAAAAGTTTGCTTGATCATTTAGGGAATTTTTTTTAAAACCTAGAAATAGATTAATCTCCACATTATTTTTTCATTAAAATAGGAGGCCATAAAGGTGATGTTTCCATTTTCAGTACTTATATTAAAATACTGCCAGAAAGGAAATTATAACCCAGAAAGTCATATAGTGCAACTCTTGAGGGTGCCAAGATATTCCACTAAGGGACTGAAACTAAGAGAAAAGCAGCCCCTGTGCAAATCTCCAGGCCATTCACCATATTGAAGAAGTGCACTAAAATGCAAAAAAAAAGGAAGGAGAAATTTGTCCTTTCTTAAGAAAGGCCACATCAACCCCAGTTCTCCTCTGCAGCTGCTTTTACTTTAAATAAAAATGAGATTTTGCTTGTAATTATTTACTTATCTCTGCCCTGTACATTTAAACCTTTAATTATTCATGTGGTAATCCTTCCTATAAAAAAATAAAGCATTCAGAGGAAGGAAAGAAGTATAAATAAAACACTTCTTGGATTTAAGAGGGCATGACCTTGTCCCAGTTTCTCACTTCTAAAGGTGAAAATAAGGACATCACACTATTTTGGTCTAGGCTATATATAGAGTGTTTATACCATTATAAGGTCAAACATATATGCCATTAAAGTATTGAAATCTCTAAGAGTTGAAATGCGGAAGATGGACCCCAGAGAAATCATGATCAGGTTTAGAATAAAACTAAAATTTAACAAGCTTTTACTTAAAAAAAAAAAAAAAAGATCAATTATGACAGTCAGCAATTGGGCTGACAAAATTCATTTTTGAATTACATCTTGCTTTTGGTAAATCTCAAAGTTGAGTCACTCTTTTGGAAAGAGTATTGTCCCTTGCTTCCTTATAATTAGCCCGATTTTTTACAGTTCCTCTCCATACTTTTCTGCTTCCCACCCTGGCATTTTATTATCCTGAACTAGTCTTGATATCTGGAAGGAGAAGGTAGCAACAGTCAGCCGGGTGCAACTGTGTGCTCTGTAGAAACCAACATTATAAGATCCAAAATAAGTAGGAGAAAATCTGTGAATCCCCAGGAAAGTCATGAAGGAGTGGCAATCTGCTTGGTGGACAAAGGGCTCTTCCTTCAGAGATCATAGTTATTCTCACAGAGATAATCACTAATCCAGGCAGAAATAAGACCTCCAATAAACACTCTACTAATCTGGATTTCCTAAATTGTATAATCCAATATTTGTCTTCACAATGTTGGATTGTGATCATTGACCAATTTGATCTTAGTATGGTGCAGAGGTTAAAAGTAGACTCGGAGACCATTTCTCAGATTTTTCCTGAGGTTTCAAAATTTACTAGCATGAACAAGGACAAGAAATTTAACTTCTGTGATTTTCACGATACTGAGATAAAAATAGAAAAATTGTCTTTCTTGATGGCTGTGAGACTGGAAAGAGGTATCTTATGAAAGGGCCAAACACATAACATGTGACCCTTACACAGTAAATCTCATTATTATCACACAACTAAAATCTGTGAAAATAAAATATATCTTATAGATATATTTTATTTTCACAGATTTTACAAGTACATTGTAATATAACTTACATTTCATAGATATATTACAATGTACTTGTAATCAATGACCAATTTTAAAAATTCATTTAGGCTATTATTTTAAATATTACTATAATTAATCCTATGATTACACTTCTGATTAGTTGCTGGCCAAAGTCTTAGAAGAATTGAGTCAGATAAAACATATCTTTAAATATTTTGATATTTACTGTAAAATTAGACCCCAGAAAGGAGAATGAATTTAAAATTCTATAGTCATTTTTCTTTTCATCTTACCATTGGCAATATTTTTCCTGCATTCTTAAAATTTGCAAGTGAAAATAATATATTTTCGTGATCTTTTGTAGAAATTTTATGATTGGTAAGGTTCAACATTTAATTTCATAAGTTTATTTCTCCTTTTTTTTTTTTTTTTTGTATCATGGGTTCTTAACCACTAAGACACATCCTCAGTCCCTTTTTGTATTTCATTTAGAGACAGGGTCTCACTGAGTTGCTTAGGGCCTCGCCAAGTTTCTGAGCCTGGCTTTGCACTCAAATTCCTCCTCTCTCAGCCTCTAGAGTAGCTGGAATTATAGGTGTGTGCTATTATATCTGGCTTTATTTCTTGTTTTTGTATTAACATATAATGTTGTTCGACCATTGTATATCAGAATTTACTTGCCAATCTAATTTTGGAAGAGGTTATTTGCTCTCTTTGTCATAATATTTAAATGTATTTCTTTCACATTTTATGTAAATGAAAATTTTAATGTTGAAGAGTTAAGTTTCTGAAGGCAAGAATATCAGTCTTTTCCTTTGTAGGATCAAATAGTGATTGTAGACTCAAATACATTCATTATATCCAGATATAAATGAATATTAATGCTTTCATTTTTATATGAAATATTTTCATTTTTACTTACATGGGGTATTGTGGAAAGCAAATAAGGTAATGTTATCTTACCTAAATGTTATATTTTCTCTCTCCTTGATATGCAATATTTTGAAAAAACCATCAAGTTGCTCTATATGTTAATATTTTCAAGATTCTGTTAGTTAATAAATATCTTTTCATAAGTTGTTTTCATTTCTAATAGGGCAATCCACTCTCCCCCCCTTTTTTCTTTAAGGAATATTATTAAATATATTTGCCTTTCATTCATCAAGCTAAATTTTATTTCCAAATAGGCAAAAACAAAGTCAAGAAAAAAGAAGATGACAGATTAGAGGAAAATCACACTTCCTAGCAATTCCTCAGTGTCAGATTTAAAAATAGGACGACTGCTCCTCAGTGAGATGGGTAAGTGAAAGAACTTACTGAAATTTAATCATGACAGTAAAGAAAGAAAGAAAGAAAGAAAGAAAGAAAGAAAGAAAGAAAGAAACAGAACTTAGAAACTTTGAAAATAAGAAATAACACCTTAGACTTTGGTGACTACTGGCTGTAGCTGAGGAGAGAAAATTGCAACAGACAAAAATAAAATGTCAGGTCCCATTGAAAAACAAGCCACTAAGGCTCATGTCTGACTTCTCTGCAACTCAGACCTTAAAAATCAAGGAGGCCATGGAATGAGATACTCAAAGCTCTAAAATAAACCAATTGCCAGCCAAGATCACTATATCCAGCAAAGCTCTCTTTCAAAATCACTGGGGATATAAAAATTTTCCATGACATGAATAAGCTAAAAGAACTCATGACCATCAAATCAGCATTACAAAGAATACCGAAACATAAACTGCACACTGAGGTACCAAAAAAGACTCCTCAGAGCTCCCAAATAGTTGAATATGACTAGAAGAGCAACCAATTGAATGAAAATCAAGAGAAAATATAGCAAATAAATAAAAATGGTCATAATTAACCAACATGTATCTATAATGTAAACTGAATGAGAATGGTATCAACTCACCAATTAAAACACATAAATTAGCAGAATTTATCAACCAATAAGACTCATCTATATGTTATTTGCAAGAGACTCATTTCATAGGCAAAGATACCCAGAGGCTAAAGGTTCAAGGATGGAAAATATTATTTCATGCAAATGGAGTCTGAAAACAAACAAGATTAGCTATTCTCATATCTGACAAAGCAAAGGAAAAGTTAATCAGAAGGACAAGGAAGGTCACTATACACTGGTAAAACAAATAATCCAACAAGAAGATACAGCAATAGTAAAAATGTCAGTGTACCTAATTATATTTAAAAAAAATAAAAAACTTCTTGACATGAAACCCCAGATAGACCCCTATACAATAATACTGGGTGATTTCAACACATCCTTATCATCAATAGACAAGTCATTTAAACATAAAATTGATAAAGATTATTAACAAATATCATAAATAAAATGGACCTAATAGACATCTACAAAATATTTTACTCCAAAACAGTTGAATCCACATTTATCTCAGCAGCTCATGAAACCTTTTCCAAAATAGACCATATTTTAGGTCACAATGTAAGTCTTAGCAAATACAAAAAAAAGAGAGATAATTTTGTGTGTCCTATCAGATCATAATAGAATGAAACTAGAAATCAACAACAAGAAAAATAAAAGCCACATAAACATGCACTTTTAAAAATGAAGAGTGGATTGTGAAAGAAGAAATCAACAAATTTGTAAAAATAAAGTGAGAATAGAACACACAAGAGATCAAAATCTCTGGGACTGTACAAAAGCAATTCTAAGAGAAAAATTTGTTAGCATTGAATGCCTTTATAAGAAAATAGATTCCCAATAAGCAAACTCATGCTCTACTTTAAGGACTTAGAAAAAGCAGGAGAAACTAACTCCAAAACCAGTAGAAGGCAATAAGTAAGATTAGAGAAGAAATTAATGAAATTTAGAATTAAGATAAAACAATACTCAGGATCAATCCAACAAAGAATTGATTCTTCAAAAAGATATACAAGATTGATTAACACTTGGTCAAAAAATAAATAAACGAGAGAGAAGACCCAAATGAACAAAATTAGAAATAAAAAGGAGATATTTCCACAAGCATTTCTGAAATCCAGAGGATCATTAAAAACTATTTTGAAAAGGTATACTCCAATAAACTGGATACTGACAAATTTTTAGATGCAAACGACCTGCCCAAATTGAATCAGGAAGATATAGAAACCCTAAACAGACCAATATCAAGCAATGAAATTCAAGCAGCAATTAAATGCCTTTCACAGAAAAAAAGCCCAGGATCACATGCATTCTCAGTTGAGTTTTACCAGAATTTTAAAAACTAGCACCAATCTCCCTCAAATTATGAAACTGAAAGGGAGGGAATAATCCCAAATGCATCTTATGAAGCCTTGATACCAAAATTGGCCAAAAACACATAAGAAAATAAATCTAAAGATCAATATCCCTGATGAACACAGATGCAAAAATCCTGAAATATTAGAAAACACACATGAAGATGATAGTATATCATGATCAAATATGTTTCATCCCAGGGATGCAAGTTTGATTCAATATATGCGAATCAATAAATGTGATTCACCACATAAATAGAATTAAGGTCAAGAATCAAATCATCATCTCAATAGATACAGAAAAGACCTATGATGAAATCCAGCACCCA